>NC_073248.2:14457500-15082500 GCF_029281585.2 Gorilla gorilla gorilla | reverse complement strand
CCAGCCCAAGTTCCTTACTTTTCATGTGTTTAATATTTTCTCCCAATTTATAGAATATATTGATTAAAAATAAATTTTAGCCATGCATATCTATTAAAAACTTCATGATATACTTTGCTATTTTTAAATTTCTTTTGCTCTTATAAAATGTGTGTTCTGGACTCATGTTGGCTTCGATTTCTTCCCTCTGGCTTCTATTAGTTTCGGCTATGAGCAGAGATGGACAAGGTGGCTACTGTAATGGATCAAGGCTATGAGCAGAGATGGATGAGGCAGTGGCTGTAATGGATTAACGCTATGAGCATCTTGTGAAGTAGGATGTTAAATCTGTAAATATCAGAATGAATCCAAATGTATCAATTCAAAACTGGATTGTAAAACAACCCAAAAAAGACTAAAAACACAGCTCTACACTTTAGGAGGCTGAAGCAGGCAGATTGCTTGAGCTCAGGAGTTGGAGACAAGTCTAGGAAACATGGAACAACCCTGTATCTACAAAAAAATATATATATTTTTAATTAGCTGGGTATGGTGGTATGAGCCTGTGGTCGCAGCTTTTCAGGAGGCCGAGGTGAGAGGATTGCTTGAGCCCAGAAGGTAGAGGCTGCAGTGAGATCTGATCACACCACTGCATTCCACCCTAGGTGACAGAGTGAGACAAGTCTCAAAAACAAACAAGCAAAAATAACTAAAAAAAAAACAGCTCTAAACGAAGGTGGCTAGAAAAGTAGCTCAAGTTGTTCCTGTCTGGTTAAATACAAACATAAATGAACTACTTATGTGCCACAGTGGCTTCATAATGCTGAAAGCAAAGTCAATTGTTCTAGCAGGTTCTGGAAAACTTTATCATATCATGGGGTTCAATGAAAATATCAAATCATATATACAATAATCAAATCTGAAAGTGAATCTAGTTTCAAAGACCTCAGAAGACACTGTGTAGGAAGCTCCTTTCAGATAGAGACAAGGGATTATTTGACTTCTTAGCTCTGTTGTCTAGCACAATGTCCAGAACACAACAGATATTCCATATGCACAGTCACATCCTATGTATGTGTTATTTCTTTTCCAGCAAGGACTAGAGGTCCTAAGCTTTGTTTATATGATGAGCCAGTGTCCACATGAGCAGGAGAATCTTAGCACAGTCACCTACACACTCATTTCAATGCTCTGGCCCCTTATCCAAGCTAGTCAAAGTGTGGTCTATGGTTTCGCATTTTAGGGAGATCCCTGGGTGAATCTTGTGGCTGTCAAAGGAGGAGAAGCACTACCTCGAAACATAGAAAAGGTGAACTAATTTATCGAGGCAGGCTGGCTATTTATTTATTTATCTTGCTGATGGGAAGATTCAAATTGATATACACAATCACCCCCGTAAGGATTTCAGGTGAAAAACAAACAAAGGTTTAGATACCAGATGTGTTTACAATTACCACACCACTCTTTAATACAGCATCTAGTAGCACATTTCCAATAGATTTAGGTGAAAATTTCTATTTCACGAGCCTTCTGTCAGTACTTTTAAAATTGGATACTCAATAAATAGTGGCCAAATTGAATCTCTTACAGGCATCTCACTCAAACTGCAGTCATATTTTCCAATAGGCCCCATAAAAATCCTTGTTCTGGAGCAATCTAATATATTTATCCACCACTTTAGACACTTAGGTAAGTATAATAACACAAGCTTTGTGTGGGTGTGTATATTGTGTACCTTGTGGCCTCTTGCCCAGTTTCTGCAACACCTGAAGCTGAGGCAAGTTTAATGTAAATAACGTCCAGCAATGTTAGAAATGTTGACTTTTATGTGCCCATCAGGAAAAAAAGATGAATGTTATTGTAGAGGAAATTTTCATTCTGGAAAAAATGCATACTGTTTGAATATTACTTTCATGCTTTCCACAGATATCATACACAGATATTATACTCCAAGGATTATGTTGCAAAATCATCAAAAATAGAAAATACATTTTATATTTCTAGCTGAAAATAATAACAATAATTAGCCTACCTTTGGGGAAATGTGATAAAAATACTAATGACCATCACAACTCATTAAAAGCATAAAATGTGCAATGATTTAAACTAATGTTCTTTATATGAATTATATACGTAGGAACATAGACACATTTGATAAACGCTATTTAAAGTCTGAGTGCTTTGGTAAATGATTCAGTCACCTGTAGGTTGAAGGGATTACTTTTATCTGCCTTCATAGTGAGAATTAGATTTCTATTCTTTATAAATCAGGGAATACAGATTGTGCATGGATTAAAATAATTCAATCCTTATTAATAATGATGGCAGCAGCACTGCAGAAGAGAAAGCCTGTCAGGGTAACGTGTTCAGTTTTACATCGTAATCAGAGTGTGTCGATCTCTGTTGAAGGCAGAATTAAAAACTCCTTCAACAATTTTTAAATAATAGATGAAAAGCATCTCAAAGTCACTTTTAAAATTTGAATTGATGATTCCACATAACAGGAAAAGGACCAAGAACATCTTAAAAGAAATACTTCACGATGGAGGTGATGTTTTAAGTGCAATTTCAACAAGGAGAAATTTTTCCAAAAAGTCTTTTGACCTCAGTAAGAATCTCATTAGTTTACTCTGGTAAATAGTTTCTAGTAAAATGAGAAAGACTTGATTTTTTAAAAACAATAAAAAATTACACGGTTTAATCTAATGTTGTGATTTCAAAAGTGCTGTTTGTGCCCTCACAGTTACACACGTGTACTTATACGCATTTTCTTGGCTCACTCAAATGCCAAAAAAATACTTTACTATCCAGGCTCCTTAAAGGCAAATTAATTTCTAAAAGTGAGGATTGTATGTATGCTGTGAGGTGTGTGCAGGTGTATGCTTGTGATGTGTATGTATGGTGTGTGTGTGTGGTCTGTGTGTGTAGTAGGTGCACGGGGTATGTATATGTGTGTGTGGTGTGTATTGTGGATGTTACGTGTGTATACTGTGTGTAGTGTGTGGGTGGTGCATGGAGTGTATATGTGCTGTGTTTGTGGTGTATGTGTGTGGTGTGTATGTGTACTATGTGTGATGTGTGCATGTGATATGTGTGCAGTGTGTGTGGTTATGATGCTGTGCGTGTGCAGTGTGTGTAGTGTTTGATGTGTGCTTGATGTGTGTGTAGAATGTGTGTGGTGTGGTGTATGTGATGTATGTGTTTGCTCTGTGTGTGGTGCTGTATGTACGTGTGCAGTGCATGGGGAGTGTGTGTGGGGAGTATGTGTGGGGTGCATGGGGAGTATGTGTGGGGTGTGTGGTGCTGTATTTGTGTGGTGTATGTGTAGTAGATTCGTGTGTCTGGTGTGTGTGCAGTGTGTGTGGTGGCATGTGTGCACGTGTGCACATAGTGTGTGGTGTGTGAAGGATGTGTGCACATGGTGAGTGTGTGGTGTGTGGTGTCAGTTGTGTGTGTACATTGTCCGGTGTGTGTGCATGTGCACATGGTGTGTGTGCAGTGTGTGGTGTGTGGGGGGTGTGTGCGTGTGCACATGGTGTGTGTGCAGTGTGTGGTGTGTGGGGGGTGCGTGCATGTATACATGGTGTGGGTGCAGTGTGATGTCTGTGTGTGTGTGCATGTGCACATGGTGAGTGTGGTGTGTGCATGTATACATGGTGCGGTGTGTGCAGTGTCTGTGTGTGGTGTCAGGGTGTGTGTGCATGTGCACATGGTGTGGTGTATGCAATGTGTGGTGTCTGTGTGCAGGGTGTGTGTGCATGCATACATGGTGTGTGTGCAATGTGCATATACATGGCGTGCTGTGTGCAGTGTGTGTGGTGTCGGGTGTGTGTACATGGTGTGTGTGCAGTGTGGTGTGTGGGTGTGTGTGTATATGCATGGTGTGCTGTGTGCAGTGTGTGTGGTGTCAGTGTGTGTGTGGTGTCTGGGGTGTGTGTGCATGTGTATGTGGTGTGTGTGCAGTGTGTGGTGTGTGTGTATGCATACATCTGGTGTGTGTGCAGTGTGTGGTGTGTGTGCAGTGTGGGCAGTGTGGTGTCTGGGGTCTGTGTGTGCAAGCACATGATGTGTGATGTCTCTGCATGTGTATGTGGTGTGTGTGCAGTATGTGGCAGCTGCATGTGGGGTGTTGTGCATGTGCACATGGTGTGTGCGCAGTGTGTGGTGTCTGGTGTGTGTACACATGGTGTGTGTGCAGTGTGGGTGGTGTCTGTGTGTGGGGTGTGTGTGCACATAGTGTGGCATGTGCAGTGTGTGTGGTGTCGGGTGTGTGCATGTGCCTATGGTGTGTGTGTAGTGAATGTGGTGTCTGGTGTGTGCACATGGTGTGTGTGAAGTGTTTGGTGTCTGTGTGAGGTGTGTGCATGTGCACATGGTGTGGTGTATGCAGTATGTGAGGTGTCTGTGTGCACCTGGTGTGTGTGTAGTGTGTGGTGTCTGTATGGGGTGTGTGCATGTGCACATGGTGTGTGCAGTGTGTAGGGTGTGTGGGGTGTTTTCAGTGTGTGGTGTCTGTGTGTGTGGGGTGTGTGTGCATGTGCACATGGTGTGTGTGCAGTGTCTGTGGTGTGTGTGTGCATATGCTGTGGTGTGTGCACTGTGTGTGGTGTCGGGTGTGTGCATGTGTGCATGGTGAGTGTGCAGTGGGTGTGGTGTGTGTGCATGTGCACATGGTATGTGTGCAGTGAGTGTGGTGTGTGGGGCAGTGTGCAGTGTGTGTGTGGGGTGTGCGTGTGCACATGGTGTGTGTGCAGTGTGTGGTGTCTGTGTGTGGGGTGTGTATGCATGTGCACATGGTGTGTGTGCTGTTTATGTGGTGTCTGTGTGTGGGGTGTGTGTGCGTGTGCACATGGTGTGGTGTGTGCAGTGTGTATGTTATGAGTGACTGCTTCTGTTAGCATGTGGACCTCAGTCTTCCAGACCAGCTTCCTCCATGTGTCTGGGAACATAAGAAACAAGTTTCTGCAATAATTATTACACAACTTTTCCAGAGAGGGACCAAATTTCTGTCGTGAGTGGGTATCTGCATCATTGCAGGAGGGAATGTGAGGTCCCTGCTTGGCTCACACCCTCTGTGGGTTTAGGCACAGGTTTCTGCTGTATCCTTCACTGTGACCAGAGAGGGAGGGCTCTGTTTCACCACAGGGCACAAGAAGAGGACTGGTGTGCGGGAAAACCAGGTAATCATAATGGTATTAATAATAGCAGTAATCATACTCTTTTATACATTGTATATGTCATAAGGATTTTAACTTTAATGTAACATAATTGCTGTAAAAATTTCCCCAGTTTGTTTCGTTTTTTTCACCTGGTGTTGAAATGTTTAAAAATTTACGTTTTAGGTACGTTACGTTTATTCCTTTTTATATGGTTTCTGTTTGAAATTTTAATTTTAGAAGACATTCATTCTCAAGGTCATAAAACACACACATCTAATTTTCTTTTCTCTCTCTTTTTTTTTTACACTTAATACTGGAATTAATTTTTATGTAATGTGTGGGACCATGATTTAATTCTATCATTTTATATTCTCAAATCATTACTCAATATTTTTGTACCATAAATGGAATAATCGCTCTGTTTTGTGGATTTAAAATGTAACCCTGTTACTAGATAAAATTAGACTCAATTTCTGTGTTTTTAATTCTCTTTCATTAATGTGTTTATTTTTGTGCCATTTCAAATTTCTTTAATTTTCAATAGTGATAATAACCTTAAATATCTTATAGTAAATTTTATAATATTGGCTCTCATCGTGGGTGTGTTCATTATGTGGATTTAAAATCACATGTTCTTGTTCAAAAATATTTTTCTTGGAATTTTTATTGGAATTTGAGCATATTTTTAAATGATTTACAGCAAACTAAAGAGTTAATATTATTGAGTCCTCTCATCCAGAATGTGACATGCAAATTCCTCAAACCTCCTTTAATGCCATTTAATCAAAATTAATATGTTAAATCAATCTAAATTAGTATAAATTAGTATAACTAATGATTAAAGTAAATTATTAAGGACTTAATTCTAATTCTAGTTGTCTTGCGATTTCTACCACATCTGCAGGGACTTCTCCACTGACATCCTGAGCCCTCAAAGTCATCCATCAGGGCTGAAATCAACTTCTTCCAAACTCCTGTTAATGTTGATATTTCAATCTCCTCCCATCAATCACAAATGTCCTTAATGGCATTTAAGGATTGCTATTAAGGACATTTGTGATTCACGGGAGGAGGTTCAAATGTCATGAAAGGATTAATGGTGAATCCTTTCCAAAAGGTTTTCAATTCAGTTTATCCAGATTCATCAAAGAAATCACTATCTATGACAGCTATACCTTTACAAAATGCAATTATTAATTAATAAAAACACTTGAAAGTCAAAACCACTCCTTGATCCACAGGCAGAAGGTAAATATTGTATTAGCAGCCATGAAAATAACATTAATTTCCAAGTATATCTGCATCTAAGCTTCTGGGTAGCTAGATGAATTGTCAATAAGCAGCAGTCTTTTTTCCTTTTTTCTTTTCTTTTTTATTTTTCTTTCTTTTTTTTTTTTTTTTTTTTTTTTGATGTAGTTTCACTCTTGTTGCCCAGGCTGGAGTGCAGTGGTGCAGTCTCGGCTCACTGCAACCTCTGCCTCCACGGTTCAAGCCATTCTTCTGCCTCAGCCTCCGGAGTAGCTGAAATTACAGGTACCACAACTATGCCTGGCTAATTTTTTTGTATTTTTAGTAGAGATGGGGTTTCACCATTTTACCAGGCTTGTCTCGAACTCCTGACCTCAGGTGATCCTTGGCCTCCCAAAGTGCAGGGATTACAGGTGTGAGCCTGTATGCCTGGCCAAGCAACAATCTTTTTAAAGGAATCTTTTTTTTTTTTCTGAGCAGTAGGTCTCAATAGTGGGATTAAAATATTCAGTAAATCATGCTCTTAACAGATGTGCTGTCACCCAGACAGTGACGTTCCATTTCTACAGCACAGAAATAACAGATTTTGCATAATTCTTAAGGGTCCTGAGATTTTCAGAGTGGTCAATGAGCATTGGCTGTAACTTAAAGTCACCAGCTGCAGTGGTCCTCAAAGAGAGTCAGCCCATCCTTTGAAGTTTTGAAGCCATGTGTTGACTTCTCTCTAGCTGTGAAAATTCTACATCTTCACTAAGCTTAATCATTGCTAGCTCTGGACTTAAAGTAAGAGACGTGCAAGTCTTCCTTTCATTTGAGTTCTTTGAGGCCACTGTGGTTACTAATTAGCACCCCTGGTGGATGTCACCTTCCTCTCTCCTCTATCAAGTTCACCCACACCAGGGCTTGGGGAACGGTGCTTCCCGCACCCCACATATCCTGCGTGCCTGGGGCTCTCCCACAGGGGGCTTTCGTGAGCCAGGCAGCAAGGGCCATCGCCTGCTCCAGCCCAGCCTGGCTGCGCAGGCAGAAGGAGTCTCCCAACCTGCCCGGGTATGTGGGGTTTTTGTTCATTGCCCTGGCTCCTCTGGAACTGGGGTTCTCCCACCCTCAGACTCCCTGGTGGCCTCCGCACCCCAAGAAACGACAGGAAGACCAGGACCCGCAGCGCGAAGGCCTGCTGGGTCCGTGGTCAGTGGGACAGCTTGGGCCCCCTCAAGCTGAGTCCCAGAGACAAGGTGTGCTTGCGCCACCCATGTACCACCGGAGTCCGTGGTGGGGCTGGAGCCCCAGGTAGCCAGGGCTTCGTGGGAACCTGAAGAAGGGGCACCTCCACCTCCGGAGCTAGTGATACCAAAGGCCTCCGCATCAAGCACAGATGCCAGCCATCCAGGTGCCTCCCAACCGCTCCAGGAACTGGGGCACTCCTCTGCACTCACCTCCAGCCTGTTAAATGAGTTCCTGTAGAACCCAGAGTTTCAGCAAAAGGCATAACCTTTCCTAAATCCGGCGCCACTGGGGGAGCTGAAGGACATGGAAGAGCCCGCTTTGATGGAACCACTCCTCAGCCAGGAAGAACACCGGGCTCTGCTGGAGGAGCAGGTTGGGGCGGGGTGAGGGCAGGGCGGCAGGCTCTCTTTCGCAGTGAACCTCAGGCTTGGTATGGAGAGGTGTGTCTTCCCTTCCAGCTGACCTCTCTAGGATCCCTGAGTTCCAGGTCCGGCGAGAGACTCCACGCAGAGGAGGGCTGTCATTCTTTCCTAAGCGTCTCGGGGATCCCAGAGCCCGCCCAGGTACTGGGATGTGGACTGTTTACTGCTCATGCGTGGGTTTGCAGACAGCAGCCTAGGTTTTCAACCAGCCCAGGCAGAGGTCTCATCCCTTCCTCCCCCACCCACCTGCTTTCTTCATTGGGGTGGGCGGAGACCTCCATCCCAGGAAACACTGGCCCGGACAGCGGCCGGACAGCGTATGGCCACCTCTGCCTCCCTGCCCCACCGTCACTCGCATATCCGTGCCCCGCCAGTTTCCTGGCCATCACCGTGGAGCTCCTGACAGCTAAATGCAGACCAGAGACTCCTTGCAAACCGGGGTGGTGCCCTTTCTACGCGGGAGGGAACTCAGGCAGAGATGGGGAGAGGAACAGAGACAGAGAGGGAGGGAGCGATGGAGGGAAGAAGGAATGGATAGACGGAGGGACCTTGGAAGGGATGAAGGGATAGAAGGAGGGAGGGAGGGAGGAACCGAAGGAGGGAAGGAGGGTAAGAGGGAGTGAGGGAGCAAGGAACAGAGAAAGGAAGGCAGAGAGAAAAGCGGTCTTCTGCCTCCAGGACCAGCAGGATCTCGCACTGTGGGGAAATGTTGGGTGTCCAGTGCAGGCTAATTGCTCGGCCCACAGCCGCGTCGGCCTGCGGGGCGCTCAGCAGCCCTCTGGATCGCCAGCCTGGGTCACTTCATCCCGGAGCAACTCAGACGAATTCTGTCTGCCAGGGAATGAGCGAATTACCCAGAGAGCAATGAGCCGAGACTCGGGTGATTGTCCGTTATTCATCCACATGGTTCACAGATGACATATCCCCACGTTGAGCCTGCAACAGAGCGCGAGGTGGATAGTCCCGTCCACACAGGAGTCACACTCAGGACGACTGAAGGATGGTTTCGAGTTCCACGTTCGTTTGCCTTCTGCAAGGGGGCCTGTTGCTCAGGTGTCTCCAGCCCTCGAAAGGGTGACCATGTTGACTGTTTGTTTCCCGAGCCCTGTAGGGACACAGAAACCTCCAGAGAAGCGTGGAAAAGCAGCCTCGTGTCTTCGCTCTCCTTTCCAGTTTCCAAGACACAGCTTGAAAGAGAGCTAGGGAGACCGGGATGGAGAGATAGAAACAGAGAGAGAGAAGAGTGAGAGGTGGAGGGGGAAGTAGAGAGAGAGAGGGAGGAAGGAGAGGGAGAGAGAGGAGCGAGAGGTGGAGGGGGAAGTAAAGAAATGGAGAGGGTGAGGGGGTTGTAAAGCTGTAGAGTGAGAAAGACAGAGTCTTGGAGAGAGAGGCTCTGCTCAGGTAGACAGGGACCCTTTGAGCAGGCCGGGGTGGAGTGGAGGGTGTTTGGGCCGGGCTAGAACAGGGGTTCAGGCCCCCCATGAGGGAAAATCAATGTGGCCCTGAGATGTGTTTTTCGTTGGATTGGTTGGTTGCTTTGTGGGTGGGTTTCATAGGACCCTTCCTTTGCTGGCTGTAGGGAAAAGAAAGCGAGATCAGACTGTTAGTGTGTCTGTGTAGAAAGGGAAGACATAAGAGAGTCCATTTTGAAAAAGACTTGTACTTTAAACAATTGCTTTGCTGAGATGTTGTTAATTTGTAGCTTTGCCCCAGCCTTTGACCCAACCTGGAGCTCACAAAAATATGTGTTGTATGGAATCAACGTTTAAGGGATCTAGAGCTGTGCAGGACGTGCCTTGTTAACAAAATGTTTACAAGCAGTGTACTTGGTAAAAGTCATCGCCATTCTTTAGTCTCAATAAACCAGGGGCACAATGCACTGTTGAAAGCCGCAGGGACCTCTGTCCTTGAAAGCGGGGTATTGTCCAAGGTTTCTCCCCATGTGATAGTCTGAAATATGGCCTCGTGGGATGAGAAAGACCTGACTGTCCCCCAGCCCGACACCTATAAAGGGTCTGGGCTGAGGTGGATTCGTAAAAGAGGAAAGCCTCTTGCAGTTGAGATAGAGGAAGTCCACTGTCTCCTGCCTGCCCCTGGGGACTGAATGTCTCGGTATAAAACCCGGTTGTACATTTGTTGAATTCTGAGATAGGAGAAAAACCGCCCTATGGTGGGAGGTGAGACATGTTTGCAGTAATGCTGCCTTGTTATTCTTTACTCCACTGAGATGTTCGGGAGAAACATAAATCTGGCCTACGTGCACATCCGGGTATAGTATCTTCCCTTGAACTTAATTATGACATAGATTCGTTTGCTTACATGTTTTTTTGCTGACCTTCTGCTTATTATCATCCTGCTCTCCTACTACATTCCTTTTTGCTGAAATAATGAAAATAATAATCAGTAAAAACTGAGGGAACTCAGAGGCCGGTGCCTGTGCAGGTCCTTGGTGTGCTGAGTGTCGGTCCCCTGGGCCCACTGTTGTTTCTCTATACTTTGTCTCTGTGTCTTATTTCTTTTCTCAGTCTCTCGTCCCAACTGACTAGAAATACCCACAGCTGTGGAGGGGCAGGCCACCCCTTCGCTGGCTTCTTTCTGTCTCCTTAGTGTGGTGGGCCCGAGATTTGTAGAGTGCGCCCATCCATCTGGTGGGAGCTGTGGCACCGAGCGTGTCCATGGGGTGAGGCCTGGGTCTCTTTCTTGTCCTTGGGACTGGAGTTTACATGAAGTCAGTGACAAAGTTCACAAGGACAGATTTCCTCGTGGCTGGTGAAGGCAATGTCCTTCCCCCAGGGAAAGCAGCCCACAGGTTCTGGAGTAGAGGCCTTGGCTGGTGTCTGTGGGACACGCTGCACCTGCCCCCAGCTTGTACGGTTGCAGCGGCTCTTAATGAATGACTTGCCTGGGCATCCGGAGAGCAGTAAGACACCCCGGGATTGCAGAAAACCTACCCCTGCACCTTCGGGGTCCAGTACCTGAAGCAGCACCCCAGCTGGAGCCTGGCTCCTGGTGGGGCTGCAGCCAGGCGGAAGAGGTGGGATGCTGCTGCCTGGGGGTATTGCAGCTGCAGACCCCCACGAAGAGGTTTCATCTCGACATAAATGTTTTTCTTTCTTCAGGTGATCTGTATCCTTAATTTTAGATTAGTGATAACTCCACAAATTTAGAGGCAAAAAATATGGTTGCCCACAATTTGTAATCACATTACCACCTCCCATTACCACCACCTTTCCCCCTCTCCCCCACCCCACTCCATAGATTAGGTCTTGCCGTGTTGCCCAGGCTGGCCTCAAACTTCTGGGCTTAAGTGATTTGCCTGCCTTGGCCTCTCAAAGTGCTGGGATCAGAGGTGTGAGCCACAATGCCCAGCCAACCACCACCAAGTTTTGATTAAGCAGCACAGGGTTGTGGAGCTAAGGACCCACAAATATAGAAAAGTTTTTAAATATCATAACGTTTCTCTGAAGAAACAGTATTTTGTATTAAATTTTTAGACTCCTTTATAATGTTCTGTTATTTCCACTGAGCACAGTACTAAGTAGTAATTGGAAAATCACAGCAGAAGTCATATTACATTTTCTAATACAGAGTCCTTGGCTGTTTCTAAGCTAAACCTGATCACCTACATTGAAAAAAAGAAAAAGCCCCAGAGTGTGAGGATACAGGAGATAGTAGCCAAACATCCAAATAGGTGGGAGTGAATAAAGCAGATGACACACATGAGATGTCCAAAGGTCAAGGAGAAAGCCAGATGTTAAAGTGTGGTTTGCAAATCTATGCTCCAGTGGAAATCGTTTCTGAGAAGCCCTGGTTTCTTTCTCTTGCTCTCATATAGAGACAGACATCTTCTGCCCCATGCTCTTCAATTCTCTAGGACTGGACTTCCCCTTCAATGATTATTCTTCTAGCTTACAAGGAAAATCAAAGCCCTTTGTCTGGCTTACAAGGGACTGGAGGACATGGCTGCTTGCTCTTTTATTGCTTTTGAGGACATGGGGCCTTCCGTGATTTTTAAGGAATTCTATGTTGAACATTTTCTATTTTCCATTTTAAGTCTTGTCTAAAACATGTGGGAGTAGTGGAGATATTGGGATTTGGTTTAGGAATCCCAGAAACACCACACCCAGATGTCGTATGTTTTCTGCTGTATAATTTGATATCCTATGAAGGTTTCAAATGTGATTCTACAGAAATTCATACTCAATAATTTTATCAGAACACTAAGCATCATCTGCCCCATATAATAAAACCTAATGTTATTTTACTTCAAAATTTTAAGGTTTTTGGTATGTATTGAGGCTAATACTGTAAACACCGTGTGCCATAATTCCTAAACTGTAATATGGTTTAACGTATCTACTTTCTACGTTTAAAACGAGTACTTTGCATTGAGGAACTTAGAACATTGCTGAGCATGTAGTAATTCCCACTTGTTTCCTGATTTTTAAATCGTTATCATTTTATAATTTTCTCTCCTTTAGTTTGAAGCTTACTAGGATTGTGTCATTGATATGTATGTGTATATATATATATACACACACAAGTATATACATAACATACGTAATTGATATATATATTATATGTTTTATATATGTGCATATACACACTTATGTGTATATATGCATGTGTATATAACATTAATTTTTTGACCAATAAAAATTGCATAATTATATATTGTGTACATTATAATAAGTTGATAGATATATATTGTAAAATGTTTAATACAATTAAGTTGAACGTTCATGTCATCTCACATGGTTATGTTTTTTGCAGTGAGAGAACTTGAGGTCTCCTACTGTTGTAGCAAATTTTAAGCATACAAAACACAGTTATTAACTGCATTTTAAGGCTATACATTAGATCCCCAAAACTTACTTATCTTATAATTGAAAGTTTGTACTTTTTGAACACCTTATCATTTTTTCTACCTCCAGAACTGGTCATTACCATTGTGTTCTCTGCTTCCATGAGTTCAGCCTTTTTAAATTCTCCATTTAAATGAGAACACACAGTGTCTGTCATTCTGTGCCCGGCTTATTTTGCTTAGTATAATGTACCCAGTTCCATTCATGTTGTTGAAATAGCAGAATTTCATTCCTTTTTATGGGTGAATAATATTCGGTTGTCTATTTATATCACGTTTTCCTTATCCATTCAGCATCTACAGATAAATCTTTTTAAAAAATATCCTTGACAGTTGTGAATAATGCTGCATTGAATACAGGGGTGCAGACATCTCTTTGAGACACTGATTTTTTTGTTTATAGACAGAAGTGGAATTCCTGGATTGTACAATAGTTCTTTTTTAAAAAATAACCTCCATGCTAATCTTCATAATGACTCTTCCAGTTTACAACTCATTAAGACTGTACGGAAATATTTCCCCACAACCTTGTTAACACTTACCATATTTCTTCTTTTTGATATTAGCCATTCTAACTGCTGTAAAGTGCTGTCTCATGATTTTGATTTGCAATTTTCTGATGAATGGTAATGTTTAGCATCTTACTACACACCTGTTGGCCATTTGAATATGTTTGCTAAAAATATTTAATCTTTTGCCTGTTTTTATTTGGGTATTATTAGTATTTTGTTTCTGATTTGTATTAGTTTCTGCTATATTTTGAACACTAAACTCTTATCATACATGATTTGCAAATATTTTATCCCATCTTAAAGGTTTTCTTATCTTTTGTTGTGCACAATAGTTTGATACACTACAACTTTATGTTTGGTTTTATTGTTATACTTTTGATATCATATTTTAAAAATCATTGCCAAGGCCAGTATCATGGAGGCTTTTCATATGCTTTTTTAAATATTTTAAGGATTTATGTATTAAATTTAAGTCAATTTTTGTGTCTGGCATAAGAAATATGATCAAATTTTATTATTGTGCTTGCGAGTATCCAGTTTTCCCAGTACCAAGTATTGAAAAGGCTACACTTTTTGTATTGTGTATTCATAGTGCCCTTGTCAAAGATTAACTTTAGGTGCATAGATTTACTTCTGGGCTCTGTATTCTGTTCCACTGGTTTTTGTGTCTGTTCCTATAAACGTACCATTCTATTATGTTTACTGAGTCTTGAAATGTAGTTTTAAATAACAAAGTATAATGTCCCCAGATATCGTTTTTTTCCTCATGATTGCTTTGGCCATTCAATATTTCTTATAGTTTTATATATATTGTAGACTTTATTTTTTATTACTGTAAAAAGTGGCACAGGAATTTTGATAGGAAGTTGAATTAATCTCCAGATTGCTTTGGATAATATGGCACTTAGACCATATTCTTCTAATCCACAAACATGTAATATATTTTTACATTTATTTATATCTTCTTTAATTTTTTATCAATATCTTTAATTTTTTATTGTAAAAATCTTTCACCACATTGGTTAAATTTATTACTAAGAAATCTATTATTTTGTTGCTATTGTAAATGGCATTTTTTCTTTTTTACTGGTTTGTTGCTAGTACATAAAAACAAAACTGATATTTGTATGTTAATTGTATATTCTGCTTCTTTACTGAGTGCATTTATTGGTTTAAATGCACTATTTAAATGTACTATTTATGTTTTTTACATATAAAATTATGTCATCTGCAAACACTGACTTTTTTTCTTCTTTTCAATTTGGATCTTTTAGATTTTCTTGCTTAATTATTTGACGTAGGACTTAGTTATTCTATGTAGGACTTCCAGTTCTATGTTAAAATAGAACCATTAGAATGGGCATAATATAGGCTTGCATTGGTGTTTGTGCATTTGAAGGAGCAAACACCTCTTTTCATTTTTATAAACTGGCTTTAGTAGGCAAAGATCTTAATCTATTGGGTCTCAAGGCTGATGAGATCTTTACTGGGTTTGCAGTAAAAAGGCTTGCAGCTGGGTCACAAGGTGGCTGCTGAATCTGGAGTGGGTTTTACCTTTAGTGGGCTTGTTAACAGGAGCACGTGTGGTTGTAAGTTCTGTCATGTTTTTGGGTAGGCTGGATTGTCTTCAGGGCTTTGTTCTGTGGAGCAGGCATTAGGGCAGTGTTCTGCTGTATGCTGGGCCTAATAGCCAATGTGTGGGTGAGTGTGGCTCCCACTGAGTACCTAGCAGGATGTCCCCAGGTTATCTTCAAACAGTGACTTTTGAGCTGTTTTGTGTGGGTCACAAGTATGATGTCCCCAGCTTTTTTCTTATTCTTCATGATTGGTTTGGCCATTCAGCCTACATAGTAGGCTTGCATTTTCTATTACTATAAAAAGTGGGACAGGGATTATGATAAGGATTTGAGTTAACTTACAGATTGCTTTGGATAATACGACATCTTATTATTATTAATTTTTAATTTTTAGTAGAGACAGGGTTTCTTTTTCTTTTTAATCTTCCCCCTCTTGAATTTTATTTTTTTATTTTCATTTTTTTTAGTATTTATTGATCATTCTTGGGTGTTTCTCACAGAGGGGGATTTGGCAGGGTCACAGGACAATATTGGAGGGAAGGTCAGCAGATAAACAAGTGAACAAGGGTCTCTGGTTTTCCTAGGCAGAGGACCCTGTGGCCTTCCGCAGTGTTTGTGTCCCTGGGTACTTCAGATTAGGGAGTGGTGATGACTCTTAATGAGCTTGCTGCCTTCAAGCATCTGTTTAACAAAGCACATCTTGCACTGCCCTTAATCCATTTAACCCTGAGTGGACACAGCACATGTTTCAGAGAGCACAGGGTTGGGGGTAAGGTTCTAGATTAACAGCAACCCAAGGCAGAAGAATTTTTCTTAGTACAGAACAAAATGGTGTCCCCTATGTCTACTTCCCTCTACACAGACACAGCAGCAATCCGACCTCTCCATCCCCTCCCCACATTTCCCCCCGCACACTCAACAAAACCCCCATCGTCATCATGGCCCGCTCTCAATGAGCTGTTGGGTACACCTTCCAGACGGGGTGGTGGCAGGGCAGAGGGGCTCCTCACTTCTTAGAAGGGGTGGCCAGGCAGAGGTGCCCCCCACCTCCTGAACGGGGCAGCTGGCTGGGCGGGGGCTGCCCCCCACCTCCCTCCCGGCCTGGGCGGCTGGCTGGGTGGTGGCTGTCCCCCACCTCCCTCCTGGACTCGGCCGCTGGCCGGGTGGGGGCTGACCCCCACCTCACGGACGGGGCGGCTGCCAGGTGGAGATGCTCCTCTCCTCCCAGATGGGGTGGCTGCCAGGCGGAGGGGCTTCTCACTTCTCAGAGGGGGGCAGCTGCTGGGCGGAGGGGCTCCTCACTTCTCAGACAGAGTGGCTGCTGGGCGGAGGGGCTCCTCACTTCTCAGATGGGGCGGCCGGGCAGAGATGCTCCTCACCTCCCAGACGGGGTCGCGGCCAGGCAGAGGCATTTCTCACATCCCAGACAAAGGGCGGCTGGGCAGAGAGCGCCTCACTTCCTAGACAGGATGACAGCCAGGAAGAGGCGCTCCTCACTTCCCAGACTGGTCAGCCAGGCAGAGGGGCTCCTCACATCCTAGATGATGGGCAGCCAGGCAGAGATGCTCCTCACTTCCCAGACAGGGTGGCGGCTGGGCAGAGGCTGCAATCTTGGCACTTTGGGAGGCCAAGGCAGGTAGCTGGGAGGTGGAGGTTGTAGTGAGCCAAGATCACACCACTGCACTCCAGCCTGGGCAACATTGAGCACTGAGTGAACAAGACCCCGTCTGCAATCCTGGCACATCGGGAGTCCGAGGCTGGCAGATCACTTGCGGTTAGGAGCTGGAGACCAGCCTGGCTAACACAGAAAAACCCCGTCTCCACCAAAAAAATATGAAAACCAGTCAGGCATGGCAGTGCACGCCTGCAATCCCAGGCACTGGGCAGGCTGAGGCAGGAGAATCAGGCATGGAGGTTGCAGTGAGCCGAGATGGTGGCAGTACAGTCCAGCTTTGGCTCAGCACCAGAGGGAGACTGTGGAAAGAGAGGGAGAGGGAGACCGTGGGGAGAGGGAGATGGAGAGGGAGAGGGAGAGGGAGAGAGAAATACGACATCTTATTAACCAAAGGGCCTGCCTTCTCAAAATGACTCTTCTCGGTCTTGGGTTTTAGCAAGGTTTCATAATGCCTTCTATCCCAAAGCTCACTATATTGCCCAGACTGTTCTTGAACTCCTGGCCTGAAGCAGTCCTCTTGCCTCAGGCTCCTGAATGGAGGAGATTACTGTCATGAGCCACTGTGCCTGGCTCTCTCATAAAGTTACTTTGGTTGGTGGATGGCTGACTAGTTTTGATTGCTGCAGGGGAATATAAAAGTAGGGACCCCCTATTCCACCATCTTGATAATGTCACTGTCTCCATAAGTTTCTTCCTTATTTTGTTCTCTTGTAGTTTGTGTGTTATTTTAGGTTCAAATATTAAGAACAATAGGCTATGATTTATACATTGTGTAAACAGTAAATTAGATAGCTAGTAGGTACCCTATATATATTATAATGTTCACCTATAAGATTAAGTTTAGAGCAGGCAAAAAGGGTTCATTAAAATTTTGATCCATTTTTTTCAGCCTCTATTAAACTATAATATAATTTATGCACTAATTTTCATTTTATCAATTACTCTTAGCCATATTTCACAAAATTTATATTTTTTCTTTATTTAGAAATGTAAGGTTATTATTTGCTTTTAAAACTGTATTATAGCTTTTTATTTTGTGAAATAGTAGCATCAATATATTAATAATATAAATATAGTGTAAATACTTATTAAAATTTTCCCATTAGAGAATTTTATTAATTATTGTAGTACATTTCTGTAAAATTGTACTGCCACACACTGCAGGGCAATGATTCAAAATGCCTGGTCTTCACAGATGCACAGTCACAGTTGAACATTGCAGTTATTTAGAAAAAATATTTTCTAGTGTTACATCAATGTTCCAAACAAGATTTTATGGGTAAGTGTTTCTCCCATTCTAGTTTTGCAGTTCCATGTTAACTGTATTTTTATTTTAGGGTAGGTTCCTTGACATTGGTTTATTGCATTTTTGGTTTTACTTAAGTATTATTTTGGATGACAATGTGCAGCAACTTTTAATGTACAGTTTATGTCAATATGCAGTTTAATTACAATATGAATCAGCCGTATATTTATTCACAATTCAAGTTTAACAAACTTAATGAAAGCTAAGCAAACTAATGTTACATGATAAAGCCCTGATAAGCTATGTCTTACTTAAGCAAATACACTGAAAAATAGTTTGTAGCTTTATTGCTGCTTTTGTTCAAACTATGTTTTATATTCTCTATGACCAGGGAAATTTCTGATATTGTTCTACCAGGCTAAAGAAACAAACAAAAGACAGTGATTATACTTTCAAGTAGCAGTTTGTTTAGGGCCCCAGATATTCCATCTGTAGATCTCTATCCTCATATTTGTTTGTTTTAATAAGGCTGTGGCCCAAAACCTTACATTTTTGTAGAAATTAAAGCTTTTTGGTTCCATACTAAAGACAGGACAGCCCCATGATCTAAATCCAAGGGTGACGGCTTAGATTGAGGGCCATTTCTTGTTGACATGGAGATGGTTGAGTTGGTCTACAACAAATCTATGAGAGAAGCAGGCTGTGATGAGTTGGAAGTGTTGGCTTCCTTCATGGTCTCAAAGTTCTCTGTCAAGTTCACCTCAGCTCTGCTGTACTCCTGTTCTGCTGTCAGGTTGGGAATGCTTGGCTAGTAGTGGTTATCCACATGGTTCTCAACTGCCGGTGCTTCCCTGATCCACTGTCTGCCAGAAATGCAATTTTAGCAGAGGAGGCTGGTAAGGGGACAGAAGCCAGAGATGGTAAGTGGCCACCACTTGGCTGAGGAAGGGAGCAGTGGGCTCTCAATCCTAGCTCACATGCCAAGTGTCATCCTCATCCCAACATCCAGCTGTGTCCCCCATAATGTGCACTGCCTGGCCTGAGGTAAATGGAGAGCTCAGCTAAGGCCTGAAGTTGAAAAGGGGCTTTCCAGAGCCCCAGGAGTGCTGGACATCTCACCAGCCATGGAAAGAGACTGTGTCCTCGTGGCCACAGACAGGCAATGATGGAAGAATGCCCTCATTTCAGGGCCTTCTGGAGTCTTCACTTGAGAATTCAGCTCTGGCAACAGAGGACACTTCTGGTGTCCAAAGATTCTCAGTGCCTGGCAGATGTAAAACTGATTGATGGCATCCTCTGGCTTCTGGAGCACTGCTTAGCCATTTTTATCTGTGCTCCCCAGCCAAAGCACTGCAGAAAGCTTGGTCTCTGGCTAGCATTCTGGACTGTTAGACAGGCTGGCTGCAGCTAGCACTGGATGGAGAGAGTACAGTGTGGTGAAGTGGGGACAGTGGGCATTCTGCCACATGGCCTAGGGTTTCTCGTGACTCTGGACTGCCCAGGTGCGGTGACCAGAAGGGAATCAGGGAGTGGAAACCGTTTCTAGGCCACAGCTCATGGAGGGAGAAACCAGGCTGAGCCTGTTGATGGTCCTGAGGTGAGATGAAACTGGGAGTCCAGGGAGACCAAAGAAGCTCAGATAAACTCTGCAGGGCTGAGTATTCAGGGTATGAAAAGGACAAAGTCACAAAACCAAAAAGTTCCAGAGTCTTCAGCTAAATACTGATCAGAACATGTATGTGTGTAAACTACCCAAGTCTGGGGGGAAAAAAAACACCTGAAGGAAACAGAAAGAACAACGCTCGAACCTCCCACAGAACCAGGCATATTTGGTGTTCCCACCAGCAACAGTGGACAAATCTTATACTTCCCAGACCATTGGATGGAACACTCAGAAAAGAATTTGCCTCAGTAGTGTGGAAGATTAGATCTAGGCCAAGGCTGCTAAGGTTCTACTTAACAAAACCTCAAAGAAAAACCTGAAAGAACCAAAATCTTTTCAGATAATTTAACTGCATCCTAGAACATAGCTCAATAATATTCACAGGAACCCAACAATATCCAACGCACAATAAGATAAATTTCACGTTGTCTGCCATCCAGATGAAAATTACCAGACATGTGAAAAGAAAGGAAATGTCTCAATAATGAGAAGAAAATTTTATCAATAGATACAGAAATGGCACATAAGATGTAATTAGTAGGCAATGATATTAAAACAGTTATTATAATGATAACATTCCACAACAAGAAGGTAAAGGGAAACTAGAACTTGGAAGTAGAGACATGGAAGACCCACCTTGAACTTCTAGAGATGAAAAATACAATGTCTGAGATGAAAATTATACTAAATGGCATTTAAAATAGAATAGATATTATACAAAGAAGGATTAGTCAACTGGAAGATGTAGCAGTAGAAACTATCAAAAATGGAACATGGAGAAAAAAATGGAAAAAATTGAACAGAAAATCAGCACCAACAGGACTAATATATGTGTAATTGGAGTTCCTGAAGAAGTGGGGAGTAGTAGAAGAAAAAATATTTGAAAAAACTGTGGCTGAAAAATTTTAAATTTGATAAAAACCATAAACCCAGACATCTAAGAACCAATGAACCCCTAGCACAACAGACATGAGGATGACACACTGAAGCACATCATAATCAAATTGCCCCAAACCAGTGACAACGAGAAAATATGAAAAGTTACCAAAGGGAAAAGGACATTATACAGAGAGGAACAAAGATGAAAATGGGCTGAGTGTGGTGGCTCACACCTGTAATTCCAGCACTTCGGGAGACTGAGGCAGGATGATCACTTGAGCCCAGGAGTTCAAGACCAGCCTGGCCAACATGATGAAACCCTGTATCTACTGAAAATACAAAAATTAGCAGGGCGTCGTGGTGCGCATCTGTAACCCCAGGTAATCAGGAGGCTGAGGAGGGAAAAATCACTTGAACCTGGGAGGCGGAGGTTGCGGTGAGCTGAGATGATGCCTGGGCTACAGAGCGAGACTCTGTCTCAAAAAAAAAAAAAAAGACAGACATCTGGTTAGAAACAAAGCAAGGCTAGGCTTGGTGATGCACACCTGTTATCCCAGCATTTTGGGAGACCAAGGCAGGATGATCACTTGAGCCCAGGTGTTCAAGACCAGCCTGGGCAACATGGCAAAACCTGGCCTCTACATAAAATGCAAAAATTAGCTGGGTGTGGTGGCGCATACCTGTAGTCCCAGCTACTTGGAAGGCTGAGACAAGAGGATTGCTTGAACCCAGGAGGTAAAGGTTTCAGTGAGCTGAAATCATGCCACTGCACTCCTTCCTGGGTGACAGAGTGAGACTCTGTCTCAAAAAAAAAAAAAAGAAAAAAGAAAAGAAACAATGCAAACCAGAGGATAGTGCAGTAACTTCTATAAAATGCTTAAGGATAAAATGATTGTCAGTCTAGAATTCTACACCCAGCAAAAATATCTTTCAAAGATGATAGTGAAATAAAGACATTCAGGCACTGAAAAGCTTGAAGAATTCATTACCAGCAAGTCCTCACTACAAGGAATATTAAAGGAAATCCTTCAGGCAGAGGGAAAGTGAAACCAGATGGAAGTCCAGATCTACACAAAAGAACGTAGAGCACCAAAGACGGCAAATATGTGAGCAAAAATACAGTATTAAAAAGCATTTTTAAAAGATAATTGACTGTTTAAGACAAAAATGATAACAAATTAATGTGAGTTTACAGCACATATAGAAGCAAAATGCATGAAAACAATAACAAAACCCAAAAGGAGGGAAATGAATGGGTACTGCTTTAAGGTTCTTATCCTCTATGTGAAGTGGTATAATGTTGATGGCAGCCAATGCTAAGTTGAATACATATACTGTATTAGTCTGCTTTTGCACTGCTCCAAAGAAATGTCTGAGACTGGTGCTGGGTGCGGTGTCTCACGCCTGTAATCCCAGCACTTTGGGAGGCGGAGGCAGGCGGATCACGAGGTCAAGAGATCAAGAACGTCTTGGCCAACATGGTGAAACCCTGTCTCTACTAAAAATACAAAAATATTAGCTGGGCATGGTGGCATATGCCTGTAGTCCCAGCTAAGCTACTTGGGAGGCTGAGGCAGCAGAATGACTTGAATCAGGGAGGTGGAGGTTGCAGTGAGCCGAGATGGCACCACTGCACTGCAGCCTGGGCGACAGAGCAAGACTACATCTCAAAAAAAGAAGTCTGAGACTGGGTAATTTATGAAGGAAAGAGATTTAATTGGCTCATGGTTCTGCAGGCTGTACAAGAAGTGTGATTCTGTCATCTACTTGGCTACTGGGGAGGCCTAAGGGAGCTTTCAATCATGACAGAAGGCCAAGTGGAAGCAGGCACATCTTATGTGACTGGAGCAGGAGGAAGGAGGGGGGGAGGTGCCACACACTATTAAACAACTGGAACTTGTGAGAACTCACGTGCTATATAGTACCAAGCAGGGATGGTGTTAAACCATGAGAAACTGGCTTCATGATCCAATCACCTCCCTCCAGAACCCACGTTTGGCATTGGGGATTATTTTTCCACATGAGAGTTGGGTAGGGACACAGATCCAAACCATATGATATATCATAAACCATAGAGCAGTGACTAAGTCTCAAAACCAAACCAAGGAAAAATAGTTATATGTAAAAGGCCAACAAAGAAGACTAAATTAAATAAAAATACTCAACAAATTCAAAAGAAGTCAGAGAAAGAGGAAAAAGAGAACAAACTACAGATGTGACAAATAGAAAGCAAACAGGAAGATGACCAACTAAAACCAAACTCTCCGGCATTCCACCATCTGTGTGTGGTTATTTAGCAACTCTCTGCCTCCGACAACAATACCTGTCACACAGGGTTGTATTCAGAGCTTGTCACATGTGATATGGAAAGCCTACTGTTTGCAGACCTGCAATCATTATATATTAGCTCTTATTGTTGGTAGCAGAGACCCAGGTCTCTGTGTTGGTCATGCTGAGAGCTCCCTTCTCATTGCTCTGTTTTTCCCCTCCTTTCATCCCTTTCTGTACTTCCATGCCCCCCATCATCTGGTTGGAGAAGATCCTCAGCCTCTGGATCTGCAAACGTTCAAAGTCCATGAACCAAATAGCCAACAAATGCATTTCTGTATGTTTATCTGCTACCCACGGATCCAGGAGACTTGCTTTCCTTCCTGCAAGAAGTCCGTGGCTGCTGATGCTAAGAATGTGCTCTCTCTGTCCTCTCCTCTTTTCTGATCTGGATATTATCAACTGCTCTGCACTTCTGGGAAGACTTTACACAGGGACAACTATGAGTTTTTGTAGGAAGATGAGAAATCACCACTTTGAGAACCATCCTTTAGACGTTCCAATATTGCTGCAGACACGGACTCTAGCACGTTCTCTTCTTCTCTGACACCCACCCGTTCCCCCATTGGCCACAGCAACTTGGGTTTGCTGTTCAGCTATGGCATTGCCTACCTCTGGGGAACTGTGACTTATTTTATACCCTATCCAATAACACAGTGTGTCCTTATACAAAGTAGGTGTTCAATACACATCTGTTGAAGGGATTCCATCACAGTTGAATCTATGGAGAGTTCAGCAGATAAGTGAGTTGCTCAAGATGGTCAGGGGCTGTCTTAGTCCATTTGGGCTGCTGTAACAAAACACCTTAGCCTAGGGGGCTTAAAAACAGCAGAAATTTATGTCTCATAGGTCTGGATGCTGGCAAGGGGAAGGTCAATGTAGTGGCAGATTGGGTGTCTGTTGAGGGCCTGTTCATTATAAAGGGCACCTGCTAGCTGAGTCCTCACATGGTGGAAGGAGAGAACAAGCTTCTTTGGCTCCCTTTTACAAGGCCACTAATCCCATTCATGGGGTCTCTGCTTTCATGATGAAATCACTTCCTGAAGCCTTTGCCTCCTAATCAAAAAACTCCTGTTTTTTGGTCTGTTTTTGCAATTTTATACAAATAGCAGTCCATATATACTCTCCTGAAAGTTGCTTTTCCCTTCAAAAATATCTTCCAGATGAATCTAGAATTCTGCATTTCTGGCGAGCAGAGGATGCACCGCCCCCCACAACCATACCGCAAGGTGATGCTGATGCTCTGGTCCAAAGCCTGCACATAGCCTGGTGAGGCTTGGGGTCTTGGGACAGGTCCATTGTCAGCCCTTCCTAGGAAGCACAGCCAGATGACCTTGGGGCTGGAGTCCTGACAATGCCCCTCACCAGCAATGTGCACATCCATCTTCACTTATCTTCATCAGTATTTGTTATCACACTTTCTAATATTTTTCCTGGATTTTGCAGTGCAGCTGAAAGCTTGCCTTGTGTTTCCCAGCACTTCGGGTCTCCTCCTCTGTGAATTACTCATGACCCATTTGTCTGTCGGGTGTCTGGTTTCTCCTTGCTGACTTGTAAGTGCTATTTTTTTTTAATGGAGTTTTGTGCTTGTTGTCCAGGCTGGAGTGCAATGGCGCGATTGCGGCTCACCACAAATTCTGCCTCCCGGGTTCAAGTGATTCTCCCATCTCAGCCTCCTGAGTAGCTGGGATTACAGGAAAGTGCCACCAAGCCCAGCTAATTTTGTATTTTTAGTAGAGATGGGGTTTCTCCATGTTGGTCAAACTGGTCTCGAACTCCTGACCTCAGGTGATCCACCCGCCTCAGGTTCCCAAAATGCTAAGGTTACAGGCATGAGCCACCACGTCTGGCCAATTTTGATTTTAATAATCTGGATATCAGTGCTTTTTTGGCCAAATACCTCACAAATATGTTTTCCCTATTTGTGCACTCTATTAGTCCATTTTCACACTGCTGATAAAGACATACCCCAGACTGGGAAGAAAAAGAGGTTTAATTGGATTTAAGTTCCACATGGCTGGGGAGGCCTCAGAATCATGGTGGGAGGTGAAAGATACTTCTTACATGGCAGTGGCCAGAGAAAAATGAGGACGATGCAAAAGTGGAACCCCCTGATAAAACCGTCAGATCTCATTTGACTTATTCACTACAAGGAGAACAGTATGGGGGAACCGCCCCCATGATTCAAATTATCTCCCACCAGGTCCCTGCCACAACACAGGAGAATTTTGGGAGGACAATTCAAGATGAGATTTGGGTGGGGACACACAGTCAAACCATATCATGAACTGTCTTTGTCTTTTAACTTTATTCATCACTTCTTTTGTCAGATCAAAACTTCTACATTTAATATGGTTGAATTTATCAGTAATTTCTTTTATGGTGTGTTTTGTGTCATATTAAAAAATATTTCTCTCTGCTTAGTGTCATAAAATATGTCCTCTGTTTTCTTCTAAAAATTGGAAATCTGCTTTTATGTTTTACTTCCTTTGTTCTTTGTTTGGTAGGGATGTGAGGTAGAAATCTCTATTAGTTAACTCTTGCTTTGTAACAAGTAACCCCACACCTCAGAGGCCTAGGACCATAGGCCACCATTTCTCACTCATGAGCATGCGTTGCTTGGGAGGTTTTGGCTCAAACTGTGGTGGCTGAGCTGGATCTGCTCCAAGTGTCTCTGATCCTCCTGAGGTCAGGGGCCTACCAGGGTTCCTTCTTCTCATGGCAATGGCAGGAGTGCAAAGAACAAAGGGAAATGTGAAGGTCTCTTATCGTATCACCCAGGCTCAGAATGGGCAGACTACCACTTTACCACATCCATTGGCCAAAGTGAGTCACGTGGCCAAACCCGAAGTCAAGGGCAGGAAGTTTAAGTATGAATCCCATCTCCACGTGCTATGATTTCCTGGGCTTTCAACTTCTTGAGGCTGAATTGTTTTATTCTCAAATCCCCAAACTGCAGAAAACACATTTTCTCCAGGACTCCTTGAGCCACAGGGCAGAATGATTGTAGTTGACAAGGACTAGATGGAACTCAAGGCTCCAGCCTCTGTGCAGTGGATGGGTGCCATCTGGCCACTGAGGTCACTTCCCTTCCCCTTGTCCCCATCTAGGGCCTCTGTTCTGCTCCAATCTGCCTGCCATTCTACCCAGGCCTTCCAGACATCAGCCTCTTAACGATTCCTGGCTTTGTTCCCTCTCTTCACTTCTATTATGTGAGGGTTTCCATCCTTATTTGGTGTAGGAGGACTGGACTGAGTCAACTCAGCCTGTTATGTCCCCACTCTCAGCACCTGGGTACCCCTGAGTGCTCAGCATGAGTGGGGTCCCCCAGTGTCTCCCTCCATGGCACATTCTGAAGGCATAGGAGCTGGACTGACATTCAGGACACCTGAACCTTTGTTCCACTTCTGCCATGACAGCTTCATGGGTCCAGGCAAATCACGGTACCTCTCTACGCCTCATTTTTTTATTCCTCACACAGTGGAATGACATTAACCTCAGTGCTTACCTAAGGGAGGAGAAATGGTTCCTCTGCCTTCTCCCTATTTCTGCATTTGCCAGAGCATCAGATTTTTGTGTCTGGCCAAGAATATAGGGAAGGAAGAGCAGGTAAGCTTTGGGCACAAAGAGGGCGTTTAGGGGTTTCACTTAAGGAAAGAAAGTCAGGGGACAGAGAGGGTTGGTGGAGCATGATCTTGGGCCAGTGGTGAGGAACTAATGAAGTGCAATGCGCACGGGTTAGGGTGTGTAGCAGCCTGGGTCCCATCAAGAGATAGAAACCACACAGTGGGTCTAATGGGGAAGTGCAGTATAAAGGATTGCAACTATGATAAAAGAGTCACTGTGAGACATAAAGCAACTCTGCCTGGTGCCCTAGTGCAGAGGGAAGTACCCAAGGAAGCACAGATTTGAAAAAGCTTCTGATGTCATACGATGTGGTTCAACCACCACATAACAGACATTTGTGGATTTGGCCAGGCTGGAGCTAGTCAGCAGCTTTGCACAAGCACTAGGCCATCCACCGGAGTGCAGGTGAGGGAGCCGGTGGTGAGCCGCTGGAGTGCAGGGGAGGGAGCCGGCAGTGAGCTGCTGGAGTGCAGGGGAGGGAGCTGGCCGTGAGCCACTGGGTTCAGGGGAGGGTGTTGGCAGTGAGCCACTGGAGTGCATGGAAAGGAGCCGGTCATGAGCCACTGGAGTGCAGGAGAGGGAGCTGGCTGTGAGCCGCTGGTGCAGAGATACATGGCGGGAGTGTGGCTGCCTTTGTAGGGCAGGAAGCCTCCAGAACGAGTGAGTCCCGCAGGGTCTGGCAGAAGGAATGGCAGCTCTGTGCGGACCCTCTAGAATACAGGTCACTGTCTTCAGGTTGCACAAGGGGTACTAGAGGAGGCCTGGGCAACTTTTCAGGAACCTTCAGATCACATGGGCCCTGCTGCATTTTGGTTTCTATGTCAAGATGCTGCAGGCCAAGGCTGCAAGGTGGCTGAGGGACCACGCCTAGGTCTGTGTTTGGGGCTTGAACATGATCAAGGCCCTCTGCAGTCTCTCCACCCTCTATCTAGATGCCTGCAGAATGTTCACTTCCAGGAGGTATATTGAAAAGCGCTTCCCAGTTTATCACAGTGCACATATTGAGAGGTGCACTAGGAGCTGGGAGGCAATAGGCTGAAACCTGACACAGGGGATGCTGGCTCATAGCAATGAAGAGAAGCTGAAAAGGAGTCAGAAGGAACTAACTGTAATTTTACATCAATGATCTGCATCTTTATTTCAATGGTTTGTGGCAACCAAATTGAATATTCTTTCTACCCTCCTAGTTCAGACATAAGCTGAGAATTTTTTGTTTTTGTTTTTTTTTTTTTTTTTTAGATGAAGTCGCCTTCTGTCACCCAGGCTGGAGTGCAGTGACATGGTCTGGGCTCATTGCAATCTCTGCCTCCCGGGTTCAAGTCATTCTCCTGCCTCAGCTTCCAGAGTAGCTGGGGCTATACGCACCAGCCACCACACCCGGAAAATTTCCGTATTATTAATAGAGATGGGGTTTCACCATGTTGGTCAGACTGGTCTTGAACTTCGGACCTCAGGTGATCTGCCCACCTCTGCCTCCCAAAATGCTGAGATTACAGATGTCAGCCACTGTGCCTGGCTGCCTGAGACATTCTGGGCAACAGCTGTGACAGAAGCAACGTGTATCCCTTCTGGGCAGGGGATTTAAGAACTGGCTCATGGCTAATTGTGTTTTCTTTGCTCTGTTTCTGGAACTGTGGGAGCATCTTCTGGGATAAGGGTCTATCTGTTTGAGTCTCTGAATTACTGCGACCACCAGTGACCCCTTGTTGACCCGTGATGGATGTGAAATCAATTGAGAAGTCAAGGCCGAGCGCAGTGGCTTACGTCTGTAGTCTCAGAACTTTGGGAGGCTGAGGTGGGGAGTTTGAGACCAGCCTGACCAACATGGAGAAACCCCGTCTCTACTAAAAATATAAACAATTAGCCAGTTATGTTGGCACATGCCTGTAATCCTAGCTACTTGGGAGGCTGAGGCAGGAGAATCGCTTGAACCTGGGAGGCAGAGATTGTGGTGAGCCGAGATTACGCCATTGCACTCCAACCTGAGCAACAAGAGTGAAACTTTGTCAAAAAAAAAAAAAAAAAAGAAAAAAGAAAAGAAAACCAAACACTACATGTTCTCAACTCGTAAGTGGGAGTTGAACAATGAGAACACATGGATACAGGGAGGAGAACATCACACACTGGGGCCTGTCATGGGGTGGGAGGCTAGGGGAGGAATAGCATTAGGAAAAACGCCTAATGTAGACGACGGGTTGATGGGTGCAGCAAACCACCATGGCACGTGTATAACTATGTAACAAACCTGCATGCTCTTCCCATGCATCGCAGAACTTAAAGTGCAACAAAGAAAACTTTACATAAATGCTAAAAGAATTTCCTTATTTTAGCTATGATTTAGTGATAGTAAGATGGTAATTATGAGGAGAAAATTGTCCTAACATTCCATTGAGAAAATTCTGCCTCATTTCACCACACACCTGAGTCTTAAGCAGTCACTTCTAATGTAGCTGAATAATAATAGATCCTCACCCAGCTGAGTCTATGAGTTGAATCCATGTATGTGAGATAAGGCCCCCAAGGAGTGGTAATAAGCTGGGAATGCCATCAGCTCATCTTCCTTCAGGCCTATATTTGTTATTGTCACTTGTAGAAGCAGGACAGCCCTGGCATTGGGATTGGTAGAAACAGAGTATCAAAGCGAAAACTGAACTTCCCTAATTTTTGGAAAACAGTAGATTGGAAACAGATGGGCTCCAACGTTTTCCATGTGTGAGGTCATTGTCCCAGGTAGGCTTGCTCAGGACATTTCTTGTCTGCAAAACAGAAGTCAAACAATATTTCTACCTTCCAAGAGAATAGAACATAATGTCAGATTTTCTCATGGATTCCCACAAGTTCAAGAAAGTTTCATGGCCTTATTTAACTGCTTAAGCATTTCAACTAAAAAAAAATTGTCTTTCAAATACACAGCAATCTGTTTGGAAAAAATTTAACCAGAAAAATTTGGAATTCTAAAGTAAAAAACGCATAAGGCCATAAAAACTTTTTATATCTTTTAATTTAGATGTCAACTGGGGGGGAAAAACATTCTCTGAAGTTTGCTTTTATACCATTAAAGACTTATTTTTTATTACGAGCAATACAGAGCGACTTATTCAGGTTGAACCTTGAAGGTAAACTTTAACTTAATTTTAAGTTTTGGCTAATTTTTAAGCATTTCTCAGTCATCTACCATGATTTCATCTCAGAAACCAAAATCTCAATTTCATTTAGACCTTTGAAATATTAAAACAGAAAGCTAAATGCTTCAAAATAATATTCATGTAGAGACTTACAAATGTGGACCAGGAATCTCCATGTATTGCAAAGTTTATGAGAATACAACAAATGTTGATACACACATTAATTCTGAAATAAAAACTTATAACAAATAAAACAAATCAAGAAAATTTTGTAGGTTACACATTTTATGTCTAAAAATGCAGGTATTAAACACTCAAGGATGGATAAAAGAAGAAATCACAAGAGAAAACAGAAAATATCTAGAGAAAAATTAAAAATATGAAATACCAAAAGTTAAGAGATACATCAATAACAGTACCATAAGGGAAAAATTTATAGCTATAAATGATTATAAAAAATAAGATGCCAAATCAACAACTTTACTCCTAAGGAACTAAAAGCAGAGGGAAAAAGAGGGACAACTAAAAGCTATCAAAATTTAAAAAAATGATAAAGATAGCAGTGGAAATAAGTGAAATAGAGAACAGAAAAACAATATCAACAAAATCAAGTTTGTTCTCTGAAAAAGATCAAAAGTGACAAAATTTTATCTAGATTGACAAAGAAAAAAGGGAATACTCAAATTACTAAACTCAAAAATAAAATGGGTACATTACTAACAAATTTTTGGAGTAAAAAAAGGATGTAGGAGAGTACCATAAGGAACTATACACTAAAAAATTGAATAACCTAAATAAAATGAACAAATTCCTAGAAACAAAAAACCTACTAAAGACTGAATCAGAAAAGCTGAATAAACCTGTTCAGCAAGGAGATTCAGCAGGAAGATTGCATCAGTAATCAAAGACCCAGCAACAAAGAAAAGTCTAGACAAGATGGCTTCACTGTTGAATTCTACCCAATGTTTAAAGCAGAATTAACACCAGTTTTTCTCAAACTTTTTCAAAACGTTGAAGAGGAGGTAGTATTTTATAACTTATTCTATGAGGCCAATATTACCTTGACACCAAGCCAGACAAAGACACCATAATAACACTAAAAACAAACATCCCTTACAAATGCTGATGCAAAAATCCCCAACAAAATACCAGCAACTCAAACTTAGCAGTACACTGAAAGGACTATACACTATGAATGAGTATAATTGACTACTGAAATAAAAGTATATTCCAACACATGAAAATCAGTGTAATATCACATTAACATAAAGAAGGAAAAACTCTCATGTGATCATCTTAATCAAAGAAGAAAAAGCATTTGTCAAAATTTAGCCTACATTCATGATAAAATATACTTAATAAACTATAAAAAGAAAGAAAACACCTTAACATAATGTTATACAAAAAACAAAACAAAAAGCAGCTAACATTGTGAAAGACTGAAAGCTTTTACTGTAAGAGCAAAAACAAGGGTGCCTGCTTTTAGTACTTCTATTTAATATAGTACTGAAGTTTCTAGTTAGTTAAAACAATAAGGTGAGTGAAAGAATAAAAGATATTCCAATTTTTTAAAAAGCAAAATTATGTGTTTGCAGATGACATAACCCTTTGTATTAAAAATCATTTAGTTTCTGTGAAATAAACTGTCAGATGCAATACCTAAAATTCAGGAAAGCTGCAGGATACAAAATCAATACAGAAAAATCAGTTGTATTTCTACATAACAATAAACTATCTGAAGAAGAAATCAAGACAACAGTAACATGCACGATAGCATCAAAAGAATAAAATACTTGGAAACCCACTTAACCAAGGAAATAAAAAACCTGTACAGCAAAAACTATAAACATGGCATGAAAGTATTAAAGATGGCACAAATAAATGAAAAGAAGTCATGTGTTTATGGACTGGAAGACAAAACCTTGTCAAGATGCCATTGTTTTCTATAGTCATCTGCAGATTCAATAAAATCACTATAAAATTCCAATATTTGCAAAAAATAGAAAAACTTATTCTAAAATTCAGATGAAATCTCAAAAACTCCCAAGTAGCCAAATCAATCTAAAAAACTAATAAAGTTAGGGGACTAACACCTCCTGGTTTCAAACTTACTTTAATGCTTCAGTACCCAAAACTTGTTGTACCAGCATAGAGACAGACACAAAGACCAATGCAATAGAAATAAAGAACCAAAAAATATGGTCATGATTTTTAACAAGGGAGTCAACACTATTCAACGGTAATTTTTAAATGGTGTTTAAAACGGATATTTACATATATCCATATGTGTGTGTGTGTGTATATATATATATATATATATATCCCAAATTAGCTTTTTGTCTGTCATGTATGTTGCAGATCTATTTCCCCAGTCTGTTGACTTTTGACGTTGAGGCATTTTTCTCTCATACAAAGTTTTAATTTTTATGGAGTCAAATACATCAGTCTTCTATTCAGTGACTTCTTCATGGGTACAGTGTTTCATTTTAGGATGATAAAGAAGTTGTAGATATGGATAAATTAGATAAATTGGATGGTTGGACAACACTGAATATACTGGATGCCACAGAACTATACATTTAAACATGGTTAAAATGGTAAGTTTTATGTTATATATATTTTACCACCAAAAGAGGGCCAGGCTTAGATGTTTATATATTAGGGGTTTGGAGTACCTCTAACATTTATTCCCCTCCAGGGGAAACATTTATAAACACCCACACAAGAAAAGTAGATACTGACTTCACATATCTCCTTACAAGTCCAAAACAGCAGGGGCTGTCTGGGAATGCTGAGGTGGAAAAAGTCATAAACTTGAGGTCAATGTGAGACCTCCCATCCCCCACTCTGGAATCAGATGGAGGAAGGCATGCATGCAGGCTGAGCTGGAGAGATGAGCTGGGGTGGGCAGAACAGTCCTCCCATGACCCTAGACCTTAAGTGCTCCCACATGCTCGCAGGCATGTATCAAACCAAGAAAGCAGCTAGGAGGGCAGCACATCTACCTGTATACACGGAGCCATGAAATATCTGAACTGCACAAGTGATGCACGAGGAGACGGAAGCAGTCTGACCTTTACACAGTGACCTGGTTCAAATAATTTCAGGCTCTCGTTAACCAGGCGAGCTCCGCTTTCTCTATGAGGTAGGTAAACTTGAGGCGGTAAAGTGGGAGTTGGGGAAAACGGAAAAGAAAGCCTGGTAGTATTTCTTCTAACTCTGTTATAAATAAAAAGTAAAACATAGATGCCATTTCTCAGGGCCCAAAGGTTAGGTGGAAAAATGTTCGTCCTAGGTATTTTATTCTCTTTGAAGCCATTGTGAATGGGAGTTCACTCATGATTTGGCTCTCTGTTTGTCTGTTGTTGGTGTATAAGAATGCTTGTGATTTTTGTACATTGATTTTGTATCCTGAGACTTTGCTGAAGTTGCTTATTAGCTTAAGGAGATTTTGGGCTGAGACAATGGGGTTTTCTAGATATACAATCATGTCGTCTGCAAACAGGGACAATTTGACTTCCTCTTTTCCTAATTGAATACCTTTATTTCCTTTTCCTGCCTAATAGCTCTGGCCAGAACTTCCAACACTATGTTGAATAGGAGTGGTGAGAGAGGGCATCCCTGTCTTGTGTTTTCAAAGGGAATGCTTCCAGTTTTTGCCCATTCAGTATGATGTTGGCTGTGGGTTTGTCATAGATAGCTCTTATTATTTTGAAATACGTCCCATCAATACCGTTGGTGGGACTGTAAACTAGTTCAATCACTGTGGAAGTCAGTGTGGTGATTCCTCAGGGATCTAGAGCTGGAAATACCATTTGACCCAGCCATCCCATTACTGGGTATATACCCAAAGGACTATAAATCATGCTGCTATAAAGACACATGCACACGTATGTTTATTGTGGCATTATTCACAATAGCAAAGACTTGGAACCAACCTAAATGTCCAACAATGATAGACTGGATTAAGAAAATGTGGCTCATATATACATGGAATACTATGCAGCCATAAAAAATGATGAGTTCATGTCCTTTGTAGGGACATGGATGAAATTGGAAATCATCATTCTCAGTAAACTATCAGAAGAACAAAAAACCAAACACCGCATATTCTCACTGATAGGTGGGAATTGAACAATGAGATCACATAGACACAGGAAAGGGAATATCACACTCTGGGGACTGTTGTGGGGTGGGGGGAGGGGGGAGGGATAGCATCAGGAGATATACCTAATGATAGATGACGAGTGAGTGGGTGCAGTGCACCAACATGGCACATGTATACATATGTAACTAACCTGCACAATGTGCACATGTACCCTAAAACTTAAAGTATAATAATAAAAAAAAGAAAATGTTCGTCATCTCAGTCATGTGATGTGGACTTTAGCAGAGCAGGATACATATGGTCATTTATCCTTTCCTTCTGCATGTTGTGTGCTTTTTCAGTTTATAATGTACCTGATCCACTTGTCTCATCATACTAGCTGCAAACAAGGCCACTGAATGTCACAACAGGTGGCCAGCATGTCTGTGAAGGGCAGAAACTGAGGCAGCCAAACAGCTGGCAGAGGCCAGCTGGTAAGTAACCAACCCACTCCATAGAGAACTCCACACTTAAAAGACAAGATCAGCAAGTGTCAGGCTGCCTCACTAATTATCCCCCCAAATAAAAAAATAAAAGTAACCCCTCCAGGGATCATGTGTGTATTTACACGCAAAAGTATATGCACACAGCTACATGCAAAGGGGAAAGGCTGGGAAGGAAGCAAATCCACGTATGAACACCAGTTACTTGTGGGGAAGGGGCAGGTGAAGCCAACCATCAGCATTACTCACCTTTTCAACTGATGAGCTTGCATCAATTTTGGCAATTTATCATAAAAAGGCAATTTTCACTCCTTGGGTGATCACCAAGGTCCTGCAAAGCTGAGCCACCAACAGCCACCTGCATCACTTCCCATGAGGCCAAATAATGGCTCCCCTCAAAGCTCAGCCCTCCCACCCACCTCCCAGTCCTCTCCCATGCAGGGGGCTGCTGGCCTCCTGGGGTACACAGGGGGCTGCTGGCCTCCTGGGGTGCAGGGATCCAGGCCAAACCCAACCCACAGATGGATGGTGAAACCGGCATGTATCCAAGGGCTTTTTCCCAACCTGGGCCAGGTGCCCACTGCATAGATAGGCCTGTGCTTGCTCCCCTAGGATAGAGACTCCCTTTTCTTCCATTGGAATGAGGGGTGGGGAGATTTGATGATGTCCTGTACAGGTTGGATGTTAATCTGATATGCTGCTCTTGGAAAAGCTTGCCTGGGTTTGGCGCTTTCTCAGCACGTGGTGTTTGCTGCCCCTTCAAGCTACAGAGATCTCAGAAGGTAAGTGCTACTGCAACCCCCATTTACTAGTTAGCAGAGGTCAGGTGATCTGCAGCCGGCCAAGCAGCTGCTAAGTGGCCAACAGGCTGGATCTGCATCTCACTTGCAAAGGCCCTGCCTGGCTGCTAGGGCTGCCCTGAGACTCCCTCCTCTTCCTCTTCCCTCCACAGCTCTCCTGGCTTCTATCCACAGTTGTGCTCCAGGTGGGGAACACCTATGGATGCACCAGGGTGCAACTACTCAGACTCCAGCATGCAGAAGGGCCCTGACTCCATGCTGTTTCCACATCCAAGCCCAAGCTCGTCTAGAACTTCAGCAAATCCAAGTCTTCCTGTATTCCCTGCAAGACCAAACTGAGCCCTACAACCAGTCCCAGCTGCCAGTTAGCTGCCAGTCCCAGCCCCTGCTCCCTCCTGGGCCCCTGTCTGTACAGTTCTGAAGTCCTACAAGAATGTTGAGATCCTAAGCCTACTCTCACCCAAAGAGGTAAGCAGTCAGGGGCCTCCAGAGGTAAAGAATATACCCAGACAGGTTCTGCCTGTTATTGGTCTATTCAGAGATTCAACTTCTTCCTGGTTTAGTGTTGGGAGGGTGTATGTGTCAAGGAATTTATCCATTTCTTCTAGATTTTCTAGTTTATTTGCGTAGAGGTGTTTGTAGTATTCTATGATGGTAGTTTGTATTTCCATGGGATTGGTGGTGATATCCCCTTTATCACTTTTTATTGCATCTATTTGATTCTTCTCTCTTTTCTTCTTTATTAGTCTTGCTAGCATTTTATCAATTTTGTTGATCTTTTCAAAAAACCAGCTTCTGGATTCATTAATTTTTGAAGGGTTTTTTGTGTCTCTATTTCCTTCAGTTCTGCTCTGATTTTAGTTATTTCTTGCCTTCTGCTAGCTTTTGAATGTGTTTGCTCTTGCTTTTCTAGTTCTTTCAATTGTGATGTTAGGGTGTGAATTTTGGATCTTTCCTGCTTTCTCTTATGGGCATTTAGTGCTATAAATTTCCCTCTACACACTGCTTTGAATGTGTCCCAGAGATTCTGGTATGTTGTGTCTTTGTTCTTGTTGGTTTCAAAGAACACCTTTATTTCTGCCTTCATTTCGTTATGTAACTAGTAGTCATTCAGGAGCAGTTTGTTCAGTTTCCATGTAGTTGAGTGGTTTTGAGTGAGTTTCTTAATCCTGAGATCTGGTTTGATTGCACTGTGGCCTCAGAGGCAGTTTGTTATAATTTCTGTTCTTTTACGTTTGCTGAGGAGTGTTTTACTTCCAACTATGTGGTCAATTTTGGAATAGGTGTACTGTGGTGCTGAAAAAATGTGTATTCTGTTGATTTGGGTTGGAGAGTTCTGTAGATGTCTATTACGTCCTCTTGGTGCAGAGCTGAGTTCAATTCCTGTATATCCTTGTTAACTTTCTGTCTTGTTGATCTGTCTAATGTTGAGAGTGGGTGTTAAAGTCTCCCATTATTATTGTGTGGGAGACTAGTCTCTTTATAAGTCACTCAGGACTTGCTTTATGAATCTGGGTGCTCTTGTATTGTGTGCATATATATTTAGGATAGTTAGCTCTTCTTGTTGAATTGATCCCTTTACCATTATGTAATGGACTTCTTTGTCTCTTTTGATCTTTGTTGGTTTAAGTCTGTTTTATCCGAGACTAGGATTGCAACCCCTGCCTTTTTTTGTTTTCCATTTGCTTGGTAGATCTTCCTCCATCCCTTTATTTTGAGCCTATGTGTGTCTCTGCACATGAGATGGGTTTCCTGAATACAGCACACTGATGGGTCTTGACTCTTTATCCAATTTGCCAGTCTGTGTCTTTTAATTGGAGCATTTAGCCCACTTACATTTAAAGTTAATATGTTATGTTTGAATTTGGTCCTGTCATTATGATGTTAGCTGGTTATTTTGCTCGTTAGTTGATGCAGTTTCTTCCTAGCCTTGATGGTCTTTACAATTTGGCATGTTTTTGCAGTGGCTGGTACCGGTTGTTCCTTTCCATGTTTAGTGCTTCCTTCAGGAGCTCTTGTAGGGCAGGCCTGGTGGTGACAGAATCTCTCAGCGTTTGCTTGTCTGTGAAGTATTTTATTTCTCCTTCACTTATGAAGCTTAGTTTGGCTGAATATGAAATTCTGGGTTGCAAATTATTTTCTTTAAGAATGCTGAATATTGGCCCCCACTCTCTTCTGGCTTGTAGAGTTTCTGCCAAGAGATCTGCTGTTAGTCTGATGGGTTTCCCTTTGTGGGTAACCTGACCTTTCTCTCTGGCTGCCCTTAACATTTTTTCCTTCATTTCAACTTTGGTGAATCTGACAATTGTGTGTCTTGGAGTTGCTCTTCTTGAGGAGTTTCTTTGTGGCATTCTCTGTATTTCCTGAATGTGAATGTTGACCTGCCTTGCTAGATTGTGGAAGTTCTCCTGGATAATATCCTGCAGAGTGTTTTGCAACTTGATTCCATTCCCCACCATCACTTTCAGGTACACCAATAAGACGTAGATGTGATCTTTTCACATAGTCCCATATTTCTTGGAGGCTTTGTTTGTTTCTTTTTATTCTTTTTTCTCTAAACTTCCCTTCTCGCTTCATTTCATTCATTTCATCTTCCATCACTGATACCCTTTCTTCCAGTTGATCGCATCAGCTCCTGAGGCTTCTGCATTGTTCACGTAATTCTTGAGCCTTGGCTTTCCACTCCGTCAGGTCCTTTAAGGACTTCTCTGCATTGGTTATTCTAGTTATCCATTCATCTAATAATTTTTCCCAGTTTTTAACTTATTTGCCATTGGTTTGAACTTCCTCCTGTAGCTCGGAGTAGTTTGACCATCTGGAGCCTTCTTCTCTCAACTCGTCAAAGTCATTCTCCATCCAGCTTTGTTCCATTGTTGGTGAGGAGCTGCATTCCTTTGGAGGAAAAGAGATGCTCTGCTTTTTAGAGTTTCCAGTTTTTCTGCTCTGTTTTTTCCCCATCTTTGTGGTTTTATCTACTTTTAGTCTTTGATCCTGGTGACATACAGATGGGTTTTTGGTGTTAATGTCCTTTCTGTTTGTTATTTTTCCTTCTAACAAATAGGACCTTCAGCTGCAGGTCTGTCGGAGTTTGCTAGAGGTCAACTCCAGACCCTGTTTGCTTGGATATCAGCAGCAGTGGCTGCAGAATAGCAGTGGCTGTAGAACAGCGGATCTTAGTGAACCACAAATGCTGCTGCCTGATCATTCCTCTGGAAGTTTTGTCTCAGAGGAGTACCCGGCCGTGTGAGGTGTCAGTCTGCCCCTACTGGGGGGTGCCTCCCAGTTAGGCTGCTCAGGGGTCAGGGACCCACTTGAGGAGGCAGTCTGCCCGTTCTCAGTTCTCTAGCTGTGTGCTGGGAGAACCACTACTCTCTTCAAAGCTGTCAGACAAGGACTTTTATGTCTGCAGAGGTTACTGCTGTCTTTTTGTTTGTCTGTGCCCTGAGCCCAGAGGTGGAGCCTACAGAGGCAGGCAGTTCTCCTTGAGCTGTGGTGGGCTTCATCCAGTTCGAGCTTCCCAGCTGCTTTGTTAACCTAATCAAGCATGGGCAATGGCAGGCGCCCCTCCCCCAGCCTTGCTGCCACCTTGCAGTTTGATCTCAGACTGCTGTGCTAGCAATCAGTGGGACTCCATGGGTGTAGAACCCTGTGAGCCATGTGCAGGATATAATCTCCTGGTGTGCTGTTTTTTAGCCTGTTGGAAAAGCACAGTATTAGGGTGGGAGTGACCGTATTTTCCAGGTGCCGTCTGTCACCCCTTTCTTTGACTAGGAAAGGGAACTCCCTGACCCCTTGCACTTCCTGAGTGAGGCAATGCCTCACCCTGCTTTGGCTTGTGCATGGTGCGCTGTACCCACTGTCCTGCACCCACTCTCTGGCACTCCCTAGTGAGATGAACCTGGTACCTCAAATGGAAATGCGGAAATCACACATCTTCTGTGTCACTTATGCTGGGAGCTGCAGACCAGAGCCATTCCTATTCAGCCATCTTGGCTCCACCCCACCCCAGATTCAGGAATGTAAACCAGCTTGCATCCCCTGGGACTTGGTAAGTATGGGGGACAATGAGGTGTATGGAGACAACTGCATTTCTTAATGCTCTAAGGGTTCTGACAAATCTGTACTTGTCATTAGCCTTTTTAGCTGGTAACATGCGAGTATTGTAAGGAGACTCTCATGACCTTCATAACTCATATGGCAAGAATTTGGCAATAAGGAGTTGAATTTCCCCTCATGCTTCTTGCCTTAATATATATTGTCTCTTCTGAGGGCGAGGAGAACTAGGCTGAAGTTGGATTTGAATGGAGGAGGTTTTTAGTGCATTTCCCAGAGCCTGTGTGGCCCAGACCTCAAGATTTACTTGAGACAACACCTCAGGCAGTAAATGTGACAGCTCATTCTTAACTTCCCCTGAGGGGTCAGGAACAAAAGTAAAACTTTCTATGCTTTATGATCTGTGAAGTTGACCATGACTTGGTCTCCTGAGTCAATAAACCTCTCCCCAGTAAGAGGTCAGGCATTCAGACAGTACTAAAAAGGCAGATGAGAAGCCCAGAGGCCCTGGAGGACAACTTAGAAGATATGATAAGCAGTGTTTTGGGGCTTGTCCATCATGAGAAGACAGGAGCCCATTGTACTGAATCATGACAGAGTCAGGTGCTCCCATACCTAATACGAAGTTAATACTCCTATCTGCCACTTCAAGAGTCACCTGAGTCTCCTCCATCTCTCAATAGCTAATAGTCCAATGGGAGAAGAGGTAGGAAGTATCAGGCCCTATCACTTTTGAGTCTGTTGGGCTCTGATGATGGCTCCCTTGGAAGCCCACTGCATTTCCTTCAGCAGTGGCTGACCTTCTTACAGAAGGCACATTGATTTGTATCCAAGGCACAGTGGCTCAGAGGCACAGAGTGGGACTTTCACCTTCTCATCTCCTCTGTGAGGGCCGGGGTTCAGGGGCTGCCTCTGAAGTGGTGGAGAGCACAAGGCTGCAGCTAGAAGCTGGGCCTCTTGGGAGATTTGCTTAATTTTATGTTTTCTCTGCCCTATTCCTGTGATGGAAAACTGCAAAATCCAAGTCTAAAATCTGATCCATGGGAGTCTGGAAGCCTAAGGCTGCTTTTGATGTCTTCCTTCAGATATCAGAAGCAGACTGGTCTGTAAAATAAACTGCTAGCAATGCCTGTCCCTTCTTGGGGTCAGGGTCAGTGTTAGTGTATTTCCTCAAAGTCTAAATTATCCACCCTTTTAATAAGGCTAGATTTCCATCTTTTCCCTGAGTAATTTTCGAGACTTTATAAAAATTAAAAAGCTTTATCACACTTTTTTTTATTCCTTCAAGGAGTCAAATGATCGTAATTTTTTCTCTCTATATCCCACTTTCTTCCTAATTCATTTGTCTTTTCTAGATTCTAGTTCTCTTTTGGGTCGTGGTCAGGCACTGGTGTGCCTCCTATTTGATAGGTGTCACGTCCCTGGTTGTAGGCTGCCACCCTATTAGCATGTACTCTAGCCACTCCCATAATGCACTGCTTTTCTACCATGTAGCAGGTAAACATAAATATATGCAAATCCTGCCTGGTCAGATTATACATCAAGGTTAGCCTCTTAAATTTGTCTATGAATTTTCCCAGAACCTCTGAAAATTGTTTTAGTTTTTCCTTGCATATGGCTAATTCAGACATAGAAAAGGGTACATATACCTATATAGTGTCCTTATTATCATCTGTCACTTCCCAGAGAGGGCAAACATTCAAATTTGCCAGCTGATAAGAGGCCCCACTGCGTGTCGTTCCGGTGAAGCTAGGGTGTTTCGAGAGTGGGCTGTGTATGTAAGACAGGACTCGAAAGGCAGGGAGAAGAGGATGACCAAACACTAGATAACCCTGGAAAACTAGAAGAAATTAATAACGTGTTGCACACCTCACCAGAACTGGAAGGAGTCTGACTGTGTTCTTATGGGGTGCTTGGAATGGCAGGGGGAGTTCAGACCCAGCCAAGAAAAGCCTGATATTAAGAGGTACTTGCATTAAAAGAGTAATCAATTATGTGCCATCCCTATTTTGTCTTTTCCTCCATCAAACATATAGAAGCCCATTTTAATTTTTTATCCTGACCAAGCATCAGAGAAGCCTGTATATAATGTATTTCCTCCCACTTAGTGTCTCTTCTATAAAACAAATTAAGCTGCAAAATAGGAGTCAGATCGAACAGGGGAAATGGGAAGGCTGTAACTTGTATATTGTAATGTATCAGTCCATTTTCACACTGCTATGACAAAACTGACAAAACTCAGGAAAAAAGTGACATGCTGGGTTTAGAAAGTAGGGTCCAGCTGCCCTATATGAGCTCATCAAAGATGACCTTATGGTTAAGAAATGAGAAAAAAACTGTTAAGAAAAAGTACCATGTTCTCCATCTTGAGGCTAATTGTTTGCAGAGGGTTCTCATAAAGAGGCTGTCACTAAACAGGCATATCTGATCTTATCATGTAGGGGCTCCTAAATACCACATTTCAACTTCTAGTCAGAATGATGGCGAGGTTACTGCTGATCTTTTTCTGATAATTAAGGTACAAAAATACTAGGTTCCAAGACATCTCTCTTTTTTCAGTGTCACTTGGGCCAGTGGCAAATTAAACAAGCAATCAGATAAAAGTCAGAGGATAGTTGAGGAAAGTAAAAGCTAAACTGTTTGGGGCCTCTTTCCTGGGGCAGCCTCCAGGCTACTACAAAACAGAGGCGGTGAGCAGAAAGGTGACAAGATGCAGAGCACTCAAGTGAGAGACAGAGAGCGCAAGCTGGACAGTCCAAAAAGAGAAAGTGGCAAACATTTTGTTTAGCCAAACCCATTCTTCTCAGTATTCCCCAGGGCTTCTATCCCTGTGAGCTTGGCTTTTAATCTGAGTACGATGCCCCTGGGCCTCTAACTTTAGGGGCTGAGTGTCTCACCCTAATATTATGCCCTAGGGTCTCTCACTTAAATAATAGTGGATACTCGTTCTTGCCCACCAGAACGGCTTCACGACTCTAAAAGACGGCCCACTTGCCAGCTGATTGATTCTGTGTGGATTGTTTTCCTTGGAGTGGGGGTCTTGTCTTGGTGCCCCTTCATGGTATTGCTGAAAGATATTGCTGGAAAAGAGGGTCCTGATACAGACCACAAAGTAGGATTCTTAGATCTTATGCAGAAAAAATTTGAAGTGAGTCAGAGAGCAAAGTGAAAGAAGCAAGTTTATTAGAAATGACTCCATCACAGAGTTGGACATCCTCAGAATACAAGAGCAGGAATGCATTGTCTTTTGTTGGTGTCTCTACTTATAAGTAACTATAAAGAGAAAGAGTTATAATTCAACTTGGAAGCTGCAGATGTACTCACTAAAGTCAGGGCTATTGGTTTTAACAATGACCTTTAACCCATTGACCTAAGCTAGCTCATTAATATTATCCTTACAAAAAAATGCTGCACTCCTAGGACATTTATATATTTTTCAGGCTTGGTGGAAGATGACTTGTATGGCCACAAATATTCTGCAATTGTAATTTGTGGCGAGCTAATAAATGTGGCTATTTTCAGATCATGAGTATTAACCTTCTAGATGCCTTGTGAGTACCTACCTACTCATATTAAGATAGAGTATTCTGGTCATGTTTGTTAAACTAGAAGGTTGGTAGCCATGAGTCCCTCTAACACAGCAAGTCTACTCCTCAAGGGGAAAATGTATTTCTTAGGAATTTTGTGCATTTTGTTTGATGGAAATTGGTATGTTTACCAAAATGGCAGAAAACAGTGAAATTAGTCCTCAAAGATTTCTCAAGATTGGATATAAAGTAAACAAAGTGATAGTTAACGTGCAAGTTGATACAGTTGATATTCAAAAGAAATTTTGTTTGAAACACAATGAGATTTTTATATTTATTTATTTATTTATTTATTTATTTATTTATTATTTTTATTGTTTTGAGACAGACTCTTTCTCTGTCACCCAGGCTGGAGTGCAGTGCACCATCTTGGTTCACTGAAACCTCCACCTCCCGGGTTCAAGCAATTCTCCTGCCTCAACCTCCCAAGTAGCTGTGATTACAGGCATGCATCATGACACCCAGCTAATTTTTGTAACTTTAGTAGAGACTGGGTTTCACTCCGTTGGCTGGGTGGTCTCAAACCCCTGAAAACAAGCAATCTGCCCACCCTGGCCTCTCAAATTGCTGGGATTACAGGCATGAGCCACCGCTCCCAGTCACAATGAGGTTTTAAAATAATTCTGATTTCCTGCTGTTGAGCAGGGAGCTGAGCAAATTCAACAGATCATGGGCCTAAAGTAGGAGAAGACTGAGGACAAACTCCAGAATGCATGTGATTAAATTAACTACAATTGAAACCAAATCAAATTTAATAAGGCAGTACCTGTTAGTTTTAAGATGTTTCCCCTCGTTTTGAAATGTGGTGTTATTCAGTGGAAAAGAAAACTAGTGTTTATCTCCAGAGCAAAGAACACGGTTCCCTGCAGGGATTGATTGACTGAGAGCTATGGCTCAGGATTAAAAATCCTTCTTTTTTCCACTTATAAACTAAAAATAAATCTTTAAGCCCCTATTGACTAAATGAACCCCTCTTCTTGGATAAGGACATTCCAAAATTAACCTGAAAAGCTAGTTCAAGCCATGGGTCACACATGCCTCATTATACTCTCCTCCCTTTGCTTTTAATTTTAATTTCAATCTTTAATTTATTTCTGTGGGTACATAGTTGGTGTATATATTTATGGGGCTACATGACATACTTTGATACAGGCATGCAATGAGTAATACATAATAAAAAATGGTGTATCCATCCCTCAAGCAGTTATAGCTTGTGTTATAAACAATCCAATTATACTCTTTTAGTTTTTCTAAATGTATAAATTATTTTTTACTATAATCACCCTGCTGTGCTATCAAATACTGTCTTATTCTTTCTTTCTAACAATTTTTTAACCCATTTAGCATCCCCACTATACCCCCTTCCCTCACTACCCTTCCCAGCCTCTGGTAACCATCCTTATACTCTCTATCTGTATGACACCTATTGTTTTGAATTTTAGCACCCACAAATAAGTAAGAACATGTCACATTTGTCTTTCTGTGCCTGACTTATTTCACTTAACATAAAGACTTTCAGTTCCATTTATGTTATTGCAAATGGCATACTGTCATTCTTTCTTATAGCTGAATAGTACTCCATTCTGTATATGTACCACATTTTCTCTATCCCATCATCTGTTGATGGACATTTAGGTTCCTTCCAAATCTTGGCTATTATAAACCCTACTGTAGCAAACATGAGAGTGCCAATATGTCTTTGATTTACCAATTTTATTTCTTTTAGGCATATGCTGAGCAGTGGGATTGCTAGACCATATAGTAGCTCTATTTATAGTTATATCAGGAACATCCAAACTGTTCTTAACTGTGCTCCCAACAACAGTGTACAAGTGTTCCCTTCACTCCACATACTCACCAGCATTTGTTTTTGACTGACTTCTGGATAAAAACAACCTTAACTAGGGTGAAATGATATCTCATTTTGGGTTTGATTTGCATTTCTATGATGATCAGTAATGTGGAGCATCTTTTCATTTGCCTGTTTGACATTTGAATGTCTTCTTTTCATAAATGTCTATTTAAATTTTTTGTCCACTCTTTAACTGGATTATTACATTTTTTCTGTAGAACTTTTTGAACTCAATATATTGTAGTGTATTCGTCTGTTTCTGCATTGCTATAAAAAAAATACCCGAGACTGGGCTATCTATTTATTGAGATGAAGCCTTGATCTGTTGCCCAGGCTGGAGTGCAGTGGTGCAATCTCGGCTCACTGCAACCTCTGCTTCCTTGTTCAAGCCATTCTCTGCCTCAGCCTCCTGAGTAGCTGGTATTACAGGCACCTGCCAGCACACCCAGCTAATTTTTTGCCACCATGCCTGGCTAATTTTTGTATTTTTAGTAGAGATGGGGTTTCACCATCTTGGCCAGGCTGGTCTTGAAATCCTGACCTCGTGATCCACCTGCCTTGGCCTCCCAAAATGGTGAGATTACAGGCGTGAGCCACCGTGCCTGGCAAGACTGAATAATTTATAAAGGAAATGGGTTTAATTAACTCACAGTTCCAATGGCTGGGGAGGCCTCAGGAAACTCACAATCATGGCAGATGGGGAAGCAGGCACCTCTTATATGGCAGCAGGCGAGAGCATGTGTGTGAAGCAAAGGGGGAAGAGTCCCTTATATAACCATCAGATCTCATGAGAACTCACTCATTATCAGAAGAACAGCATGGGGGAAACCACCCCCATGATCCAATCGCCTTGTACCAGGTCTCTCCCTCAACATCTGGGGATTACAATTCAGTATGAGATTTGGGTGGGGACACAAAGCCTAATCATATCAGGTAGCTATTAATTGCTTTTCAGATGGATAATTTACAAATATTTTCTCCCGTTCTGTGGATTTTCTCTTCGCTTTTTTTATTGTTTCCTTCACTTTAAAAAGGCTTTCTGACTTGCTTTAATCCCATTTGTCCATGTTTCTTTTGGTTGTCTGTGCTTATGGGGCATTATTTAAGAAAATTTTGCCCAAACCAATGCCCTAAAGAGTTTCCCCAATGTTTTCTTGTAAAAATTTAATAGTTTGAGGTGTTAGGTTTAAGTCTTTATTTCATTTTAATTTGATTTTTGTATGTGGAAAGAAATAGCGTTCTAGTTTTATTCATCTACCTATGGCTTGCCAGTTTTCCCAGCCCAATTTATTACAAAACTAGTCTTATTTTTTATTGTATGTTCTTGGCACTTTTGTTGAAAGTAAGTTTAGTTTAGCTGTATGAGTTTGTTTCTAAGGTCTCTATTTCATTCCATTTGTCTTTATGTCTGTTTTTATGCTAGTGTCATGCTGTTTTAATTACTATAACTTAGTAGTATAATTTAAAACCAGATAATGGAATTCCTCTAGTTTTGTTTTATATATTCAGCATAGCTCTGACTATTATGGTGTTTTGTGATGGTTCCATATACATTTCAGAATTTTTTTGTCTATTTCTGTGAGGAATGTCTTTTTTTTTTTTTTTTTGGTGTCTCACTCTGTCACCTAGACTGGAGTGCAGTGATGTGATCTTGGCTCACTGCAACATCTGCCTCCTGGATTCAAGCAATTCTCTGCCTCAGACTCCTGAGTAGCTGGGATTATAGGCACCCGCCACCACACCCAGCTAATTTTTTTGTATTTTTAGCAGAGACGGGGTTTCACCAAGTTGGCCAGGCTGGTCTTGAACTCCTGACCTCATGATCCACCCATCTCAGCCTCCCAAAGTGCTAGGATTACAGGCATGAGCCACTGCCTCTGGCCTGTTATTTTGATAGAGATGGCATGAAATGTATAGATTGCTTTGGATTGTATGGACATTTTTAAAAGTACTGATTCTTCCAATCAGTGAACACAAAAATATCTTTCCAATTTTTGGGTCCTCTTTCATTTCTTTTATTGGTGTTTTAGTTTCAATTTTTGAGAACTTTTTTTCCTTTGGCAAATTCCCACACGTTTTGTTTCATTTGTGGCTACTGCAAATAGTATTACATTTTTGAATTCTTTTTCAGTTTGTTGACTCTTGGCATATAGAAATCCTACTGATTTGTACATGTTGATTTTGTATTCTGCAAATTTACTGAAGCTATTACTGCTAATAGTTTTTTGGTGGATGTATTAGGCCATTCTCACATTGCTATAAAAAATAATCAGTGACCAGTTAATTTATAAAGAAAATAGGTTTAATTGGCTCATGGCTCTACAGGTTGTACAGAAAGCATTGCACTGGCTTCACTTCTGGGGAAGCCTCTGACAACTGACAAGGTGAAAAATAAATCCGGTGCTTACACATCACATGGTAAGTGTGAGGGCAGGGGGGAAGTGCTACACACACTTGTAGATAACCAGCTCTCACGAAAGCTAACTATTGTGGTAATGGCACCAAAAGAAATGATGCCAAACTGTTCATGGAAATCCTGCTGTCATGATTCAATCACCTCCCCACTAGGCCCACTTCCAACATTGAGGATTACATTTCAATATAAGATTTTGGTGGGAACACCGACCCAAACTATATCATTTTGCCCCTGGCCATTGCAAATCTCATATCCTTCTCATATTTCAAAATACAATCATGACTTCCCAATAATCCCCAAAGTCTTAACTCATTTCAGCCTTAACTCAAAAGTCAAAAGTCTCATCTAAGACAAAGCTAGTTTCTTCCTCCTATAAAATAAAAAGCAAGTTAGGTAAAATAGAAAACAAGTTAGGCACTCCCAAGATACAAATGAGACAGAGGCTTTGGGTAAATAATCGTATTCTAAAAGGAAGAAATCAGCCAAAAGAAATGGACCACAGGACTCATGAAAGTCTGAAACCCAGAAGGGCAGTTATTGAATTGTAAGGCTCCAAAATAATTATTTTTGACTTTGTGTCCCATTTTCAGGGCACACTAATGTCTTGGGAAGGTTCTACTTTGTGCCTTTGCATGGTTCAGCCCCCACAGCTACTCTCATGGGCTGGCATTGTGTACCTCTGGCTGGTATTGTGTGACTCTGGCTTTTCCAGGTGCAAGGTGCAAGCTGTAGCTAGATCTACCATTATGGGGTCTGGAGGACAGTGATCTTCTCCTCACAGATCTCCTAGGCCATGCCACAGTTGGGAGCCTACCTGGGGACTGTCATCCCACGTTTCTTTTCTCCATTGTTTTAGTAGAGGTTCTCCATGAGGGCTCCACCCCTGCAGAATGCTTCTGCCTGCAGACCCTGGCTTTTTCATACATCCTTTGAAATAAAGGTGGAGGCTCCCAAGTCTCAACTCTTGCATTTTGTATACCCACAGGCCTAACACCTCATGGAAGCTACCAAGGCTATGGCTTGCACCCCCTGAAGCAGTGACTGGAGTTGTAACTGAGTCAATTTGACTTACACCTGGAGCTGAAGTAGTGGCCAGGATGCAGGGAGCCATGTTCCAAATCTACCCAAGGCAGCAGGTCCTGGGCCTGATCCCAGAAACTATTCTCTTCTTTTAGGCTTCAGGGCCTATGATGGGGGGCTGCCTTTTAGATTTCTAAAATGCCTTCAATTCCTCTTTCCCATTGTCTTGGCTATCAACACTTGTTTTTTTTTTTTTTTTTTTTTAGGTTATACAAATATCTCTAACAAGTAGTTGCTCCATAGCCTGCTTGAGTCCCTCTCTTATAAAAACTTTTTATTTTTCAGCCACATGACTAGGCTGCAAAGTTTTCCATCTTTTCCACTATGCTTCCCTTGTAAGTTTAAGTTGCAACCTTTTTTATTTTTGCTAGAACATGTGAGCATAGGTTGTTAGAAGCAGCAGCCAGACCACATCTCAAATGCTTTGCTGTTGATACATTTTTCCAACAGAAACCGTAAATCATCAATTTCAAATTCAAACTTTTATATATGCCTAGGGCATGACAGAAATTCAGCCAGCCACTTTGCTAAGACAACATGTGTGACCTTTGTTTCAGCCCTAATTAGTTTCTAATTTTCATCTGAGACCTCTTCAGCCCAGCCTTCACTGTCCAAATCACTATCAGCATTTTGCTCACAGCCATTCAACCAGTCTCTAAGAAAATCTTAACTTTCCCTCATTTTTCCATCTTCTTCTGAATCCTACAAACTCTTCCAACCTTCTGCCTATTTACCCAATTACAAAGCTGATTCCACATTTTCAGGTATTTTTATAACAATTTACCACTCCTTGGTGCCAATTTTAAGTATTAAGCTATTTTTGCATCACTATAAGAGTGGGACTGGATAATTTATTTTTTAAAAAGGAGGTTTAAGTGGCCTTCTACAGGCTTTAGAGAAGACATAGCATTGGCATATGCTTCTGGGGTGGCCTGTGGAAGTTTACAGTCATGGCAGAAGTTGAAGCAGAATCTTGCACATCACACAGCAAAAAGCAGGAGTGAAAAACAGAGGTGCAAGTTGTAACACACTTTTAAATAACCAGATCTTATAGAAACTCACTTACTATTATGAGGATAGTACCAAATGGGATGGTGCTAAGCCATTTATGAGTAATCCACCCCAATGATTAAATCACCTTTCACCAGGCCCACCTCCAACATTAAGAATTACATTTAAATATGAGATTTGGGAGGGGACACACATTCAAACCCTATCAGAGGAGTCTTTATGTTTTTGCCAATATAAGATTATATCATTGGCAAAAAAAGACAATTTGACTTCTTTTCCACTTGGGATGCCTTTTATTGCTTTCTCTTGTCTAGTTGCTCCAGATAGGACTTTCATAATTATGTTGAATAACAGTGGTAAAAGTGGACATTATTGTCATCTTCCAGATTTTAGAAGAAAGGATTTTAGTTTTTCCCCACTTAGTATGATACTAGCTGTGGGTCCCTCATATATGACTTTTATCATGTTGAGATATGTTCATTCCATACCCAGTTTTCAAAGGGTTTTTATTATTAAAGAATATTAAATTTTATCAAATTTTTTTAGTATAATTGAAATGATTATATGGATTTTGTCCCTTTTTTTTTGAGATGAAGTCTCCCTCTGTCACCCAGGCTGGAGTGCAATGGCGTGATCTCAGCTCACTGAAACCTCTGTCTCCTGGGTTCAAGTGATTCTTCTGCTTCAGCCTCCCGAGTAGCTGGGATTACAGGCACCCACCACCGTGCCTGGTTAATTTTTGTATTTTTAGTAGAGACAGGGTTTTGCCATGTTGGCCATACTGGTTTAGAACTCCTGAAATTGGGTGATCTGCCCACCACAACTTCCCAAAGTGCTGGGATTACAGGCGTGAGCCACTGTGCCTGGCCCCTTCATTCTGTTTATGTGATGTATCACATTGATTGATTTTCATGTTGAACCATCCTTCCATCCCTGGGATAAATCCCACTTGTTCATTATGAATTACCTGTTTATGTGTTGTTTAATTCAGTTTGCTAGGTTTTTTGCAAATTTTTGCATCAATACTCTCAGATATGGGCCTGTAGTTTGCTTTTTTAATGTGGCTTTTTCTGATTTTGATATCAGGGTAATACTAGCCTCAAAGAATGAGTTTGGAAATGTTTTTTCCTTTTCTGTTTTTCAGTCTGGTCCTACAGACTTTTTTTATTAAGGCTTTAATTTTGCTAATTGTTATTGGTCTGTTCAGGTTTTAGATTTTTTCCTGGTTCAATCTTGGTAAGTTGTGTTTGTCTGAGAATTAATTTCCTGTAGGTTTTCTAATTTCTTGGCGCACAATTGCTGATAGTAACCACAATGATCCTTTGATTTTCTGAAGCATTACTTGTAATGTCTCCTTTTTCACCTCTGATTTTACTAATTTGTATCTCTCTGTTTTTTAGTTAGCCTGTCTAAATATTTGTCAATTGTTTTACTTTTCAAAAAATCAACTTTTTTAAATTAGTCTTTTGCATCGTTTTCTTCATTTTAGCTTTATTTACTTCTGCTCTAAACTTTATTATTTGTTTTCTTCTAATTTTGGATTTGGTTTGGCCTTTTTATTCCAGTTAATTAAGATGTATTGTTAGGTTATTTATTTGAAGCTTTTCTGTTTTTTATATCGGCACTTACAGTTATAAATTTTCCTTTTATAATAGTACCTCTTTTACTATATTCCATAGGTTTTGCTATTCTATGTTTCCATTATCATTTGTTTCAAGAAATTTTTCTATTTTCTTCTTAACTTTTTTATCGACCTACTAATCATTCAGGAGCATATTGTTTAATGTCCTTGTGTTTGTATAGTTTCTGAAATTCCTTTTTTAATTGATTTATAGTTTTATTCCCTGTAGTCAGAGAAAATGCTCGATATTACTTCAATTTTTTGGAATGTCTTTAGACTCGTTACTTAACATATGGTCTATCCTTGAGAATTACCCATGTGCTGAGGAGAAGAATGTATATTCTCCAGCTGTTGGTTGAAATTTTCTGTAAATATCTATTAGGTTCATTTGTTCTGTAGTGCAGATTAAGTCTGATGTTTCTTTGTTGATTTTCTGTGTGGAAGGTCTATCCAATGACTAAAGTAGGGTGTTGAAGTGTCCAGCCATTATTGTATTGAGGTCTCTTTCTTTAGCTTTTATAAGATTTGATTTATTTATCTAGGTGCTTTAGTGTTGGGTGCGTATATATGTTCAATTATTATATCCTCTTGATGAATTGATCTCTTTATTATTATATAATGACCGTTTTAATCTCTTCCTACAGTCTTTTGTTGAAATCTATTTTTGTCTGGTATAAGTATAGCTATTTCTGCTCTTTTTTGGTTTCTATTGGCATGGAATAACTTTTTCCATCCTTTTATTTTCAGTCTAAATGTATCTTTATAGGTAAAGTATGTCTTTTGTAGGTCAGAGATTATTGTCCTGCTTCTCTATCTATTCATCCACTATTTTTCTTTTGACTGGAGTATTTAGTTCATTTACATTCAATGTTATTATTGATAAGCCCTTACTCCTGCCATTTTGTTATTTGTTTTCTGATTGATTTTTGTCCTCTCTTCCTTCTTTCCTTTCTTCCTTTCTTCCTTTTAGTGAAGGTGATTTCTTTTGTATTATAATCTAATTTCTTGCTTTTTACTTTTTGTACGTCTGTGGTACACTTTTTTATTTGAAATTACCATGAGGCTTGAAAATAATAAAATACATGATTTTAGACTGTGGACAATTTAACACCGATTGCATCAACAAAGAAACAAGCAAAACAACTAATAAAATCTCTATACTTTATTGCCATTCTTTTAACCTTTTTGTTGTTTCTCTTCATTCCCTATGTTACTATGTCTTGGAAATATGTTGTAGTTATTATTTTCACTGGTTTATTATTTACTATTTCTATTTGAGATTTTTGCACCCCATAATTACCATGTTATAATATTCAGTGTTTTTCCATGTGCTATTGTTAGTGCATTCTATACCTTCAGATGATTTCTTATTGCTCACTAACGTTTTTCTTTTAGGTCTAGAAATCCCTTTAGCATTTCCTGTAGTACAGGTCTGGTGTTAATGAAATCCCTCAGTTTTTGTTTGCCGGGAAAACTTCTTATTTCTCCGTCAAGTTTAAAGGGCATATTTGCCAGGTACATTATTCTAAAGTGAAAGTCTTTTTTTTCTTCAGCTTTTTTAATATGTCACGCCAGTCTCCCAGCCTGTAAATTTTCCCCTGAAAAGTCTGCTGTCAGATGTATTGGAGTTCCACTGAATGTTATTTGTTTCTCTTCTCTGGATGCTTTTAGAACCATTTCTTTATCCTTAACTTTTGGGAGTTCAGTTAAGTGCCTTGAGGTGGTCTTCTTTGGGTTAAATCTGCTTTATGTTTTGTAACTTTCTGTTACTCGAATGTTGACATCAAATATTGAGGAATTGTTTAATATTATTTAATATAATTTATTTAAATAAATGTTCAACTCATCTCTTTTTCTACCTCCTCTTTAAGGCCAATAACTCTTAGGTTTGCTATTTTGAGGCTATTTTTTAGATTCTGTAGGCCTGCTTTATTTTTTTTTTGTCTCCTCTGACTTTGTATTTTTAAATAGTCTGACTTTAATTTCACTAAATGTATCTTCTCCTTGATCAATTCTTTAAATTGATTCTGATCCATTCTCAAGTATGACAATATCATTTTAACTTCAGAATTTCTGCTTTATTCTTTTTATTTCAATCTCATTGTTAAATTTATCTGATAGAATTTTGAATTCCTTCTCTGTGTTATATTGCATTTCTTTGAATTACCTCAACCAGCTATTTTGGATTTCCTGTATGAAAGGTCACATACCTCTGTTTTTCCAGGATTTGTCCCTGGTGCTTTATTTAGCTTGTTTGGTGAGGTCATGTTTTCCTGGATGGCCTTGATACTTGTAGATGTTCATCTATATCTGGGCATTGAAGAGTTCAGTCTTTATCGTAGTCTTCACAGCCTGGGCTTGTTTGTGCCCATTATCTTTTGGAACACTTTCCAGGTATTCAAAGAAACTTGGGTCCCAAACCCAATAGCACAGTACTTTATTCAAACACGTAGAGGTAGTGCCTTGGTGGCCTTGGATTAACATCAAGGCCTTACTTTCTCTCAAATCAGCAGTCTCTCTTTCTGTGCTGAGACATGTGGAGCTGGGGTTGGGGTAACATAAGCACCCCTGTGGCCACAACCACTGAGACTGTGCTGGTTCACACCTGAAGTAGGCACAGAACTTGGTCTAACCCAAGGCCCACTGTAACCACTACTTGGCTACCATATAAGTTTCTTCAAAGCCCTAGGACTCTGTGATTAATAGGTGGCAAAGCCAGCCAGGTTTGTGTCTCTGCCTATAGGGTGGCAAGTTCCCCTAGCCATGAGTGGTTCCACAGGTGCTACCTGGGAGCCACAGATTAAAGCATAGAATCTTCAAAATTTACCTGCTCTTCTATTTTACTGTAGCTAACCTGGCACTTAAGGAATAAGACAAATTATTTTCTACTCTTCCTTCCCCTGTCTGCAGGCAGAAGAGCCTCTTCTATGACTGCCAACACTACTGGCCCATGGGAGGGTTCCACAAAATCATCATCACTTTCTCACTTAAAGCCCAAGGACTCTTTAGTTAGCTTGTGATAAATACTGCAATGCCAGGGACTCGACCTTTGGCCCAGGGAAAGTGTAGAAATGCTGGCCAAGACCCTAGGCCTGGAGTCAGGGACTCTAAGAATCTGCTTCGTGCTCTACCCCACTGTGGTTGAGCTGGTATATCAGGCGCAATGCAGAGTTCCCTTTACTTTCCCCCCTGCTTTTCTCAAACAGAAGAAGTCTTTCACCATATCCACCATGGGTAGAAATGCGCTGGGTCTCACCTGAAGTTAGCACTTCTCAGAGCCCAATGCCCATGGTGTATTAGCTGGTTGACACTGTTTTTTATTCCGGGTACAGTGGTTCTTTAGTCAGCAGGTGAGAAATCTGCCAGGTCTTTACTGACATAGCAGCACTGAGTTTAATGTAAAATCCTCCAGTCCCTGTGCTCTCCGTCTCCCAAATTCACAGGTTTCTCTGTGTTGTGTGGTTGCTGCTGGGTGGGGGTGGGGGAGTGGTGTTGTGAGCACTCCCTTAGCTGCTTCGGCTGCTGTCTCAATAGACCCCATACTCCCCACCCTCCACATTCCACTGGCTCTGAGCCCAGCTAGAAGTATGACTTGGGTAATAATTGAAGTCCTTGTGGCCTAGACTGCCCCTTAAGTTCTCTTAGAGTCCAATAGCATGTCAACTCATGATGGCAAGACTTGTAAAGACTCAAGCTCCCAACACTAGGATGGGTGATTTTCCTCTTGCTAGGGCCAATACAAATGCTCCCTCCATTGGCAGATGTCAGCTGAGTACAGTCTGGTTCTGCTTTTCACTGTGATGGGGTAGTACTGAGTTTATTGCAAAGCCTCACAAACTATGCTCTCCCTCTCCCAAACATACTATCTCTGTACCATGTAGCCACTAGTGGTGGTTGAAAAAGAGGTGACATCCGTGCTTCTCGATCATCTTTTTTTTTTTTTTTTTGTCTTCTCCAATGTCTGTTTCAGTGATGTGAAGTTAATACCAGGTACTGTGATTGCTCACCCAATTTTTGGTACCTTTGACAGTGCTTCTTGAATGTAGTGAGTTGTGAAAATTTGGTGTTTTTGTGTGGGGGATGAGAGTGTAGGCTTCTATTCTGCCCTCTTACTCTGTCTCTGCCTTAAATTTTTTAGATTCAGGGAGTATACTTGCAGATTTGTTACATGGATATATTGTGTGAGGCTGAGCTATCTGAAATATTATTGATCCTATCACCAAGATAGTGAGCATATATTGTGGAATATAATTGATCCCATCACCTAGGCAGTAAGCATAGCACCTATAGTTTCTCACCCCCTGCCCTCCTCCTTCCCTCCTTCATTTGGTAGTTCTCAGTGTCTATTGTTGTCATCTTTATATTCATGAGTACCCCATGTTTAGATTCTACTTGTAGGCAAGAACATGTGGTATTTGGTTTTCTGTTCCTGTGTTAATTTCCTTAGGATAATGGCCTCCAGACGTATGCATGTTGCTGCACAGGACATGACTGTATTCTTTGTAATGTGTGCATAGTATTTTATGGTGTATATGTGCTACATATTTCTATCCAATTTATTGATTCACAGATAAGTTAATTCCATGCCTTCCCTATTATGAATAGCAATATGACGAATATACAAGTGTGTGTGGGGTTGCTTTTTGTAGAATTTTAAATTTTCTTTTGGATCTATACTCAGTAATGGAATTGCTGGTTGAATGGTACTTCTGTTTTAAATTCTTTGAAAAATCTCCAAACTGCTTTTCACAGTGGCTGAACTAATTTACATTCTCACCAATAGTGTAGAAGCATTTCATTTTCTCTGAAGTGTAGCCAGAATTTGTTCTTTTTTTACTTATTAACAGTAGCCATTCTGACTAATGTGAGATGGTATCTCATATTGATTTGCATTTCTCTGATGATTAGTCATGTTGAACATTAAGAAAACAACCCATTAAAACATTGACAAGGGACATAAGAAACTTCTCAAAAGAAGACGAGCTGGGCACAGTGACTCACACCTGTAATCGTAGCACTTTGGGAGGCCAGGGTGGGCGGATCACAAGGTCAGTAGATCGAGACCATCCTGGCTAACACAGTGAAAACCTGTCTCTAAAAAAAATTAGCTGGGCGTGGTGGCAGGTGCCTGTAGTCCCAACTACTCAGGAGGCTGAGGCAGGAGGTAGCGTGAACTGGGGAGGCAGAGCTTGCAGTGAGCCAAGATCGCACCACTGTACTCCAGCCTGAGCGACAGAGTGAGACTCTGTATCAAAAAAAAAAAAAAAAAGATACAGAAGCGGGATTCTTATTCTATCACAATAAGCTGCCCTTCCTTGGCAAATACAAAATCAAACCATTCGAAAAATCACTTTCATTGTAGGGATTGACAGTATGTTTCCCTTTCTCTATCTCTTTTCCTCTTTTGTGATTTTTTTTCTGATCACTATGAATCCACTCAGCAGATTAACTTCCATTCTTAATCTGTATGAATTGTGCTGATGAGCTAGTCAGCTCTCTTAAAATCGCTAACAAAAAAGTTTTAAATTTCCTAGTTAGTAATACATTTTTAGCATGCCACAGGATACTCTTAGAATAAGGACTTCTGGTCCAGGCATTATGGATTATGATGATTAGTTCTCTGGATTTCTATAAGCTTTGAAATTAAGAGGTAAAAATCTAAGATAAATTGGAATTCATACTATTTATACATCTATTTGGTTTGTTAATTATTCCATAGGAAAACAGATGAAAGACTTTTGTAGAATTCAATTCTGTTTCACCATATTTAGGGTTACAAGAAGGGAATTATATTGATGTAATTGACAGACTGAATTAACCTCAGTCATCACATGTAATTTTTCTAGAGTTTATTAATGGTACTGACATTCTTTTCAATATGTAAATACCTAGATTGGGTTTCTGGGGGAGAGATGAGTAGCTAGTACTACCCATCTAAAACATAATGTTCATTAGTTGAAATAATGGTGTGATATGATAGTCTTCAATATGTCCATGCCTAGCTTGGGTTTCTGGGGGAGACATGAGTAGCTAGTACTACCCATCTAAAACATAATGTTCATTAGCTGGAATAGTGGTGTGATATGGTAATCTTCAAGATGATGCCCTCAATTTCTTTCCTCCCTGCATGCACATGCTGCTCTTTACCTTGACAGGTAGAGTCTACTCTCCCATTTCTGGAATCTGTGCTGGTCACAATGACTTGCTTTACCAGTAGGATGCAGCAGAGGTCATATTCTAGGACCTCCAAGGCCAGGTCATAAGAAGCTTTGTAGTAATTGCCTGTGTGTCTTGGGACCAACTACCACATTGTGAGGACTCCAGGTAACATGGAGAGGACAGATAGGCATTACACTCAGCAGCCAATATCCACTGCCAGCCATGTAAGTGACCTGTCTAGGCTCTTTAGCCTAGCTGAGTTTTCAGGTGACTTCAGCAGCAGCCAACCAACTGCAACTGCAAGAAAGACTCCAAAAGAGAACTTTTGTAGTGCCCATCAACCCACAAAACCGTGAGAAATAATGTCATTTAAAATCACTAAACAAATAATAACAATAAACAATATTAAACAATAAATAATTCATTAAGTTTTGGAATGGCTTACTATTCAGCAAGAGACAGCTAGAACAAGTACTAAATATTGCACAATACTGAATAAGTGTAAGTTTAGTTGTATAATATACTTCTATATTTTAAAGCCATTGACATTTCTGAAAAGTGTGTAAAAGTGAGCACTGATTAAATGGTTCCCAAGAGAAGTTGCCTGTTGTATCTCAATATCATCACTTACCAATGGGAGCTGTATTTTGTTTTTGGAAAATATACATTTTAATGTTCATTTTAAAAAATATACTAACAATTGTTTAGAAAGGCATATGCTATTTTGAAAAACATTTGAGCGAACCAGAAAAGTATAAACTTTAAAGCTCTAATCATATTTATATGCTATTTAACCCATAAATCCAAAGTCTGATGGCAAATATGTTTGTGTAATACTGATATGTGGATAAATAAGTTAAACTAACAGTTTTCTATTTAAATGATAGGCCTTATAATTGGTATGATGTTGAGATGGCTGCAGTGGATGGGCTCATCACCATAATAATATTTTCTCTTTAATATGTTTTAGAACATTAAGTGAGAACCAGAGAGTCTAAAACTGGGTTACACAGCAGTAATAAAATCAGAGTGACACTTACTTCGCAGCAGCAGGACTGGAATTCTTGCTATTGGGGTTGGTGGCAGCAAACTCAATTATGGGTGTCTTCTGCTTCATGCTTAGATGGTGTGTTGGAATATTTCCTGTTTAGGACTTTCTAAAACTTCCTGACTAGAGCTGTTTAAAATAGAAACAAACCCCTCTGATTTTGAATTTAGCCTATGTATTGTTATAATTTGTTCATATGTTTCTACTTTTTAGACTGCGGCTTTCTTGTAGACAGAAGTCGTATCTTATGCCTCTTTTTCTTCAGCAGTGGTGTGCCTGGCACCTAGTTGAATTGTCAGGTTCATTGAATAAGTAAAGTAAAATTATACTAGAATTAAACTATTAAATTTATCAGTTTTACTCAGAAAATATACAGCTAAGTATGACATTTGAATCAATTCACTCACTTATTCAACAAACATTTTTTAAGTGACTACAGTATGCTATGAGCTAGGAATATGGCAGTAAACAAATCTCACCTTGTCTCAAACTTCAGTGGATCCAGGAGTCTCTAGAAGTTTAATTCTTGCTCAATCAGCAATTCCTTTTCACTGAAGACTTGACAAGAAGGTTTGAGAAGGCAAGAGTGTGTGAACTTAGCAGATGTTTGTGATGTACATACTGTGTGCCAGCTGTAGTGTCGTAGGGTCTGCCTGTGTCTCCTAGGAAAGGTGAAAACTAAGGACAATATTTTAAACAACAAATAATGCCAAGTATGCCACGTGATGGAGAAGCAAAGCGCTGGGTCCCAAGAGTATAACAGGCACTGAGCCTAGCGTGGGTCCAGGCCTCTCTGGCATGGTGCCCTCCTAGGTCGTAGTTGTCCCTCCTTGTTGCTTCTGCTGTCTTCTTCAGTTACATCTGCTTCTCTGCGTTTCCTCATTTTACAGTGTGTGGGATGCAGTCATCTCTGAACAGGAATAGGCAACTGTGCACCTGTTACACCATGCTTGATGCTCTGCATTGATGTACACTGGACCCAGGTTTCCCTGGTGGACTGCTTGGGCCGTTCTTGTCATCTGGCTCTGAAGCCTTTGTTCACAGAGGTGCACTTGCCAGATGGGGAAGCCAGAGATCTGGGGTCTTTTGATGAGGCTATTCTCACCCTACTTATCTTCCCTGACATACCTAACAGATGAAGCTCAGGTGGCTGATGCGCCTCAGACCACAGTGTGGACTGTTGTAACCAAGCGAGTTATAGAGGAACGCCACACTTTGAGACAAACTGAGGAGTCCTTTATTAGCCGGCGACCGAGAGGCACTTAACGCTCGAAATTCTGTCAGCCCTGAGGAAGGGGCTGGGTTTAATTTTTTACCGTGGTCTAAATAGGGGAGGGGCGAGTTTGGCTGAAGCAATTTTTACTGAAGCAGAGCTGGCAAAAAGTTAAAAAATTAATTGGTTACAAAAGCAGTTGCCAAGCAAAATAAACAGTTCCAGGTGCAGGGGCTTAAACTATCACAAAGAGAGAAATGCAGGGGTTTTGGGTGCCATTCACTGAACGCATACCTAGGAGTTGCTGGTGCAGCTTGCCTCAATATCTTATCAGTAAGTGATTCCTGGACGTGCTTTGAGTCAGTTTACACTAGTTATGCCCTTAAGGGAAGGAGGTAAAGGGGGCTGCACGTGAAGAAACTAAAATGGAGTCTGTCCAGCTCTCTGCTAGGAGACAGTCATTCAGGTTAAAACAAGGTAGTGTATCACAGGACCATGTACAATTCTTCAACCTCCAGCTTCAACTCTCTTTCTTATCGCTCTCTTAGGACAGTATATTTAGATAGGAGTAAATGAAAGTAATGTTATTAAGGGATAAGATTAAAATCGATCCCATTTGTAAAAAAAATGAATTAGATTATTTGTGAACTGTAATACTTTTTTTTAGTGAAGAATCACCTTAAAACTTGAACCTGAATACAAGATAATTCCTTCATTCTGCAAATGTTCAGTAGCAAACTATATGCCAGGACTGTGCTGGGTATGAGGGATACATAGTTGAATATATAGTATAAGATGCCTTGGAGTGTCAGATAGTTTCACATAAATGGCTCATGCAGTATATAGACAGTGTGGTAAAAAGAGACTACTAAGATACACAGAGGACAGACAATAACGGGTCTTTGAATGGTGGATAAATGTGTTTGGACTTTTCACTCAGGGTTGTTGAAGTTTTTGAAAGTCAGTGGTCTCAGAGTTTTGGTGTTTTCAAGCCCTGCTAAGTTCTTTGTTTCTAGCTGATGATTGGCCACCATTACTGATCACCTATTGGCTCTGTCTGATTCGGCAATCCCACCACTGGGTATCTATGCAAAGGAAAAGAAATCAATGTACGAGAAAGATAACTGTACTTGTGTATTTTTTGCAACACTATTCACAGTAGCACAGATACAAAATCAACCTAAATATCCATCAACAAATAATTGGAGAAAGAAAATGTAGAAAATATACAAAATGAAATAGTATTCAGGCACAAAAAATAGAATCATAACTTTTGCAGACACATGGATGGAACTGGAGTCCATTGTTGTAAGTGAAGCAAGCCAGACACAGAGTAAACATCGTATTTTATCACTCATAAGCGGGGCTAAAAGATGTGTAGATATTGACGTAGGGAGTGGAATGATAATGGAGACTCAGCAGGGTGAGGGGATGGAAAGGGTGAACAGTGAGAAATTACTTAATGGGTACAATGTGCATTATTCTGGTGATGGATACCTAAAAGCCCTGACTTCACCACTATGCCATCCATGCTTACAGCAAAATTGCACTTGTAACCCATAAATTGATTTACAAAAAGTCTTAGACCTCTCTCTCTTCTCTCATAAGACTCAGAGCTCAGTGATACCCTTGGATCTCCTCAGCCTGCTGAGTTTTGATTTTCCTACTTAAGGTGATTTTGGGCAGAGACAAGAGAGTGTTTCAGGAAGATGTTCTCAGGCACATGCTTCTACAGAAGCATTGGAGGCTTTTCTAGTGGCCTTTATCTAGTCACTGCTTTAAGCAAGGAATAAAGTATGTGTGGCTAAAATTTTAAAAACTGTGTTTCCCACCCACCCTTCAGACCTGACAGAAGAGATTTTAGGATTTTAAGGGAACAGCTTTTTCCTGACCCAAAAGGGCACAGTAGTGCAAAGGCCAATGTCATGTAAGTACCTTTTCCCCATCTGTAAAATAACTTTCAGATACTATTCCCACAGCTGGAATCAGTAAAATATTTTGACTGAGGTATTGGAAAAGCCTATGAGCTCATTATCATTTGAAAGTATGAGTAAGTAAAATTTAGGCAGAATTTTATTTGAAAGGATTATTCGTGTAATTTTAAATTAATTGATTTATATTGTGGTTATTTCAAACAATAAAAATCAGGCTGTTGTGAGCTAGAAATATTTACAATAACACATGGTCTTGATTATCTCACATGATGAATTGGAGATTAAAGCAAAATAATTTATCTTAGGGAATTTTGTGACAGTTTTGTTTCACTTTGCTTAATAATGACTTAAAACTGTTGTACATATATAGAGAACTCCTGACTAAAGAGATTTTTTTTCACTCTTGTGCTATGTTTCTGTAACTTTTTAAGATCTAGGGGAACATATATTTAGTCTCAGTTGACCAACTAAATGTTATGGAGTCAGCTTCTGTGCTATGTGCTGAGCATTGAAGAAATGGTGGAGACAAGGCTGCTGCCCTCACAGAGTCTGCAGAGAAAACCTGATGGAGTGTGGCAGGGAACATGCTGGGAGCATCCCAGGATGAAAAAGTGCACACAGATGTAACACCTGCCTTAGAAGAGGGGAGGGTCAGACAAGGAGAGGTGTCAGGAAAAAACAAGGAATGTTTAATCTGCAGGAATAGAAACACACTTGAGAAATCCATGGGGAATGAAAAGAGAATGGCTGAGCAGCAGCAGATTGTCAAAAAGGACATCAAGAAGGAGCAGCCTAAGAGGTTGATGGAGAACCAGGAGTAAAAAGGTAACACTGAAGCCAAGGGAAGGAAAGTGTTTCAACATTTCTGGGGAAAAAAATGACATGCTCTGTCTTAACCTTGCTGTTTTATGAGTCATATAGCCACATTCCAGGTTCTGAGAAGTCCAGCACTAAAAATGTTTCTTTTAGTTTGCTTAACCCAGCATTTGCCAGAATAATCTGGGCTCAGTGTGAGTGTGTGTGCGGGTGTGTGCCTGTTTGTTCCACTAATATCTCACTGGGGCTAATGCTGTATACAACATAATTTTTAAAACACTGGTTTTATCAATCTTATGTTCAGCTGCAGCAATACTTACAAAGGTCAACTTTGATCACGTGTCTTAGTTACTAAAGAAAACGAAACAAAGTAATGAATAAAGCCCACCCGAGAGTGGGTCCTCACTACCTGTATGATGGAGCCCACCTGGCTTGGCCTGGGTGCCCTGTGCTGACCTGGCCTTGCTGCCCTCTGCCTGCTGCTTTGCCACCCCTTTCGTCCTCGAGAAGGTAGAGATGCTCTGAGCTTTGGCCTGTCTGGAACATGTGTCCTTCTCCTAAAGTGGACCATGTTTTCCTGAGTCCACTTTAATCTCTTTTAAGGATATAGAACTTTCCTTAAAGCTTTTGGTCAGGTCTCACTCTCTATGTAGTCTTCCTGCCACTTCTGCAGTGTACGTACTTTACTGATACATTAATTATGCTATACCAGCCCAGGACTTTACTTATATATCTTTTTATATCATCATCTTTTTTTCTTAGATCTTTGTTCACTTATTTATTTGGTCTTTCCACAAGATAATTGTATGTCATATAATTTTATATTTATTTCCATTGGTATTTATAAGTTTTTTCTGTAAAAATGGAGGCTTTCTAAATAGATCTTCATTAATGTTGAAAGAACAAGGTTTTAAGTCTTGGTCTCAGACAAAAGTAGTTCCCCACATATCCAGGAGGGAAAGAAACACTTGCATTGTTGCATTAGATATTCTTAGAAAGAGAACCACGTGTAATGGAAAATTGTTAACTTTGCCTCAGGGAGACCAGGTTGATTCACTAAGAAAGTTTGAATTGGTTTAGAAAGCATAGTTCTGAGTTTTCTAGAAGGAGAAAAGTTAGAGTAGGGCATAAGAAGTAATCCCCATATCAAAAAGTTAGAAAGATCTCAAATTAACAACTTAACATCACAATTGAAAGAATTAGAGAAGCAAGAAGAACTCAACCGCAAATCTTATAGAAGATAAGAAATAACTAAAATAAGAGCTGAATTGAAAGAAATTGAGACAAGAAAAGCTGTTCAAAAGATCACTTAATCACAGTTTTTTGAAAAAATTGGTGAGATAGATAGGCACTAGCTAGACTAATAAAGAAGAAAAGAGAGAAGATTCAAAGAAACACAATTAGAAATGATGAAGGGAATGTTACCACTGACCCCACAGAAATGAAAATAACAACAAGCAACTACTATGAACACCTCTGCACACACAAACTAGAAACCCTAGAAGAGATGAATAAATTCCTGGACACCTACACTCTCTCAAGACTGAACCAGGAAGAAATTCAGTCTCTGAACAGACCAATTGTGAGCTCCAAAAATTGAATCCGTAATAAATAGCCTACCAACGTCCCAAAAAAGACCAGGACCTGATAGACTAACAAATTTTAACAGATGTACAAACAAGAGCCAGTACCAGTCCTACTAAAACTATTTCAAGAAATAGAGGAGGAGGGACTCTTCCCCAACGTGTTCTACGAGGCCAACATCATCCTGATACTAAAGCCTGGCAGTGACACAACAAAAAAAGAAAGCTTCAGGCCAGTATCCTTGATGAGCATCCATTCAATAATCCACAACAAAAAACTTGCAAACTGAATCTAGCAACACATCAAAAGGCTAATTCACCATAGTGAAGTAAGCTTCTTCCCTGGAATGGAAGTTTGGTCCATCATGGGCAAATCAATAAAATGTGATTCATAACATAAATAAAACTAAAGATAAGAACCATGTGATTGTCTCAACAGATGCAGAAAAGGCTTTCAGTAAAATTCAACAAAGCTTCATGTTAAAAATTCTCAATAAACGAGGTATCGAAGGAACATACCTCAAAATAATAAAGGCCACCTATGACAAAAATCACAGCCAACATTATACTAAATGGGCAAAATCTGGAAGCATTCTTGAAACCCGCACAAGACAAGGATGCCCTCTCTCACCACTCCTTTTCAACATAGTATTAGAAGTCCTTTCCGGAGCAATCAGACAAGAGAAAGAAATAAAAGTATTTAAATAGAAAGAGAAGTTCAACTACCTCTGTTTGCAGACAATATAATTCTCTGTCTAAACCCTGTAGTTGTGACCCAAAAGCTCCTTAAGCCGATAAACAACTTCCACAAAGTTTCAGGATACAAAATCAACGTACAAAATTTGCTAGCATTCCTATACACCAAGAAGAGCCAAACTAACAGCCAAATCAGAGAGGCAATTTTAATCACAATTTCCACAAAAAGAATAAAATACGTACGAATACAGCTAACCAGGGAAGTGAAAAATCTCTACAGTGAAAATTATAAAACACTGCTCAAAGAAGTCAGAGAAGACACAAACAAATGAGAAATCATTCCATGTTAATGAATAGAAAGAAGTAATATCATTTAAATGGAAATACTGCCCAAAGCTATTCCTATTAAACTACCACTGACATGCTTCACAGAAGTAGATAAAGCTATTTAAAAATTCATATAGAACCAAGAAAGAACCTAAGTAGCCAAGGCAATCCTAAGCAAAAAGAACAAAGCTTGAGGCATTGCATTACCCAACTTCAAACTATACTACAGCATTATAGTAAGCAAAACAGCATGGTACTACTACAAAAACAGACACATACACCAATGGAACGGAATAGAGAGATTAGAAATAAGAACACATACCTACAACAATCTAATCTTTGACAAAGCTGGCAAAAACAAGTAATGGGGAAAAGATGCCCTATTCGATAAATGGTGCTGTGATAACTGGCTAGCCATATGCAGAAGATTGATATTGGACTGCTTCCTTATACCATACACAAAAATCAACTCAAGATGGATTAAATATTTAAATGTAAAACCCAAAACTATAAAACCCCTGGAAGACAACATAGGCAATACCATCCTGGACATAGAAACAGGCAAAGATTTCATGATAAAGACACCAAAAACAACAAAATGCAACTATTGACAAGTGGGATCTAATTAAACTTAAGATCTTCTGCTCAGCAAAAGAAATTATCAATAGAGTGAACAGACAACCTATAGAATGAGAAAAAATATTTACAAACTATGTGTCTGACAGAGATCTAATATTCACTATAAGGAACTTAAATTTACAAGAGAAAAACAACCCTATTAAAAAGTGGTCAAAGCCACCACTTTTTAATAGGGTTGTTTTTCTCTTGTAAATTTAAGTTCCTTATATTGAATATTATATTGCGGCATTATTCACAATAGCAAAGACTTGGAACCAACCCAAATGTCCAACAATGATAGACTGGATTAAGAAAATGTGACACATATACACCATGGAATACTATGCAGCCATAAAAAATGATGAGTTCATGTCCTTTGTAGGGACATGGATGAAATTGGAAACCATCATTCTCAGTAAACTATCGCAAGAACAAAAAACCAAACACTGCATATTCTCACTCATAGGTGGGAATTGAACAATGAGATCACATGGACACAGGAAGGGGAATATCACACTCTGGGGACTGTTGTGGGGTGGGGGGAGGGGGGAGGGATAGCATTGGGAGATATACCTAATGCTAGATGACGAGTTAGTGGGTGCAGCGCACCAGCATGGCACATGTATACATACGTAACTAACCTGTACAATGTGCACATGTACCCTAAAACTTAAAGTATAATAAAAAAATAAAATAAAAATAAAAATAAATAAAAATAAAAAGTGGTCAAAGCATTGTCTATTCATGTCCTTAGCCTACTTTTTGATGGGATTGTTTGTTTTTTTTCTTGCTAATTTGTTTGAGCTCGTTGTAGATTCTAGATATTAGTTCTTTGTCAGATATACACATTGTGAAGATTTTCTCCCATTCTGTGGATTTTCTGTTAACTCTTCTGACTGTTCCTTTTGCCGTGAAAAAGCTCTTTAGTTTAATTAAATCCCACCTATTTATTTTTGTTTTTCTTGCATTTGCTGTTGGGTTCTTGGTCATGAAATCCTTGCTAAGCCAAAGTCTAGAAGGGTGTTTTTGATGTCATCTTCTAGAATTTTTATACTTTCAGGTCATAGATTTAAGTCCTTGATCCATCTTGAGTTGATTTTTGTATAAGGTGAGAGGTAAAGATCCAGTCTCATTCCCCTACTTGTGGCTTGCCAATTATCCCAGCACCATTTGTTGGGTAGGGTGTTCTTTCCCCACTTTATTTTTGTTTGCTTTGTCAAAGATCAGTTGGTTGTAAATATTTGGGTTAATTTCTGGGTTCTTCATTATGTTGTATTTGTCTATGTGCCTGTTTTTATACAAGAACCATGCTGTTTTGGTGACTATGGTCTTATGATATAGTTTGAAATCAGGTAACGTGATGCCTTCTGATTTGTTCTTTTTGTTTAGTATTGCTTTGGCTATGTGGGCTCTTTTTTGGTTCCATATGAACTTTAGGATTGTTTTTTCTAGTTCTGTGAAGAATGAGGATGGTTTTTTGATGGCAATTCCATTGAATTTGTAGATTGCTTTTGGCAGTATGGTCATAGACAATTCTCAGAAGACATACAAATGGCCAACAAGCATATGAAAATATGCTCAGCATCACTAATGATCAGGGAAATGCAAATTACAACCACAATGTGATACCACCTTACTCTCTCAAGAATGGTCATAATAAAAAAAATAGATGTTGGTGTGAATGTAGTGAAAAGGGAACACTTCTACACTGCTGGTGGGAATGTAAACTAGTACAATCACTATGGACAACAGTGTGGAGATTCCTTAAAGAACTAAAAGTAGAAGTACTATTTGACCCACCAATCTCACTACTGGCTATGTACCCAGAGGAAAAAAAAAGTCATCACACAAAAAAGATACCTGCACACACATATTTATAGCAGCACTATTTGCAATTGCAAAAATGTAGAAGCAATCCAAATGCTCATCAATCAATGAGTGGATGAAGAAACCGTGGTATATATGCACAATGGAATACTACTCAGCCATAAAGAGGAAATGAATTAATGGCAGTTGCAGCAACCTGGATGTGATTGAAGATTATTATTCTAAGTGAAGTAACTCAGGAATGGAAAACCAAACATCATTTATTCTCACTTATAATTGGGAGCTAAGCTATAAGGATGCAAAAGCTTAAGAATGACACAACAGACTTTGGGGACTCAGGGAGAAACAGGAGAAGGGTGTGAGTGATAAAAAGCTACAATTGGGTTCAGTGTATACAGATGAGGTGATGGAGGCACCAAAATCTTACAAATCAATAAAGAACTTACTAATGTAACTAAATGCCACCTTTTGTCCTAAAACTTATGGAAATAAAAAAAAAATGTTTAAAAAGTGGGCAAAGGACATGAACGCTTTTCAAAAGAATACATACAAGTGACAAACAACCATAGGATACAAAGCTCAATATCACTGATCATTAGAGAAATGCAAATCCAAGGCACAGTGAGATACCATCCCACACTAGACAGAATGGCTATTATGAAAAAGTCAAAAAATAACAGATGCTGACAAGGTTGTGGAGAAAGAGAACACATACACTGTTGGTGGGAGTGTACATTGGTCCCACCGTTGTGGAAAGCACAACAGTGTTCTCCTCGAAAGATATAAAAGCAGAACTGTCACTTGACCCAGCAATTTCATTACTGGGTATATACCCAGAGGTGTATGAATTGTTCTGTCATGAAGACACAAGCACGTAAATGTTTATTGCAGCACTATTCACAATAGTAAAGACATGGAATCAACCTAAATGCCCAATGACAGATTGGATACAGATAATATGGCACATTGTGGAGGAAAATTTAAATATTAAATTTGAACTCTATTGAACAGGGACAGAAACAATGGTCACTAAGTCCTGGAACGAGTTTTGTGAGCCCCTTGAGGCATTCATCCAGTGCTGTTTCGGAGAAGTAGTTATTGAAAAACAACAGACAATGGCAAAAACAAGTTGACCTTTTTGTATTCCTTGAGCCGAGTCACGAAGGGCCCTCAGGACTGGGTCTGATGACAAACAACTTGTTACAAAAAGAGCTCGGTTCCCAGACCACGCCAAAGGTTCATGGGACCTCTCCTCGTCTGTGCATGGACTATTGGCCAACTCTGGAGCCCAGGCTGTTGCTTCCTGGTCTGGTGATGAATCCTCCATAGTCTGGCGAGTGTAAAACAAATATATATATATATATATATATATATATATATATATATGTATATATATATATATGTGTGTGTGTGTATATACACACGTATACACACATATACACGTATATACGTATGCATACGTATATATACACGTATATACATATATACATTACATATATACACACACATATATATACATTTTCCCTTCTCCCCTTCCCATTACAATTTGTTTATTGTATCATTTGCTTATTATATCTATATTGCCATATACTTGGGATAAAGTCTATTTACCCTTAAAAGTATTGTATGTTTCTTTTCTTCTTTCCTCACACATTTCCCACATAGAACACACATATGCACCATGGAATACTATGCAGCTATGTGTTCTCACTTATAGGTGGGAGCTAAATAATGAGAACTTATGAACACAAAGAAGGAAACAACAGACAACAGACAATGGGGTCTACTTGAGGGGGGAAGGTGGGAGGAGGGAGAGGAACAGAAAAATAACTATGGGGTATTGGGCTTAATACCTGGGTTATGAAATAATCTGTATAACAAGCCCCTGTGATAGGAGTTTGTCTATGTAACAAACCTTCACATGTTCCCCCGAGCCTAAAATAGAAAAAATTTTAATCCTTTATGAAAACTATGAGATCTGCTCCTGTGTGTTTGTATGTCTATATGTGTTACGTGTATGTGATAATATTTTGTAAAAGCTCGTTCTTAAATTCTTAGTAAAATAGAAATGGCTTTATAATTATCCATTAAAAATAATTAGATACTTGCTTGATTTAATTCGGAGCTTATATCTTTTGTTGAGAGTTTCTGGATTCAGGGGTTCTTGATAGGTGGCCATGATGAAGTATGGAGACACGTTCTCAGTGCCTAGATCAGCAGCTAAAAGGCAGAATCAAGCCCAATCCGCCCCTTCTTTCTATGCTTTCCCTGTTTTGCCTTCTGGCTATTTTTAGGAGGGGTTGCATCCTCCACGTATAGCCTTCACAGCTCTGTCTTTAGTCCTAATGGACTCAGGCAGGCCCTGATCTTCACAGTTTTCCTGGGTGCCATGTGGCTACTTGGGACCTAAAGTTACTGAGGGAACACATCACGGATGCTACCTGTGTCATGATTTCAAAATTCTGTTCAGTAATTTAAAATCTTAAAGTCACGTTAAATTAAGTAATGGCCATAAAATATCTTGAGTCATTTGTAAGCTAAAATAGTGAAATATTAACCATTAAATTTAGTTTAGTTCCATATACCATGACATGTTACTTGTATATGGTATAGAAAACCTAAATGTCTTTAGTTCTGTTAATAAACAGTAATTTGAAGAACCATATTTCTTAAAAGTTGTGAAATGTTTTTTATCTAAAGATACTGATATAAGACAGTTGAAAAATCACTTTTTAGGGGTTTCATTGAATATTGGGGCTCCTAAGACTTAATTACTAAATATGAGAGAAACAATTCTGCATACAGAGTGTATAAAAAGCAAGATATGCCTTATTTTTCTCTTTTGAGACTGAGTCTTGTTCTGTTGCTCAGGATGGCATGCAGTGGCATGATCTCAGCTCACTACAAATTCTGCCTCCCCGGTTCAAGTGATTCACCTGCTTCAGCCTCCCAAGTAGATGGGATTACAGGCGCTCACCACCACACCCAGCTGATTTTTGTATTTTTAGTAGAGACAGAGTTTCACTGTGTTGGCCAGGCTAGTCTTGAACCCCTGACCTCAAGTGATGTACCTGCCCTGGTCTCCAAAATTGTTGGGATTATAAGATTGTGAAAATATGTTTTTGATGATAAAACTTATAAAGACATAAAACTGTTTTAATTTATTTTTGGTTTGAAGTTACTTAAAGATTTCAAATTGAAGAAGTAAAAAAAACTAGATAAAACTAGATAAATATAGAAAGTTGGGGGAAAATGCAAAGCATAGGTTCACAAAAATCTGGGATTAAAAGATAACATTTGATAAATGCATTTATAAAGTTTTATTAAATTAGCTTTAGAGGCCAGGCACTGTTGGTCATGCCTATAAATAATAAAATTTTCTTGTCAATTGTGTCTGACTGTGACAACTTAAAGTCATTTCCACAGTAAATTGCTTAATTCTGAGGCAGTTTCTGAAAACTTTACAAGCTTGCAAAATCCTGGAATATTGTATCTTTAAGGAGGTTCATGAAAGGATGGAGAAGGCCCTGAGAAGCATTTTTGAATACAGGTTTTTGAGAACTTTAGAATGATATTATTTGAACTGGGTAAGAATTCCCAGAACTTTAATGAAGAGACTAACTGATTAATAAAACTGCTAACCCAAGCAGAATAAAAATCAATTGAATACCAAGAAAACACTTTGCCAGATTTTCATGCCAAATCAGCTTGTACTTAAATTGTCTAGATAAAGAATTTGAATGAACGGCATAGTCCAAGTCAAATTATCTATGATAATCCCTGATGAGTCAGTGTTATGCACATAAGTTGAAGAAACAGTCCAATGTTAAGCATGGAGAAACAGAATATCTTCCGTGTCCTTCCTGAGTTCTGAAAACTTTTCTTATTAAAAGTTCTGAATTATGATTCTTGGGTGTGAGAGTAAAGCCAGATGGCAGAAAGAAGGCTCCACTAATTGTCCCTCCTGCAAGGACACCGGATGAACAACTATTAATATCCACACAGAAAATACATTCATAAGAAGGAAAGATCACGTGAGTACTCAAAGTACCTCGTTTTAACCTCAGATCACTGAAAGAGGCACTGAAGAGACAGAAAAAACAGTCCTGAAATCACGGTTTCCTCATCCCCAGCAGTGATGGCATGGTGCAGAGATCAACTACGGCTTCTGCGGGAGGGAGAACAGAGCAATTGTGAGGCACTGCACTCAGTGTTGTCCTGTTAGAGAGGAAAGGAAAACTAGACCAAGTGCAGTTAGTGCCTATCCACAGAGGGATCAATTAAACCAGCCCTAGCCAGAGGAGAATCAGATTCCAGTGGTTGGAACTTCAGTGTTTGGAAACCTGGCAACTAAGGGCTCCCGCACTCTGTGTGTCTAAGAAAACTTCAAAGGCAGCCTAGGCCATCAGGACTGCAATTCTTAGGTGAGGTCTAAGGTTGAATGGGGCCCAGGGACAGTGGAGTGGTGTGGGGAGGGCATGCAACATACTGAGACACCATCTGGGGCAGCCAAAGGAGTTCTGGCATTATCATTTCGCTAACACCAGGCTGCACAGCTCATGGCTCCAAAAGGGACCCCATGCTTCTGCTTGAGGAGAGGAGGGAAAAGAATAGGGAGTACTTTGTCTTTCATCCTGGACACCAGCTCAGCCACAGCAAGATAGTGCACTGGTCAGAATCCTGCAGCCTCCTTTCCAGTCTCTGGCTCCTAGACATTCCTAGACACACCCTGGGCCAGAAGCAAACCGGCTACCTTGAAGAAAAGAACCATGTGCTGGCAGGATTTATTGCCTGCAAACTTGAAAACCTTTGGGCTCTGAAGAACCAGCAGCCATACTCAGGTACTACATCAAGGGCCTTGGATGACCCTTATAGACTTGTTAGATTTATGTGAACTCAGCACATTACCAGCTCTGGTGGCTAAAAGGCAAAACTCCTTCTTCTTGGGAAAAGTAGAGGGAAAATTAAAGTGGACTTTGTCTTGCCCCTTAGGTACCAGCAAGGCCAGAGGTGGGTAGAGCACCAAGCGAACTTTCGGAATCCCTGATTCTAGGACTTGATTCTTGGTTGGCATTTATGAAGCTGCCCAGGGCCAGTAGGGATCCCATTGTCCTGAAAATGCAAGTCCCAAGCCAGGCAGCATTCATCACAAGCTGACAAGAGGCTTTGGGCCTTAAGGGAACATTGGTGGTAGCCTGGCAGTACTCATTGTGGCCTGAGGTGGTGGTGTCTACCCTGCCTTTAGGAAAGAAGGGAGGAATAGGAAGGACTATGTCTTGTGGTTTGAATGCCAGATCAGCCGCAATGCAATAGAATGTCAAGTGGACTTCTAAAATTTTTGACTCTACTCCCTGACTTCTGAGTGGCACTTCTGGACCCAGCCAGGGACTGATGGCACTCACTGCCCTAAAGGAAAGAACACAGGCCTGGCTGGCTTTGCAACCTGCTAATTATAGAGACCAAAAGCCTTGAGTGAACATAGGCAGTCAACAGAAAGCTCATGCAGCAGGACTTGAGTAAGACCTGGTGCTGTGCTAGCTTCAGGTCTGATCCAGGGCAGTCATAAGTGGTGGCCTGGGGTGCTTGTGTCTTTCTTCTCCCAGCTTTAGGTGGCTTAGAACAGAGAGAAAGACTCTGTATCTTTGAGAGAAAATAACAGTAGAGAACAAGAGTCTCTGGCTTGTAATCCAGAAAATTCTCCTGGATCTTGTTGAAGGCTGTAAAGGTGGTACTTCTCTGAGTCTGGAAGAATTACAGCATTATTGGGTATAAGGTATCTGTAAAGCAGATATGGCTTAGATCACAACACCCAAGTCTTTTCAAATATGTGAAAAGTCTTCCCAAGAAAGATAGCTACAAATAAGCCCGGAGAGTGAAGACTACAATAAATACTCACCTTTTCTCTTTTTTAATTTTATTTTTTAAACATTTCATATGGTGCTGCATGCCCAAGATTTTAATGTCCAGACACTGAAGAACATCTACTAGCATCAACTCCATCCAGGAAAACATGACCTCACCAAGTGTACTAAATAAGGCACCGGGGAAAATCATGGAGAAAAAGAGATACATGACCTTTTAGACAGAGAATTTAAAATAGCTGTATTAAAAAAAAACTGAAAGAACTTTAAGATAACAAAGTAAAGAAATTCCAAATTTTATCAGCTAAACTCAACAAAGAGACCGAAATAGTTACAACAAATTAAGCAGAAATTCTGGAGCTGAAAAATGCAATTGGCATGCTGAAGAATGCATTAGAGCCATTTAATAGCAGAATGGATCAAGCAGAAGAAATAGTGAGCTTGAAGACAGACTATTTGAAAATGCATAGTCAGAAGAGAAAAAGAAAAAGAATAAAAACAACAAATCGTGCATACAGGATCTAGAAAAATAGCCTCACAAAGACAGATCTCAGAGTTATTGGTATTAAAGAAGATGTAGAGAAAGAGGCAGGGGTAGAAAAATTTATTCAAAGGGATAATAACAGAAAACTTTCAAAACCTAGAGAAAGATATCCATATCCAACTACAAAAATGTTATAGGACATTAAGCAGATTTAATCCAAAAAGACTACTTCAAAGCATTCAGTAGATCTTCCAAAAGTCAAAGATAAAGAAAAGTTCTAAAGGAAGAAAGAGAAAAGAAACAAGTAACATACCGGTGAGCTCCAACACGTCTGGCAGCAGACTTTACAGTGGAAACCCTACTGGCAGGGAGAGAGAAGCAATAAATATTTAAAGTACTAAAGGAAAAAACTTTTACCTTAGAATAGCATATACAGTGAAAATGTTCTTCAAATAAAAAAAGAAATACTGACTTTTCCAGACAAACAAAAGCTGAAGTATTTTATGAATACCATGTCTCTCGTAAAGGAATGCTAAAGAGAGTACTTCAATCAGGAAGAAAAGGACATTAATGAGCAATAAATGATCACCTAAAGGTAATAAAAATCCTCACTGCTAATAGGATACAAAACAAAACAGAATATTGTAACACTATAGCTGTGGGGGTGTGCAAACTACTCTTATTCAAAGCAGGAATACTAAATAATATCCAATCAAAAGTAATAACTACAACAACATTTCAAGACATAGCACAATAAAATATAAATAGAAAAAACAAAAAGTTAAAAAGTGAAGGGATGAGCACACCCTTCCTGAGCCGGCCGATGTGGTGGAAGCTCTGAGCTCGCGAGCGGGGGAAACCCTGGAGCGTGGGCAGAAGGGAGGCAGCCCCGAGAGCTGGAAGCCTGGGCAAAGGACGGAGGCCTCCGGCGCCCCTCAGCAACAGCAGTGCGGCGCCACATTGGTCCTGCGCGACGCCTGGCCGCCAGGACGCTCTGGGAGGTCGGCGGAAAACACAGCGCCGTGACTGGTGGTGCTTGGGCTGAGAGGGGGAGAGCAGCCCAGCCACAGGCAAGCGGCTGCGGGGTGCCTGATCCCAGCCTCACGGCCCTGGGTTGGTTATGACGCCTTGAATCAGGTGCACATAGCTGGACTGGGCTCTTGTCCACTGCCATTGTCTACGGCCATACCAGCCTGAACACGAGAGAAACCCAAGCGGCGACCCGTGGGCACGCTCGGCACCACTGCTCCAGCCACAGGGACAGGCGCACTCAACAACTTTCAGGGCCCACAGCACCAAGAGGACAGGGAGAAGCCAACAAAGGAACGACGCTAGGAAACGCACCCCCAAAGCCACCAAACAATCCAAGTAAAAACACATCTCAGGGCTCCGTTGGTTTTCCCGCTTGGGCGGCCCTGCGCCCCTGTTCCAGCCGGCCCAGGCACCCTCCACCCTACCCTGGCCAAAGGGTCCCCTGTATACCAGAGCAGAGCCACCCTCTCCAAGGCTCTGTTGCTATCCCTCTCTAGCTCCCTCACCCTCTCCCTTTCTCTACTTCCCTCTCCACCTTGCCCGCTCTCTCTCCCTCCCTCTCTCTCTCTCTCTCGCAATTTCCCCTGTCCCTCTCTGTCTCTCTCTCAATCGCTGTTTCTCTCTCTCCTTCAGTTTCTATCTCTCCATCCCTCTGTCCCTTGCTCTTCTTCAAGCTCTCTGTGTCTTTGTGTATGCTTGTGTTCCCGCGCGTGCACCCATGTGTGTCTGTGTGTTTGGGAGTGGGTTTGCTAGTGATTGTGGTGGGGTGTGTCTGGATGTCCGTCAGTACCTTTGTCACAGGATCAGGCTGTCGAATCTGTTGCCAGCGCGTGGGTGTCACAGTTGCCGTGATAGTCTCACACATGCAGATGTGTGGATCTCGTTCATTTTCATGTAGACAATGGGAGTGAAAGCACAGAGAAAAGAAACGCCCGGTGTATCATGGCCTGAGGTTGGATTCCTGTTTCCTGCAAAATGGGGAGTCTCCCATATAGCCTGTTTGAAAACTGGAAAGGAGAGCACTGACACGATGCTGGTCTTCCACGCGTTCCTGGAGGTTTCTGGGTCCCCACAGAGCTCGGGAAACAGTCAACATGGTCACGCTTTCGGGAGGCGGCAGAGACTTGAGTAACAGGCACCTTTGCAGAGAGCAAAGAAACGTGGAATCCAGAATCACGCTTTACTTGTCCTGAGCGTGACACCTGTGTGGATGGGACTATCCACCTCGCGCTCTGTTGCAGGGCTCAAGGTGGGGATATGTCATCTGTGAACCATGTGGATGAAAAACAAACAACCACCTGAGTCTTGGCTCATTGCTCTCTGGGGAATTTGCTCATTCCTTCCGAAACGGAATTCGTCTGAATCGCTCCGGGATGAAGTAACCCAGGCTGGCGATCTGGAGGGCCGCTGAGTGCCCCGCTGGCCAACGGGTCTGTGGGCCCAGCACTTAGCCCACACTGGGCACCCAAAATTTTCCCGGAGTGCTGTGTCCTGTTGGTTCTGGACGCAGAAGACCGTTTTTCTCTCTGCCTTCCTTTATCTGTTTCTTGCTCTTTTTGTCCCTCAGTCCATCCTTCCCTCTGTTCTTCCCTCCCTCCCGTGGTTTTTTCCTCCCTTTCTCCCTCCCTCCCTCTTTCTCTCCCTTCCAGGGTCCCTCAGTCCATCCATCCTTTCCTAGCTCTATCCTTCCATCTCACTCTGTCTCCGTTCCTGTCCTCATCTCTGCCTGCCTTGCCTCTTGCCTGGAAAGGGCAGCACCCAGGTTTGCAAGGGGTCTCGGCGTTTATTTAGTTGCAAGGTCCTCCATAGTGCTGGCGAGGAGGCTGGCAGGACACGGGTTGGCAAGTGATAGTGAGCGAAGAGGCAGAGGAATCTAGCCGCAGAAAGAAGAACTGGCCTGGCTTCTGCCCCAACCCAGTGTTTCCCGGACTGAGGTCTCCGCCAACCCGACTGAAGAACGCGCGGGGCAAAGGGATGAGAGCTCCGCCTGGGCTGGTTAGAAAACTTGGCTGCGGCCTGCAAACCTGCGCATGAGCAGTAGACAGTCCACCTCCCGGTACTTGGACGGGCCCTGGGATCCCTGGGATTCTCAGGAAAGAATGACAGCCCTCATCTGTGTGGAGTCACTCGCCAGACCTGGAACTCAGGGATCCTACTCAGGTCAACTGGAAGGGAAGACAAGCCTCTCCATACCGAGCCAGAGGTTCACCGCGAAAGAGAGGCCGCCGCCCTGCCCCTGCCCCGCCCCACCCCAACCCCGCCTCCTAAAGCTCCTCCAGCAGAGCCCGGTGTTCTTCTTGGCTGAGAAGTGTTTCAGGGGAGCGGGCTCTTCCACCTCCTTCAGCTCCCCCAGTGACACCGGATCTAGGAAAGGTTGTGCCTTTTGATGAAACTCTGGGGTTGACAGGAGCTCATTTAACAGGCTGGAGGTGAGTGCAGATGAGCGCCCTGGCTCCTGGAACGGTTGGGAGGCGCCTTGATGGCTGGCATCTGTGCTTGACGCGGAGGCCTCCGGGGTCGCGAGCTTCGGAAGTGGAGGTTGCCTGTCTTCGGGTTACCACGCCGTCTTGGCAACCTGGGGCTCCAGCCCCACCATGGACTCTGGTGGGACATGGGTGGCTCAAGCACACCTTGCCCCTGTGACTCAGCTTGAGGGGGCCCAAGCTGTCCCACTGAGCATGCGCCCAGCAGGCCATCACACTGCGGGTCCTGGTCCTCCTGGCATTTGTTGGGGTGCAGAGGCCTCCGAGGAGTCTGAGGGTGGGACAGTCCCACTTCCGGAGGAGACAGGGCAGGGAACACAAATCCCCGCATGCCGGGGCAGGATGGTAGATCCCTTCTGCCTGCGCGGCCTGGCTGGGCTGGAGCAGGAGGACGGCCCTTGCTCCCTAGCTCACGAAAGCCCCTTGTGGGAGAGCCCCAGGCGTGCAGGGCATGTGGGGTGTGGGAAGAGCCATTCCCCATGCCCCGGTGTGGGTGAACTCAATAGAGGAGAGAGCAGGGTGACACCTGCCAGGGGCTGCGTTGCAAAAACTGCCTACGTGCCCGGGTGCCCTGCCACCCTGTCCCGGGTGCCTGGCCCTTCCATTCTGAAACCAGATGTGAATCCTGGACTCAGGGAGGCCCGTTTCTCTGGCCAGTTCTTCCTGGTGGCGATGCCCAGAAAGCGATCCTTCTCAAAGGCTCGGAGGAGCAGGGCGGTCTGGGATCGGGTGACGGCGGTCCACTTTTGCCTGCCTTCTTGTGGGCCGCGTCTCCCGGGCCAGGGCCGAGATCCCGCCGGTGCTGCGTCAGCTGGCGTGACCTCTCATTCTGAAACCAAATCTGGACCCTGGGCTCCGGAATGCCGACGGGCTGGTCCAGCCGTTCTCTGGTGGCGATGCCCGGGTACGGGTTCCGCTCAAAGCAGGCTCACAGGGCCTCGCTTTGGCTTGGGTCCAAACGAGTCTCCTTCACTGTCCTCGTCCTCGGGCTTCCGCGGGGAGGGTGCCATCCGAAGGTGTCGGGAGAGCCATCACGGGGAGCCCCGGCCAGAATTTCAGGGACGGACACGGGCAGAGAGAGGCCGGTGGGCTCCCGTGCACCTCAGCCGGCCTCTGCGCTGCAGGCAGGTCCAGCCCGGAGGCCCTTAGAAAGACCTACCACCTCCACCCCGTTATGAACATGCATGAGCTCGGGGCCCAAGGTCCTGGGGTAGCCCGCCCTCCAAAGCCGAAAACCACAGGGACCAGGGCCTTGTGAGGTGGGTGGGTGTAGGGCCAGATTAGAGGGGAAAAAGGGGCTTTGGGGGCTGCCTCTCTGAGGTTCTCCAGTAATTCTATGGAAACTGGAAGCCGCTGTCTTGACTCCCACAGTTTTCAGGCAGAAACCACCCTGAAGGGTGGAGTGTGGAACTGAACTTCCATGACAGTCTTGAGTTTTCCAGGCCCTCTCCGTGAAGGCGGCAATGCCTGTGGGTGTCGCCGTTGCCGTGATAGTCTCACACATGCAGGGGTGTGGATCTCATTCATTTTCATGTAGAAAACAAGAGCGAAACTACAGAGAAAAGAAACGTCTCATGCATCACGGCCTGACCACGGATTCCTGTTTCCTGCAACAAGGGAAGTCTCCACTATGGCCTGTTTGGAAACTGGAAAGGAGAGCGAAGACAGGATGCTGTTTTTCCACACTTCGCTGGAGGTTTATGGGTCCCCACAGAGCTCCGGAAACAAACGGTCAACATGGTCACGCTTTTGGGGGCCGGAGACAAGTGAACAACAGGCCCCGTTGCAGAGGGCAAAGGAGTGGGCCTGAGTGTGACTCCTGTGTGGACGGGACTATCCGCCTCTCGCTGTGTTACAGGCTCAACGTGCTCATCTGTGAACCATGTGGATGAAACACTGACAATCACCCGAGTCTCAGCTCACTGCTCTCTGGGCAATTAGCTCATTCCTTGGGAGGCGGAATTCGTCTGAATCACTCCGGGATGAAGTGACCCAGCCTGGCGATCCAGAGGACCGTGAGCGCCCTGCAAGCAGACGTGGCTGTGGGCCGAGCACATAGCCTGCACTGGGCACCCAACGTTTTCCCGGAGTGCGAGGTCCTGCTGGTCCTGGAGGCAGAAGACAGCTTTTCTCTCTGCCTTCCTCTCTCTGTCTCTTGCTCCCTTTCTCTCTCTGTCCTTCCCTTCCTCCCTCCCCCTCCCTACCTCCCTTCCTCCCCCCTCCTCACTTTCTCCTTTCCAATGTCCCTCTGTCCATCTGTCCTTTTCTCACTCCATTCCTCCCTTTCTCTCTGTTCTGTTCCTCTCCCCATCTCTATTTTTCAACATTATATGATCCCATTATGTATATCTCTGTGTTAACATTTTTAGCAATAAAATTCATTTCCATTAAGATATGTATATTATTTAGACATGTTATTTATGTGTGTGCATTTGTTTAATAGACATAAATTTATTTCAGAGTTATTCTATAGCATAGTGTAAGCATAACTCATAAGCAGTGTCAACCCAAAAATTGTGCGACTCGCGTTACTGTGATTCTTTTATACTGCAGTGGTTGAGAATAAAATCTCTATATCTCCAATTTATATCTGTGTATTACCATTAAATTGGCCCCATTCCCTGCAGTGATAGAACACTATTCCCAGACTATGACAAGAGCTGTGGACTGTGGGGAGGTCAGGGTTAGGATGATGCAGAAGTGAAGATAAGACATTCTCTTTTTCACGTCTTTCTTAAATACAAATTCCAGATGCAAGAAATTTAAAATTCCAAACAACATTAATGTTTATTTCATTATTACATAAAATGAAAATTATAATGCAACCAAACAAGTCATTAATACACTTAGATAATGAAAGATTGTATGATCTCAGTACAAAATACAAGTAGAATATATGTCAAATATAACAAAATACACTGTATTATAGTATGTGATGAAATCTCCATATCCTTCAATACAGTACAATCAATTGAAATGTATGAAATACAATAAAATATAAATTCAGGATGTTTAAAATGAAATAAAATATGAGGCAGATGAATAAATAAGTACAATCATTTATCATTTAATATATCAACTTAAATTTTATGTAGAAATATTAAAGGTAAACAGCTTGCATAGTAATTTTACTATGCAAATGGTAAAAATGTATAGACATTTTCCCACAGGGAGTGCTATTAATAGTTTTTGGATATTAGCACTCCATGGGTTCAGGCTGGAAAAGTGAGAGCCTACAACCTTTTCCAAATTAAAAGAGAAGCAATTTCTTGGTAAAGCAGCTCATGCCTGTAACCCCAGCACATTGGAAGGCGGATGCAGGTGGATCACTTGAGTCCGAGGCCAACCTGGCCAACGTGACAAAACTCTACTAACAATACAAGAAAAAAAAAATCAGCCAGGCATGGCAGTACATGCCTGTAGTCCCAGCTACTTTGGAGGATGAGGCATAAGAATTGTTTGAACCCAGGAAGCAGAGGTTGCAGTGAGCTAAGATTGTGCCACTGCACTTCAGCCTGAGTGACATAGCAAGACTGTCTCAAAAAAAAAGATAGAGCATATAATTTTATATTTGCTTTTCTACAACCTAAAATATGCAAATTCACGATTACAATCTAATATTTTTCTGATTATATAGAAATGCACGACTGTCATCAGACATCCAAAAGGCATCAAATATCTAATATGAAATATAAAATTTGTCTACAGCCTTAGCAGTCTGCAAAATTCAGAGCTCACTATTCTGAGTATACCGCTCAAGTTTCTTTCCTATGTCTTCTTCAGGTTCTGTCATTTATTAACACAGTGCATCTAAAATTGTCACTGCTGGTCATCTGGAAGAATCTGAGAAGAAGCAGGTCCTTGTTCTCATTCCCAGAGCTGCATCTCTGCTGAATAGGGTCAGGGTGCTCCCAGCTTAGCCTCATCTGATCGACTGACAGGCTCAGTTATCTCCTTCCCAGGGAAGGGATGGGCTTCTCTATCCAGGGCTGAATCCCCAGGACCTGGCAGTGTGGCTGGGACAAGCCAGCTCTCAGCAGGGAAGACATAAGCTGCCTGGGTGGCCATGGAATACAAGGTCTGCACCTGGGCACACAGAGGCCCCCGGAACCGAATAAGCAGTGTCAGCTGCTCACAGGTCAGTGGAGAATGGATGTGCTGTGCCCACACCTGGACTAGGTCTTGATAAACAGCTTCCAACATAGCTTGCACAGAGGTCACCAAGCTTTTTCGAAGTGACGGTGTTTGGACTCATAGAGCCTGAGACCTATGCTGCTTGCTGTGCCAAGTGCAAGCCCTGGAACGTCCCCTATGGTGGGCATCATAGGTCTCCTGGATTTCACTGTTGTGCACAGCAGTGGAGGATCTTGATTTTTTATTCAACATCAAGCTGCACTCCTCTTCTGGACAGTTCCCTGCAAAGAAAGCAGGTGACAGACTCACCCGAGCAGTCCCCACAGACCTTCATTTCCAGAACCCCCTGTACTCCCAGGTGAACCCCATTTGTCTCTCCCACTCCTTCCTGACCATCTCAGCACTGGAATAAAGTGAGGCTGAACCCTTGTTAGTCCCCAAATATTCTCAGTGCTAGGATCTCAAAAATTTACTTGTCAAGAAGTAACTCACTTTCCGCTCAACCCTCATACAAGTTTCCTGATTATTTGCCTTTTGGGGCAAACCAAAAACAAAAACAAACACCACCAACAACAACAACAAGAAACACCAAGATTCTACCTGCTCTGTCTTGGCAGCTATCCCTTGAACTGATTTTTCTTTTCCTGCAGTTTTCCCGATATGACCTGGACTCTGGTTCTGTGAACACAATAAGAGTTTGAGAAAGTGCTCCCAACTGAACACCCTGAAATTCCTAGTCCATCCTGGACACACAGGAGCTGAGGTTACCACCAAACCCCAGCTGTCTTCTGTTCTCCAGTGTCCAGGATCTGTACAGCCCTGGCTGCCAAAGAGCTCCCAGTTTCCTTTCCAGGGGAGGCTGTGTTGCTGCCCTGTCCCTTCTCACCTTGAAAGAGTCAAATCTTACCTGATGCAGCAGTGCTGTTCCTGGCCTTGAGCTTGGTTTATTCAGAATTCTCCTTGTTTGGATTGGGCTCTGATCCTGCTGCAAAAGAAAGTATAGATGACTCACCTCTCCCTAGGCAGAGTCCCATAGTCTATCTCTGATGCACTTTTGTGAATCAGTCTTTCATGTTAAGCTCTTCTGCCAGTGTCACGAGTGAACACATTTCTCAAAGTCCCCTGAGGACACTAAGCCATTTCCCATCCCCAAATCTCAAGATGAAACCCTGTTAAAGACACATAGCTCAGTGTCCATTTCAAACCCTCCTTCCAGCCTCCATAGGAGCAGCCCAAGGCCTTACCTTGCCTTTGTGTATGCTTCTCACTGGAATGGGAGAAGGCGGTCTTGCCTTTTCCTTTGAATGGTTTCTTCTCATCTGAGCCCTTTTCTGTAAAGGAGATCTGTTGGAAAGGGGGCTGGTCAGTGGAGCACTGGATGGAGGAGCAGTGGAGATCGGGGTCTTCATTTCCCTTTCCCATGTTGAAGCTCAAGTGAAAGGTGCGCTCTCTCTCACGTCCAAAGGCAGAGTGTGGGTTATTCTGCCAGACCTGCCTTTTATAACAGTCCTTCGGCTGGGCGTGGCTTACTCTTATTGGCTGAACAGTTTTCTCATTCCTGCTGCTTCTTAGAGCCTCAATCAGAAGTTGCTTGCTGTAGTTCTACTGGGGACCTAGACACAGTTAAGCGTAGACATTTTCAGGATCTTTTCATAGTGTCAAGAAAACAAAGAACCGGGAGCACAGGTACCGGAAGATCAGGGAATCATTTCTCCCTATTTCTGTCCCAGTTCCTACCTGGAAGTATTTATGATCCTGTTCACCTTTCAAGATGCACAATTAAACATGCCTATATTGACATATGTTATATATTTTGCACAGAAAGAGAATTTATTAAACATAGTGTTAACATTGTATGCATAGATTTTATAATTTCTTAAATGCTTGGAAACAACAAATGTCAAATTATGGTTGATTGTATTAGATCCACACATATATGATGAAATAAAAATGCAGAGAAAAAATAAATACCAAATGAAATGGCCCTTTCTACCTCAAAAATGGGGATGATAATTAGATCAAATGCAATAAAATTGAATTGATTAGGTTGAGCCAGTGCTAACCTAATCAGCCCTTGATTCCTGAGGTAGCAAAAAGTCTAGGTGGAAAAACTTTCCCCCTTTCTCACCCTTCCTCAGTCATCCTGGGAGCGCCATTGTGTTCTGTGGAATTTATTCAGCCTCCCTAGTAAAAATGGACTTGGTCTCAAACACGTAACCTAACTGATCACAAGACAAACAGCCTAGATTCTGAACATTCACCTCCTGTCTTCACACCGCAGACACCACCTGAATCCCGTCAAAGCCCACATTATTTCTCAACATCCACCATATTCCAGGGCAGCCTCTCAAAATTGCCTCAGTGAGATGGGACAAGGTGTGGTTGAGCTCCAGGTTCAGAATAGCTGCCTCATCCCTTCCTACTGCGTCAGAGTCCGTCTCTGCTGGTCAAAGCCCTCCAACTAGCCTAGTCTATGTCCAAGCAAGTGTCCCCTAAAAGGACCTACTTGTCTCCCCCTCTGCTGAGGAAAGCATGCAGGAATGAGACCTTCTATGTTAGGGAGTACTCAGCCTCCAGTCCCAAATGACTTGATTGACTGATGAACTGATTTCTTGAGGAGGAGAAAGACACAGGGAAGAGACGTGTTGGGTGAGTCTGTGTTTTCCCAGCTGTGCTGCCTGTGCAAATAGTGGAGCCAAAAAGAATTAGTGGTAGACAGACACTGCCTAGTGAGATTGTCTGAATGTAAATGGAACTTATCATAACATATCATTATATATTATAATATTATATTATAAAATTTATTTGACATCTAAATAAATTTTGATATATTATGATATAATATAAAAAATTTGGTCAGGTAATTTTATAAGAAAATTGAGTTAATTTTTTAACTATATTAACATATAAACTCAATAGAAAGCTAGGAAAATTGTCTGCTCTTGTGTATGCTCTTGGATAACTCTGTAAAAAGTGTGAAGAGGGGTCTGCTACTTACTTGATAGTGAGTACTTGATAAGACATTGACTTCCACATCTTTGCTGTTTTTAAACAGTGCCCTCTCAAGATATGAGAATATTTTACTCTAAGAAAGTATTTTCATAGATATCATAATAGGAATTTTGTTCATTTTAGTCAATAAATTATTATAACATTTAGTGATTATTAATAATTTATGTCACTGTTAAAATATACTACAGACAACATATTGCATATGTGTTTTGTCCTTTAATCTCAGGTAGTTTTTTTAAATTTTTATTTATTAAATTCTATATATTTTAGTTAAAAGAGACCTTGCAACAGCCATATGATGTACTTTCTTAGAAAGAAAAATTCTCAGGCAAAACTCAGGCCTGTCTGGGCACCGTGGCTCACGCCTGTAATCCCAGCACTTTGAGAGGCCAAGGCGGGTGGATCACCTTAGGTCAGGAGTTCAAGGCTATCTTAGCCAACATAAGGAAACCTCTTGTGTACTAAAAATACAAAAAAAAAATTAACTGAATATGGTGGTTCATGCCTGTAATTGCACCTAGATGGGAGGCAGGAGGATTGCTTGAACCCCAGAGGCAGAGGTTTTAGTGAGCCTAGATCATACCATTGCACTCCAGCTGGGCGACAGACCAAAACTCCGTCTCAAAAAAAGAAAAAAATCAGGCTTATTTTTATCAAAATCTAGATTTTAAATAACATTTCTAGGTGTCCCCTTTCAATAAAAATCCAAACCAAAACACAAAAAAATTTCTAGGTAATTCCCATGAATATTAATAACTGTTAAATTGGGTACTTTTATTTTTAAGAGAGGGATTGTTTATATGGATGTGTTGATGTCTCAAACACGTACAGTTAAAATTGTACCTTTTTTTGAGAGCCTCATTCTGTCCCTCTGGATGAAGTGCAGTGGTGCAATCACAGCTCACTGCAGCCTTGACCTACCAGACTCCAGTGATCATCCCAAGTCAGCCTCCCAAATTGCTGTGACTACAAGTGTGCACCACTATGCCCAACTAACTTTTAAAAAATTGTTGGAGAGATGAGGTCTCACTATCTTGCCCCAGGGAGGTCTTGTTGTGTTGTCTAGGCTGGTCTCAAACTCCTGAGCTCCCGCTTCCAAAGTGATGAGGTTATGAATGTGAGCCACTGTGCCCAGCCAAGATTAGACCTTTCAATTAGTGCACATCTTACTTCAAAAAAAAAAACTTATTAAAAGATAAAGTCTGAGTTAAAAATGAGTTCACATTAATGATTTTTAATTTGGTACTTCTATTGTTAAAAGAGGGATTGTTTGTATGGGTGTGTTTATGTGTAAAAAGCTAGTTAAGTTCGAACTTTTATTTATTTATTTTTTTGAGACAGAGTCTCACTCTGTCACCCAGGCTGATGTGAGGTGGCACAATCACAACTCACTGTAGCCTCAAACTCCTAGAATCAAGGGATCCTGCTATGTCAACATCCCAAGTAGCTGGAACTACAGGTGTGCACCACCGCACCTGATTAATTTAAAAAATAATAATAAAAATGTGGTCTCACTATGCTGCCCAGGCTGTTCTCAAACTCCTGACCTCAAATGATCCTCCTGCCTTGTCATTCCAAAGTGATGGGATTACACAGGCTTAAGCCATTGTGCTCAGCCAAGATTTTACCTTCAATGAGCACACATTTTATATCAGAAAAAATAATAATAAATAATAAAATCTGTGTGAGAAATGAGTTGAAGTATAGATAACATAAAATTGGCATGTTATTAGTTGTTGTTGAACCTGGGTAACAGGCCTATTGTACTGTTTCTTTTATTTGGTGTATGTTTTGAATTTTCTGAAATAAAACATGTATAATAATACAAAGTTGATTTACAATGTTAGCTCTTAAGATCTTAGTGACTTTGGGGGAGCAAAAAGAGAGAAAGTGGTTGCCAGGGCATCAGTGAAGCTGGTTCTATTTCTAGGTTACACACGTGTGTTCACTTTGTAATAATTCTTTGAACTTTACATGATTTGTTTGTATACATCTTTCTGCATGAACGTTAGACATATATAAAAAATAAATATTATCTATTTGCACAAAATTTTAACATCATATCTCAGAATAATAGCACTGTTTTGTACTGTTTTAAAATGGGACATGTTTGCTCAGGGCATCATCAGATGGATATTAATATTCCAAGGTATTTACTTACGTTCTAACACTTTGGTGACCTTCTAGGTCTTCTCATATTTACATCAATTTAGTAAGTAAGATAGTTTTAATTTTTTAGGGTATAGGCCAAGCACAGTGGCTTATGCCTACAGTCTCAGCTCTTTGGAAGGCCAAGGCAGGAGGATCATTCGAGTCCAGTATTTTGAGTTTTTTAAGGATGCAATTATTATTCAGCAAAGTCCTCTCCCCACAGTGAGGTTCAGCAATGCAAGGGCACCTAGTGCATAATATGCATTTGGTATGAGTAGAACTGGATTGAATCAGGAATAAAATGTGTAGCAGAAGTCAGTTCAGCAAAGAAAAGTAGGTAATGCAGGTAAGATCAGAAGACCACAACCCACGAGCTAATCTTTCCATTTATTTCAGGAACCCATTTGTCACTAGTTCACTGGAAGAGGCTGATTTAAACCATTCATTTCAGGAAACCATTTGCTACTAGTTCACTGGAAGAGGCTGATTTAAAGCAGCAGTTTGGGGGCTTGGTTGTACCCCATAGTCACCCAGAGAGCTGTAAACAGCACTGTGGCTCAGGTCCCACTGCAGGGATTCTGAATTCATTTATCTATTGCCTTTTGAGTTTAGGTAATTTTAAAAGCCTCTCTGGTGATTCTCATATGCACCCACGGGAAAAACCACTGGTTCAGGGTGAGAAATGCATTTGCTGTTTGTGCCTTCTGTGTGCAGCTGTGATTTGTCCCATGGCCACTCCTGAGTTTGGGGTCTTAGAAAATACACTTTTCCTGTTAAAAATCAAAAAACACTTTCAAGACACACTCAGCCGTTTGGCTAAAATGCAACAGGAGAAAATATATTCTCAACAGATGTACTTGAATGGCACTTGCTTTCAGAGTAAAAGGTGGTTTCAAGCACAATATAGCACTTTTTTCCTACAGACTTTCAAGGCCTTTTACTATCATACCCTTATGAATCACAGGAATAAAAAAATCATAGTTATATAACTGTCAAATATTGTATTAGGAAAATAATTAAGGGCGTGTCTTCCATGCTTAGGTACCCTGATTAAAATCAGTTAAGACCCATCTGCCTGGTGTGGTGGCTCACACCTGTAATTCCAGCACTTTGAAAGGCAGAGGCTGGAGGATCACTTGAGCTCAGGAGTTCAAGACCAGCCTGCTCAACATAACAAAACCTCATCTCTACCAAAAATACAAATATTATCTGGTTGTGGTAGTGTGCACGTGTGGTCCCAGCTACTTGGGAGGCTGAGGTGGGAGAATTGCTGGAGCACAGAATGTCAAAGATGCAGTAAGCCACTGCACCCCAGCCAGAATGACAGGGAAAGAGAACCTGTCACAGAAATAAAAATAAATAAAGAGACCCATTCTTTCAGACACCCTCCTTCTTCTACGTAAAACACCAGGCTTTTGACTGAAATGTTTTAAGATGAACTGAAGATTATCCCATGATCAGGAGCAGTAGATAAGGATTGCTCCCTTCCTGTTCTTTGAGTTGAAGCAAGGCAGAGGTCTGGAGACTGAAACTGGTAAATAATCAAACTGGTAAATATATCAATTGCTTTCTTTTCATATGATGTATTAAGTTATTCTTGCATTGCTATTTAAAAAATCTGAGACTGGGTAATTTATAAGAAAAGAGTTTGACTGGCTCATGGTTCTGCAGGCTGTACAGGAAGCATAGCACCAGCGTCTGCTTCTGGGAAGGCCTGGGGAAGCTTACAATCATGGTGAAAGAGAAGCAGGCATCTCACATGGTAGAAGCAGAAACAAGAAAGATGAGGAAGGGATGGGCCACACTTCTAAACAACCAGATCTCGCTAGTACTCACTATCACAAGGATGGCACAGAGCCATGAGGGACTCACCCGGTGATTCAACCACCTCCTCCACAGGCCCCACCTGCCACACTGGGGATTAAAATTCAATATGATATTTGGAGGGGACATCTAAACTACATCACGTGACCATCAGAAAAACAGAGGAAGAATTCACGGTTTCTATTGTCCAGAAACTTTTCATCTAGAGCAAGCGGATTAATGGCTGAATTCAGCATCCTGTGGTAGGAAGGGAAATGGATTAATGGCTGAATTCAGCATCCTGTAGTCGGAAGGGAGAAGGGAGCTGCACAGAGGGCCTTGGCTGTGTTTGCTCCACTTCCTTTATGCTGTTCCTTGGGTTCTGATGTCACCACCTGAAGGGCTATTCATGGACAGAAGAATTATTGTTATTGTTGTGATGATTTCTATTTCTTTTATCTTGGTAAAAATAAGTTTTTAGCTTCTCATATAATTATCCTAAAAAACCCTAAGAGTTTTGCTTAAGTTTCTTATGATCATGTGTTATAAAAATTAACAGGGGAGTGGCTAAAACATATTAAAATTACACAAGCTTTAAGAGTTAAGTCTCCGTTGGGCAGGCTTACGAAAGACAGAACTGGAAATACTCCACCAGCATGAACATCAGAAACATGGGGTCCACTTTCTGTTACAGCCCTGCCCAGATCCACCCTCCTCTATGGCCTCATCCAGGTCTGGCCTCACCCTAGAATCTTCTCTCACAGAACTGATTAAAGGAGACCAGAGATTCAGGCGGGGGCTCCTGCTGCCTCTCCTTAGCTGGTACCCACAATTTCCTAAAATGGAAAAGCAGATAAATGGAAGCAAATAATTCTATATTTGGGGGCTGTAATTTATTTTTCATTGAAGCCAGTGCTTCTAGAGACACCCCACCTAGCAACTTGTTTTCCACTCCTGCAAATTCAGTAGCTGCTCCACAAGGCACTAAAAGGTAAATATAAATATAAAACATCTCTCTGAACAGTTCACCCTTTTTTCTCTATCCCTCTCATCTGTTGATATGCTTTTATTCTGCACATTTTATTTTCCAGGCAAATAATTTTTAAAATGGAAGAAAAAATAGAAATGCTAAGCCCTTCATTTAAATCCTGAAAATTACAGAAAACTTAGCACCCAACCCCCAGGGTGCTATGAGGATTAACTCACATCATGTAATGTTTCCTGAACATTGCTCTGTAACAGACTTCTGAACACATAATATGTGCTCAGTAAACATTGTATTAACTCATGTGTACATGTTTTCCAAATGCAGACTTACTCAAACATCGATGCCTTCTCTAGGCTTTCTAAACTGTAAAAAGCCAGCAGAAAATGACATGTTTGAAAATGGGACTGGTAGCTTCCACTTTGGGCCAAAAGTATTTGTGTTGTGGTAACATCGTTGGGTGTCAGGAGCTCTGTGCTGTGCCTACTTTCTCTAGCTGAGTGCTACTATATTGGATGTAGTGGAAGAAACATCAGCATTAAGAGGAAACTTTTTAAAGAAGCCAATTCATGGGCGCCTTCCAAACCTGCAGAATCACGTCACTAAGAGAGAGCCTGGAATCAGAAATAATTCATAGGCACATTGAAACTTGAGAGTTGGGCACAGTGACTCATGCCTGTAATACCAACACTTTGGGAGGCTGAAGTGGGCAGACCACCTGAGGTCAGGAGTTCAAGACCAGCCTGGGTAACATGGCCAAATCATGTCTCTACTAAAACATACAAAAATTAGCCAGGTGTGGTGGCTGGTGCCTATAATCCTAGCTACTTGGGTGGCTGAGACTGCAGAATCACTCGAACCTGGGAGTGGAGGTTGCCATGGGCCAAGATGGTGCCACTGGCCCATGTTTCCAGCCATAATCACATGGCCAGCTTAAAGAAATACCATCACCTGTGCCCTCCCCAGAGACTCTGTCTATTGGTCTCGGTGGGAGCATCTATGTAGTTATAATTAGAAAGTCAAATTATCCCTCTTTCATGATTATATAATATCATATATGTAAAAATTCTAAAGACCGCCTAAAAAACTCTTAGATTTGATAAATAAATTTAATAACGTTTCAGGATGCAAAAATCAATGTACAAAAATTGGTAGCATTTTTATACACTAATGATGATCAAGCTGAGAACTGAATTAAAAAGTCACTTCCTTTTACAATAGCTACAAAGAAGGTAAAATGCTTAGAAATACAATTAGTCAAAGAGATGAATGATCCCTACAAGGAAAACTACAAAACACTGATGAAAGAAGTTGTACATGACACAAATGGGAAAAACATCCCATGCTCATGGATTGGAAGAATTATGATCATTAAAATGACTCTACTGCCCAAAGCAATCTATATATTAAATGCAATTCCTACCAAAATGCCAATGTTAATTTTTATAAAATTAAAAAAAAAACACTAAAATTCACATGGAACCACAGAAAGAGCCTGAATAGCCAAAGTAAATCTAAGCAAAGAGAATAAAGCTGGAGATGTTACATTATCTGACCTAAAATTATGCTAGAAGGCTGTAGTAACCAAAACAGCATGGTACTGATATAAATTGACACACTGATCAATGGTACAGAATAGAGAACCTAGAAATAAAGCCACTTACCTACAACAACTGATCTTTTACAAAGTCAACAAAAACATACACTGGAGAAATGACATCCTATTCAATAAATTGTGCTGGAAAAATTATATTGCCATATGCAGAAGTACGGAATGGGACCCCCTATGCCCCACCATATACAAAAATCAACTCAATATGGGTTAAAAAACTAAAATGCAAGACCTGAAACTATAAACATGCTAGAAAAAACTCTAGGATAAACTCTTCTAGACATTGACTTGAACAAAGAATTTATTACTAAGATCTCAAAAGCAGATGTAACAATAACAAAAATAGACAAAAGAAACTCAAACTAAAAAGCTCCTGAAAATGAGCTTTTTAATTAACACAGTGAAAAGAAAACCTATGAAATGAGATAAACGTTTACAAGTTTTGCATGTGACAAAGATCTAATGTCCAGAATATACAAGGAACTCAAACAGCTCAACAAAAATAAGACAAGTAACCTCATTAAAAAGCAAGCAAAGAACATGAACATTAAAAAAAAAGACACTGATGGTCAATGGTCAACAAGCACATAAAAGGTGCTCAACGTTGTCAATGATCAGAGAAATGCCAATTAAAAACCACAATGAGATATCAACTTACACCATGCAGAATGGCTATTACTAAAAACCAGAAAAATGAGCTATTGGCAAGGATACAGAGAAAAGATAACATTTATACATTCTTTGTTGGAAAGTAACTTTCTACAGTCTCTATGGAAAACAGTATGGAGATTTCAAAATAGACTAAAAATAGAACTTCCATTTGATTCAGCATTCCCACCACTTGGTATCTACCCAAAGGAAAATAATTTGTTACATAAAGAAAATACCCATGCTCACATGTTTATCACAGCACTATTCACAATAGCCAATACATGAAATCAATTTAAATTTATCGATCAATAATCGAATAAAGAAAATGTGCTATACAAGTATACCATGGAATGCTACTCAGCCATGAAGAAGAATAAAATCATGTCTTTTGCAACAACATGAATAAAACCAGAGACCATTATTGTAAGTGGAAAAACTCAGAAACAGAAAATCTAATCTGTATTTTCTCACTTGCAAATGTGAACTCAATTATGCATACACTTGGATATAGAGACTGGAAAAATAGACACTGGAGACTCAGAAAGATGGGAGGTTGGAGAGGGTTTAGGAATGAGAAAATAACTAATTGGGACAATAAACAACATTCAGATGATTGTCACACCAAAAGCCCATACTTCATCCCTATGCAACATGCTTCTGTAAGGGAGCTGCATTTGTACTCTCTAATGTATTAATAAAGAGATTTAAAAAAAAAAAGACCTGGCGCGGTGGCTCAAGCCTATAATCCCAGCACTTTGGGAGGCTGAGGCGGGTGGATCACGTGGTCAGGAGTTCAAGACCAGCCTGGCCAATATAGTCAAACACTGTCTCTACTAAAAATACAAAAATCAGCCGGGCATGTTGGAGCATGCCTGTAGTCCCAGCTACTCAGGAGGCTAAGGGAGGAGAATCACCTGAATCTGGGAAGCGGAGGTTGTGGTGAGCCGAGATTGTGTCACTGCACTGCAGCCTGGGAAATAGAGAGACTCCGTCTCAAAAAAAAAAAAAAAGAGAGAAAAAAAACTTTGGCTTTTATCAAGAGGACAAACTGAATAGACCTCATAATTTTCATAAATAATTAGGCAAAAAATTTTTAACAAAAATAAATAAAAAATAATATTGTATTTTAAGAATGATATAGAAAGATAATTTGATGAATTAGAGTAGTTAGTACTTAGCACATACAATATGTTAGGCAACATTCTAAGCCACTTAGACCTTTATGTACAGAATATGTAACAAAGTAAAATAAATAACACAAAGATTCATTGACAATGACAAATTGACATATTTTCAATCATATTAGATGATATTAAAACCATTAACAAATTTACTGCTTTGTTTCATAATAAAAAAGAATGGTAAATAACTTCATTAAAAAGTTTGACTAATTAGGCATATAGATAAATGGGCAGCATTTTGACCAGAACACAGAGGATACACATTTTCAAAGACCAGACACAATTATTTATTTATTTTCTTGGGGGAGAGAACAGTTTTATTATCTGGGGTTACAGTGGGGTCGTCTCCCTGGGAGGTGGGTCTTCCACTGGTTATCCCCACCAGGGCTCCAGGGGGCGCCATGAGATTCGGTGCTGGGCTCCGCTGGGGGCCGGGCCTTGGAGAAGGCAAACTGGGCATGGAAGCAGCAGCTGTGGGGTCCTCACCGCCCGCTCTGCCCGGCTGCACCCGGCCTCCTGGTGCTCCTCAGGCTCCCGCCGAGTCTGTGTCTCTGGAGGGCAGCGAAACATCCTGCCCAGAAACTTATCCTCACATTCCAGTTTGACGCAGGTCAGCCATTTAAGCTTCCTCCTCTCGGGCTGGACTTTGCACTTGGCTTTCTTCCAGTCCTTCCTCCGGCCACTTCTCTGTCTGCCGGAGCTTAAATTCCAGCCTCACAAATGTTCCAGATGGGAAGGGCGTGTCCAGGGCGCTGTCCACACTGGTCTCCCGGAAGGCCCGCTGCACGGGCGGGTGCTTGCAGATTCCTCCAGGGCCACCTGCAGGCCCCGGCGCTGGCCCGGTGAGCTCGGCCCCTCCCGCGTTCCCCGCACCCACCCACTGGGCCGGCAAGATCCGCAGCCATCTCAGGCTTCCCCTCTCACCCCGGCCCTGCGAAACGGGTGTGCGCCCCTTAGTTCTCCGAGCCTGCCAGGAGCCACCTCCTCCCCTGCCGTGCCCCTGGGGAGGCCATGCCCGCAGAACGCTGGGCAGAGGCGAAGGAACCGGGAAATGTCCCTTTCTCCACACTGACCTTGGGGTGTGCTGGGTCTTCTCCACTCCCTCCCATCCTGCCCGCGCTGTTCCCTGGGGCCCGCAGTTTCAGCAAATTTCCCTACCGCGCCGGGAAGCCGTCCTGTTGCTCACTCTCACCCTTCCTCGTTTTCTGGCCCATTCTCTCTCCCCACTGGGTCTCCGACAGGACCTTCTCTCCTCCTGGCTGTCCCCGGAGCCCCTCTCCGCTTCCCTAGCTCAGCCCCCTCTCTGAGGGCTTCTCCCTCCCACCCCCAAGCAAATCTCCAGGCTCTCAAGGGGTGCCCCGGATCCCTGGGGCCTAGGTCAAGCAGACAAAATTATTTCAAATGGGAAGATTTGAATTCCATTGAATTCATGAAAGCAGGAATCCATCTGGTCATATTTTAAATAATTTTGAAATAATAGCAACTATCAATTTAACCAGAATTCAGAATACCCACCATTTTACCAGAAAAAAAAAAAACCTGTTATAACTAACCAACTAAGTCAGTAAATTTTCAGGATGCAATATTAACATATGAACATCAGTGGCATTTTTTTACAGTAACAACAAAATATCTGAAACAGGAATAAAGATGGTTCCATTTACAATATTTTCAAATAGAATTAAATACTTAAGAATGAGTTAACAAAGAATATGAAAGATCTGCATGCTGAAAACTATAAAATCTTGAGGAAAGAAAATGAAAAATACAAAATGGGAAATATATTATATGTTCATGGATTCTAAAAATTAATATTATTAAAATATCCATACTACACAAAGTGATCTACAGAGTTCAATTTCTATCAAAATTTAATGCCATTTTATTAAAAATGTAGAACAACAATTTTAAAATTAGTATGGAACCACAAAAGACCTCAAATAGCCAAATACTGAGAAGAACAAAAAGGCTGAAAGCCTTACACTTCCTGATTTCAAACTATATTACAAAGCTGTAGTCATCAATATAGTATAGTACCTACATAAAAACCAATAGAACAGAATAGAGGACCCAGAAATAAACTCACAAATATACAGTCAACCAATCCCAGAGAATGGAGAAAGGATAAACACATCAAGGAGTGGTGTAGGAAAAACTAGATATGCACAGAAAAAAGTGAACCTTTCTCTCATGTCATCACAAAATGAATTTGAAATGAAATAAAGACTTAAACATAAGAACTGAAATCATGAATCCTCTTAAAAAAATGGGGAAAAACCTTGACACTGGTCATGGCAATGATGTTTTGGATATGACACCAAGAACACAGTCAACAAAAGCAAAAATGAACAAGTGGAACTATGTCAAAGTTAAAATTTTCTGCACAATAAAGGAAACAATCAGCAAAATATAAAGGCATTATAGGAAATGGGAGAAAATATTTGTAAACCATATGTAGGATAATATGTTACTATCCAAAATATACATCATACTAATCAATACAAAAAACCCACAACAGAATTAAAAGCAATTTCTTGATTAATAATTGGGCAAAATATATAAATAGCAATTTTTCCAAAGATATACAAATGGCCAGCAGGTGTATAAAAAATGCTTGACATCACTAATTTTCAGAGTAATTAAAATCCAAATCACAATTAGGTATCACCTTATCGTGGTGTTTGGATGCCTATTATCAAAAAGTCAAAAGATAAAAAGTTTTAGGGTGTGGAAAAAGAGAACACTTGTGCACTGTTGCTGAGGATGTCAATTGGTGCAGCTATTGTGAAAAACAGTATGGAGGTTCCTTAAAATTTTTAAACTGGAACTACCACTAATCCCAATTAGGAGTATATAGCCAAAGTACATAAAATCAGGATCATCAAGGGTATCTGCACTCCTCTGATACAGATAAACTGAGAGATACATAATTTCAGCTTTAATAAAAATGAAACTCATCCACAACAATATTGATTAATCTTGAAGACATTATGCTAAGTGAAATAAGCCGAATACAGAAAGACAACTACTGCATGATCTCCTTTGTATGTAAAATCTAAAAAAGTAAATAAAAAATTTTTAAAAAGCCATGGAAACAGTAGAACCGTGCTTCCCATGGGCTAGGAAGTGGGGAAAGTGGGGAGATATCCATGGAAGGTGCGCACCTTCAGTTACAAGGTGAGTAACTGCTGGGGACCTAATGTACAGAATAGCGACTACAGTTAACAATACTCTGTACTTGAAATTTGCTACAAGAGTAGATCTCAGGTGCTCTCACCACACACACAGGAACGTATTAACTATGTGAGGGGATAGATAGGCTAACTAGCTTAACTGAGGTAATTTAAAGACTATTGACATCTCAAAACACTCTATTGTACACCCTAAAAATATACGCTTTTCAATTAATCAATCATAGCTCAAAGAATGGAGAAAAAAATAAGAGTAACCAGCAGGTCACATCTAGCCACACAGAAACTCGATTTAAAACACACTTGGCCACTGTTTCCAGCTCAACTCGGGAATGGCCGGAGCGCTTCTGGCCCCTGGACTTCGACGCTCCTCCCGCGGACCCCATGGCTGGGAAAGGTACAGTCGTTCCCAGGATTCCAGGCACGCAGATCCGGCAGGGCCATCACCGTCCCCTTGCTCTTGCCGCAGCCCCGTTAGGTTCCGCGTTTCGGGGCCTCCTGGCTGGGGAGGCTGCCTGTGGCTGCCCGCGCGCCCCCGTGGCTGTGGCTCCACCAGCCCCCGCTTCGGCCCCACGCAGCCCCTCCGAGGCCGCAGCCCTCTGGTGCCTGAACTCGTGGCCTCTGCCCATACCCGCCGCTAGCGCCTTCGCTGTGACCTCTCCTCCCCCTCCCCGAGCCCGAGCTGGCCCAGCGGAGAAGGAGGGCAGAGAAGCTCGAACCCAAAGGCTGAGCTGCAGGCGGCAGGTGCGGGAACGGGAGAAGCTATGGCCTCGCACAGGATGGCTGCTCAGAGCGACATGAGCAACCGCCAGGAGCTCTTCACGCAGCTGGTAGAAAAGCTCAGTAATGTACTCTGCTGTGGGAGAAATGGAGATAATAAAAGTCTGATGTAGAAGTACTCACAGAGAACCATGCTCCTTGGTCAATCTCAGATTATTATCAGATCTACTGTAATGATGTTAGTCTTCCAAATAAAGTGAGTGACTGAACTGTCAAATCAGCAAGATCAGGATATTGAAAGTCCTGCTTTGAATTCTAACAAGTTATAAATAGAAAATGATGCTCACCCAGGTACTGATAGGACAGCAAATGTTAAGTGTAGACAGGGTCATTTGCCTCAAATTCACAGGAGCCAGCATCTGCATTAACAGCACAAGATATGTCCTTACAAGGTTCGTCATTAGCTGAAAGTTTGAGAGCTGCAGCAGAAGCGGCTTTATCACAGACTGGATTTAGTTATGATGAAAATACTGGACTGTATTTTGACCACAGCACTGGTTTCTATTAAGATTCTGAGAATCAAATATATTATGATTTAATTTATTACTACCGTGATGTGGAAAGTGGTCGCTATCGATTTCATTCTCGAGTAGATTTGCAACCTTTTCAGACTTATAGCACAAACCAAAAATGAAAAATTGAGAAAAGAAAGGATCCAGATTCTTCTACAAAAAAACGATGAGGGAAAGGATTTGAATTCAGAGGATCAAGAAGCCTTCAGTGTTGAACATACAAGCTGCAATGGGAAAGACAATTTCACAAATGTGAAAAAAAAAAAAAAGCCAAAATAGGCATTCATCACAAAAATAATCCCCAAAATTCACTGTTCCAATTAATGGAAATCCTATGGAATCTCCTCTTAATGAAAACATTTCAATTCATCTTTAAGGATGAGAAAATCACAGAGACTGATAGTGAACCAGAAGAAGGTGAAATTACAGACTCTCAGACCGAGGGTAGTTATGATGAAGGCATTACCAGTAAAGGCAATACAACTGAAAAAATGCTGAGGAGGAAGATGAGGAAAAATTGTGGCCCTCATATATGAGAGTAATTGTCATTAGATCACCTGTGTTACAGACAGGATCATTCTTCATCATTACTGCTGTAAAACTGCTACAATTGGAAGAGAAAATGATATGGAGCATACTCTTCGAATCCCTGAAGTTGGTGTAAGTTTCATGCAGAAATCTATTTTGACCATGACTTACAAAGTTATGTCCTTTTGGATCAGGCAGTCAAAATGGAACCATTGTTAATGGAAAATGGATTGTTCAGCTGAAAACTAAATGTGACCCTTATGAACCTGAGCATGCAGATAAAGTGAAAGTGGGAGACACTGTGTTATCTTATTATATTCACCCTGGCAGTAATAGCTGTGTTGGATGTGAACCAGGGCAGGTTAGAGCTCACCTTTTCCTTGATAAGAAAGATGAATCATTTGTTGGTCCATCATTAACTAAGAAGGAAACGAGTTGGAAAGAAGAAAAGGATTTTAAAAATATACGAGTAAAATATGGTTTACAGAATACAGACTACAAAGATGATAAGATACTGGAGAATCAAAAATATAAAGATAGAGCTGGAAAACATAGGGAGCAGATTGGAAGTGAAGGAAATTTCCGAAGAGATGATGTTCCTGCATCTGTTCATTCTGAAATTACTGATAGCGACAAAGGTCAGAAGATGTTGAAAAAGATGTGTTGAAAACAGAAGGCCTGGGGAAGGATGGTGGGAGAATAAAATCTCCAATACAGCTTCAGCTTTGGCAAACACATGCAGGATTGGAGACAGACAAACCGTCTTCAATTAAAGAGACTCACCTTCTCCAAAACAAGAACAACAACAACTGGGACAAAGCACAGGAGAGGTCTGCTGAAAACTTTCCAGAAACTAAACTTCCAAAAAATGACCTAGGAACCATTCCTTGGGTAAAAGAGACTGAGAAGTGAAGATTAATCACAGAAGAAAACTCAAGCTTTTTTTATAAATAGAGTTTGGAAACTCTTATTTTATTGTAGAATGTTTCTCCCCAAAAAAGTCAGTGGCATAAGAAAGCTGGGTCACAGTTTACCCCTTCCTGATTCAGAAATGTGTAATAAAATGTGGTTTGCAGCTTTTAAAAAACACTTTTTAAACTAATTATTAGTGACTGAATTAAGTTATACAGTAAGTGAAATAAAGTTCACAGGGCACAGATAAGTTTATCAAACTTTACTATTTTATCTTGTCATTTACAACATCCATGTAAGCAATTAGCCATATAAGCAAAATTCATATAACCACTTAAATGTGCATTTGTCCTTGTCTCCATATATTCATAGTAGTATGCACAGAAAATACAGCAAAAGAAATACCTAAAATCTATAAAATAAATCTGACAATATACATTCTTTTTTATGACCTTCAGGACCTAGATAAAAAATGTTGAGACAACATGAAGAGTGATGCATACATTTTCTTATATTTGGAATAGCCTAAATCATATTAAAGAACTAATGAACAGGTGACATGTCACAGAAAATTCATCTTTTATTGTTTTCTTCAGTGAAGAATCTGCATTTGTTGATATATGTTGTACATTCAGCATTTGTATTTGTTTTGTTTCATAGCTAATGAAATGTTTCTACATGAAAAAATGAGTATAGTATTGAAATAGTCCATGTGCTGGCATTCATAGTTTTTATAAATACCATTGCAGGCAATGAAGTTGTGTCAGAAAAATCTGATTTTGAGTACAAAAGGAATACTTAGCCAGGGCTTTGAGCTCAATATATTTATCGAAAATGTCCTAAATTGCCATAAAACATTATAACCTTAAATTACTCATTTCAATAAATTATGAAATAAACAAAAAATACAAATTATGTCTTTTATGGATCAGAGAAGTACTAATGGGGCAGAATGGCCATTGAAGCCAAAAGGTCTGAATTCAGGTAGATAATTTTACTCATATTAGTTTCATGTTAGAGAAAACAATACTTCTAACCATATAGTATTTATTGCAGTGGAGTATTTCAAAAATATGTACATAATATATAATTAATTTTCTAATGGTATAAAAGTAATCACACTCTACAAATTATTACAATATGGTCTATTGATGAGAGGGGTGTTTCAAATGAAAAAAAACTTGGAATTTCTCATGGTGATAGATGCCATAGAAAATCTATGTAAAATATTTCACTCATGTATGCAACTATGGATATTTCTGCTTTTCGGAAAAATAATATACTTTAAAAACCTAACGCAGACAATTAAAATCACCAAGAAGTTACAAGAATTCCCAGAATGTGTAATATAGTTGAAAGGAAATTAAGAAAACTTCCCAGGACTGGAAGTAAATAAAGGTAATGATCTAGAGAAGTAATCAACCTAAGAGGCCAGGGCTCCACTCAGATGCATCTGATTACAAGAACGTCAAGTCCATGTGGGTTGTTCCCTTCTGACAAGGCAAATGGAATAAACAAAGAGAGACTGCCTGCAGGCATTGGAATGCGGTGTCTCCCATATGTGAGGATTAAATTATAAATTATGTTGCACACAAGGAGATGAGCTACTGGGGTGAAGCATCAGAAGAAATTATATGGCACATAAATCTCAGATATTGAATTTATATTTAAATGTTTAAGTCAATATAATGAAAAAACAGGAAACCAAAATAATGTGTAAAGAAACTACGAGCTTGTCAAGCTATCTTTGGAAAAGAGGCAAATGAAAAGTAAAGCATTGAAAGTGTTGTAAAACAATTTAATGTACAACATACAAATTACATATTAAAATAGGCTGAGCCAAAAAGAGGACTAGTAAAGTGAAATGCTGATCACAACTAATGTAGTGATATATGTTATAGAAGGCAAATTAATAGAAAATATAAATATATTTATATATGAAGATTAGATTGAGAAGAAATAAAAAGCATTTAATTGTTTTACCAGACTCTCTAAATAGGAAGGCAATAAAGAATCAATGACTCTTAACTTTCAGAAATTGGAAACCAGACATGAAACCTTTAAAAGCTTAGGGTATAATATATGAAAAAAGGTAAATTAAGAAATACTTAGAAGAAATAGTGGTTTGGTTTATTTTGAATACTGCTTAATAAACATGGGAGTGCAGTTCTCTTTTTGGACATGCTTAATTTGTTTCCTTTTGATATAAACCCAGCAATGAGATTGCTGGATCATATGGTAGTTCTATTTATAATTTATTGAAAAACCTCCATACTGTTCTCCCTATAGAAATGGGAAATGATTGCATTAACTTACATTCCTACCAACAGTGTATAAGTGCCCATCTACAGAATGAATAAAGAAAATGTTACACACACACACACACACACACACACACACACACAGGAATAATGTTCAGTCATAAAACAGAATGAAGTTCTGTCATTTTTGTCAACATGGATGAGCCTAGAGGACATTATGTTAAGTGGAATAAGCCAGGCACAGAAAGAAAAAGATCACGTGCTTTCACTCATGTGAAATCTGAAGAAGTCCATCTCATAGAAGTAGCAGTAGGATGGTGGTTACCAGAGGTTAGTGATGGCAAAAGGATGAGGGAGTGGGAAGAGCTTTGTCACTGGGTTACAAAGTTACAGTTAGGAAGAATAAATCCTGGCGTTCTATTACACAGCACGATGACTATAGCTAATAATAATGTACCGTTTATTCTATAATAGCTTGAAGTGAGGATTTTGAACTTTATTAGCACAAGGAAATAAATGTTTGAAGTGTTACATATGCTAATTACTCTGGTTGGATCACTGTACAGTGTATGTGGTACAGTGCGATGAAGTGAAACATCATATAATTAACATAATTATGCATGTTTGTGGAGTACAGTGTGATGTTTCACTGCATCTCACTGTACCATGTAGTATGATGCAGTGAAGCATCACGTAATTAACACATGATAGTTATACATGTTTACGGAGTACAATGTGATGTTTCACTGCATCTCACTGTACCGTGTAGTATGATGCAGTGAAGCATCACGTATTTAACACATGATAGTTATACATGTTTACAGAGTACAATGTGATGTTTCACTGCATCTCACTGTACCGTGTAGCGTGATGCAGTGAAGCATCACGTAATTAACACATGATAGTTACGTATGATTATGGAGTACAATGTGATGTTTCACTGCATCTCACTGTACCGTTTAGTATGATGCAGTGAAGCATCACGTAATTAACACATGATAGTTATATATGTCTGTGGAGTACAATGTCATGTTTCACTGTATCTCACTGTACCATGTAGTATGATGCAGTGAAGCATCATGTAATTAACACATGATAGTTACATATGTCTATGGAGTACAATGTGATGTTTCATTGCATCTCACTGTACCGTGTAGTAATGTGCAGTGAAGCATCACGTAATTAACACATGATAGTTATATATGTTTATGGAGTACAATGTGATGTTTCACTGCATCTCATTGTATTGTGCAGTATGATGCAGTGAAGCATCATGTAATTAACAAATGATAGTTACATATGTTTACAGAGTATGATGTGATGTTTCACTGCATCTCACTGTACCATGTAGTATGATGCAGTGAAACATCACGTAATTAACACACGATAGTTACACATGTTTACAGAGTACAATATGATGTTTCACTGCATCTCACTGTACCGTGTAGTATGACGGAGTGAAACATCACACTGTGCCCCATAAATATTACCGTTTCAGCAGGGAACTGTGGGACACAGAGGAGCTCCAGGTTAGCCATGACCAGCAGCTTCACCTGTGTGGGGTAGCAAGAGGGAAGGACCCTGTGCTTGGCTGAGAGTTGACCCCCAACCCCATCCACTTTGACTGCTAGGTGCCATCAGAGGTCAGGGACCCCTAACTTCAGGCAGAGGCGGGAAGCAAGGTCATTGCCTCTTTTTTTTTTTTTTGGGAGAATCTCACTCTATCGCCCAGGCTTGAGTGCAGTGGTGCGATCTCGGCTCACTGAAATGTACATAGAGGTGTACGTCAGAATCACACCTACAGGAAGGTCCCTGGGTGAGATTAACAATCCCACATAGAGGTGTATGTCAGAATCACACTTGCAGGAAGGCCTCTGGGTGAGATTAACAATCCCACATAGAGGTGTATGTCAGAATCACACTTGCAGGAAGGCCTCTGGGTGAGATTAACAATCCCACATAGAGGTGTACGTCAGAATCACACCTGCAGGAAGGTCCCTGGGTGAGATTAACAATCCCAGGTAAGTGCCAGTTCTGGGTATGAGAGTCAAGGCCTCCTGTATGTTGGGTCTATGTACATAAGTCACAATATCAATGGTGGAATGGATTTTTCCATGAGAGGCTTAATGCCTTTCAAAAATTGAGTTATCTTAGTAGAGTCACAGCCTCACAAGTGTTTTGGATCTTGTTCAGGGAGTCACAAACCGACTTGTGGACAACATCCACTTATGAGAGCCAACTTTCCAACTTTTGACTGCCTCTGGGTGTGAGATTCAGAATCTCATTTATGGGCTGTGTCCATGTGGGAGAATGACAATTTTTACTGATGGCTGGGCTCAGGAAGGAGCCTTTCATCCTGCAGGTGTTGAGATAAATGATATGTCACAATACCCAAAATATGCTGGTGCAGGCAAAAGAGGAGAGTCATATTAGCTGGTTGCTAGGTCCAGTTATATTTCACCACCTCTGTTTTTGGCAGGGCTAAGGCAGAAGTGGAGAGTCAGAGCTAAAGAAATGTCACAATGTCCCTGTGGGTAGGGGCTATGCATAAGAATTGCATCATCTAGTCATTGAACCCAGCCATATATCACAATACACAATGTATACAGGGCCCAGGCAAGAAAGGAGAGCATTTTCACGATATTGATTCTTCCTACCCATGAGCATGGAATGTTCTTCCATTTGTTTGTATCCTCTTTTATTTCCTTCAGCAGTGGTTTGTAGTTCTCCTTGAAGAGGTCCTTCACATCCCTTGTAAGTTGGATTCCTAGGTATTTTATTCTCTTTGAAGCAATTGTGAATGGGAGTTCACTCATGATTTGGCTCTCTGTTTGTCTGTTATTGGTGTATAGGAATGCTTGTGATTTTTGTACATTGATTTTGTATCCTGAGACTTTGCTGAAGTTGCTTATCAGCTTAAGGAGATTTTGGGCTGAGGTGATGGGGCTTTCTAGATAAACAATCATGTCGTCTGCAAACAGGGACAATTTGACTTCCTCTTTTCCTAATTGAATACCCTTTATTTCCTTCTCCTGCCTGATTGCCCTGGCCAGAACTTCCAACACTATGTTGAATAGGAGTGGTGAGAGAGGACATCCCTGTCTTGTGCCAGTTTTCAAAGGGAATGCTTCCAGTTTTTGCCCATTCAGTATGATATTGGCTGTGGGTTTGTCATAGATAGCTCTTATTATTTTGAAATACGTCCCATCAATACCTAATTTATTGAGAGTTTTTAGCATGAAGGGTTGTTGAATTTTGTCAAAGGCTTTTTCTGCATCTATTGAGATAATCATGTGGTTTTTGTCTTTGGCTCTGTTTATATGCTGGATTACATTTATTGATTTGCGTATATTGAACCAGCCTTGCATCCCAGGGATGAAGCCCACTTGATCATGGTGGATAAGCTTTTTGATGTGCTGCTGGATTCGGTTTGCCAGTACTTTATTGAGGATTTTTGCATCAATGTTCATCAAGGATATTGGTCTAAAATTCTCTTTTTTGGTTGTGTCTCTGCCCGACTTTGGTATCAGAATGATGCTGGCCTCATAAAATGAGTTAGGGAGGATTCCTCTTTTTCTATTGATTGGAATAGTTTCAGAAGCAATGGTACCAGTTCCTCCTTGTACCTCTGGTAGAATTCGGCTGTGAATCCATCTGGTCCTGGACTCTTTTTGGTTGGTAAACTATTGATTATTGCCACAATTTCAGCTCCTGTTATTGGTCTATTCAGAAAATGTGGCACATATACACCATGGAATACTATGCAGCCATAAAAAATGATGAGTTCATGTCCTTTGTAGGGACACGGATGAAATTGGAAACCATCCTTCTCAGTAAAGTATCGCAAGAACAAAAAACCAAACACCGCATATTCTCACTCATAGGTGGGAATTGAACAATGAGATCACATGGACACAGGAAGGGGAATATCACACTCTGGGGACTGTTGTGGGGTGGGGGGAGGGGGGAAGGATAGCACTGGGAGATATACCTAATGCTAGATGACGAGTTAGTGGGTGCAGCGCACCAGCATGGCACATGTATACATATGTAACTAACCTGCACAATGTGCACATGTACCCTAAAACGTAAAGTATAATAAAAAAAAATAAAAAATAAAATAAATAAATAAATAAATAAAAAAACATGAAATTTCCAGCCCCAAAATAGAGTTCGTGAGAGCAAAGATTGGGAACATGAAGATAATAATGCACCCAAGAGCACCCTCATGATTGCAGGCTACCCGGGGTCAAGGGCAAATTAGGCCATGTTCCTGGAGGTAAGGGCCAGGACAGAAGCCGGCTGGGACTGAGAAAACAATACCCTAAAATCAAGGCCTCAGAAGCAGAAGTTTCTCTCTGACCTTCTTTTGCCCTATTGTCTCTCAGTCCCATTATCCCCCAGGCTAGCCATAAAAACTAGAATCCCTCTTCTTCAAGGCAGGTCATAGAAACTAGAACCTCTTTTCCCCAAGGCCAGCCATAAAACCTAAAAAAAGCACTCTAACTTTTCCTCTTTCTGTGTAAAAACTGGCCATAAGAAAGTTATCTGACCTACCTTGTTTGACTGTAGGCCCTAAGTTCCTCATTGCAGAGAGGATCCCACTCCACACCAAGAAGGAAGATAGGCTGCTCCAAGAGGCGGAGAAGAATCCAGACAGGCAGGCCTTGCTGGGTTTCCCCACTCAGTCTATTAACATTGGATCAGGGCTGGGCGTGGTGGCTCACACCTGTAATCTCAGCACTTTGGGAGGCCAAGGCGGGCGGACCACGAGGTCAGGAGATCAAGACCATCCTGGCCAACATGGTGAAACCCCCTCTTTACTAAAAATAAAAAAATTAGCTGGGCATGGTGATGCATACCTGTAGTCCCAGCTACTCAGGAAGCTGAGGCAGGGAAAGCTCTTGAACCCAGGAGACGGAGGTAGCAGTGAGCTGAGATTGCGCCACTGCACTCCAGCCTGGGGACAGAGTGAGGCTCCGTCAAAAAAAAAAAGAAAGAAAAATTGGATCAGCCAGACACAGTGGCTCGTGCCTGTAATTCTAGCACTTTTGAAGACTGAGGCAGGGGGATCACTTGAGGCCAGGGGTTTGAGACACCCCTGAGCAACATAGCAAGACCCCATCTCTACAAAAAAATTCAAAAATTAGCCAAGCATGGTGGCACATGCCTGTAGTTCTAGCTACTCAATAGACTGAGCTGGGAGGATCGTTTGAGCCCAGGAGTTCAAGGCTGCAGTGAGCTATGATTGCACCTTTTCTGTCCAATCATCTCTCTTCCTGGCTCTCCATGCTTTGTTAAACCTAAGCATAAAAATGGACAGTTTTCCTTTATCTTTTGGTCTTTATTCTGAAGGCTCCCACGTATACATTAATAAATGTGTATGCCTTTTCTCCAAAAAAAAAAAAAGGAGAGCATATCACATAGGTACTGGGTCCAGCAATGTGTCACAATACCCCCTGAGGGGAGGCTCCAGGCAACAGGGTAACATTACCTAAGTGAAGTGCGCAGAGAGATGTTTCAATGCCCCTGGTGAGTAGGATTTTGAAAAAGGAGAAGTTACGTAACCTAGGGGACAGGCCTAGCTGTGTGTCACATTCATCTCCAAGACATGAGAGCCCAGACATGAGAGAAAAGTCACATCATGTAGGTACTGGGCAAAGTAATATGTCACTATCCTTACTGTGAGCAGGCCCTAGGAAGAAGTAGACAGTCACATAGTCTAGATGATGGGCCCAGAGGTATTTGACAATGACTCCTGTAGGTAGGGACCAGGCAGAAGAATCACTTCACCTGTGTGCTGTGCCCAGTTATAAGTCACACTTCCCTCTGTGGGCATGACCGAGGCAGGGAGAAGAGTCACATCATCCCGGTGCTTGGCCCAAAGATATGTCACAATCTCTCTTATAGGCAATGCTCATGTAAGAGAGGAGAGTCACATCAAATAGGTAGTGGACACAGAGGTATGTCACAAGGCCTTCTGTGAACTTGATGCAGGCAGAAGATTCACATCAACTTGGTGCTAAGCCCAGCAACATGTCACAATCCCTTCTGTGTAAAGGGACCAGACAGGAAAAGAGAATCACATTACCTGGCCAGTGAGCACAGAGATCTGTCACAGTGCCCCTTGTAGGCAGGGCCCAGGCAGAGGAGTTACATCACATGGTTAGTGGACCCAGCAATATACCACTGTGTCCCATATGGGCACAAGCCGGAGAGTCACATAACCTGGGCGCCAGGCCAAGCTATATAGAACAACGCTTCCTGTGGGCAGCGCCAAGACAGAAGAGAACACTCACATCACCTGGGTGCAAGGTCTAGCGATATGTCAAAATGCTCACTGTGGGCAGTGCCAAGGAAGGAGAATAGAGTTACACCCTCAAGGTGCTGGATCCAGCAATATGTTAATATCCCATCTGTGGGCTGGGTCCATGCAAGAGCGTCAAGTCACTCAGGTGCTAGGCACTGGGAAATTTCATCATGAAACCTGCAGAATGGTCCTGGAATGAGATTAATAATCCCACAACTGTCACAGTTGTAGGCATGACCTTCAACACCTCTTGTATGTTGGGTCTAAGCCCACGAGTAACCATCTCAACACCAGACTGGATTTGTGCATGACAGCCTCAGTTCCTCTGCAGACTGCGTCACCTTAGTGAAGTCACAGCCTCACAGTTGTGCTGAATCTTGGTCTGAGAGTCACCAACCCGTGAGTATCCATATATAAGTCAATTTTTCCCACCTTTGACTGACTACAGGTGTGAGATTCAGCACCTCAACAGTGACCTGTGTTCCTGTGAGAGGATGAGAATATTTACTGTTGGCTGGGTGTGCATATGAGTGCCACAGTCTCACCTGTGTACTCAACCCAGTTAGCACTCTCTGTGTGCTACCCAATGGCTCTATACAGTATGAATGACAGTTGCAATCAACTTTGAGACCTTCCTGCTGGTAGCGACCCATGATCGTAGATGTGGCATTAAGCCCGGGTATGAGAGTCAACGTCATTCCAATTAACTAGGTCAGGATAAGGGAGCCCTCCCTTGCCTATAAGCTGGGTTTATAAATGAGCCACCATTTCATCTCTGGTTGAATATTTATACGTGAACATGGGCCTAGCACCAAGAAGATGTGAGTCTTTGGCCTAGCAGGAGGCATCGTGACAGATATCTCTGCCTAACAACTATTTGATGTGAACTGCTTTTTCACCTGAGGTTTTCCCATAAAAGAGACGTGACATATGTCTAGACCCAGCATCTAGGTGATGTGGCTCTCCTTTTTTGACAAAGCCCTGTGTATTTTGGGTATTCTGACATATCCCTGCACCTAACATCTGGAAGATAAGAAGATCCAGGATGGGCCCTGCCTAAAAAGTTTTTGTGACATATTTCTACATTAGTACCTTGGAGATGTGACTCTCCTCTCTTTCCTGGGCTTTGCCCATAAGAGATATTGTTACGTACCTCTGCAGCAAGCACCTAAATGCTGTGACTCTTCTTTCTTGCCTGGGTCGTACCCACAGATGAAAGTGTGGTTTATTGCTGTATCCAGAACAAACGTTATGTGATTATTTTGCCTGATCTCTGCTCACAGGAGCCATTGTGACATATCACTGGGCGAGAAACTAATATGACTCCCTTCTATCCCCTTAACTTTGTGCATAGGATAAGTTGTGATGTATCTCTGGGTCCAGCACCTATGTGATGTGACTCCCTTTCTGCATGGACTATGCCCACAGGAAGGAGGCTGATTTATTGCTGTGTTGAGAGCTGATGTAATACCTCGGTCCTTGTCTTCTTAGCTTATAATAGTTTAAACAAGAGACACACAGAAAAGAAGTATAGCATAATTTATTGGAAAAGAAAAAAAAATTGAAAGTTAAGTGCAGAATACAGTACACTGTGAGAGAGATATTCCAGGGCGGGCTGCTCATAAGAGTGAGACAGCGTGGAATGTCGCTGGAGAAACCCCCTTATGGGAGTTTTATATTATTATTAATAACGTGGGGGGAAGAGGAGCTGCTAGTAAGCCTGTTCTGAGTGGTCTTCTGGGTACACATGTGCAGTAGCTGTACATGCTTACTCATATTTTGCATGTCTCATTAGCATCTTAGACCTCTAGTCAGGAGTGTATTTTTGTTTGTTTGCTTGAGACAGAGTCTCACTCTGTTGCCCAGGCTGGAGTGTGGTGGTGCAATCTCTGCTCACTGCAACCTCTCCCTCCCAAGCTCAAGCCATTCTCGTGCCTCAGCCTCCTGAGTAGCTGGGATTACAGGCATGCACCACCATACCTGGCTAATTTTTGTATTTTTAGTTGAGATGGGATTTCACTATGTTGGCCAGTCTACTCTTGAGCTTCTGGTTTCAAGTGATCCATTCTTCTCAGCCTCCTAAAGTGCTGGGAGTACAGGTGTGAGCCACTGTGCCCATCTGGGGGGTGTATTTTTTTGCTATTAAAATAAGCAAAAGTTAACTTTGAGGACAGGTAAAATCAAAATGCACATGCTCTCTAGAACAGAAAGTCCTTAATGAAGATAGCTTTGCTTGAATGAGCCCAATTACAATGCGAATGCTAAGGCTCATTGTCTTGGCTGTACAGTTATCACAGTTTCAATGAAGGGGTGGCCTGCCCCTCCACACCTGTGGGTGTTTCTCATCAGGTGTAATGAGAGACTGAGAAAAGAAAGAGACACAGAGACAAAGTATAGAGAAAGAAAATTGAGCCCAGGGGACTGGCACTCAGCATACAGAGGACCCATACTGGCACTGGTCTGAGTTCCTTCAGTATTTATTGATCACTATTTCTACCATTTTGGAGAGGGGGGTGTGGCAGGACAATAGGGTAATAGTATGGAGAGGGTCAGCAGGAAAACATGTGAACAAATGTCTCTGTGTCATAAACAAAGTTAGAAAAGGTGCTGTGCCTTGATGTGCATGTATACAAACATCTCGGTGCATTAAAAACAGTGTTGCCATCAGCATGTCTCAACTCCAGCCCTAAGGCAGTTTTCTCCTATCCCAGTAAATAGAACATACAATCATGTTTTACAGCGAGATATTCCATTGCCCAAGGATGAGCAGGAGACAGATGCCTTCCTCTTATCTCAGCTGCAAATAGGCCTTCCTCTTTTACTAATCCTTCTCAGCACAGACCCTTTATGGGTGTCGGGCTGGGGGATGGTCAAGTGTTTACCTTCCCAGGAGGCCATATTTCAGACTATCACATGGGGAGAAACCTTGGACAATACCTGGCTTTCCTAGGCACAGGTCCCTGCGGCCTTCCACAGTGTATTGTGTCCCTGGGTACTTGAGATTAGAGAGTGGTGATGAATTTTAACAAGCATGTTGCCTTCAAGCACTTTTTTAACAAAGCACATTCTGCATAGCCCTAAATCCATTAAACCTTGAGTTGACACAGCACAAGTCTCTGTGAGCACAGGGTGGGGGCTAGGGTTACAGATTAACAGCATCTCAAGGCAGAAGAATTTTTCTTAGTACAGAGCAAAATGGAGTCTCTTATGTCTACTTCTTTCTACATAGACACAGTAACAGTGTGATCTCTCTTTCTTTTCTCCACATTTCTGTATCCTGAGATCATGGTCATTTTTTTGACTATCTATTCTGATCTATTCTGCCTCAGTTTCCCCCTAAGAGATCTTAGGGTCATAATCATATTGGAAGTTGAGGGGCTAGGTCACTTTTTCTGGAGCTGTTTCCTGCTGAGTGGGTGTTATTTCTGCCTAGTCTGGGCCCTAAAGTTTCTTCCTGTGTGATCTAACTGGATGTAAACCATGTAATTCGTGGAACCAGTGGGCAAGATGTTGGCAGCCAAATGTTGAAAGCCTTGCAAAACCATCATGCAAACATGGAGTTGCCGTAAGCAAGAGAGCAAGAAATCAGTTAACATTTTAAACAAAATTGGAACAAAAGTAAAAGCTGAAAGTATAGTAATGGCTGTTACTATTAAAGACAGTAAGGCAGGTAATAGACATTGCTTTCATGGTCCCATGGAAGTTCCTAGAGATTCAATTTTGTCTGCCTGGGTGATGATATTATTAATATTTTCTTGGACTAGACCGGGCTGATTCATCTCAAAAACAGCAGTCTTCTTTTAGATGTAAACATGTTCCTCTTTGCCCGACTGGGAGAAGATCCCAGGCTCTTTGCTTTTGTTGGACTACAGTGGCCATGGAGTCCAGACGTTGTTGAAGTCTATTGAGGTCCTCTCCTGCTTGTTGTGGACCCATTGAGGTTTTCTGACATAGTTTCTACTGGATTCCCAAGGCTCCACCTTATGGTGACATTTATGCTGCAAAAGTATTTTGCATTAAATGGTGAAAGCAACAAACGTTTTAAGTACTTTCTATTTTTTGCTAATAAGCAAAATTTTGTGCAGCTAAGTTGGCAGCAGTCATTCGGTTCATTTATGGATGGTGAAGTTGAATGGTGGTCAACGTTAGAGCCTGGAAGCCTTCAGTAAATGCGCTGAAGTTGTCTGAGGGCCATCAAAGTTGTTGCTTATATTGGATTAGATCATTTATTGAGAGTAGAACAAGCACTCTGATGGTCCTCTCTCCATTTGGGACTTTCTTTAAGGGGAGCAATTTCTCTGGCCCTGGATGGTGTGAAGTCCCACTGTGAGTAACTGCAGCTGGACTGGTCTCTATTGTACCTGGCAAAGGCCGATAGAGAGGAGCATAAGGAGGAGGTGAAACAAGCTTAGATTCTACAGAAGACTCTGATAGTGTGGGGATGCTGGGGATTCTAAAGGAGGTGTGGACCCCTGAGGGCCCCTGTCAGGAGCTGGTGTTGTGCTGTGGGATCTGGGGTCCCTTCCCCTTAATAAGAGATGATCTTCCAATTGTTCTGAGGGGCTTTCTGGCTTACTAGGCTTTAGCCCACAGGTGCTGCATAGAGCTGGATTTTGTTGTCAGGCCAGAACGGCTTGCACATAGGATACTTCAGACCATTTTCCCTGATTACTACAGAAAAGATCTAGCTGTAGGAAGAAGTTAAAGTTCACAGTCTCATTCTCCAGCCATGTTTTGTCAGCTAATCTGTAGGCAGGCCAAATAGTGTTACAAAAGAAGATAAGGTTTTCTTTTTTCTAAGTTCATTTAGCCAAAAGCTGTTCTAATTTTTAGATATACATCCCAGGGGTGTTTCAGTGACAGTAGAGGAAGCGGCTCCCATGGTGCCAAGAGAATCCTGCAATGACACAGCATTTACTGAAGTCCAGGAGGCTGTGGGCGTCCTCAGGAGCCAAGTGAAAACACCAAGGGGTTCAGCGCATCCCCTCGAAACCCCATTAACTGAAGCTCTAGGAGGTCATAGGCATTTGCCATACACCGTCCTAGCTCCCCCCAGCGGTGGACATCTCCAGCCCTACGGAGATGACCCCCACTGCTGGCTGGGGGGCAGATGTCTGGCTGACAAGCCTTGCCCTAATTCACTGGTTTGCCGTTCGTGATGCCCAATTACAACACCTGGAATGCTCAGATGCAATCCCTACGACTGGGCATCTACATGACTCTGCATCTTTTGTTCAGCAAAGAAAGCCGGTTGAAGAACAATTTCAAGGAGCGGGGAAATGCATAAAGCCTGAAGGGACAGGGTTCTCTTAATGTGCTGCTCAAAACAAAACAAAAATTTTGTAAACAGAAAACCTGACCAGAAAATAAATTACAATAGCTACTAGGTGGCGATCGAGTATTGCTGAAAGGACAGCAAACGATAAGCTGAGTCTAAACTGTGGCCAGAAAGATATGAAACTAAGCGGCAAATAGCCCAAATATGAAATGTTGAGGGCAACCCATGTGGTTAGCATATTTATCGATACCACAGAAGACGCAGGGAAAAGGAGAGCAGACATATATTCTCTCTCTAAAGAATGCAGGTGACTTAAAAACGTTTCCCCCAGAACGTTACTGAAACAGCGCTGGAACAAGCAGCGATAGTTAACCAGGTAGTCTGAAACTGCCATAGTATTCACTGCAAGTAAAGGGAAACTGAAATTAATGAAGCAGACAAACGTGTCCCGAGGTCATGGCACCAGAAATGTTGATGGCTGATGTAATACCTTGGTTCTTATCTTCTTAATTTAAAAGAATTTAAACAAGAGATACACAGCAAAAGAAGTACAGCATAATTTATTGCAAAAAGAAGAATATTTTGAAAATTAAGTGCAGAATAGACGGTACAGCCTGAGAAAGAGATTCCAGTTCAGCCTGCTCAAAAAAGTGAGACAGCATTAATTATTGCTGGAGAAACCCTCTTTACGGGAGTTTTGCATGATTATTTCATAAGAAGGTGGAAAGAAGTGTTATAGTAAGCTTGTTCTGACTGGTCTTCTGGGTACACATGTGCAGTAGCTGTACATATTTGTGCATACATTGCATGCCTCACTAGCATCTTAAATCTCCACCCAGGAATGCATTTTTTACTATTAAAATGAACAAAGGGTCAGCTTGAGGACAGATAAAATCAAAATGCGCATGCTCTGTAGAAGTAAAAGTGCCTACTGAAGACAGTGAGTTTCAAATGACCCCAAGTGCTCCACGTCTTAAAAGTTCCTCCAATAAAGCTGGAACACTATCTGTTCCTGAGGTATCAGGTCCCATTTGTGGCTCTGAGCCACTGGCAAGCCAGGCCTGACTTGAGATGAGACCAATGATTTCAAGTGTAAAATGCCTAAATAGTCAGTAGCTTCAGGTTGCATTTTGTAGCCTGTGCACTTAAGTGGGTTGATGAAAATGGCTCACAAGACTCACGCCTCAGAAATGGGGTTTTTTCCTTTGCTCTTAGCAGATTTTATGCAACCCAATAATTAACCTTTCTGATGCCTAGACTTTCACATTCGTGAAAAAGGCCCCACTGAGAGTGACCTTTCCAGGAAGCCACAGCCCTTGTCACCCCTGCAGAGCTCTGAAGCTGCTCACAAGCAGGCCAGGTGGAAGATTTCTCTCAAAAACGGTTGAGTGCGTGCTCTGGCTAGAGAAAAAAGAGGGCTGCGGCACAACGGACAGTGTCTTGGACATCAGGAAAGTTCTCACGCAGTTTAGGAAAGAAGGCAGCACCCTTGGCTGCAGAAGACGTACTGCTCTGGAAAGAACCCTGGGTGCAACTGAAAGAGGAACCTGAGAAGGATAGGGCCAAGCGGGTGAGGACAACCCGCCTGATTTGGGAAAAGGTAAGGTATCTTTGTAGGGTAATACCCTCCTCAATGCTCAGCCCAGACCTGCCCTCCAGGTGCACCTCTGTACTCACTCTCCTTGCAAAGAGTCGGCATAGCATCAGAACTCAGCAGTGCTTTGGACACCGGGAAGTCCACACCGCTCTGCCCCTCCCTCCAGGGCTATGGACCCAGGATCCCGGTACATGCTGGGATTATAGCTCTGAAGCTTACCAACAAACAGGCTGAGAGTAGTTAACGGACTACAGCTCACAGCATATTAGGTGGGGCGGGTACAACTCTGCCTCTTCTTCCAGGGCTGCACCTTGCCCTGGAACCTGGTGCATGCTAGGATTGTAGTCCTGTAGCCCTTTGACCAAAGGGTTGGGGGTGTTTATGAGAATGCATCTTCCAACAATCCTAGGGAGGCAAGCACAGCCCTGCCTCTTCCTCCAGTGACGCGCACTTTCCCGGATCCCGGTGCATGCTAGGATTGTAGTGCTGCAGCCCTGTGACCAAAAGGCTGTGAGTGTTTATGAGACTGCATCTCCCAGCAAGACCAGCGAGACGCGCGGAGCCTCGTCCCTTCCTCCAGTGATTAGCACACTCTCCCTGAGCCTGGTGCATGCTGGGATTGCAGTGCTGTAGCCCTGTGACCAAAGAGCTTTTTAATAGTTATCTGTGAAGTGTTCAACGAACTACTTTACTTCATTATTACTGGAAGCCAGAAGCTCAGTTGTGTTCACTTTTTGGATTTTATATAAGGGAGATTGTGTAATATGTATACTTTTACATCTACTTTCTTCTATGCAACATTATATTTATGATATTAATTCATGATATTGCAGATAGCTATAGTTTATTTAAAAATTATTTTTTACATTGTGGTAAAGTACACATAAAATTAACAATTTTAGCTATTTTATGTGTGCAGCTCAGAAAAATTAACTACTTTTGCATTGTTTTGCAACTGTCATTACCACTCATGGGACCTTCTTTCAGCTTGCAGAAACAAAACTCTATACCCATTAAATAAGCTCCTTGTTACTCCCCCTCTAGCTCCTAGGAACCACTCTTCTATTTGGGTTTCTAGAATTTAACTACTCTAAGTATCTCATAAGTGGAATGATTCAGTATTTGTCCTTTTATGACTGGCTCATGTCACTTTGGACAATGTCCTTAAGGTTCATGCATGTACCATGTGTCAGAATTTCCTTATTTTACGTAGCTGAATAACATTCCACTGTATGTATAAATCATTCCACTGTATGTATAAATATAAATCACTGTATGTATAAATTTTATCTATTAATCATTGATGGTAATTCAAACAACACTTGAGTAATTCAAACACCTTTTTGGTGATGTGAGTAATGCTGCTATGAACCTAGGTGTATGTATATTATTTTGTGTCTTTGCTTTCATATATTTTGCTGCATACCCAGATGTGAAATTGCTGGATCGTATGGTGATTTTATGTGTAAATTTTTTAGTTACTGTGTTGTTATTTTATAGCAGCTGCAGCATTTTACATTTCCACCAACAGTGTACAAGGATTCTAATTGCTCCACGTCCTCACCAACACTTCTGATTTTCTGTTTTGTTTTTGTTCTTTTGGTAGTAGCTATGCTGATGGGTATTAAGTGATATGTCATTTGGGGTTAGATTTGCATTTCACTAATGATGAGTTTTGTTGAGAGTCTTTTCATGTGCTTATTAGCCACTTTACATAATTTTTAGTGAAATGTCTGCTTAAGTTTTTGCCAATATTTTAAACAAGTAGTTTGTTTTATTGTTGCTGAATTGTTCTTTGTATATTCTGGATAGATTCCTATTCGTCTATTTTTCTTTTGTTTCTTGTGTTTTGGGTGTCCTGTTTAAAAATAACTGCCAAATGCAGTGTTATGACGTGTTTCCCCTATATTTTATTCTAAGAATTTTGCAGTTTTAGCTCTTACATTTAGGTATTTGATCCAGTTAGTTAATTTTTTCTTACAGTATAAGTGAAGGACCCAGGTTCATTCTTTTACATGTGGGTACATAACCTCCCCAGCACCATTGTTGTGATGATAGTTCTTGGCTGGGCGCGATGGCTCACACCTGTAATCCCAGCACTTTGGTAGGCCCAGGCGGGCGGATCAAGAGGTCAGGAGATCAAGAGCATCCGGGCTAGCAAGGTGTCCGCTGTGCTCCTGATCCAGCGAGGCACCCATTGCCACTCCCAATAGGGCTAAAGGCTCGCCATTGTTCCTGCACTGGTAAGTGCCTGGGTTCATCCTAATCAAGCTGAACACTAGTCACTGGGTTCCTTGGTTCTCTTCCGTGACCCACAGCTTCTAATAGAGCTGTAACACTCACTGCATGGCTCAAGATTCTATTCCTTGGAATCCGTGAGGCCAAGAGCCCCAGGTCAGAGAACAGGAGGCTTGCCACCATCTTGGAAGTGGCCTGCCAAAATTATGGAAGTGGCCCACCACCATCTTGGGAGCTCTGGGAGCAAGGACCGCCCCATGGTAACAGCACCTTAACTATGCATCCCCAAGGATCTACAGATCACAGGGCAATACGGGCTGTGAGGGAGTTGTCTGGATTTCCCAAGGTGGAGGAGGCAAAAGGAGATGGATCCCAAGCTCCTGCACCAGCACCAGCGAGAGACAAAGGCCCGGCCAAACGCCGGAAGCCACGACCTCCTCTTCTCAAACTGCGCACCTGATTGGGTGGTTCCCTCACAAGCGCCACTGATTGAATAAAACGCTAGGACCCACCCACCCGCGCCTCACCCCGGCCCCTACCGCACTCAACCTGAGCGTTAGTGCATTTTTGTTTGTTACTTTTTCTTTAAGTTTTGGGATACATGTGCAGAACGTGCAGGTTTGTTACAGAGGTTTACATGTGACATGGTGGTTTTCTGCACCTATCAACCTGCCATCTAGGTTTTAAGCCCCACATGCATTCGATATTTGTCCTAATGCTCTCCCTCCCCTTGACCCCAACCCCCTAACAGGCCCCAGCATGTGATGTTTCCTTCCAGTGTACATGTGTTCTCATTGTTCAACTCCCACATATGAGTGAGAACATATGGTGTTTGGTTTCCTGTTTCCTGTGTTAGTTTGCTGAGGATAATGGTTTCCAGCTTCACTCACGTCCCTGCAAAGGACATGAACTCATTCTTTTTTTATGGCTGCATAGTATTCCATGGTGTATATGTGCCGCATTTTCTTTTTCCACTCTATCATTGATGGGCATTTGGGTTGGTTCCAAGTCCTTGCTATTGTAAACAGTGCTGCAATAAACGTAAATGTGCATGTGTCTTTATAGTAGAATGATTTATATTCCTTTGGATATATACCCAGTAATGGGATTGCTGAGTCAAATGGTATTTCTGCTTGTAGATCCTTGAGGAATCACCACACTGTCTTCCACAATGGTTGAACTAATTTACACTCCCTCCAGCAGTGTAAAAACGTTTCTATTTCTCCACAGCCTCACCAGCATCTGTTGTTTCCTGACTTTTTAATAATTGCCATTCCAACTGGTGTGAGATGGTATCTCATTGTGGTTTTGATTTGCCTTTCTCTAATAACCAGTGATGAGATTTTTTTTAATATTTGTTGGCCACATAAATGTCTTCTTCTTCTCCTTCTTCTCCTTCTTCTTCTCCTTCTTCTTCTTCTTTGAGACAAAGTCTTGCTCTGTCACCCAGGTTGGAATGCAGTGGCAGGATCTTGGCTCACTGCAACATCTGCTTCCCGGGTTCAAGTGATTCTCCTTCTTCAGCCTCCCAAGAAGCTGGGATTACAGGCACCTGCCAATATGCCTGGCTAATTTTTTGTGTTTTCAGTAGAGACGAGATTTCACCATGTTGGCCAGGCTGGTCTCAAAACTCCTGACCTCATGATCCACCTGCCTCCATGTTCCAAAGTGCTGGGATTACAGGTGTGAGCCACCACACTCAGTCAAACATCTTCTTTTGAGAAGGGTCTGTTCATATCCTCTGCCCAATTTTTGATGGGTTTTTTTTTCTTGTGAATTCGTTTAAGTTCCTTGTAGATTCCAGATGTTAGACCTTTGTCACATTGATAGACTGCAAAAATTTTCTCATTCTGTAGGTTGCCTTTCACTCTGATGATAGCTTCTTTTGCTGTGCAGAAGCTCTTTAATTAGATCTCATTTGTCAATTTTGGCTTTTGTTGCAATTGCATTTGGTATTTTAGTCATGAAGTCTTTGCTCATGCCTATGTCCTGAATGGTATTGCCTAGGTTTTCTTCTAGGGTTTTTATGGTTTGGGGTTTTACATTTAAGACTTTAGTCCATCTTGAGATAATGTTTAAGGTGTAAGGAAGGGGTGCAGTTTCTGTTTTCTGCATATGGCTAGCCAGTTTTTTCAGCACCATTTGTTAAATAGAAAATCTTTCCCCATTGCTTGTTTTTGCCAGGTTTGTCGAAGATCAGATGGTTGTAGATGTGTGGTGTTATTTCTGAGGTCTTTGTTCTGTTCCATTGGTCTATATATCTGTTTTTGTACCAGTACCGTGGTGTTTTGGTTACTGTAGCCTTGAAGTATAGTTTGAAGTCTGGTAGCATGATGTCTCCAGCTTTGTTGTTTTTGCTTAGGATTGTCTTGGGTGGACAGGCAAACAGGCTCGAATAGTTGGGGTCACATTCCCAGAGTATCACAGCTAATTAAGAAGTGAGCTGAGACTTGAAATATGAATGCTCTTTCCCTTACCAGGATCTGTTGAGTCATGCATCTTAGCAGCTATTTAAGGGTAGGAAGTAGAACATTTGGACATCTTTTTAACAACTAATTAGGCATTTTCATAATGCAGGAAAGACCCTCATTCCATCCCTGAGCCCCTCTCTCCCCATGCTGCACCTCATTGCTGAACACATCATGGGCTGGCCATTATCAGGCGGGCCAGAATCAGGCCAGAATAAGGCGGGCAGCGTGGGCTGGGAATAAATAAGCAAGAATGATGTTGCCCATATTTGCTCATCTTAGAAAGGCTCCACAACCATTCTGTGTGAAGTGATTATTCCAGGGTAATTGTGCCCTGACTGTGCTGCATGTCAGTCTGACTTGTCTTTTTGAAAATCAATGGATTACTCTCATTAATGGGGGTATTTCTGTTTCTATTTGAAAATGGCCAAGTGTCCTCTGGAGGTGTCCTGATTTGGTTTGCTAGTTTAGACCCTGAAGGTAGCAGTGAGAAAATGTTCTGGCCACATCAGAATACCTATTCTCAGCTGGAGTAGATATAGAAATTTCTTAATAATATTTAACCGTTTTCTCAATAACCATTATATTTAACGGTGATAACTGGAGGGCAGAGAGAGACACAGATGACACAATCTTCGAAGTTTAATTTGGTTATAAGGTTTTCTGTTCTTGTTTAGTTTTGCTTTGTTTTTGGATACAAGGTCTTTCTCTGGTGCCCAGGCTGGAGGGCAGTGGCACAATCATAACTCATAATTCAGTTGTAACTGTTCTTTAAAAAATATTTTTGGCTGAGTTTGGTAGCTCACACTTGTAATGTAAACTATTTGGGAGGCCAAAGTGGGATGATTGCTGGATCCTATGAGTTCAAGACAAGTTTGGGCAACATAAGTAGGCTCAGCCTCTACAAAAATAATTTTAAAATTGGCTGGGTGTAGCATTGCATGCCTGTAGTGTAGTCCTCGCTATTTGAGAGCTGATGTGAAAGGATCACTCGAGCCTAAGAGTTTGAGGCTGCACTGACCCATGATTCAGCCACTGCACTGACAGATGTGTGTGTGTGTGTGTGTGTGTGTGTGTGTGTGTGTGTGTGTGTGTGTGTATAAACAATATGGATGTGAAAATTTCAAGCCCGGGAGAAAAGTGAAAGCCTATGGTGGGGGATGTGGATAAAGGTGAGTGCGGCTCCTGCAACTCAGTGGAACTTGGTTTTCCATCTTGAAGAATTGCCCGTACACACTGAAACCATAGCCTAGAACATGCCAGTTATCACACTACACCTGCTGGGATACCACTATGTACCCTTTTTAAAAAAATAAAATCTTTCACCTAAGAGAAGCAGAAGAGAAAAGGAGGGTTTCACATCTAAAGCCTTCATTTTCTTTATGAAACAACAGCCACTTGTCATTTGAGTTGTCCAAAGGCGATTGACAGCACTAATACACTTAATAAATCAGGCAGGAAAAATGGGCCTTTCAGGTGAGGAGGAGGCACAATAGTAACTAAATCCAATCCATTCTCAGCTTTACATGGTACCCGTATCTCAAGAAGTGGTGTTAGCCACGTGAACCGTTTTCACTGGACAAGGCCAGAAGAAAGAACATTTAGTACAACACAACCATGAGGCTGCAAATCAAACTGGTAGTGGGAGCATGCACAAGCCTTCAGTGGCTGAGACAATGGTGGCTACCCTTGGGTGTCACTTAAAATTTCGAGGCAAAGGACTTTTTTTTTCCAATTGGCTCAGGGAAACTAATAAGCATTAGAATTGAAATTTGTTTTTCTTTTCAAAATTTCTAAGACATAGAGGACCCTCTAAACACTCCAAAAGACATTCAGATATACATGCAGCTGAGGACCTGCCTGCTCTGCAGAGGGATGGCTGAGCAGCAGCCACCAGCTGTAATAGCTTTAAACTTCTCCTCTCACAGGGACAGGCCAATCCCACACACACTGCTTACTTCATAGGCTGTGGCCCTCAGATGCACCTGGGGGACTGCTTTCCTCCCATCTCATTAGTTCTCCAAGACAGTCCATCTCACTCTAAAACCTACGCTAGGATGGTGAGTTGTAGACTCTCCTCCATTCTCCCAGTGCAGTGTGACTTCCAGAGAGTGCTCCCTCATCCTCTTACCTCAACTGATGTGAAAAGGGCCAGTGCCTGGGCAGTTAGATGTTCAGTGACCTCACAGGTCTAGCATGCCCAGGGCCTGGCCCCACAGCCTGGCACCTCTCCCCTACTTGGCCTTCATGCCAGCCTTTTCTCTTCTGTCACCAATGTCAGGAGACATTCCCCGTGCCACACTCTCATGAGCGTGGTAAGTGATGGGTGGGTAAACCCCAGCTGAGTGCCTGTGACTCTACCCTCTTATCTTTCACTCAAGTGACATTATAAGCATAATTTTACATTTGATTTAATTTATGCATAATCTTTTCTTATAACATTTCTGACAATAGCCCTCACAACCAAAGGAGACTGGGTTACAGAACACATGGGCAAGGCTGGGGTAGCAGGTTTCACTTACTTTATTCCAATGTGAAATGAAGATGTGATGGTTTAAAACCAAGACATAGTTGTTTATCAGCTGTGGGGTTGCTACACTTGCTAGCTCATGCTCACTTCCTTTGAAACAAGGAATCTGGAGAGACTATATTCATAAGTAGCTCTTTGCAAACCCCCAGGCAGAACCCCCAGTCAGACACAGCTCCCTCAGGCTCTCAGGGCGGCAACTTCCTCCTCCATGTTGGGCTCTGACAGCAGGCAAGGGAAGAGCTCCCTCAGGCTCTGAGGGCGGCAACCTCCTCCTCCATGTTGGGCTCTGACAGCAGACAAGGGAAGCAGCACAGGCAGTGGGGGACAGGAAGCCACCCAGGGCCAAGGGGATCCTCAAACACCCCAGAGCTATTCTCTGTAGAAAGGGCTGTGTGGCAAGGACCAGGTATGGAGCTGGGTTCCACAGAGAGGTGACAACCACTTCTGTATCTCTAAATTTCCCCCAGGATCCATGATCCGGCCCTGCTTTCCCCCAGGCCCTTCACCCACCCTGCCCCCACTGTGTGTTAGGCAGCTCAGGTTAAAATGGGAGAAAAATATATTCAGATTGTAGCCTCCAAGTTTTCCCATCTGGGCTGCAGAGAGTAGGAAAGGAATTCGGGGCCTGTGGCGGTGCCTTTTGCTGTGCCTGAGGGCAGGAAGGCCAGGGCTGGGCACATGGATGTCTCTGGGACCACCACTGCTGACTCCCTCCCCCTCACCTGGAGCTACAACCAGCCCAGGCTATCACGATTAATAAAACCACTGCAGCTCTCATCCTGTCACAAAACTAATGGGCACCCAACCTCAGCCCTACACAGATCCCTGGCTTCCTATCCCAGAACACAGAAAATCCTCTTATCTTTTTTACTTAAAACCTGCACTTTAAGCCAGATTGGGCCTGGAGATAGTGGCAGCAAAAGCAACAGCCAGATGTATACACTCCAGAAGTATACATTCAAGGTCATGGGCACATTCCACACTTGCTGAGGAATGAGAGTCCTGAGAGGCACCTGTTTCCCAGCTGCTAACTGATGTCCACACACCCGATTCATGTGTGTTCCTTTAGGCCTCTGCATCATGTATTTGTTCAGCCAGTGCAAACACATCTTCTGGGGGGCATCATTGATTGCAGCACCAGCCCCACTTGTTTTGGGAGGGAGTCAGGAGGAATCTGGTCAGCTCCTAATCCCCCAGGACAAAGGTGCTGCCCCCTTTTCAGCACTCACATCCAGCAGCACCATCTCAGGATGGTTTTTCAAACACAAGTAGCATGAGGTAGCAAGCATGGTGTGACAGGCTCAGGGCCATAGGCAGCCGGCTGCTGGAGAAGCAGCACAGGGCAGGCACATCTGTGGGTGGCACCCTGACAAGCCAAGGCAGCCACAGCCCCTACCCCCAACAGCCCCAGCCCAGATGGCATTCAAATCTTCCCAGATAGTATTGGGGTTCCTGATGCCCATCACTCCCCTGCTCATTAGCACTGCCTTGTGTTGGTTACTCAGGGACTAAGGAGATGGGGGTGGGGGATGTAGATCCAGGGTGGGCACTGCCTCACAGCCAGAGTCCACCTGACTGTAGGCCAGCAAGCAAGCCCAAGCATCTCAGCTTTAGACACAGCCTCACCACCTCTGGCTACACTTTCTATGTATACTTTATGCAAAGGTAGAAAAAGAGGTCAGTATTAGCTGTTGTGACATAAAAGTCTATGCCCCATTAAGACTTTAAAATGCTGTTGCCTTAAGCCCTCTTTGCTCTAATAAAATTTATACAAATACACACATACAAGCTGAAACTGCTATAAATGAAATATTAAGATTTTTTAAACCCATAAACAAACACTAAAACAGTCACTGTTTGAATGCAGAGAAAGTGGGAGTGTAAAGCAGCTGACCCCAAAACAGCCTTAGCAAGCCCAAGGCCAGGCCAGGCAGTCTGAACACTACAAGGTCACGTGATGGTCACAGAGGATGACAGCTCCCATGAGTATTCTCAGGCACTGTGTTAGCTTCTCACTCACAGAGTCTCAGAATGCCTCCTCACCAATATCCTGTGAGGGAAGGCCCCAACTCACTACAGCACAAGAGGTTCCTCAGCTCTTCCCAGAAAATGGTTATCAAAGGGTGGAGCTGGGGGAAGCCCAGACAGAACAAGTGAGTCCCCAGGGTCTCCTTAACCTCCCTCAGCTCCTCCACATGGGGCCCTGAGGGAAAGTGAGCTTCCTCCTAACCCCTTTGATAGGGTTCCAGTACTGCAGGTCTGGACTTCCTCATTTTCTGGAACTACAGGAGGTGACAATGCAAACCCAGGCCCCTTATTTGCCATCCCTTAATGCCAGACCAGGCCCAGAGCCGTGTGCTGACACAGCCCAGGGGATGCTCGAGGCCCACCTCAGCACAGTCACCAATAGCGTAGTGAGATGAGCAAGGAGGTGCAAGTAGGCACAAATACCCATGGACATGGCCTCAGGCATGTTCCACAGGCTCAGGGTCTCCCTGATGAGCTCACAGCCCTCCTTCAGGGAACCTGCAGAGCACACCCCCAGGGAGCAGTGCTCAGATGAGCAGGCAGGCCCCAAATTCCCCACCCCAGGATGCTCTGTTCCGCTTTGCGGGCTGCTGCATTGGCCAGTCCCCACTGCTTTCTGGTGGGATGTTTGAGTTGAAGTGAATGTTGAAGGGCATAGAGCTGATGGAGCTGACTGCCTTGCAGATGTTGTAAATCACCTCCTGGCTCCATGAGTCAGCTGTGGAGACACAGCTTGATGGGAGGTAGCCCCCCTTCACCATCAGTGGTCCTGGGCTGCCCTGATCTGAAACTTGAAGATCCTTGCTGAGATGTCTGCATGTTTCTCTAAGGGACTGGGTCACGAGACACCCCTGGCAAGGCCCAGCTGGCAGAATAGGCTTGACACTCTCCCTCAGCCTCCCCAGCAGCCCGGCCTGTGCTCTCACGTGTGCTGATGATCTCACTTCTCTATCTTAATAACAGCACTGATAACTTTTAAGCCCTAGCAAGCTGAAACTGCAAGACAAATGATCTTCTGCCTTAGAAGGGCTATGGTTGGGCAGTGTGTGCCCAGGTGAGAGCCCTGTGGTTGTTAGTGGAAGTAGGGAGCTGGATGGGCCTGGCCCCATAGCCTAGTGAAAAGTAGGGCCCTCTCCTTCCAGAGCATGAAAGTCTTAGAGGCTGGAAAAAGGTGCTTGGGTGGGCTGACAAGAAGCAGAAAGCTAGAAGGCTTTGCAAGGAACCCCAACAGACTTCAAGGTGCCTGACAGGGCTGGGCTTATACCAGCTTTCTTTGCTTTCATCCTGTTAGCAAGAAAACCTCCTCACAGATGGCAGTTGGGCCTGAGGCTGCCAGTCACTCACCAGGGGCTATAGGTGCCTTGATTGTGGCTGTTTCTTGAAGCAGCTGCTCAGGCTGGTTATTGCAGAGCAGTTCCCTCATTATCCACAGGTCCTTGTTCCAGCCCTGGCTCTGCAAAGGGACTAGGGAGAGACTAGGCAAGGGCTCAGCCTGTGCCCCACAACCTGCTCTGAGATATCTCTTTTGTTACTTCCTCATGGACAGCCTCAAACTTCCAAATGAACCGACCAGCATGGAGCGTCCAGGAAAGTGCATAGAATTCTGTCTGGTACCCAGAGGGAAGGGGGTTCCCAGTGAGGGCAGGACCAGGCTTCATGCAGCTCTTCAGGAATATTCTCCTCATAGTCCAGCCTCAAGGTGTGCATCTTCTGTGTGCATGGAGTCCATGGCAGGCTCTGCCTGTGGAGCCATCCAGCTGCACAACTGCAATGTGGTGGTAACCCTCTTGAATAGGTGGTTCTGGGCCCCAAGGCTGGCAGCAGAGAGGGAGATGTTCAGCCACCAAGCCCAGAGCCCTGCCACAGGCTTCTGTGAGGCCTCCATCTGCTCTGGGTTCTTGCCCTGAAGTCAAACAGAAGGAGGTGGGCCTCTTCCAGGGCTGCTCTCTCCCCAACTCACAGCTCCCTAGATGGGGACTCAGACAGCGGGGACAGATTTTTCAGGCAGAAGCACTGGAGTTTAGGCTGGCCAGCTCATTCCATACCCCCACATGACATGACACAAGGCAGAGGCTGTGGGACAAAGGCATTGCCTTTTCTTCTGGCATGAGGAATGGCTTAGGAAGCAGGGGATGGTGGGGCTGGGGTTGAGTGACGGGCTGTGGGCCACAAGGAATGGGTTGGCACTGAGCAAGTGTCCTGGTTGTCTGTCCATAGACCCAGAATGAGTGGCAACTCAGGAGCCTGTGAGGGGCTGGCAGAGACTTACTGGTTCCAGTAAAAGCCCCATGTGGGTGTGGTAATGTTGCTTGCTGGTCCTTGGCTGTAATTACAAACAGGTACATGAGGTACCCATGCATCTTGAAGCTCTCAAGGAGTGGGTTCCAGCTACTCATGGTAGGCACTTTTAGTCACTGAACATGCTTCAGGTATGTCCAAGCTTGATTAAGCCAGGCATCTTGCTGTGAGGCCCTCCACTTCACTAAGGACACTCTTCCTTGCTCCCCCTGGAAGTTGGACCTTCCACTTCTGGTTCTGGAGACACGACGGCCCCTCCTGGACCCCTAGGAGAATGAGCTCAGGTGACACACAGTCGATGGGGCCCATTTCCAAGCCATTCTTCCATTTCCCACTCTTTGAGGGATACGAGGCTGGTGACAAGCACACAGCCTACCAAGGCCAGCTGTCTGCACCAAAATGTGATGCTTGTCTGGATGTCTCAGGGCCAGAACACTCCAGGTGAGATGGCCTGGTCCTCACCACCTGGCGTCCATGCTCCCGAAAGGATGGACAGAGGGACGTTAGGAGGGAGGGAGGGACGGAGGGATGGAGGCAGGGAGGAACGGAGGGAAAGACAGAGCGACGCAGGGACTGGGGGCGGGCGGGAGGGAGCCGAGGACAGAGGGAGGAAGGCAGAGAGGAAAAACGGTCTTCAGCCTCCCGGAGGAACGGGACCCCCGCCCTCCGGGAAAACGGTAAGAGTCCGGCGCGGGCTGAGGGCTCGGCCCACAGCCGCCGCGTCGGCCGGCGGGGCACTCATTCGCCCCGATTCTGTGGCCCAGGGAATGGGCAGTTTCCTCAGAGACAAAAGACAGGGACTCGGGTTGCCATCGGGTTTTCACCCGCATGGTTCACAGACCGCACATCCCCAGACTGAGCCCCGCAACGGAGAGCGAGGCCGACAGCCCCCACCATGGAGGAGCAACACTCGGGACGACAGAGGCGTGATTTTGGTATCGGTGTGGCTTTGCCTTCTGCAAGGCGGCCTGATGCTCACGTCTCTCCGGCCCCCGAAAGGCTGGCCATGCTGACTGTTTACTCCCGGAGCTCTGTGGGCACCCAGAAACATGCAGGGAAGGGTGGAAGACCGGCATGGTGCCTTCCCTCTCCTTGCCAGTTTCCAAACCGGCCACACTGCAGACTCCCCATGTTGCCGCACACGGGAATCCATCGTCAGGCCATCACGCCGGGGAGGCATCTTCTCTCTGGGGTGTCGCTCTGGTCTCCTACGTAGAGATGAACAAGACCCACACGCCTGCATGTGTTAGACTGTCCCAGCAACGGAGACACCCACAGGCACTGCCTCCTTCACGGAGAGAGGGCCTGGAACGCTACAGACTCCCACGGAGGTTCAGTTCCACACTCCCCTCCACTCTCCCAGGCCGGTTTCTCCCTGCTGAAGGTGCATGGGATCCCAGAGAGCGGCTTGCAGGTCCCGCGGGATTCCTGGAGAGGTCCGGAGAGCCAGCCCCCGAAACGCGCCCGCCTCACCCCTTCCCACTCGCCCCCTTCCTCTTCGTCTCTCCAGCCCCACGACCACCATCACCACGCCCTCCACCCCAACCCACCACCCCGTGGCCGCAGGCCTCGACGCCCTGGAACCCTTCCGGGGTGGGGCGGGCTGTCCCAGGGCTCACCGCCATTCATGAAGGGGTGGAGCCTGCCTGCCTGCGGGTCTGTAAAAGAGCCTTTGGCTGGCTGTCCGGGCAGGCCTCCTGGCTGCACCTGCCGCAGTGCACAGGCAACCTGAGTTGCACGGGAGCCCTCCGGCCTCTCTCTGCCCGTGTCCGTCCGTGAAATTCCGGCCGGGACTCCCCACGATGGCCCTCCTGAAACCTTCGGACGGCACCCTCTCCGCGGAAGCCCGGGGACGGAGACGGCGAAGGAGACTCATTTGGACCCCGAGCCAAAGCGAGGCCCTGCAAACTTGCTTTGAGCTGAACCCGTAACCGGGCATCGCCACCAGACAACGGTTGGGCCAGGGCATCAGCATTCCGGAGCCCAGGGTGCAGATTTTGTTTCAGAATGAGAGGTCACGCCAGCTGAGGCAGCACTGGCGGGAATCTCGGCCCTGGACCGGGAGACACGGCCCACAAGAAGGCAGGCCAAAGCGGACCGCCCTCACCGGATCCCAGACCGCCCTGCTCCTCCGAGTCTTTAAGAAGGATTGCTTTCCAGACATCGCCGCCAGGGAAGAGCTGGCCAGAGAGACGGGCCTCCCGGAGTCCAGGATTCAGATCTGGTTTCAGAATCGAAGGGCCAGGCACCAGGGACAGGCTGGCAGGTCACCCGCGCAGGCAGGCAGCTGGTGCAATGCGGTCCCCGGCGGGGTCACCCTGCTCCCTGGTGGGTCGCCCTCTCACACACCGGCGTGTGGGGAACGGGGCTTCCCACGCCCCACGTGCCCTGCGCGCCTGGGGCTCTCTCACAGGGGCCTTTCGTGAGCCAGGGAGGTAGGGCCGTCCCCGTGCTCCAGCCCAGCCAGGCCGCGCCGGCAGAGGGGATCTCCCAACCTACCCCGGCATGTGGGGATTTTGCCTACGCCACCCCAGCTCCTCCGGAAGGGGCGCTCTCCCAACCTCAGGCTCCTCGGTGGCCTCCGCACCCGGGCAAAAGCCGGGAGGACCGGGACCCGCAGCGCAATGGCCTGCCGGGCCCTTGCGCGGTAGGACAGCCTGGGCCCGCTCAAGCGGGGCCACAGGGCCAAGGTGTGCTTGCGCCACCCACGTCCCAGGGGAGTCCGTGGTGAGGCTGGGGCCGGGGACCCCAGGTCGCCGGGGCGGCGTGGGAACCCCAAGCCGAGGCAGCTCCACCTTGCCAGCCCGCGCCCCCAGAGGCCTCCGCATGGCAGAGGCAGATGCAAGGAATCCCGGCGCCCTCCCAGGCGCTCCAGGAGCCGGGACGCTCGTCTGCACTTCCCTCCGGCCTGCTGCTGGATGAGCTCCTGGCGAGCCTGGAGTTTCCGCAGCAGGCGCAAACTTTCCTAGAAATGGAGGCCCCGGGGGAGCTGGAGGCGTTGGAAGAGGCCGCCTTGCTGGAAACACCCCTCAGCGATGAAGAATACCGGGCTCTGCTGGAGGAGCTTCAGGACGCGGGGTTGGGAGGGGGTCGGGTCGGGGCAGGGCGGTGGCCTCTCTTTTGCGGGGAACACCTGGCTGGCTATGGAGGGGCGTGTCTTCCCCCTGCCCCCTCCACCGGGCTGACTGGCCTGGGATTTCTGCCGTCTAGGTCTAGGCCCGGTGAGAGACTCCACACAGCACAGAACTGCCATTCTTTCCTGGGCATCCCAGGGATCCCAGGGCCGGCCCAGGTACCAGCAGGTGGGCCGCCTACTGCATATGCATGGGTTTGCAGGCAGACCCTGGGCTGTGGGAGCAGCCCGGGCAGAGCTCTCATGTCTTTCCACCACACCACACCCGCCTGACACCCCCTCCCCACCTCCATCCCCCATCCCCGGAAAATGCATCCTCCCCTGGGCTGGGTGGAGACCCCCTCCCGTGATACACTGGGCCAGCTCAGCGTCCAGGCCTGAGACCCGTCCAGCAGCTTGCCTCATATGCGCCTCCGTGCCACCCTCGCTGGCCCGCCCGTGCCCCTGCAGCCTCCCAGCTGTCACCATGGGGCGCCCGACGGTGGAACGCAGAGTTCTAGCTCTCTTTGCCAGCCTCCTGGCTAGACCTGCGCTCATTGCACACCCTGGCTGAAGTGCAAGGGGAGCCCGCCGGCCTCTCTGTGCCCTTGTCCATCCATGAAATTCTGGCTGAGGCTTTCCCAACACCTTCCAATGCTCTTTAGTCAAAGCCTGGAGAATAGTTACATCTCCTGGATGATCAGTTCAGAAATGTCACAATGTCCCCTCCTTGCAGAGACTAGAGAAGATTTGCATCATTTGTGTGATCAGTGCAGAGATATATCACAATGTTCCCTGTACAAAAAGTCTGGAAATGATTTACATCACCTCGGTGATCAGTGCATAGGTATGTCAGAAATCCCCAGTAGGCTGAACCTAGAGAAGGGTTACATCACTTACGTGATCAGTGTAGAGATATGTGAAAATTCCCGTGTAGACAGAGCCTAGACAAGTGTTACATCACCTAGTGATCAGTGCAGGGATAAGTCGTAAAGCCTCCTGTAGGCAGAGTGTAGACAAGTGTTTCCTCCCTGGTGTGATCAGTGCAGAGATATGTCACAAAGCCCCTGTAAGCAGAACCTTGACAAGGGTTACATCACCTGTTTGATCAGTGGAAATGTATATCACAAAGCCCCCTGTAGGCAAAGCCCAGACAATTGTTACATCACCTGGGTGAGCAGTGGAGAGATCTGTCACAATGCCCCTGTAGGCAGAGCTTAGACAAGTGTTACATCACCTGGGTGATCTGTGCAGATAAATGTCAAAACGCTCCTGTAGGCTGAACCTAGACAGGAGTTACATCACCTGGGTGATCAGTGCAGAGATATGTGAGAATTCCCATGTAGGCAGAGTCTAGACAAGTGTTACATCACCTAGGTTATCAGTGCAGGTATAAGTCATAAAGCCTCCTGTAGGCAGAGCATAGACAAGAGATCCCACCCCAGGGTGACCAGTGCAGAGATGTGTCACAATGTCCATGTAGGCAGGTCTAAGACAAGAGTCCATCACTGGGTGATCAGTGCAGAGATATGTACCAATGTCCCCTGTAGACAGTGCCTAGACAAGAGTTGCTTCACCTCAGAGATCAGTCCATAGATATGTCACAATGCCTTCTGTAGGCAAAGCCTATACAAGGCTTATATCACCTAGGTGATCAGTGCAGTGATATGTCACAAAAATCCCTGTAGACAGAGCCTAGACAAGAGTTACATCACCTGGGTGATCAGTGCAGATATTTGACACAATGCCCACATAGACAGAGCCTAGACAAGACTTCCATCACCTAGGTGATCAGTGCAGAGATATGTCACAAATCCCCCTCTAGGCAGAGTATAGAGACGAGTCCCATCACCTGGGTGATCAGTGCAGAGATATTTCACAATGCCCCCTCTAGGCAGAGAGTGGACAAGAATTACATAACCTAGGTGATCTGGCCAGAGCTATGTCAAAATGCCCCTGTAGGCATAGCCTAGATAAATGTTACATCACCTGGGTGATCAGTGCAGAGATACGTCACAATACCCCCTGTAGGTGGAGCCTAGACAGGAGTTACATCACCTGGGTGATCAGTGCAGAGATATGTCACAAGGCCCCTGTAGGGAGAGCCTAAACAAGAGTTACATCTCCTGGGTGATCAGTGCAAAAATATGTCACAAAGCCCCTGTAGGCCAAGCCTAGACAAGAGTTACCTCTCCTGGGTGATCTGTGCAAATATATGTCACAAAGCCCCTGTAGACAAATGCCACAAAATTGTTACATCACCTGGGTGATCAGTGGAGATAGCTGTCACAATTCCTCTTTAGGCGCAGTTTAGACAAGCGTTACATCACATGAGTCATCAGTGCACAGATGTGTCACAATGCCCCCATAGGCAGATCCAAGACAAGAGTCCATCACATGGGTGATCAGTGCAGAAATTTCCCACAATGCCGCCAGTAGGCAGATATAGACAAGAGTTACATCACCTGCATGATCACTGCAGAGATATGTCACAATGCCCCTGTAGGCAGAGCCTAGACAAGAGTCCCATCACCTGGGTGATCAGTGCAGAGTTATGCCACAATGCCTCCTTTTGGCAGAGCCTAGAAAAGGGTTACATCACCTGGGTGATCAGTACAGAGATGTGTCACAAGCCCCCTGTAGCCAGAGCCTAGACAAGTGTTACATCAGCTGTGTGATCAGTGCAGTGACATGTCACAATGTCCGTGTAGCCACATCCTTGACAAAAGTGACATCACCTGGGTGATCTGCATGGAGATATGTCAAAATGTCTCCAGTAGGCAAAGTCTAGACAAGAGTTACATCACCTGGGTGATCAGTGCAAAGATATGTCATAAATCCCACTGTAGGCAAAGCCAAGACAAATTTTACATCACCTCAGCGATCAGTGCAGAGATATGTCCCAATGTCCCTCAAGGCAGAGCTTAGACAAGATTCACATCTCCTGGGTGATCAGTGCAGAGATAAGTCACAATGCCCCCGTAGGCAGAGCCTAGACAAGAGTTACATAACCCGGGTGATCTGTGAAGAGTGATGTCACAACGCCCTCTGTAGGCAGAGACTAGAAAAGAGTTACATCACCTGGGTGATCAGTGCAGAGATATGTCACAATGCGCCTTGTAGGAAGAGCATAGAGAAGTGTTGCATCACCTGGGTGATCAGTGCAGAGATATGTCACAATGTCCCCTGTAGGCAAAGCCTAGCCAAGAGTTACATCACCTTTGTCAACAGTTCAGGCATATGTGAAAACGTCCCTGTAGGCAGAGCCTAGACAAGAGTTACATCATCTAGTTTATAAGTGCAGAGATATTTCACAATACCCCCTGTAGGCAGATCCTAGACAAGAGTTGAATCACCTGGGTGATCAGTGCAGTGATATTTCACAATGCCCCCTTTGGGCAGAGGGTAGACAAGAGTTACATCACCTAGGTGATCATTGCAGAGATTTGCAATGATCCCTGTAGGCAGTGCTTATAAAAGTATTAAATCACGTAAGTGATCAGTGCAGAGATATGTCACAAAGCTCCTGTAGACAGAACTTAGGTGAGCTATGTCACCTGGGTGATCAGTTCAAAGGTATGTCACAAAGTCCCCTGTAGGCAAAGCATAGACAATAGTTACATCACTTCAGTGATCAGTGGCGAGATCTCTCACAATTCCCCTGTAGGCAGAGCTTATTCAACAGTTACATCACCTGGGTGATCAGTGCAGAGATATGTCACAGTGCCCCTATAGGCAGATCCAAGACAACAGTCCATCACCTGGGTGATCAGTGCAGAAATATGTCTCAATGCCCCCTTAGGCAGAGCCTAGACAAAAGCCCCATCACCTGGATGATCAGTGCAGAGTTATGTCACAAAGTCCCTTTAGGCAGATCCTAGACAAGAGTTATATCACTTGGATGATCAGTGCAGAGATATGTCACAATGCCACTGCAGGCATAGCCTAGACAAGAGTTACATGACCTAGGTGATCAGTGCAGAGATACATCGCAATGTCCCTGTAGGCAGAGCCTTGACAAGTGGTACATCACCTGGGTGGTCATTGCAGGGATATGTCACAAAGCACCCTGTAGGCAGATCCTAGAAAATAGTTACATCACCTGGGTGATCAGTGCAGTGATATGTCACAATGCCATGTAGCCAGAGCCTAGACTAAAGTTACAGCACCTGGGAGATTAGTGCACACATATGTCACAATGTCCGCAGTAGGCAGAGACCAGGCAAGAGTTGGATCACCTCGGGATCAGTGCAGAGATATGTCTCAATCCCCCTGTGGGCACAGCCTAGACAAGAGTTTCATCACCTCGGTTAACAGTGCAGACATATGTCAAAATGTCCCTGTAGGCAGAGCCTACACATGTGTTATGCCACTTAGATGATCAGTGCAGAGATATGTCTCAATATCCCCTGTAAGCAGAGCCTAGACAAGAGTTACATCACCTGGGTGATCAGTGCAGAGATATGTGACAAGGCCCCTTTAAGCAGATCTTAGACCAGAGTTACATCACCTGGGTGACCAGTGCAGAGATATGTCACAATGTCCCCATAGGCAAATCCAAGACATGAGTCTGCCACCTGGGTGATCAGTCCAGAAATATGTGACAATGCCCCCAGTAGGCAGATCCTAGACAAGAGTCCCATCACCTGGGTGATCAGTGCAGAGATATTTCACAATGCCCCTGCAGGCAGAGCGTAAACAAGAGTTACATCACCTAGATGATCAGTGCAGAGATATGTCACGAGGCCCCCTATAGGCAGAGCCTGGGCAAGAGTTACATCACCTCAGTGATCAATGCAGTGATATGTCACTATGCCCCGTAGGCAGAGCCTACTCAAGCGTTACATCACCTGGGTGATCAGTGCAGAGATATGTCACAAAGCCCCCATACACAGAGCATAGACAAGAGTCCCATCAACTGGGTGATCATGCAGAAATATGTCACAATGCCCCCATAGGCAGATCCAACACAAGAGTTACATCACCTGCGTGATCAGTGTAGAGATATGTCACAATGCCCCTATAGGCAGAGCCTAGACAAAAGTCCCATCACCTGGGTTATCGGTGCAGAGATATGTCACAAACCCCCTGTAGGCAGAGACTAGACAAGAGTTACATCACTTTGTTGATCAGTTCAGAGATGTGTCATGCTGACTGTTTGCTCCCAGAGCTCTGCGGGCACCCGGAAACATGCAGGGAAGGGTGGAAGACCGGCATGGTGCCTTCGCTCTCCTTGCCAGTTTCCAAACCGGCCACACTGCAGACTCCCCATGTTACCGCACACGTGAATCCATCGTCAGGCCATCACGCTGGGGTGGCATCTTCTCTCTGGGGTCTCGCTCTGGTCTCCTACATGGAAATGAAAGAGAGCCACAAGCCTGCGTGTGTGAGACTGTCTCGGCAATGGCGACACCCACAGGCACTGCCTTCTTCACAGAGAGAGGGCCTGGAGCACTGAAGACTCCCACGGAGGTTCAGTTCCATACTCCCCTCCACCCTCCCAGGCCGGTTTCTCCCTGCTGAAGACGCGTGGGAGCCCAGAGAGCGGCTTCCAGTTCCCGTGGGATTCCTGGAGAGGTCCGGAGAGCCAGCCCCCGAAACGCTCCCACCTCACACCTTCCCCCTCGCCCCCTTCCTCTTCGTGTCTCCGGCCCCAATACCGCCATCATCACGCCTTCACACCCCACCCCACCACCCCCTGGCCCCAGGACTCGATGCCGTGGGACAGTTCCGGGGTGGGGCGGGCTGTCCCAGGGCTCACCGCCATTCATGAAGGGGTGGAGCCTGCCTGCCTGCGGGCCTTTTTAAGAGCCGCTGGCTGGCTGTCCAGGCAGGCCTCCTGGCTGCACCTGCCGCAGTGCACAAGCCGGCTGAGGTGCAAGGGAGCACGCCGGCCTATCTCTGCCTGTGTCCATCAGTGAAATTCCGGCCGGGGCTCCCCGCGATGCCCCTCCCGACAACTTCGGATGGCACCCTCCCCTCGGAAGCCCGGGGATGGGGACGATGAAGGAGACTCGTTTGGACCCCGAGCCAAAGCAAGGCCCTGCGAGCCTGCTTTGAGCGGAACACGTACCTGGGCATCGCCACCAGAGAACGGCTGGCCCAGGCCATCGGCATTCCAGGAGCCCAGGCTCCAGATTCGGTTTCAGAATGAGAGGTCACGCCAGCTGAGGCAGCACCGGTGGGAATCTCGGCCCTGGCCTGGGAGACGCGGCCTGCAAGAAGGCAGGCCAAAGCGGACCGCCGTCACCTGATCCCAGACCACCCTGCTCCTCCGACCCTTTGAGAAGGATCGCTTTCCAGGCATCGCCGCCAGGGAAGAGCTGGCCAGAGAGATGGGCCTTCTGGAGTCCAGGATTCAGATCTGGTTTCAGAATCGAAGGGCCAGGCACCCAGGACAGGCTGGCAGGGTGCCCGCGCAGGGAGGCGGCTGGTGCAACGCGTCCCCCTGCGTGTGACACCCTGCTCCCTCGTGAGTCGCCTTCGCCCACACCGGCGCTTGGGGAACGGGGCTTCCCGCACCCCACGTGCCCTGCCGACCTGATGCTCTCCCACAGGGGGTTTCGTGAGCCAGGGAGCAAGGGCCATACCCGTGCTCCAGCTCAGCCAGGCCGCGCCGGCAGAGGGGATCTCCCAACCTGCCCCGGTACGCAGGGATTTTGTCTACGCCGCTCCAGCTCCTCCGGAAGGGGCGCTCTCCCACCCTCAGGCTCCTCGGTGGCCTCCGCACCTGGGCAAAAGCCGGGAGGATGGGGACCCACAGCACAACAGCCTGCCGGGCCCTTGCACAGTGGGACAGCCTGGGCAAGCTCAAGCGGGGCCACAGGGCCAAGGTGTGCTTGTGCCACCCGCGTCCCAAGGGAGTCCGGGGTGGGGCTGGGGCCGGGGTCCCCAGGTCGCCAGGGCGGCGTGGGAACCCCCAGCCGGGGCAGCTCCACCTCACCAGCCCGCACCTCCGGAGGCCGCCGCGCGGTAGGGGCAGATGTAAGGCATTCCGGCGCCCTCCAGACGCTCCAGGAGCCTCGGCGCTCCTCTGAACTCCCCTCCAGCCTACTGCTGGATGAGCTCCTGGTGAGTCCGGAGTTTCTGCAATAGGGGCAACCTTTCCTAGAAACGGAGGCCCTGGGGGAGCTGGAGGCCTTGGAAGAGGCCGCCTCGCTGGAAGCACCCCTCAGCGAGGAAGAATACGGGGCTCTGCTGGAGGAGCTTTAGGACGCGGGGTTGGGACGGGGTCAGGCCAGGGCAGGGCGGTGGCCTATCTTTCGCGGGGAACCCCTGGCTGGCTATGGAGCGGCGTGTCTTCCCCCTGCCCCCTCCACCGGGCTGACCGGCCTGGGATTCCAGCCTTCTAGGTCTAGGCCCGGTGAGAGACCACACAGCGGAGAACTGCCATTCTTTCCTGGGCATCCTGGGGATCTCAGAGCCGGCCAGGGTACCAGCAGGTGGGCCGCCTACTGCGCAAGCGCGGGTTTGTGGGCAGCCGCCTGGGCTGTGGGAGCAGCCCAGGCAAAGCTCTCATGCCTTTCCACCACCCCAACCCCGCCTGACCACCCCCTCCCGACCCCCATCCTGCAGCCCCGGAAAATGTGTCCTCCTCTGTCCTGGGTGGAGACCCCCATCCCGCGAAACACTGGGCCCGCGCAGCGTCCAGGCCTGACACCCCTCTGGCGGCTCGCCTCCTCTGCGCCTCCGCGCCACCTTCGCTGGCCCACTCGTGCTCCTGCAGCCTCCTAGCTGCCACCATGGAACGCCTGGCGGCACAACGCAGACCTTTAGCTCTCTTTGCCGGCCTCCTGGCTAGACCTGCGCTCATTGCGCACCCCTGCTGACATGCAAGGGAGCCCGCTGGCCTCTCTGTGCCCTTGTCCATCCGTGAAATTCCGGCTGAGGCTCTCCCAACACCTTCCGATGCTCTTTAGTCAAAGTCTTCAGAATAGTTACATCTCCTCGATGATCAGCTCAGAAATATGTCACAATGCCCCCTCCCTGCAGAGCCTAGAGAAGATTTGCATCATTTGTGTGATCAGTGTAGAGATACATCACAATGTCCGCTGTACAAAATAGTCTGGAAATGATTTACATCACCTCGGTGATCAGTGCATAGGTATGTCAGAAATCCCCAGTAGGCTGAACCTAGAGAAGGGTTACATCACTTAGGTGATCAGTGTAGAGATATGTGAAAATTTCCATGTAGACAGAGCCTAGACAAGTGTTACATCACCTAGTGATCAGTGCAGGGATAAGTCGTAAAGCCTCCTGTAGGCAGAGTGTAGACAAGTGTTTCCTCCCTGGTGTGATCAGTGCAGAGATATGTCACAAAGCCCCTGTAAGCAGAACCTTGACAAGGGTTACATCACCTGCTTGATCAGTGGAAATGTATATCACAAAGCCCCCTGTAGGCAAAGCCCAGACAATTGTTACATCACCTGGCTGAGCAGTGGAGAGATCTGTCACAATGCCCCTGTAGGCAGAGCTTAGACAAGTGTTACATCACCTGGGTGATCAGTGCAGAGATATGTCAAAATGCTCCTGTAGGCTGAACCTAAACAAGAGTTTCAACACCCGGGTGAACAGTGCAGAGATATGTGAGAATTCACGTTTAGGCAGAGTCTAGACAAGTGTTACATCACCTAGGTTATCAGTGCAGGTATAAGTCATAAAGCCTCCTGCAGGCAGAGTCTAGACAAGAGTTCCCTCCCCAGGGTGATCAGTGCAGAAATGTGTCACAAAGCCCCTGTAGGCAGAGCCTAGACAAGAGTTTCATCACGTGGTTGATCAGTTCAGAGAAGTGTCACAATGTCCATGTAGGCAGATGTAAGCCAAGGGTCCATCACCTGGGTGATCAGTGCAGAGATATGTACCAATGTCCCCTGTAGGCAGTGCCTAGACAAGAGTTGCATCATCTCAGAGATCAGTGCATAGATATGTCACAAAACCTTCTGTAGGCAAAGCCCATACAAGGCTTACATCACCTAGGTGATCAGTGCAGTGATATGTCACAGAAATCCCTGTAGAGAGAGCCTAGACAAGAGTTACATCACCTGGGTGATCAGTGCAGATATTTGACACAATGCCCACATAGACAGAGCCTAGACAAGACATCCATCACCTAGGTGATCAGTGCAAAGATATGTCACAAATCCCTCTCTAGGCAGAGTATAGAGAAGAGTCCCATCACCTGGGTGATCAATGCAGGGATATTTCACAATGCCCCCTGTAGGCAGAGAGTGGACAAGAGTTACATAACCTAGGAGATCTGTGCAGAGCTATGTCAAAACGCCCCTGTAGGCAGAGCCTAGAAAAATGTTACATCACCTGGGTGATCAGTGCAGAGATACGTCACAATACCCCCTGTAGGTGCAGCCTAGACAAAAGTTACATCACCTGGGTTATCAGTGCAGAGATATGTCACAAAGCCTCTGTAGGCCGAGCCTAAACAAGTGTTACATCTCCTGGGTGATCAGTGCAAATATATCTCGCAAAGCCCCAGGTAGACATATCCCAGAAAGTTGTTTTATCACCTGGGTGATCAGTGGAGATACCTGTCCCAATTCCCCTTTAAGCGCAGCTTAGACAAGCGTTACATCACATGAGTCATCAGTGCAGAGATATGTCACAATGCCCCCATAGGCAGATCCAAGACAAGAGTCCATCACCTGGATGATCAGTACAGAAATATGCCAAAATGCCGCCAGTAGGCAGACATAGACAAGAGTTACATCACATGTGTTATCACTGCAGAGATATGTCACAATGGCCCTGTAGGCAGAGCCTAGACAAGAATCCCATCACCTGGGTGATCAGTGCAGAGTTATGTCACAACGCCCCGTTTTTGCAGAGCATAGACAAGAGTTACATCACCTGGGTGATCAGTGCAGAGATGCATCACAAGCCCCCTGTAGCCAGAGCCTAGACAAGAGTTACATCAGCTGTGTGATCAGTGCAGTGCCATGTCACAATGCCCGTGTAGCCATATCCTTGACAAGAGTGACATCACCTGGGTGATCAGTGCGGAGATATGTCACAATGTCTCCAGTAGGCAGAGCCTAGACAAGAGTTACATCACCTGGGTGATCAGGGCAGACATATGTCACAATGCCCCCTGTAAGCACATCCCAGACAAGAGTTGCATCACCTCGGTGATCAGTGCACAGATATGTCTCAATGCCCCCTGTCGGTGAAGCCTATACAAGAGTTACATAATCTCGGTGATCAGTGCAGTGATATGTGAAAATGCCCTGTAGGCAGAGTCTAGACAAGAATTACATCACCTGGGTGATCAGTGCAGAGATATCTCACAATACACCATGTAAGCAGAGCCTAGACAAGAGTTACATCACCTGGGTGATCAGTGCAGAGATATGTCATATATCCCACTGTAGGCAAAGCCCAGACAAGTTTTAGATCACCTCAGCAATCAGTGCAGAGATATGTCCCAATGTCCCTCTAGGCAGAGCTTAGACAAGAGTCACATCTCCTGGGTGATCAGTGCAGAGATTAGTCACAATGCCCCTTAGGCAGAGCCTAGACAGGAGTTACATAACCTGGGTGATCCCTGAAGAGTGATGTCACAACGCCCTCTGTAGGCAGAGACTAGAAAAGAGTTACATCACCTGGGTGATCAGTGCAGAGATATGTTACAATGCCCACTGTAGGCAGAGCATAGAGAAGAGTTGCATCACCTGGGTGATCAGTGCAGAGATATGTCACAATGTCCCCTGTAGGCAGAGCATAGAGAAGAGTTGCATCACCTGGGTGATCAGTGCAGAGATATGTCACAATGTCCCCTGTAGGCAAAGCCTAGGCAAGAGTTACATCACCTTTGTCATCAGTTCAGGGATATGTGAAAACGCCCCTGTAGGCAGAGCCTTGACAAGAGTCACATCGCCTAGTTGATCAGTGTGGAGTTATTTCACAATACCTCCTGTAGGCAGATCCTAGACAAGAGTTGAATCACCTGGGTGATCAGTGCAGAGATATTTCACAATGCCCCATTTGGGCAGACGGTAGACAAGAGTTACATCACCTAGGTGACCAGTGCAGAAATTTGTCAAAATTCCCTGAAGGCAGTGCTTATAAAAGCGTTACCTCACCTAAGTGATCAGTGCAGAGATATGTCACAAAGCTCCCGTAGGCAGAACTTAGATGAGTTATATCACCTGGGTGATCAGTGCAAAGTTATGTCACAAAGCCCCCTGTAGGCAAAGCCTAGACATAGTTACATCACTTGGGTGATCAGGGGTAAGTTATCTCACAATTCCCCTGTAGGCAGAGCTTATACAACAGTTACATCACCTGGGTGATCAGTGCAGAGATATGTCACGATGCCCCCATAGGCAGATCGAATACTGGAGTCCGTCACCTCGGTGATCAGTGCACAAATATGTCCCAATGAACCCATAGGCAGATCCAAGACAAGAGTCTGTCACCTGGGTGATCAGTGCAGAAATATGTCACAATGCTCCCCTAGGCAGAGCCTAGACAAAAACCCCATCACCTGGATGATCAGTGCAGAGTTATGTCACAAAGTCCCTTTAGGCAGACCCTAGGCAAGAGTTACATCACTTGGATGATCAGTGCAGAGATATGTCACAATGCCACTGTAGGCAGAGCCTAGACAAGAGTTACATGACCTAGGTGATCAGTGCAGAGATACTTCACAATGCCCCTGTAGGCAGAGCTTTGACAAGTGGTATATCACCTGGGTGATCATTGCAGGGATATGTCACAAAGCACCCTGTAGGCAGATCCTAGAAAATAGTTACATCACCTGGGTGATCAGTGCAGAGATAAGTCACAATGCCACTGTAGGCAGAGAAGAGACAAGGGTTATGTGACCTAGGTGATCAGTGCGGAGACACATCGCAATGCCCCTGTAGGCAGAGTCTTGACAAGTGGTATATCACCTGGGTGATCATTGCAGGGATATGTCACAAAGCACCCTGAAGACAGATCCTAGAGAAGAGTTATATCACCTGGGTGATCAGTGCAGAGGTATGTCACAAGCCCCTTTTAGGCAAAGCCTAGACAAGAGTTACATCACCTGGGCGATCAGTGCAGTGATATGTCACAATGCCATGTAGCCAGAGCCTAGACTAAAGTTATAGCACCTGGGAGATCAGTGCACAGATATGTCACAAAGTCTGCAGTAGGCAGAGACCAGGCAAGAGTTGGATCACCTCTGGATCAGTGCAGAGATATGTCTCAATCCCCCTGTGGGCACAGCCTAGACAAGAGTTTCATCACCTCGGTTAACAGTGCAGACATATGTCAAAATGCCCCTGTAGGCAGAGCCTACACATGTGTTATGCCACTTAGATGATCAGTGCAGAGATATGTCTCAATACCACCTGTAAGCAGAGCCTAGACAAGAGTTACATCACCTGGGTGATCAGTGCAGAGATATGTGACAAGGCCCCTTTAAGCAGAGCCTAGACAATAGTTACATCACCTGAGTGATCAGTGCAGAGATCTGTCACAATGCCCCTTTAGGCAGAGCTCAGGACAGAGTTACATCACCTGGGTGATCGGTGCAGAGATATGTCAGAATGCCCCCACAGGCAAATCCAAGACAAGAGTCCGCCACCTGGGTGATCAGTCCAGAAATATGTGACAATGCCCCCAGTAGGCAGATCCTAGACAAGAGTCCCATCACCTGGGTGATCAGTGCCGAGATATTTCACAATGCCACTGCAGGCAAAGCATAAGCAGGAGTTACATCACTTATTTGATCAGTGCAGAGATATGTCACAAGGACCCCTATAGGCAGAGCCTGGGCAAGAGTTACATCACCTCGGTGATCAATGCAGTGATATGTCACTATGCCCCGTAGGCAGAGCCTAGTCAAGAGTTACATCACCTGGGTGATCAGTGCAGAGATATGTCACAAAACCCCCATACACAGAGCCTAGACAAGAGTTCAATCACCTAGGTGATCATGCAGAAATATGTCACAGTGCCCCCATAGGCAGATCCAACACAAGAGTTACATCACCTGGGTGATCAGTGTAGAGATATGTCACAATGCCCCCATAGACAGAGCCTAGACAAAAGTCCCATCACCTGGGTGATCAGTGCAGAGATATGTCACAAAGCCCCTGTAGGCAGAGACTAGACAAGAGTTACATCACTTTGTTGATCAGTTCAGAGATGTGTCATGCTGACTGTTTGCTATCGGAGCCCTGCGGGCACCCGGAAACATGCAGGGAAGGGTGGAAGACTGGCATAGTGCCTTCGCTCTCCTTGCCAGTTTCCAAACCGGCCACACTGCAGACTCCCCATGTTGCCGCACACGAGAATCCATCGTCAGGCCATCACGCCGGGGAGACATCTTCTCTCTGGCGTCTCGCGCTGGTCTCCTACGTGGAAATGAACAAGAGCCACACGCCTGCATGTGTGAGACTGTCCCGGCAACGGCGACACCCACAGACACGGCCTCCTTCACGGAGAAAGGGCCTGGAATACTCAAGACTCCCATGGAGGTTCAGTTCCACACTCCCCTCGACCCTCCCAGGCTGGTTTCTCCCTGCTGAAGATGCGTGGGATCCCAGAGAGTGGCTTCCAGTTCCTGCGGGATTCCTGGAGAGGTCCGGAAAGCCAGCCCCCGAAACGCGCCACCCTCACCCCTTCCCCCTCGCTCCCTTCCTCTTTGTCTCTCTGGTACCACCACCTCCATCACCACGCACTCTCCCCCAACCCACCACCCCTCGGCCACAGGCCTGGACTCCCTGGGACCCTGCCAGGGTGGGGCGGGCTGTCCCAGGGCTCACCGCCATTCATGAAGTGGTGGAGCCTGCCTGCCTGCGGGCCTTTATGAGTCGCTTGCTGACTGTCCGGGCAGGCCTTGTGGCTGCACCTGCCGCAGTGCATAGGCTGGCTGAGGTGCACGGGAGCCCGCCGGCCTCTCTGTGCCTGTTTCCATCTGTGAAATTCGGGCCAGGGCTCCCCGCGACGGCCCTCGCGACAACTTCGGACAGCACCCTCCCCGCAGAAGCCCGGGGACGGGGATGGCGAAGGAGACTCGTTTGGACCCCGAGCCAAAGGGAGGCCCTGCGAGCCTGCTTTGAGCGGAACCCGTACCCAGACATCACCACCCGAGAACGGCTGGCCCAGGCCATCGGTATTCCATAGCCCAGGGTCCAGATTTGGTTTTAGGATGAGAGGTCACGCCAGCTGAGTCAGCACCAGCGGGATCTCGGCCCTGGCCCGGGAGACGAGGCCCGCAAGAAGGCAGGCCAAAGCGGACTGCCTTCACCGGATCCCAGACCGCCCTGCTCCTCCGAGCCTTTGAGAGTGATCACTTTCCAGGCATCGCCGCCAGGGAAGAGCTGGCCAGAGAGACGGGCCTCCCGGAGTCCAGGATTCAGATCTGGTTTCAGAATCGAAGGGCCAGGCACCAGGGACAGGCTGGAAGGGCGCCCACGCAGGCAGGCGGCCTGTGCAACGCGGCCCCGTGCGGGTGTCACCCTGCTCCCTCATGGGTCGCCTTCGCCCACACCGGCGCGCGGGGCACGGGGCTTCCCGCACCCCACGTGCCCTGCGTGCCTGGGCTCTCCCACAGAGGGCTTTCATGAGCCAGGGAGCGAGGGCCGTCCCCATGCTCCAGCCGAGCCAGGCCGCGCCGGCAGAGGGGATCTCTCAACCTTCCCCGGCACGCGGGGATTTTGCCTACGCCGCCCCGTCTCCTCCAGAAGGGGCGCTCTCCCACCCTCAGGCTCCTCGGTGGCCTAGGCACCCGGACAAAACCTGGGAGGACCAGGACCCGCAGCATGACGGCCTGCCGGGCCCTTGCATGGTGGGACAGTCTGGGCACACACAAGCGGGACCACAGGGCCAAGGTGTGCTTGTGCCACCTGCGTACCAGGGCAGTCCGTGGTTGGGCTGGGGTCGGGGTCAACAGGTCGCCGGGGTGGCATGAGAACCCCAAGTCGGGGCAGCTCCACCTCGCCAGCCCACGCCCCAGGAGGCCTCCGCGTGGCAGGGGCAGATGCAAGGCATCCCGGCGCCCTCCCAGGCGTCCAGGAGCCGGGCCCTCATCTGCACTCCCCTCCGGCTTGCTGCTGGATGAGCTCCTGGCGAGCCCGGAGTTCTGCAGCGGGCACAAACTTTCCTAGAAATGGAGGCCCCAGGGGAGCTGGAGGCCTTGGAAGAGGCCGCCTCGCTGGAAGCACCCCTCAGCGAGGAAGAATACGGGGCTCTGCTGGAGGAGCTTTAGGGCGCGGGGTTGGGACGGGGTCGGGTTGGGGCAGGGCGGTGGCCTCTCTTTCATGGGGAACACCTGGCTGGCTATGGAGGGGCGTGTCTTCCCCCTGCCCCCTCCACTGGGCTGACTCGCCTGGGATTCCTGATTTCTAGGTCTAGGCCCCTGAGAGACTCCACACAGCGGAGAACTGCCATTGTTTCCTGGGCATCCCGGGGATCCCAGATCCATCCCAGGTACCAGCAGGTGGGCCGCCTACTGCGCACGCGCGGGTTTGCGGGCAGCCGCCTGGGCTGTGGGAGCAGCCCGGGCAGAGCTCTCATGCCTTTCCACCACACCACCACAGCCTGACCACCCCCTCACCAGCCCCAACCCCCACCCCCGAAAATGCTTCCTCCCCTGGGCTGGGTGGAGACCCCTTTCCCTCGAAACACTGGGCTTGTGCAGTGTCCAGGCCTGACACCCCTCCGGCGGCTCACCTCCTCTGTGCCTCCGCGCCAACATCGCCCGCCCACCCGTGCCCCTGCAGCTTCCCAGCTGCCATCATGGAGCGCCTGGCGGCGGAAAGCAGACCTCTAGCTCTCTTTGCCGGCCTCCTGGCTAGACCTGAGCTCATTGCACACCCTGGCTGACGTGCAAGGGAGCCCGCTGGCCTCTCTGTGCCCTTGTGCATCCGTGAAATTCCGGCTGAGGCTCTCCCAACACCTTCCGACGCTCTTTCGTCAAAGCCTGGAAAATAGTTATATATCCTGGATGATCAGTTCAGAAATATGTCACAATGCACCCTCGCTGTGGAGCCTAGAGAAGATTTGCATCATTTGTGTGATCAGTGTAGAGATATATCACAATGTCCCCTGTACAAAAAGCCTGGAAATGATTTACATGACTTTGGTGATCGGTTCATAGGTATGTGAGAAATCCCCAGTAGGCTGAACCTAGACAAGGGTTACATCACTTAGGTGATCAGTGTAGAGATATGTGAAAATTCCCATGTAGACAGAGCCTAGAGAAGTGTTACATCACCTAGTGATCAGTGCAGGGGTAAGTCGTAAAGCGTGCTGCAGGCAGAGTGTAGACAAGTGTTTCCTCCCTGGTGTGATCAGTGCAGATATGTCACAAAGCCCCTGTAAGCAGAACCTTGACAAGGGTTACATCGCCTGTTTGATCAGTGGAAATGTATATCACAAAGCCCCCTGTAGGCAAAGCCCAAACAATTGTTACATCACCTGGGTGAGCAGTGGAGAGATCTGTCACAATGCCCCTGTAGGCAGAGCTTAGACAAAGGTTACATCACCGGGGTTATCAGTGCAGAGATATGTCAAAACTCTCCTGTAGGCTGAACCTAGAAGTGAGTTACATCAACGGGGTGATCAGTGCAGAGATATGTGAGAGTTCCCATGTAGGCAGAGCCTAGACAACTGTTACATCACCTAGGTTATCAGTGCAGGTATAAGTCATAAAGCCTTCTGTAGGCAGAGCGTAGACAAGAGTTCCATCCCCAGGGTGATTAGTGCAGAGCTGTGTCACATAGCCCCTGTAGGCAGAGCCTAGACAAGAGTTTCATCACTTGGTTGATCAGTTCAGAGATGTGTCACAATGTCCATGTAGGCAGATCTAAGGCAAGAGTCCATCACCTGGTGATCAGTGCAGAGATATGTACCAATGTCCCCTGTAGGCAGTGCCTAGACAAGAGTTGCTTCACCTCAGAGATCAGTGCATAGATATGTCACAAATCCTTCTGTGGGCAAAGCCCATACAAGGCTTACATCACCTAGGTGATCAGTGCAGTGATAAGTCACACAAATCCCTGTAGACAGAGCCTAGACAAGAGTTACATCACCTTGGTGATCAGTGCAGATATTTGACACAATGCCCCCATAGACAGAGCCTAGATAAGACTTCCATCACCTGGGTGATCAATGCAGAGATATGTCACAATGCCACTGTAGGCAGAGCCTAGAAAAGAGTTACATGACCTAGGTGATCAGTGCAGAGATATGTGGCAATGTCCCTGTAGGCAGAGCCTTGATAAGTGATACATCACCTGGGTGATCATTCCAGGGATATGTCACAAAGCACCCTGTAGGCAGATCCTAGAGAAGAGTTATATCACTGGGTGATCAGTGCAGAGATAAGTCACAATGCCACTGTAGGCAGAGCCCAGACAAGAGTTACATGACCTAGGTGATCAGTGCAGAGATACGTGGCAATGTCCCTGTAGGCAGAGCCTTGACAAGTGGTACATCACCTGGGTGGTCATTGCAGGGATATGTCATAAAGCACGCTGTAGGCAGATCCTAGACAAAAGTTACATCATCTGGGTGATCAGTGCAGTGATGTGTCACAATGCCATGTAGCCAGAGCCTAGACTAAAGTTACAGCACCTGGGAGATCAGTGCAGAGATATGTCACAATGTCCCCAGTAGGCAAAAACCAGGCAAGAGTTGGATCACCTCGCGATCAGTTCAGAGATATGTCTCAATCCCCCTGAGGGCACAGCCTAGACAACAGTTACATCACCTCGGTTGACAGTGCAGAGATATGTCAAAATGCCCCTGTAGGCAGAGCCTACACAAGTGTTACATCACTTAGGTGATCAGTGCAGAGATATGTCACAATACCCCCTGTAAGCAGAGCCTAGAAAAGAGTTACAACACCTTGGAGATCAGTGCAGAGATCTGTCACAATGCCCCTTTAAGCAGAGCCTAGACAACAGTTACATCACCTGAGAGATCAGTGCAGAGATCTGTCACAATGCCCCTTTAGGCAGAGCTTAGACCAGAGTTACATCACCTGGGTGATCGGTGCAGAGATATGTCACAATGCCCCCATAGGCAAATCCAAGACAAGAGTCCATCACCTGGGTGATCAGTGCAGAAATATGTGACAATGCCCCCAGTGGGCAGAGCCTAGAGAAGAGTCCCATCACCTGGGTGATCAGTGCAGACATATTTCTCAATGCCCCTGCAGGCAGAGCGTAAGCAAGAGTTACATCACCTAGATGATCAGTGCAGATATATGTCACAGGCCCCATATAGGCAGAGCCTGGACAAGAGTTACATCACCTCGGTGATCAATGCAGTGATATGTCACTATGTCCCGTAGGCAGAGCCTAGTCAAGCCTCACATCACCTGGGTGATCAGTGCAGAGGTATGTCACAAAGCCCCCATACACAGAGCCTAAACAAGAGTCCCATCACCTGGGTGATCAGTGCAGAGATATGTCACAAAGCCCCTGTAGGCAGAGACTAGACAAGAGTTACATCACTGTGTTGATGAGTTCAGAGATGTGTCATGCTGACTGTTTGCTATCGGAGCTCTGTGAGCACCCAGAAACGGGGATTTCCTCACCCCACGTGCCCTGCGCAACTGAGGCTCTCCCACAGGGGGCTTTCGTGAGCCAGGGAGCGAGGGCCATCCCCGTGCTCCAGCCCAGCCAGGCCGCGCCGGCAGAGGGGATCTCCCAACCTACCCCGGCACTTGGGGATTTTGCTTACTCCGCCGCGGCTCCTCCGGAAGGGGCGCTCTCCCACCCTCAGTCTCCTCGGTAGCCTCCGCACCTGGGCAAAAGCCGGGAGGACGGGGACCCACAGCACGACAGCCTGCCGGGCCCTTGCGTGGTGGGACAGCCTGGGCCCGCTCAAGCAGTGCCACAGGGCCAAGGTGTGCTTGTGCCACCGGCGTACCAGGGGAGTCCGTGGTGGGGCTGGGGTCGGGGTCCCTAGGTCGCCGGGGTGGCATGGGAACCCCAAGCTGGGGCAGCTCCACCTCGCCAGCCCGCGCCCCCAGTGGCCTCCACGCTGCAGGGGCAAATACAAGGCATCCCGGCGCCCTCCCAGGCGCTCCAGGAGCTGGCAGCTCGTCTGCACTCCCCTCCGGCCTGCTGCCGGATGAGCTCCTGGAGAGCCCGGAATGTCTGCAGCAGGCGCAACCTTTCCTAGAAACGGAGGTCCCGGGGGAGCTGGAAGCCTTGGAAGAGGCGGCCTCGCTGGAAGCACCCCTCAGCGAGGAAGAATACGGGGCTCTGCTGGAGGAACTTTAGGATGCGGGGTTGGGACAGGGTCGGGCCAGGGCAGGGCAGTGGCCTATCTTTCGCGGGGAACCCCTGGCTGGCTATGGAGGGGTGTGTCTTCCCCCCGACCACTCCACCGGGCTGACCGGCCTGGGATTCCTGCCTTCTAGGTCTAGGCCCGGTGAGAGACTCCACACAGCAGAGAAATGCCATTCTTTCCTGGGCATCCCGGGGATCCCAGAGCAGGCCCAGGTACCAGAAGTTAGGCCGCCTACTGGGCACGCGCGGGTTTGGGGGCAGCCACCTGGGCTGTGGGAGCAGTCCGGGCAGAGCTCTCATGTCTTTCCCCAAGCCAACCCCGCCTGACCACCACCACCACACCCCCACCACGCACCCCTGGAAAATGCGTCCTCCCCTGGGCTGGGTGGAGACCCCCGTCCTGCGAAACACCGGGCCCGAGCAGCGTCCAGGCCTGACACCCCTCCGGCGGCTCGCCTCCTCTGCACCTCCGCGCCACCATCGCCCGCCCGCCCGTGCCTCTGCAGCCTCCCAGCTGCCATCATGGAGTGCCTGGCGGCAGAACGCAGACCTCTAGCTCTCTTTGCCGGCCTCCTGGCTAGACCTGAGCTCATTGCGCACCCCGGCTGACGTGCAAGAGAGCCCGCTGGCCTCTCTGTGCCTTTTTCCGTCTGGGAAATTCCAGCTGAGGCTCTCCCAACACCTTCCGACGCTCTTTAGTCAAAGCCTGGAGAATAGTTACATCTCCTGGATGATCAGTTCAGAAATATGTAGCAATGCCCCCTCCCTGCGGAGCCTAGAGAAGATTTGCATCATTTGTGTGATCAGTGCAGAGATATATCACAATGTCCCCCGTACAAAAAGCCTGGAAATGATTTACATCACCTCGGTGATCAGTGCATAGGTATGTCAGAAATCTCCAGTAAGCTGAACCTAGAGAAGGGTTACATCACTTAGGTGATCAGTGTAGAGATATGTGAAAACTCCCGTGTAGACAGAGCCTAGACAAGTGTTACATCACCTAGTGATCAGTGCAGGGATATGTCGTAAAGCCTCCTGTAGGCAGAGTGTAGACAAGTGTTTCCTCCCTGGTGTGATCAGTGCAGAGATATGTCACAAAGCCCCTGTAAGCAGAACCTTGACAAGGGTTACATCACCTGTTTGATCAGTGGAAATGTATATCACAAAGCCCCCTGTAGGCAAAGCCCAGACAATTGTTACATCACCTGGGTGAGCAGTGGAGAGATCTGTCACTATGTCTCCAGTAGGCAGAGCCTAGAAAAGAGTTACATCACCTGGGTGATCAGGGCAGAGTTATGTCACAGTGTCCCCTGTAAGCAGATCCCAGAAAAGAGTTGCATCACCTCGGTGATCAGTGCACAGATATGTCTCAATGCCCCCTGTTGGCGAAGCCAACACAAGAGTTACATCATCTCGGTGATCAGTGCAGTGATATGTTAAAATGCCCCTGTAGGCAGAGCCTAGACAAGAGTTACATCACCTGGGTGATCAGTGCAGAGATATCTCACAATACACCCTGTAAGCAGAGCCTAGAAAAGAATTACATCACCTGGGTTATCAGTATAGAGTTATGTCTATACTGGGTTATCAGTATAGAGTTAAATCCCACTGTAGGCAAAGCCAAGACAAATTTTACATCACCTCAGCGATCAATGCAGAGATATGTCCCAATGTCCCTCTAGGCAGAGCTTAGACAAGAGTCACATCTCCTGGGTGATCAGTGCAGAAATAAGTCACAATGCCCCTTAGGCAGAGCCTAGACAAGAGTTACATAACCCTGGTGATCCGTGCAGAGTGATGTCACAACGCCCTCTGTAGGCAGAGACTAGAAAAGAGTTACATCACCTGGGTGATCAGTGCAGAGATATGTCATAATGCCCCCTGTCGGCAGAGCATACAGAAGAGTTGCATCACCTGGATGATCCGTGCAGAGATATGTCATAATGTCCCCTATAGGCAGATCATAGAGAAGAGTTGCATCACCTGGGTGATCAGTGCAGAGATATGTCACAATGTCCCCTGTAGGCAAAGGCTAGGCAAGAGTTACATCACCTTTGTCATCAGTTCAGGGATATTTGAAAACGCCCATGTAGGCAGAGCCTAGACAAGAGTTACATCACCTAGTTCATCAGTGCAGAGATATTTCACAATACCCCTTGTAGGCCGATCCTAGACAAGAGTTGAATCACCTGGGTGATCAGTGCAGAGGTATTTCACAATGCCCCCTTTGGGCAGAGGATAGACAAGAGTTACATCACCTAGGTGATCAGTGCAGAGATTTGTCAAAATTCCTTGTAGGCAGTGCTTATAAAAGTGTTACATCACCTAAGTGATCAGTGCAGAGATATGTCACAAAGCTCCTGTAGACAGAACTTAGATGAGTTACGTCACCTGGGTGATCAGTGCAAAGGTATGTCAGAAAGCCCCCTGTAGGCAAAGTCTAGACAATAGTTACATCACTTGGGTGATCAGTGCAGAGATCTCTCACAATTCCCCTGTAGGCAGAACTTATACAACGGTTACATCACCTGGGTTATCAGTGCAGAGATATGTCACAATGCCCCCATAGGCAGATCCAAGACAAGAGTCTGTCACCTGGATGATCAGAGCAGTAATATGTCACAATGCCCCCTTAGGCAGAGCCTAGACAAGAGTTCCCTCCCCAGGGTGATCAGTGCAGAAATGTGTCACAAAGCCCCTGTAGGCAGAGCCTAGACAAGAGTTTCATCACGTGGTTGATCAGTTCAGAGAAGTGTCACAATGTCCATGTAGGCAGATGTAAGCCAAGGGTCCATCACCTGGGTGATCAGTGCAGAGATATGTACCAATGTCCCCTGTAGACAGTGCCTAGACAAGAGTTGCATCACCTCAAAGATCAGTGCATAGATATGTCACAAAACCTTCTGTAGTGAAAGCCTATACAAGGCTTACATCACCTAGGTGATCAGTGCAGTGATATGTCACAAAAATCCCTGTAGACAGAGCCTAGACAAGAGTTACATCACGTGGGTGATCAGCGCAGATATTTGACACAATGCCCACATAGACAGAGCCTAGACAAGACATCCATCACCTAGGTGATCAGTGCAAAGATATGTCACAAATCCCTCTTTAGGCAGAGTATAGAGAAGAGTCCCATCACCTGGGTGATCATTGCGGAGATATGTCACAATGCCCTCTGTAGGCAGAGAGTGGACAAGAGTTACATAACCTAGGAGATCTGTGCAGAGCTATGTCAAAACGCCCCTGTAGGCAGAGCCTAGAAAAATGTTACATCACCTGGGTGATCATTGCAGAGATACGTCACAATACCCCCAGTAGGTGGAGCCTAGACAAGAGTTACATCACCTGGGTGATCAGTGCAGAGATACGTCACAATGCCCCCTGTAGGTGGAGCCTAGAGAAGAGTTGCATCACCTGGGTGATCAGTACCGAAATATGTCACAGAGCCCCTGCAGGCAGAGCCTAAAAAACGGTTACATCTCCTGGGTCATCAGTGCAGAAATATGTCCCAAAGCCTCTGTAGGCCGAGCCTAGACAAGAGATACATCTCCTGTGTGATCAGTGCAAAGATATGTCAGAAAGCCCCCTGTAGACAAATCCCAGAAAATTGTTACATCACCTGGGTGATCAGTGGAGATATCTGTCACAATTCCCCTTTAGGCGCAGCTTAGACAAGCGTTACATCACATGAGTGATCAGTGCAGAGATATGTCACTGTGCCCCCATAGGCAGATCCAAGACAAGAGTCCATCACCTGGGTGATGCAGAAATTTGCCACAATGCCACCAGTAGGCAGATAAAGACAAGTGTTACATCACCTGTGTGATCACTGCAGAGATATGTCACAACGCCCCTGTAGGCAGAGCCTAGACAAGAGTCCCATCACCTGGGTGATCAGTGCAGAGTTATGTCACAATGTCCCCTTTTGGCAGAGCCTAGACATGGGTTACATCACCTGGGTGATCAGTGCAGAGATGTCACAAGCCACCTGTAGCCAGAGCCTAGAAGAGTGTTACATCAGCTGTGTGATCAGTGCAGTGACATGTCACAATGTCCCTGTAGCCATATACTTGACAAAAGTGACATCACCTGGGTGATCAGTGCGGAGATATGTCACAATGTCTCCAGTTGGCAGAGCCTGGACAAGAGTTACATCACCTGGGTGATCAGGGCAGAGATATGTCACAATGCCCCCTATAGGCATAGCCTGGACAAGAGTTATATCACCTCGGTGATCAATGCAGTGATATGTCACTATGCCCCAGTAGGCAGAGCCTAGTCAAGCGTTACATCACCTGGATCATCAGTGCAGAGATATGTCACAAAGCCCCCATACGCAGAGCCTAGACAAGGGTCCCATCACCAGGGTGATCAGTGCAGAAATATGTCACAATGCCCCCTAGGTAGATCCAACACAAGAGTTAAATCACCTCGGTTATCATTGTATAGGTATGTCAAAATGCCCCCGTTGGCAGAGCCTAGACAAAAGTCCCATCACATGGGTGATCAGTGCAGAGATGTGTCAAAAAAGCCCTTGTAGGCAGAACCTAGACATGTGTTTCATCAGCTGGGTGATCAGTGCAGAGATATGTGACAAGGCGCCTTTAAGCAAAGCCTAGACAATAGTTACATCATCTGAGTGATCAATGCTGTGATATGTCACTATGCCCCAGTAGGCAGAGACTAGTCAAGGGTTTCATCACGTAGGTGATCAGTGCAGAGTTATGTCACAAAGCCCCCATACACAGAGCCTGGAAAAGAGTCTGATCACCTGGGTGATCGGTGCAGAAATGTGTTGCAATGCCCCCATAGGCAGATCCAACACAAGAGTTATATCACCTGGGTGGTCAGTGTAGAGATATGTCACAATGCCCCCGTAGGCAGAGCCTAGACAAAAGTCCCATCACCTGGGTGATCAGAGCAGAGATATGTCAAAAAGCCCCTGTAGGCAGAGCCTAGACAAGGTTTACATCACTTGGTTGATAAGTTCAGAGATGTGTCACAATGCCCATGTAGGCAGAGCCTAGAAAAGAGTTACATCACCTGGGTGATGAATGCAGTGATACGTCAAAATGCCCCTGTAGGCAGAGCCTAGACAAGAATTAAATCATCTAAGTGATCAATGCAGTGATACGTCAAAAAAAATCCTTTCAGACAGAGCCTAAACAAGAGTTACATCACCTGGGTGATCAGTGTAGATATTTGACACAATGCCCCATAGACAGAGCCTAGACAAGACTTCCATCACCTGGTTGATCAGTGCAGAGATGTGTCACAAAGACCCCTGTAGGCAGAGCCTAGAGAAGAGTTGCATCACCTAGGTGATCAGTGCAGGGATATGTCACAATACCCCCGTAGGTGAGGGCTGGACAAGAGTTACATCACCTGGGTGATCAGTGAAGTGATACATCAAAATGCCTCTGTAGGCAGAGCCTAGACGAGAGTTACATCATCTAGGTGATCAGTGCAGTGATATGTCACAAAAATCCCTGTAGACAGAGCCTAGACAAGACTTCCATCACCTGGGTGATCTGTGCAGAAATATGTCACAAATCCCCCTCTAGGCAGAGGATAGAGAAAAGTCCCATCACCTGAGTGATCAGTGCAGAGATATGTCATGAAGACCCCTGTAGGCAGAGCGTAGAGAAGAGTCCCATCACCTGTGTAATCAGTGTAGTGATATGTCACAATGCCCCTGTAGGCAGAGAGTAGACAAGAGTTGCATTACCTGGGTGATCGGCAGAGAGATATGTAACAATGCCACCTCAGGGCAAAGCCTAGAAAATAGTTATATTGCCTAGTTGATCAGTGCAGAAGTATGTCACAAAGCACCCTGAAAGTATACCCTAGAGAAGAGTTACATCACCTGGGTGATCAGTGCAGTGATATGTAACAATCTCCCTGTAGGCAGAGCCTAGAAATGGGTTACATCACCTGGGTGATCAGTATAGAGACATGTGGCACATCCCCCTTTACACAAAGCCTAGAAAAGAGTTACATCATCTGGGGAATCAGTGCAGAGATATCTCACAATGCACCCATAGGGAGAGCTTAGACAGGGTTCACATCACCTCAGTGATCAGTGCAGAGGTGTGTCACAATGCCCCCTTAGGCAGAGCCTAGACAAAAGTTACATCACCTGGATGATCAATACAGAGTGATGTCACGAAGCACCTTGTAGGCAGAGCCTAGAGAAGAGTTACATCACCTGCGTGATCAGTGCAGAGATATTTCACAATGCCCCCTGTAAGCAGAGCCTAAAGAAGAGTTGCATCACCTGGGTGATCAGTGCAGAGATATATTACAATGTCCCCTGTAGGCAAAGCCTAGACAAGAGTTACATAACCTCGACGATCACTTCAGAGATATGTCAAAACGCCCCTGTAGGCAGAGCCTAGAAAAGAGTTACAACAACTAGGTGATCAGTGCAGAGATATGTCACAATACCCCCTTTAGGCAGAGTCTAGGCAAGAGTTACATCACCTGGGTGATCAGGGCAGAGATATGTCACAATGCCCCCTGTGGGCAGAGCCCACACAAGAGTTGCATCACCTCGGTGTTCAGTGCAGAGATATGTCTCAATGTCTCCTGTCGGCAAAGCCCAGACAAGAGTTACATTATCTCGGTCATCAGTGCATAGATATGTCAAAATGCCCCTGAGGGCAGAGCCTAGAAAAAATTTACATGACCTGGGTGATCAGTGCAGAGACATGTCACAATGTCCATGAAGGCAGAGCCTAGACAAGAGTTACATCACCTGGGTGATCAGTGCAGAGTGATGTCACACCGCCCTCTGTAGGCAGAGACTAGAGAAAAGTTACCTCACCTGAGAGATCAGTGCAGAGTTATGTCACAACGCCCTCTGTAGGCAAAGACTAGTCAACAGTTACATCACCTGTGTGATCAGTGCAGATATATGTGACTATGTTCCTGTGGCCAGAGCCTAGACAAGAGTTACATCACCTCTGTGATCAGTGCAGAGATATGTCACAATGCCCCCTGTAGGCAGATCCCCGACAAGAGTTGCATCACCTCTGTGATCAGTGCAGTGATAAGTCTCAATGCCCTCTGTCAGCTAAGCCTGTACAAGAGTTACATCATCTTGGTGATCAGTGCAGTGATATGTTAAAATGCCTCTGTAGGCAGAGCCTAACAAGAGTTATATCACCTGGGTGATCAGTGCAGAGATATCTCACAATACCCCTTGTAAGCTGAGCCTAGACAAGAGTTACATCACCTGGGTGATCAATGCAGAGATATGTCAGAAATCCCACTGTAGGCAAAGCCTAGACAAGTGTTACATCACCTCAGTGATCAGTGCAGAGATATGTCCCAATGCTCCTGTAGGCAGAGCTTAGACAAGAGTCACATCTAGATGATCAGTGCAGAGATACGTCACAATGCTCCCATAGGCAGAGCCTAGACAAGAGTTACATAACCCGGATGATCCGTGTAGAATGATGTCACAAAGCCTTCTGTAGGCAGAGATTGGAAAAAAGTTACTACACCTGGGTGATCAGTGCAGAGATATGTCACAACGACGCCTGTAGGCAGAGCATAGAGAAAAGTTGCATCACCTGGGTGATCAGTGAAGAGATATGTCACAATGTCCCTTGTAGGCAAAGCCTAGGCAAGAGTTACATCACTTTTGTCATAAGTTCCGAGATATGTCAAAACGCCCCTGTAGGCAGAACCTAGACAAGAGTTGTATCACCTGGGTGATCAGTGCAGAGATATTTCACAATGCCCCGTGTAGGCAGAGGGTAGACAAGAGTTACATCACCCAGGTGATCAGTGCAGACATATTTCATAATACCTCCTGTCAGCAGATCCTAGAAAAGAGTTGCATCACCTGGGTGATCAGTGCAGAGATATTTCACAATGCCCCCTGTAGGCAGAGGGTAGATCAGGGTTTCATCACCTAGGTGATCAGTACAGAGGTTTGTCAAAATTCCCTTTAGGCAGTGCTTATAAAACTGTTATGTCACCTAGGTGATCAGTACAGAGATATGTCAAAAAGCCCCCTGTAGGCAGAGCCTAGACAAGAATTCTCTCCCCGGGATGATCAATGCAGAGATATGTCACAAGGCCGCTGTAGGCAGAGCTTAGATGAGTTACTTTACCTGGGTGATCAGTGCAAAGATATGTCACAAAATCCCCTGTAGGCAAAGCCTAGACAATTGCTACTTCACTTGGGTGATCAGTGGAGAGATCTCTCACAATTCCCCTGTAGGCAGAGCTTATACAACATTTACATCGCCTGGGTGATCAGTGCAGAGATATTTCACAGTGCCCCCATAGGCAGATGCAAGACAAGAGTCCGTCACCTGGATGATCAGTGCAGAAATACATCACAACGCCCTCATATGCAGAGCCTGGACAAAAGCCCCATCACATGGATGATCAGTGCAAAGTTATGTCACAAAGCAACTTTAGGCAGATCCTAGACAAGGGTTACATCACCTGGGTGATCAGTGCAGAGATATATCACAATGCCACTGTAGGCAGAGCCTAGACAAGAGATGCATGACCTATATGATCAGTGCAGAGATACATAGCAAAGCCCTTGTAGGCAGAGCTTTGACAAGTGGTACATCACCTGGGTGATCATTGCAGGGATATGTCACAAAGCACCCTGTAGGCGGATCCTAGACAAGAGATACATCAACTGGGTGATCAGTGCAGAGATATGTCACAAGCCCCCCGTACACAGAGCGTAGACAAGAGTTATATCACCTGGGTGATCAGTGCAGTAATATGTCACAATGCCATGCAGCCAGAGCTTAGACAAAAGTTACATCACCTGGGAGATTAGTGCAGAGATATGTCACAAAGCCCCCAGTAGGCAGAGCCCAGACAAAAGATGGATCACCTTGGGATCAGTGCAGAGATATGCCTCAACCCCCCTGTGGGCACAGCCTAGAGAAGAATTACATCACCCCGGTTAACAGTGCAGAGATATGTCAAAATGCCCCTGTAGGCAGAGCCCACACAAGTGCTACATCACTTACGTTATCAGTGCACAGATATGTTACAATATCCCCTGTAAGCAGAGCCTAGACAACAGTTACATCACCTGGGTGATCAGTGTAGACATATGTGACAAGGCCCCTTTAAGCAGAGCCTAGACAATAGTTACATCAGCTGAGTGATCAGTGCAGAGATCTGTCACAATACCACTTTAGACAGAGCTTAGACTAGAGTTACATCACCCGGGTGATCAGTGCAGAGATATGTCACAATGCACCCATGGGCACATCCAAGACAAGAGTCCGTCACCTGGGTGATCAGTGCAGAAATATGTGACAATGCCCCCAATAGGCAGAGCCTAGAGAAGAGTCCCATCACCTGGGCGATCAGTGCAGAGTTATGCCACAAAGCCCCCTGTAGGCAGAGCCTAGACAAGACTTACATCACCTGGTTGATCAGTAAAGAGATATTTCACAATGCCCCTGCAGGCAATGTGTAACGAAGAGTTACATCAACTAGATGATCAGTGCAGAGATATGTCACTGGGCCTTCTATAGGCACAGCCTTGACAAGAGTTACATCACCTTGGTGATCAATGCAGTGATATGTCACCATGGCCCAGAAGGCACAGTCTAGTCAAGCGTTTCATCACCTGGGTGATCAGTGCAGGGATATGTCACAAATCCCCCATATACAGAGCCTAGAAAAGAGTCCCATCACCTGGGTGATCAGTGCAGAAATATGTCACGATGCCCCCTAGGCAGATCCAACACAAGAGTTACATCACCTGGGTGATCAGTGAAGGGATATGTCACAATGCCATCGTAGGCAGAGCCTAGACAAAAGTCCCATCACCTGGGTCACCAGTGCAGAGATAGGTCACAATGCCCCCATACACAGAGCCTATAAAATACTCTCATCACCTGCACTGCAGCCTGTGTGACAGAGGGAGACCCTGTTGAAAGAAAGGAGTGGAATGGAAGGGATTGGATTGGAATGGAATGGATTGGAGTGGAGTGGAGTGGAATTGAGTGGAGTGGAGTGGAGTGCAGTGGAATGGAATGGAATGGAATGGTGAAATGAAAAGTGAGCTGAGATTGTGCCACTGCACACCAGCCTGGGTGACAGAGTGAGATACTGTCAAAAGAAAGTACTGGAATGGAATGGAGTGGAATGGAATGGAATGGAATGGAGTGGAATGGAATGGAATGGAGTTGGGAGCAGTGGAGTGGAGTGGAGTAGAAAGGAGTGGAATGGAATGGGATGGAAAGAAAAGGACTGGAGTGGACCGGACTGGGGAGAAGTGGAGTGGAATGGATTGGATTGGAGTGGAGTGGAGTGGAATTTAATGGAGTAGAATGCAATGGAATGGTGAAATGAAATGTGAGCTGAGATTCTGCCACTGCACTCCAGGCTGGGTGACAAAGTGAGATACTCTCGAAAGAAAGGAATGGAATTGAATGCAGTGGAATGGAATGGAATGGATTGGAGTGGAGTGGAGTGGAGTGAAGTCAAGTAGAGTGCAATCAAGACGAATGGAAAAAGATGGCATGGAATGGAATGAAGAGGAGTGGAGTGGGGTGGAGTGGAGTGCAGTAATATGGAGCAGAATGGAATGGGATGGAGTCGAATATAGTGGAGTGGAGTGCAGTGGAGTGGAGAGGGCTGGAATGGACTGGAATGGAATCGGGTGTAATGGAATGTAGTGCAGTGCAGGGGACTGCAGTGGAACAGAGTGGAATGGAACGGAATGGAATGGAATAGAATAGAATGGAAAGGACAGGAATGGAAGGGAATGCAATGCAATGGAATGGAATGGAATGGAACGGAGCGGAACGGAACGGAATGGAACGGAACGGAACGGAATGGAATGCAGTGGAATGCAATGGAATAGAATGAAATGCAATGGAAAAGAATGAAATGCAATGGAAAGATGACATATAATGTGAGCTGAGATTGTGCCACTGCACTCCAGCCAGGGTGACACAGTGATATCCTGTCGAAAGAAATGAATGGAATGCAACGGAGTGGAATGGAGTGGAGTGGAATGGAAAGGGAAGGAGTGGGACGGAATGGAGTGGAGTGGAGTGAAATAGAGTGGAGTGGAATGGGATGGAATGGAATGCAATGGAATGGTGAAAAGAAATGTCAGCTGAGGCTGTGCCACTGCACTCCAGCCTTTGTGAGAGAGTGTCTTCCTGTGGAAAGAAAGGAATGGAATGGAACGGAGTGGAATGGAATGCAGTGGAGTGGAGTGGAATGCAGTGGAGTGGAGTGGAGTAGAGTGGAATGGAATGGATTGGAGTAGAGTGGAGTGGAATGGAGTGTCATGCAGTGGAGTGGAATGGAGTGGCATGGAGTGGAATGCAGTGGAGTGGAGTGGAATGGAGAGGAGTGGACCGGAGTGGAGAAGAGTGGAATGAAATGGAGTGGAGTGGAATGGATTGACATGGATTGGAATGGAGTGGAGTGGACCGGAGTGGAACGGAAACGAGTGGGGTTGAGTGGAAGGGAATGGAATGGAAAGGAATGCAGTGGAATGGAATAGAATGAAATGGTGAAAATAAATGTGTGACACAGGGAGATCCTGTTGAAAGAAAGGAGTGGAATGGAAGGGATTGGAATGGAATGGAATGGAATCGATTGGAGTGGAGTGGAATGGAATTGAGTGCAGTGGAGTGCAGTGCAGTGGAATGGAATGGAGTGGAAAGGTGAAATGAAAGGTGAAATGAAAGTGGAAAGGTGAAATGAGCTAAGATTGTGCCACTGCATACCAGCCTGGTTGATAGAGTGAGATACTGTCAAAAGAAAGGAATAGAATGGAATGGAATGGAGTGGAACGGAACGGATTGGAGTGGAGTGGAGGGGAGTGGAGTGGAAAGGAGTGGAATGGAATGGGATGGAATGGAAAGGACAGGAATGGACTGGAATGGAATGGAGTGGAGTGGAATGTACTGGAGTGGAGTGGAGTGTAATTGAAAGGAAGAGAATGGAATGGAATGGTGTAATGTAATATGAGCTGAGATTGTGCCACTACACTCCAGGCTGGGTGACAGAGTGAAATACTCTCGAAAGAAAGGAAAGGAATGGAATGCAGTGTAATGGAATGGAATGGAGTGGACTGGAGAGGAGTGGAGTGGAGTGAAGTGGAGTGGAGTGGAATGGAATGGAATGGAGTGGAATGGAATGGAATGGAATGGAATGGAATGGAATGGAATGGAATGGAATGGAATGGAGTGCAGTGGAGTGGAGTGGAATGGAATGGAATGGAATGGAATGGAATGGAATGGAATGGAATGGAATGGAATGGAGTGGGATAGAATGCAATGGAAATGAATTGAATGGAAATGGAATGGTGAAATAAATCTGTGCTGAGGTTGTGCCACTGCGTTATACCCTGTGTGAGAGAGGGAGATCTTGTCAAAAGAAAGGAGTGGAGTGGAAGAGATTGGAATTGTATGGAATGGAATAGGTTGGAGTGGAGTGGAGTGGAATTCAGTGGATTGGAGTGTAGTGCAGTGGAATGGAATGGTGAAATGAAAAATGGGATGAGATTGTGCCACTGCACTCCAGCCTGGGTGACAGAGTCAGATCCTGTCAAATGAAAGGAATGCAATCTAAAGGAGTGGAATGGAATGGAATGGAATGGAAAGGACTGGAGTAGAGTGGATTGGAGAGGACAGGAGTGGAATGGAATGGGATGGATGTGAAAGGAGTGGAGTGGAGTGGAATGCAATGGAGTGGAGTGAAATGGAATGGATTGCAATGGAGTGGAGTGGAGTAGAGTGGAATGGAACTGAATGGAATGGAATTGAATGGAATGGTGAAATGAAATGTCAGCTGAGATTGTGCCACTGCTCTCCAGGTTGGGTGATGGAGTGAGATACCCTCGAAAGAAAGGAATGGAATGGAATGCAGTTGAATGGAATGGATTGGAATGGAGTGGACTGGAGTGGAGAGGAGTGGAGTGAAGTGGAGTGGAGTGGAATGGAGAGCAACGGAATGGGATGGAATGAAATGGAATGAAGTGGAGTGGAGTGGGGTGGAGCAGAGTCCAGTGGAATGGAGCAGAATGGAATGGGATGGAGTGGAATGGAGTGGTGTAGAAAGAAGGGGAGTGGAGAGGAGTGGAATGGAGTGGGATGGAATTGGATGTGATGCAATGTAGTGGAGTGGAATGGGATGGAGTGTTGTGGAGTGGAGTGGAGTGGAATAGAATGGAATGGAATATAATGGAATGGAATGGAATGCAATGGAATGAAATGGAATTCAATGGAATGAAATGGAAAAGAATGCAAAGAAATGGAAAGTTGTCATGTAATGTGAGCAGAGACTGTGCCACTGCTCTCCAGCCTGAGTGACACAGTGATATACTGTCAAAAGAAACGAATGGAATGCAATGGAGTGAAGTGGAATGGAATGAAAAGGAGTGCATTGAAGTGGAGTGGAGTGGAGCAGAGTGGAGTGGAGTGGAGGGGAATTGAATGGTAAGGAATGGAATGGTAAGTAATTGAGTGGAGTGTAATGGACTGGAGAGGAATGGAGTGGAGTGGAGTGGAATACCATAGAATGGAATGTAATGGGAGGGAATGGAATGGATTGGAATGGAATGAAATGGAACGGAGTGGAGTGGAATGGAGTGGATTGGAGTGGAATGGAGTGGAGAGGAGTGGAGTGGAGTGGAATGGAATGGAGTGGAATGAAATGGAATGGAGTGGAGTGGAGTGGAAAAGAGTGGAAAAGAGTGGAATGGAATGCGGTGGAATGAAATGGAGTGGAGTGGACTGGAGTAGAGTGAAATGGAATGCAGTGGAATGGAATGAAGTGGAATGGAATGGAATGGAATGAAATGAAATGGAATGAAATGGAGGAAAGGAGTGTGTGGTGAGATTGTGCCACGTGCTACAGACTGTGTGTCAGAGGGAGATTCTGTCAAAAGAAAGGAGTGGAGTGGAAGGGATTGGAATGGAATGGAATGGAATGGAATGGAATGCAGTGGAGTGGAGTGGAGTAGAATTCAGTGGAGTGGAGTGGAGTGCAGTGGAATAGAATGGAATAGAATGAAATGGTGAAGTGAAATGTTAGATGAGATTGTGCCACTACACACAAACCTTGGTGACAGAGTGAGATCCTGTCAAAAGAAAGGAATGGAAAGGAAAGGAGTGGAATATAATGGAATGCAGTGGAATGGAATGGAATGGAGTGGAGTGGAGTGGAATGGAAAGGGTTAGAATGAAACGCAAAGGAACGGAAAGGAGTGGAGTGGAATGGACTGTAGTGGAGTGGAGTGGAGTTGAATGGATTGGAGTGGAGTGGAGTAGAGTGGAGTAGAGTGGAATGGAATGCAATGGAATGGTGAAATGAAATGTGAGCTGGGACTGCGCCACTGCACTGCAGGCTGGGTGACAGAGTGAGATACTTTCAAAAGAAAGGAATAGAACTGAATACAGTGGAATGGAATGGAATGGAGTGGAGTGGACTGGAGTGCAGTGGAGTGGGGTGAAGTAGAGTTGACTCGAATGGAGAGGAATGGAATAGGATGCAATGGAATGGAATGGAATTAAGTGGAGATGAGTGGGGTGGAGAGGATTCTAGTGGAATGGAGCAGAATGGAAAGGGATGGAGTGGAATGGAGCATTGTGGAGTGCAGTGAAGAGGAGAGGAACGGAATGGTGTGGAATGGAATCGGAAATAAAGAAATTTAGTGGAGTGGAGTGGAGTAAAGTAGAACGGAGTGGTATGGAATGGAATGGAATAGAATCAAATGGATTTGAATGGAATGGACTGGAATGGAATGGAATGGACTCGAATGGAACGGAATCGAATGAAATGGAATGCAGTGAAATGTAATTGAATGGAATGGACTCGAATTGAATGGAATGGAATGGAACGGTCTCCAATGCAATGACATCAAAGGGAATAGAATCGGTTGGAATGGAATAGACTCGAATGGAAAGGAATGGAATCGACAGGAATGGAAATGGAATGGACTCGAATTCAATGTACTGCAATGGAATGCAATCGAATGGAATGGAATCAAAATTAATGGACTGGAATGGAATGGTCTCGAATGGAATGGTCCTGAAAGGAAAGGAATGGAATGGAAAAGAATGGAATGGAGTGGGGTGGAATGGAATGGAATAGAATTTAATGGAATGGAATGGAATCGAATGAAATAACCTGGAGTGGAATGGACTTGAATGGAATGTACTCGAATGAAATGGAATGAAATGGAATGTAACAGAATTTAATGGAATGCAATGGATTAGAATGAAAAGGGATTGAATCAAATAAAATGGAATGCAATCGAATGGAAGGGAATGGAATGGAATGGAATAAAATGGAATGGATTCAAATGGAATGGAATGGAATTCAATGGAATGCAATGGAATGGAATGGAATCTAATGGCATGGAAAGGAACGGGATGGAATGGAATGGAATGGAATGGAATGGAATGGAACGGAACGGAAAGGAATGGACTTGAAAGAAATGGAATGGAATGGACTCAAAAGTAATTGACTGCAATCACATGGAATCGAATGGTATGGAATGGAATGGAATGGAATGGATTTGAAAAGAATGGAATGGAAAGAAAAGGAATGGAACGGACTGGAACGAAATGGACTGGAATGAATTGGAATAGAATGGAATGGAAAGGAATATAGTGGAATGCGATGGAATGGACTGGAATGGAATGGAATGGAATGGACTCTAATGGAGTGGAGTGTAATAGAACGGTCCCAAATGGAATCTAATCGAATGGAATGGAACCAAATGGAATGGAAAGAAATGGAATGGAATCAAATGGAAAGGACTGGAATGAAATGTACTGGAATGTAACGGACTCGAACGGAATGGATTGGAATGGAACGCACTCGAAGGGAATGGAATTGAATGGAACGGACTCGAAGGGAATGGAATGGAATGGAACGGAATGGAACGGAACGGAACAGAATGGAACGGATTCTAATAGAATGGCCTAGAATGGAATGGATTCAATAGGATGGACTCAAGTGGAATGTAATCAGATGGAATGCAATCGAACGGGATGGAATCAAATGGAACAGAATCGAATGGAAAGGACTGGAAGGAAACTAAATTCATTAGAGTGGACTCGAATGGAATGGACACGAAAGGAAAGAATCGAATGGAATGGAATAGAATGGAATGCAATCGAATGGAATGCAATGGAATGGAAAGGAATGGAATGGAATCACCTGGAATGGACTTCAATGGAATAGAATCTACTGTAATGGAATGGAATGCAATGCAATGCATTCTATCGGAGTGGACAGGAATGGAATTGACTAGAATGGAATGGACTAGAATGGAATGAACTCAAAAAGAAGGGAATGGAATGGAATGGAATAGAACAGAAAGGAAAGGTATCGAATGGAATGGAATCTAATGTAATGCAATCAAATGGAATGCAATAGAATGCAAACGAATGGAATGGATTGGAATGGAATAGAAAGGAATGGAATTGAATCGAGTGAAATGGATTCGAATGGAACGGAATAGAATGGAATGAAAAAGATTGGAATGCAATGGAATGGAAAGGACTCGAATGCAATAGACTGGAATGGAATGGACTAGAATGAAATGGACAGGAAGGGAATGAACTCTAATGGAATGCAAACGAATGGAATGGAATCAAAAGTAATGGAATCAAATGGAATGAACTGAATGGAATGAAATCGAATGGAATGCACTGGAATGTAATGGACTTGAATTGAATGGAATCGAATATAATGGAATGGGATGGAATGAAAAGAAATGGAACGGAATGGAATCAAATGGAATGGACTCGAATGCAATGCACTGGAATTGAATGGTATTGAGTGGAATGGACTTGAACGGAATGGAATCTAATGTAATAGAATCGAATGCAAAGGAATCGAGTTGAATGGAATTATTGGAATGGACTGCAATGGAATGGACTGGAAAGGAATTGAATCGAATGGAATGGAATAGAATGGAATGGATTGGAATAGAATGGACTCTAAAGGAAGGGAATGAAATGGAATGGTCTCGAAAGGAATGGAATGGAATTTAAGGGAATGGAATGTGTTTGAAAAGAATGGACTCCAAAAGATTCGCTTCGAATAGAATGGAATCGAATGGAATAGACTGGATTGGAATGGACTCAGATGCAATGGACTGGAAAGGAAAGGTCTCGAATGGAAGGTAACAGAATGGAACGTACTCGAATAGAATGGACTCGAATGGAAAGGAATGGAATGGAATGGAATGGAATGGCATCAAATGGAATCGATTGGAATGGCATGGATTTGAACCGAATGGAATGAAATGGAAAGGAATGAAATGGAATGGTCTCGAATGTAATGGGCAGTAATGGAATGGCACCAAATGGAATGGAATGAATTGGAATGGAAAGGATTAGACTCGAATGTAATTGACTGGAATGTAATGGACTCGAATGGAATGGAATCAAAAGAAATGGAATAGAATGGAATGGAATGGAACCGAATATAACAGACTGGAATGTAATGGAATAGAAAGTTATGGACTTGAATGGAATGGAATCAAAAGAAATGGAATAGAATGAAATGGAATGGAACCGAATATAACAGACTGGAATGGAATGGAATAGAAAGTTATGGACTTGAATGGAATGGACTGGAATGGAATGGAATCAAATGGAATGGAATCGAATGGAATGGATTGGAAAGCAATGGAAACAAATGGACTGGACTGGAATGGAACATTCTATAATAAAATGAAATCGAATGAAATGTAACAAAATGGAATGGAATGTATTCCAATGTAATGGCTTGGAAAGGAATTGACTCGAATGTAACTGACTTGAATGGAATGCAATTGAATGGGATGGAATAGAATGTAATGGAATGGAATGGATTGGAATGGAAAGGAATGGAATGGAATGAAATGGAATGGAATGGAATGGAATGGAATGGAAGAGAATTGAATGCAATGGAATGAAATGGAATCAAATGAAATGGAATCGAATGGAGTGGACTGGAATGGAATGGATAGGAATACAATGGATTCGAATGGAACGGACTCGAATGGAGTGGATTTGAATCAAATGGACTTGAGTGGCATAGATTCAAATGGAATGGACTGGAATGGAATGCCATGGAATGGAATGGAATATAATGGGATGGAATCGAATGGAATGGGATGGAATCGAATGGAATGGAATCGAATGGAGTGGACTCAAATGGAATGGACTCGAATGGAATGGACTCGAATGGAATGGAATCAAATTGAATGGAGTGGAATCGAAAGGAATGGAATCGCAAGGAATGGAAAGGAATGGCATGGAATAGAATAGAATGGAATGGAATCCAGTGGAATGGACTGGAATGAAACGTACTGGAATGGAATGTACGCAAATGGAATGGAATGAAAGGGAACAGACTCGAATGGAATGGAAACGAATAGAATTGAATCAACTGGAATGGTAGTTAGTGGAATGGAATGGAGAGGAATGGACACGAATGGAATGGGTTCGAATAGAATGGACATGAATGCAATGGATTCAAATGGGATGGACTCGAATGGAATGCATTTGAATGGAATGGAATCCAATGGGATGGAATCAAATGGAATTGAATTGAATTGAATGGAATCAAATGGAATGGACTGGAATGCAATGGACCCATACAGAGTGGACTCCAATGGAATGGACTCAAAATGAAAGAAATCCAATGTAATGGAATAGAACGGAAGGGAAACGACTCGAAGGGAAAGGAATCTAATGGAATGCAATTGAATGGAATGCAATGGAACGGAATGGAATGGAATGGAATGGAATGGAACGGAACGGAATGGAATGGAATCGAAAAGAATAGAATCGAGTGAAAGTCTTGAATGGAATGGAATCTAATGGAATGGAAAGGAATGGACTCGAATGGAATGCACTGGAATAGAATGGACACGAATAGAATGGACTCAAATAGAATGGACTAAAAAGGAAACGAATCAAAAAGAATGGAATCGATGGGAATGGAATCGAATGGAATGGAATAGAAAGGAACGCAATGGAATGGAATGGAATGGTATTGAATGGAATGGAATATAATGGAATGTAATTGAGTGGAATGGAGATGAATGGAAAAGAGTCAAATGGAATGGAATATAATGGAATGGAATTGGACAGAATGGAATGGAATGGAATGGAACGGACTCGGATGTAATGGGCCGGAAGTGAGTGGACTCGAATGGAATGGATTGGAATGGAATGAACTCGATTGGAATGCAATAGAATGGAATGGAATCGAATGTAATGGAATCAAATGGAATGGAACTGAATAGAATGGAATCGGATGGAATGGACTGGAATGGAATGGACTCGAACGGATTGGAATCAAATATAATAGAATGTAATGTAATGGAATGGAAAGGAATGGAATCAGATGGAAAGAATTCGAATGGAATGGACTGGAATTAATTGGAATCGAATGGAATGGACTCGAACGGAATGGAATCTAACGTAATGGAATCAATTGGAATGGAATCGAATTGAATGGAATCAATTGGAATGGACTGGAAAGGAATGGACTGGAAAGGAATTGAATGGAATGGAAGGGAAGGGAATCCAATGGAATGGAATGGCATGGAACAGAATCGAATGTAACAGATTTGAATGGAATGAAATCAAATGAAAAGGGAATGAATGGAATGGAATCAAATGGAGTTCAATCAAATTAAATGGAATGAATCGAATGGAATGGAATCAAATGGAATGGAATCAAATTTAAAGGAGTCGAATGGCATCGAATGGAATCAAATGGATTGTGGTGAAGTGGATTGGAGTGGAACGGACTGGAATGGAATGGGGTGGAATGGAATTGAATGTAGAGGAGGGTACAGGAGTCGAATGGAGTCAAATGGAATGGAAGGGGAAGGAAAGGAATTGAACGGAATGGAGTGTAATGGAGTGGAGTGGAATGTAATGCAATGGAATGGAATGGAAAGGAATGGAATGTAATGGAGTTAAATGGATTGAAAAGCAGTGTAATGGAATGAAGTGGAGTGGGATGGAATGGAGTTTAGTGGAGTGGAGTGGAATGGAATTGAATGGAATAGACACCTAAGACAGGAGTCGAATGGAATGGAATCGAACGCAAAGGAATGGAATGGAATACAATTAAATGTAATGGAAAGGAATGCAATGGAATGGAATGGAGTGGAATGCAATGGAATCAAATTGAATGGATTGGAATCGAATAGAATGTAAATGAATTGAATGGAATGGAACGAAATGGAATAGAATTGAATGGACTGGAATGGAATGCAATAGAAAGGACTGGACTGGACTGGAATGGAATGGAATGGAATCGAATCAAATCAAATCAAATTTAATGGAATCAATTAGAATGGGACAGAATGGAATGGACTGGACTGAAATGGAATGGGGTGGAATGGACTCGAATGTAATGGAATGGAATGGACTCGAATGGAATGGAATTGAAAGCAATGGAATGCAATGGAACAGAATAGAATGGAATGGAATGGACTCTAATGTAACGGAATAGAATGCTATGGACTTGAATGGAAAGGATTCAAATGGAATGGACTCGACAGGAATGGACTCGAAAGGAGTGCAATCTAACGGAATGGAATCTAATGGAAAGGAATCAGGTGAAATGGACTGGAAGGGAAAGGTTTCTCATGGAATCGAATGGAATAGAAAGGAATGGAATGGAATCGAATCGAATGGAATGGATTGAAATGGAATGGACTCGAATGGAATGGAATCCAATGGAATGGACTTGAAAGTAAAGCAATTGAATGGAATGGAATCGAATGGAATGGATTCAAAGGGAATGAAATACAATCAAATTGAATGGAATCAAACGGAGTGGAATGGAATGCAATGTAATGGACTCGAATGTAAATGACTGGAATGGAAAGGACTGGAATCAAATGGACTAACATGAAATGGAGTCATATGGAATGGAATCAAAGAGAATAGAACGGAATGGAATGGAATGGAATCGAATGGAAAGGAATATACTCGAATATAAAGGACTGGTATGGAATGTACTTGAATGAAATGGACTTGAATGAAAAGGATTCGAATGGAATGGACTCAAATGGAATGGAGTTAAATGGAATGGTCTCGAATAGAATGCAATCGAGTAGAATGGAATCAAATCGGATGGAATCTAATGGAATGGACTGCAATGCAATGGACTGGAATGGAATGGACTTGAATGGAATGGAATGTAAAGGAATCGTAAAGAATGGGATGGACTCGATTGTAATAGATTGTAAAGGAATGGACTAGAATGGAATGGACTCGAATGGAATGGAATTAAATGCAATGGAAAGGATTGGAATGTACTCGAACATAAATGAATAGAAGGGAATGGACTTGAATGGAATTGACTCGAATGGAATGCAATTGAATGGAATGCAATGCAATGGAAAGGAGTGGAGTGGAATGGAATGGACTGCAATCGAATGGACTCAAAAGGAAGGGACTTGAATGGAATCGACTCGAATGGAATGCAATCGAATGGAATGGAATCGAATGGAATGGAATCAAAAGGAATGGACTGGAAAAGAATGGACTGGATTGCATTGGAACGGAATGGAATGGAATGGAATCAAAAGGAATGGACTGGAATTGAATAGACTCAAAAGGATTGGAATCAAATGGAATGGAATAAAATGGAATGGAATCAAAAGGAATTGATTCCAATAAAAAGGAAAGGAATTGAAAGGAATGGGTTCGAGTCAAGTGGAATTGAATGGAATGGAATGCAATGCAATGGAATAGAATCGAATGGTATGGAATTGAATGGACTGCAATCAAATTGAATAGAAAAAATGCAATGGAATCAAACGGAAAGGACCAGAATGGATCAGTTTCTAATGAAATGGAATTGAAAGGAATGGAATCGAATGGAATGGCATGAAATGGAATGGACTCGAATGGAATGGACTCAAAGGGAATGGAATAGAACAAAATGGAGTGGAAAGGAATGGAATCGAGTTGAATGGAATGGAATGGAATGAAATGTAATGGAATGGATTTGAATGGAACGGAATGGAATGAAATGGAATGGAAGTGAATGGAATGGATTAGAAAGGAACGGAATGCAAAGGAATGGAATGAATAGAATGGAATAGAATCTAATGGACTGAACTAGAATGGAATGGAATGGAATTGATTGAATTGAAATGGACAGGAAAGGAATGGAATGGAATGGATTCGAATGGAATGGACTGCAATGGATTGGACTCAAATAGAATGGAATGGAATGGTCTCGAATGGAATGGAATGAAATGCAATGAAAGAGAATCGAATCAAATGGAGTGGAATGGAATGGATTCGAATGGAAGGGATTTGAATGGAAAGGTCTGGAATTGAATGGACTCGAATGGAATGGACTCCAACGGAATGAATTCGAATGGAATGAAATCTAATAGAATGGAATTGAATGGAATGGAAGGGTATGGAATGCAATCAAATGGAGTTGACTGGAATGGAATGGAATGGCATGGAGTTGAATTGAATCAAATGGAATGGGATCAAATGGAATGGACTTGAATTGAATGGATTGGAATGGAACTGTCCGAATGGAATGGAATGGAATTGAACTGAATCAAAAAGAATGGAATGGAATCGAATGAAATTGAAAGGAATGGAATGGAGTGGAATCCAATAGAATGGAATGGCATGGAATGGAATCAAAAGGACAGGAATCGAATGGAATAGACTCTAATAGAATGCAATGAAATGGAATAGAATTGATTCGAATGGAATGGACTGGAATGGAATTTAATCACATACAATGTAATGTAAAGGAATGGAATGGAATGGAATGGGATGGAATGGAATGGAATGGAATGGAATGGAATGGATTAGAATGTCATGTACTCGAAGGGAATGGAATCGAATGGAATGGAAAAGAATGGAATGGAATGTAACAAAATAGAAAGGAATGGAATGGAATGGAATTGAACGTAATGGACAGGAATGGAATTGACTCGAATGGAAGGGGCTCAAATGGAATGGACTACAATGGAATCGAACTGAAAGGAATGAAATTGAATGTAAAGGAATCAAATGGAACAGAATCGAATGGAATGTAAACTAATGGACTCAAATGGAATGGAATCTTTGGAATGGACTAGAATGAATGCAATCGAATGGAATGGAATTGATTGGAATGGAATCAGAAAGAATCGACTGGAATGGAATGGACTCAAATAGAATGAACGGGAATTGAATGCTCTCGAATGGAAAGTAATTGAATGGAAGGAAAAGCATTTGAAAGGAATGGAATCGAATGGAATGGACTGGAATGAAATGGACACGAATGGAACGGAACGGAATGGAATGGAAAGGAATGGAATAGAATTTAACGGACTGGAATGGAATTGAATAAAACTGATTCGAATGGAATGCACTGGAATGGAATTTAATGGAATGGACTGCAATGGAATGGACTCGAATGGAATAGACATGAATGTAACGGTCTCTAATGGAATGGAATGAAATCGTATCGAATCAAATGGAGTGGAGTGGAATGGAATCGAATGGAAGGTAATCGACAGGAATGGTTTGGAATTGAATGGATGCGAATGGAATGAACTCCAATGGAATGAAGTCGAATGGAATAGAATCGAATGGAATGTAATACAATGGAATGGAAGGGTAAGGAATGGAATCAAATTGAGTCGACTGGAATGGAATGGAATAGAATCGAATGGAATGGATACGAATGGAATGGACTTGGATTGAACTGTTAGGAATGGAATGCTCTCGAATGGAATGACATTGAATGGAATGGAATGGAATGGAATTGAATGAAATGGAAAGGAGTGGAATGGAATGGAAACGAATGTAATGGAATGGCATGGAATTGAAGCAAACCTACTGGAATCAAATCTAATAGGATCCAATGTAATGGAATGCAATGGAAAGGAATGGAATTGAATGAAATGGACTGGAATGGAACGTACTGGAATGGAATGGATTCGAACGGAATGGACTCGAATGGAATGGATTCAAAAGGAATGGACTCGAATGGTCTCTAATGCTATGGACTCGAATGGAATTTTCTCCCATGGAATGGACTCAAATTCAATGCAATTGAAAGGAATGGAATTGAATGGAATGGAATCGAAAAAAAGTGGAATGGAATGGACTCGAAAGGAATGGACAAGAATGGAATGGTCTTGAATGGAATGGAATTGAATTGAATGGAATCGAATGGAATGGACTTGAATGGATCGAAATCAAATGGAATGGAGTCTAATGAAATGCAGTCGAATGGAATGGACTTGAATTGAATGGATCCGAATGTAACTGTCTCCAATAGAACGGAATGGAAAGGAATGGAGTGGAAAGACTCGACTGGAATAAAATTGAACGGAATGCACTCGAATGTAATGGACTGGTATGGAATGGACTCGAATGGAGGGGACTCAAGTGCAATGGAATCAAATGGAATGCATTAGAATGGAATGAAGTCCAATGGAAAGGAATGGAATGCAATGTAATGGATTGGAATGAACTGGAATGAGATGGATTCTAATGGAATGGACACAAATGGAATGGAATGGAATGGATCGGAATGGAATCGAATCAAAGTGAACCGAACGGAATGTAAAGGAATGGAATATATTGGTATATAATGTAATGAAATGAAATGGAAAGCAATCGAATTGAACTGAATGAAATGGAATATAATGGAAAGGAATGGAATGGAATGGAAGGGAATGGACTTGAATGGAATGGACTCAAAGGGAATCAAATAGAATGGAATAGAATGGAATGGAATGGAATGGCATGTAATGGAATCAAACGGAATGTAATCTAATGGAAAAGAATTGAATGGAATGCAAAGGAAAGGAATGCAATGGAATGGAATGGATTTGAAAACAGTGCACTGCAAAGGAATGGACTCGAATGGAATGGAATGGAATGGAATGGAATAGAATGGGATGGAATCTAACAGAATGCAATGCAGTGGAATGCAAACGAATTTAAGGGAATTGAATGCAATGGTCTGGAATTGAAAGGACTCGAATGGAATGGACTCCAATGGAATGAACTGGAATGGAACAGAACCGAATGGAATGGAATCCAATACAATGGAAGGGTATGGAATGGAATCAAATGGAGTCTAATGTAATGGAATCGAATGGAAAGGAATAGAATCCAATGGAATGGAATCGAATGGAACGGACTGGGACGGAAAGGACTGGAGTGGAATGGACTCGAATGGAATGGAATCGTATGGAAGGCATTTGACTGGAATGGACACGAATGGTCTGGAATGGAATGCACTCGAATGAAATGGTCTCCAATGGAATGGACTAAGAAGGAATGCAATGTAATGGAATTGAATGGAATGGAATCGAATGGAATGCAACCAAATGGAGTGGAATAGAATTGAATGGACATGAATGGAATGAACTGGAATGGAACAGACTCGAATGGAATCGTACGGAATGGAATACAATCGAATGGAATGTAATCAAACTGAATGGAATCGAATGGAATGGACTTGAATGGAATGGATTGGAATAGAATAGTCTCGAAAGGAATGGAATAGAATGGAAGGGATTGAAGTGGAAAGAAATGGAAAGGAATGGAATCAAATGGAATGGAAAGGAATGGAATGGAACTGAAAGGAAAGTAATGGCCTGGAATGGATTCTTATGGAATGGAATCGCATGGAACAGAACGTAATGGAATGGAATGGAAGGAAATTGATTCGAATGGAAAGGACTGGAAAGGAATGGAATCGAACAAAATGGAATGGAATGGAATGGAATGCAATGGAGTGGAAAGGATTCGAATGGAAAGGACTGGAATTGAGTGAAATCGTATGGAATTGACTCAAAAGCAATGGAATGGAAAGGAGTGGGGTCTAATGGAATGGAATAGAATGCAATTGACTTCAATGAAATGTAATGGAATGTAATGCACACAAACGGAAAGGAATAGAAGGGAATTGAATAAAATGTAATGGAATGTAATGGAACGGAATGGAATAAAATGGAATGGAACGGACACGAATGGAATGAACTCGAATGTAACCGAGTCAATTGGAAAGGACTCCAATGGAATGCAATCAAATGGAATGGAACTGAATGAAATGGACAGGAATGTAATGGACGCTAATGGAAAGGAATCGAATGGAAAGGTCTCGAGTGGAAAGTAAAGGAATGGAATTAAATGGAATCGAATCAAATAGAATGTAAACGAATGGAGTGGAACGGAATGGAATCCATGGAATGGAATCGAAAGGAAAGGAATGGAATGGAATCAAATGGAATGCAATGGAATGTACTGGAAACAAACGGAATGGAATGGAATTTAATGGAATTTAATTGAATGGAATGGAATTGACACGAATGGAATGGAATGGTATGGAACGGAATGGAATGGAATGGAATGGAATATACTCGAATGGAATGGAATGGAATGGAATCTAATGAAATGGAATGGCATGGTATGGAGTGGAACGGAATGGACTTGAATAGAATGGAATGGAATCTAATGTAATGAAATGCAATTTACTGGAATGGAATGGAATTGAATAGAATGTAACAAAATAGAATGAAATTTAATGGAATGGAATGGAATGGAAATGATTCGAATGGAATGGACTGGAATTGAGGGGAATCATACGGAATTGAACGGAATGGAATGGACTTGAATGCAATGGAATGGAATTGGATGGAAACTAATGGAATGGAATCAAATGGAATGGACTCGAATTGAATGGATCCGAATTGATCTGTCTCAAATGGAGTGGAATGGAGTTGAATGGAATGGAAAGACTCGAATGGAATGAAATGAAATGGAATGTAGTGTTATGGAATGGAATGGAACAGAACCTAATGGAATGGATTGGAACGGAATTGAATGGATTTTAATGGAATGGACAGGAATGGAATAGAATAGCATGGAATGGAATGGAATATACGAAACTGTAATGGACATGAATGGAATGGACACGAATGGAATGAAATGGAATGAAAAGGAATGGACTCGATTGAAATGGCCATGAATGGCATTGAAATGAAGGGAATGAATTCGAATGGAATGGAATGGACATGAATGGAATGCAATGGAATGGATTGGAATGGAAAGGAATGGAATAGAATGGAATGGAATGGAATCAAACGTAATGGACTGGAATGGAACAAACTTGAATGGAATGGACACCGTTGGAATGGAATTGAATGGAATGCAATCGAATGGAAAGGAATCAACTTTAATGGAATCAAATGGAATGGAATCGAATGTACCCGAAAGTAATGGACTGTATTGGAATGGACTTGAATGGAAAGCAATCGAATGGAATGGAATCGAATGGAATGCCATCGAATGGACTCGAATCGAATGGACTGCATTGGAAAGGATTTAAATGGAATCCATCAAATGGAATGGAATTCTATGGAATGGATTGGAATGGAATGACACGCTCTCGAAAGGAGTGGAAAGGAATGTAAATGGAATACTTTGGGATGGATTGGAATGGAATGGCATGCTCTCGAAGGAATGGAATAGAACGGAACAGAACGGAACGGAACAGAACGGAATGGAATGGAATGGAAGGAATGAAATGGAATTGAATGGAATGGACCAGAATGGAATGGACCAGAATGGAATTGACTGGAATGTAATATACTCGAATGGAATATATTGTAATGGAAAGGACACGAATGGTTTGGAATGAATGGACTAGACTGGACAGTTCTCCCTGGAATGGTTTCCAACGGAAAGCAATCGAAGGGAATGGAGTTGAATGAAATGGAATCAAATGGAGTGGAATGGAATGGAAAGGACTTGTAGGGAAAGCACTGCAGTGGAGTGGACTCGAATGGAATGGACTGGAAAGGAATGGACTCTAACGGAATGCACTCGAAAGGAATGCAATAGAAAGGAACGGAAGGCAATGGAATGGAAAGGAATGGAATGGAATGGAATAGACTCGGAAAGAATGGACCAGAATGGAATGGTCTCGAATTAAATGCAAACAAAGCACATGGAATCTAACGGAACTGTATTGAATGGAGTGGCATGGAATGGAATACAAAGGACAGGAATGCACTGCAATGGAATGAACTCAAATGGAACGGACTGGAATGGAATGGAATGGATTCAAAAAGAAACCAATCAAAAGGAGTGGAATGGAATGGAATGAAATGTAATGCACTCGAAAGGAATGGTCTAGAATGGAACAGTCTCAAATAGAATGAAATCGAATAGAATAGAATTGAATGGAATGGAATCAAATGGAATAGATTCGAATGGAATGGACAGGAATGGACTGGAATGGAAAGGAATGGAATGGAATGGAATGGAGTGGAATGGAATGGAATGGAATGGCATGGAATCGAATGGAATGGACCCCATTGGAATGAACTTGAATGGAAGGCAATCAAAGGGAATGGAACGGAATGGAATCAAATGAAATGGAATGGAATGGACTAGAAACAAACGGAATGGAATTTTATGGAATGCAATGGATTCGAATAGAAGGGAATCGAATGAAATAGAATGGAATTGAATGGAATGGAGTGGAATGGAATTGAATGGAATTGCATGGCAGGGAAAGGAATGGAATCGAATGGAATGGAATGCAATGGATTGTAATGAACTGGATAGAACATAATGGAATGGAAGTAAATGGAGTGGAATGGAATGGAATTGAATGGAATGGAATGGAATGGAAATGATTCTAATGGAATGGACTGCAATTGAGTGGAATCGTATGGAATGGACTGGACTGGAATGGAATGGATTAGAATGGAATTGAATGGAATAGAATGGAATGGAATGGAATGGAATGGAATGAAAAGGAATCGAATGGAATGGAATTCAATCAAAAGTAATCAAACGGAATGCAATGGACTGGAAAGTAATGGATTAGAATTGAAAGTACTGGAGTGGAATGGAATCAAAAGGAATCAAATTAAATGAAATGGAATTAAATGGAATGGAATGGAATCAAATGCAATTGAATCAAATGGAATGGAATCAAATGGAATGGAATCTAGTGGAATGGACTGGAGTTGAGTAGACTGGAATGGAACCGTCTTGAATGAAATGGAATTGAATGGAATAGAATGGAATGGAGTAGAGTGGAATAGAATGGAATGGAAATGAATTGAAAGGAATGGAAAGGAATGGAATGGAATCAAAAGGAATGGGATGGAATGGAATTGAAGGGAATGGAATAAAATGGAAAAGAATCTAGTGGAATGGAATGGAAAGGAATGGAGTTGATTTGAATGCAATGGATTGGAAAGGAAAGGGATACATTGGAATGGAAAGAACTCGAAAATAATGGGCTGTAATGGAATGGACTAAAATCAAATTGAATTGAATGTGTTGGACTCGAATGGAATGGAAAAGAATGGAGTGGACTTCATTGTAATAGACTGGAATGAAATTGACTGGAATGGAATGGAAAAGAATGGAATAGACTCTATTGGAATGGAATGGAATGGAATGGAGTGGAATAGAATGGAAGGACTCGAATATACTGGAAAAAATTGGAATGAACTCCAGTGTAATGCAATTGAATGGAATGGAATTGTACGAAATGGAATCCAATGGAATGGAATGGAGTGCAATGGATTCGAATGGAATGGACTGGAATGGAATGGTCTCAAATGGAATGGAACGTAACAGAACGGAACGGAATGGAACAGAACGGAAGGAATGAAATGGAATCGAATGGAATGGACCAGAATGGAATGGACCAGAATGGAATTGACTGGAATGTAGTATGCTCGAATGGAATGTCTTGTAATGGAAAGGACACGAATGATTTGGAATGAATGGACTAGACGGGAATGTTCTCCCTGGAATGTTTTCCAACGGAAAGCAATCGAATGGAATGGAATTGAACGAAATGGAATCAAATGGAGTGGAATGGAATGGAAACGACTTGTAGGGAAAGCACTGCAGTGGAGTGGAATCGAATGGAATGGACTGGAAAGGAATGGACTCTAACGGAATGCACTCGAAACTAATGCAATAGAAAGGAACGGAATGGAATGGAATGGAATGGAATGGACTCGGAAAGAATGGACCAGAATGGAATGGTCTCGAATAAAACGCAAACAAAGCACATGGAATCTAACGGAATTGTATTGAATGGAGTGACAAGGAATGGAATACACAGGAAAGGAATGAATTCAAATGGAACGGACTGGAAAGGAATGGAATGGATTCAAAAAGAAACCAATCAAAAGGAGTGGAATGGAATGGAATGAAATGGAATGCACTCGAAAGGAACGGTCTAGAATGGAACAGTCTCAAATAGAATGCAATCGAATGGAATGGAATTGAATGGAATGAAATCAAACGGAATAGATTCGAATGGAATGGACTGGAATGGACTGGAATGGAAAGGAATGGAATGGAATGGAATGGAATGGAATGGAATGGAATGGAATGGAATGGAATGGAATGGAATGGAATGGAATGGAATGGAATGGCATGGAATCAAATGGAATGGACCCCAATGGAATGAACTTGAATGGAATGCAATCAAAGGGAATGGAATGGAATGGAATCAAATCAAATGGAATGGAATGGGCTAGAAACAAACGGAATGGAATTTTATGGAATGCAATGGATTCGAATAGAAGGGAATCGAATGAAATAGAATGGAATTGAATGGAATGGAGTGGAATGGAATCGAATGGAATTGCATGGCAGGGAAAGGAATGGAATCGAATAGAATGGAATGCAATGGATTGTAATGAACTGGATAGAACATAATGGAATGGAAGTAAATGGAATGGAATGGAATGGAATGGAAATGATTCTAATGGAATGGACTGCAATTGAGTGGAATCGTATGGAATGGACAGGACTGGAATGGAATGGATTGGAATGCAATGGATTGGAATGGAATGCAATGGAATGGAATGGAATGAAAAGGACTCGAATGGAATGGAATTCAATCAAAAGTAATCAAATGGAATGCAATGGATCGGAAAGTAATGGATTAGAATGGAATGTACTGGAGTGGAATGGAATCAAAAGGAATGGAATTAAATGTAATGGAATTAAATGGAAAGGAATGGAATGGAAGGGAATCACATGGAATTGAATAAAATGGAATGGAATCTAATCGAATGGACTGCAATTGAGTAGACTGGAATGGAACGGTCTTGAATGAAATGGAATTGAACGGAATTGAATGGAATGGAGTAGAGTGGAATAGAATGGAATGGAAATGAATGGAAAGGAATGGAAAGGAATGGAATGGAATTGAAAGGAAAAGGATGGAATGGAATCGAAGGGAATGGAATAACATGGAAAAGTATCTAGTGGAATGCATTGGAAAGGAATGGAGTTGATTTGAATGAAATGGATTGGAAAGGAAAGGAATACATTGGAATGGAATGGACTCGAAAATAATTGGCTGTAATTGAATGGACTAAAATCAAATGGACTTGAATGTGTTGGACTCGAATGGAATGGAAAGGAATGGAGTGGAATTCATTGTAATAGACTTGAATGAAATTGCCTGGAATGGAATTGAAAAGAATGGAATAGACTCCATTGGAATGGAATGGAAAGGAATGGAGTGGAATAGAATGGAAGGAATCGAATGTACTGGAAAAAATTGTAATGAACTCCAGTGTAATGCAATTGAATGGAATGGAATTGAACGAAATGGAATCCAATGGAATGGACTGGAGTGCAATTGATTCGAATGGAATGGACTGGAATGGAATGGTCTCAAATGGAATGGAACGGAACGGAACGGAACTGAATGGAACGGAACGGAAGGAATGAAATGGAATCGAATGGATTGGACCAGAATGGAATGGACCAGAATGGAATTGACTGGAATGTAGTATACTCGAATGTAATGTCTTGTAATGGAAAGGACACGAATGATTTGGAATGAATGGACTAGACGGGAAAGTTCTCCCTGAAATGTTTTCCAACGGAAAGCAATCGAATGGAATGGAATTGAACGAAATGGAATCAAATGGAGTGGAATGGAATGGAAACGACTCGTAGGGAAAGCACTGCAGTGGAGTGGAATCGAATGGAATGGACTGGAAAGGAATGGACTCTAACGGAATGCACTCGAAACTAATGCAATAGAAAGGAACGGAATGGAATGTAATGGAATGGAATGGACTCAGAAAGAATGGACCAGAATGGAATGGTCTCGAATTAAACGCAAACAAAGCACATGGAATCTAACGGAATTGTATTGAATGGAGTGGCATGGAATGGAACACACAGGAAAGGAATGAACTCAAATGGAACGGACTGGAAAGGAATGGAATGGATTCAAAAAGAAACCAACGAAAAGGAGTGGAATGGAATGGAATGAAATGGAATGCACTCGAAAGGAATGGTCTAGAATGGAACAGTCTCAAATAGAATGCAATCGAATGGAATGGAATTGAATGGAATGGAATCAAATGGAATAGATTCGAATGGAATGGACTGGAATGGACTGGAATGGAAAGGAATGGAAAGGAATGAAATGGAATGGAATGGAATGGAATGGAATGGAATGGAATGGAATGGAATGCCATGGAATCGAATGGAATGGGCCCCATTGGAATGAACTTGAATGGAATGCAATCAAAGGGAATGGAATGGAATGGAATCAAATCAAATGGAATGGAATAGGATAGAAACAAACGAAATGGAATTTTATGGAATGCAATGGATTCGAATAGAAGGGAATCGAATGAAATAGAATGGAATTGAATGGAATTGCATGGCAGGGAAAGGAATGGAATCGAATGGAATGGAATGCAATGGATTGTAATGAACTGGATAGAACATAATGGAATGGAAGTAAATGGAATGGAATGGAATGGAATGGAAATGATTCTAATGGAATGGACTGCAATTGAGTGGAATCGTATGGAATGGACAGGACTGGAAAGGAATGGATTGGAATGCAATGGATTGGAATGGAATGCAATGGAATGGAATGGAATGAAAAGGACTCGAATGGAATGGAATTCAATCAAAAGTAATCAAATGGAATGCAATGGATCGGAAAGTAATGGATTAGAATGGAATGTACTGGAGTGGAATGGAATCAAAAGGAATGGAATTAAATGTAATGGAATTAAACGGAAAGGAATGGAATGGAATGGAATCACATGGAATTAAATAAAATGGAATGGAATCAAATGGAATGGAATCTAATCGAATGGACTGGAATTGAGTAGACTGGAATGGAACGGTCTTGAATGAAATGGAATTGAATGGAATTGAATGGAATGGAGTAGAGTGGAATAGAATGGAATGGAAATGAATGGAAAGGAATGGAAAGGAATGGAATGGAATTGAAAGGAAAAGGATGGAATGGAATCGAAGGGAATGGAATAAAATGGAAAAGTATCTAGTGGAATGCATTGGAAAGGAATGGAGTTGATTTGAATGAAATGGATTGGAAAGGAAAGGAATACATTGGAATGGAATGGACTCGAAAATAATGGGCTGTAATGGAATGGACTAAAATCAAATGGACATGAATGTGTTGGACTCGAATGGAATGGAAAGCAATGGAGTGGACTTCATTGTAATAGACTGGAATGAAATTGACTGGAATGGAATTGAAAAGAATGGAATAGACTCTATTGGAACGGAATGGAAAGGAATGGAGTGGAATAGAATGGAAGGAATCGAATGTACTGGAAAAAATTGTAATGAACTCCAGTGTAATGCAATTGAATGGAATGGAATTGAACGAAATGGAATCCAATGGAATGGACTGGAGTGCAATGGATTCGAATGGAATGGGCTGGAATGGAATGGTCTCAAATGGAACGGAACGGAACGGAATGGAACGGAACGGAACGGAAGAAATGAAATGGAATCGAATGGAATGGACCAGAATGGAATGGACCAGAATGGAATTGACTGGAATGTAGTATACTCGAATGGAATGTCTTGTAATGGAAAGGACACGAATCATTTGGAATGAATGGACCAGACGGGAATGTTCTCCCTGGAATGTTTTCCAACGGAAAGCAATCGAATGGAATGGAATTGAACGAAATGGAATCAAACGGAGTGGAATGGAATGGAAACGACTTGTAGGGAAATCACTGCAGTGGAGTGGAATCGAATGGAATGGACTGGAAAGGAATGGACTCTAACGGAATGTACTCGAAACTAATGCAATAGAAAGGAACGGAATGGAATGGAATGGAATGGAATGGACTCGGAAAGAATGGACCAGAATGGAATGGTCTCGAATTAAACGCAAACAAAGCACATGGAATCTAACGGAATTGTATTGAATGGAGTGGCATGGAATGGAATACACAGGAAAGGAATGAACTCAAATGGAACGGACTGGAAAGGAATGGAATGGATTCAAAAAGAAACCAATGAAAAGGAGTGGAATGGAATGGAATGAAATGGAATGCACTCGAAAGGAATGGTCTAGAATGGAACAGTCTCAAATAGAATGCAATCGAATGGAATGGAATTGAATGGCATGGAATCAAATGGAATAGATTCGAATGGAATGGACTGGAATGGACTGGAATGGAAAGGAATGGAATGGAATGGAATGGAATGGAATGGAATAGAATGGAATGGAATGGAATGGAAAGGAATGGAAAGGCATGGAATCGAATGGAATGGACCCCATTGGAATGAAATTGAATGGAAAGCAATCCAAGGGGAAGAATTGAATGGAATCAAACGAATTGGAATGGAATGGACTAGAAACAAACGGAATGGAATTTTATGGAATACAATGGATTCGAACAGAAGGGAATCAAATGAAATAGAATCGAATTGAATGGAATAGAGTGGAACGGAATCGAATGGAATTGCATGGCAGGGAAAGGAATGGAATCGAATGGAATGGAATGCAATGGATTGCAATGAACTGGATAGAACAAAATGGAATAGAAATAAATGGAATGGAATGGAATGGATTGCAATGGAAAGGAATGGAATGGAATGGAATGGAATGGAAATGATTCTAATGGAATGGACTGCAATTGAGTGGAATCGTATGCAATGGACTGGACTGGAATTGGATGGATTGGAATGCAATGGAATGGAATGGAATGGAATGGAATGGAATGGAATGGAAATGATTCTAATGGAATGGACTGCAATTGAGTGGAATCGTATTCAATGGACTGGACTGGAATGGGATGGATTGGAATGGAATGGAATGGAATGGAATGGAATAGAATGGAATGGAATGGAATGGAATGAAAAGGACTCGAATCGAATGGAGTTCAATCAAAAGTAATCAAATGGAATGCAATGGACCGGAAAGTAATGGATTAGAAAGGAATGTACTGGAGTGGAATGGAATCAAAAGGAATGGAATTAAATGTAATGGAATTAAATGGAATGGAATGGAATGGAATCAAATGGAATTGAATCAAAAGAATTGGAATCAAATGGAATGGAATCTAATGGAACGGATCGGAATTGACTAGACTGGAATGGAACCGCGTTGAAAGAAATGGAATTGAATGGAATTCAATGGAATGGAGTAGACTGGAATAGAATGGAATGGAAATGAATGGAAAGGAATAGAAAGGAATGGAATGGAATCAAAAGGAATGGGGTGGAATGGAATCGAAGGGAATGGAATAAAATGGAAAAGAATCTTGTGGAATGTATTGGAAAAGAATGGAGTTGACTTGAGTGCAATGGATTGGAAAGGAAAGGAATACATTGGAATGGAATGGACTCGAAATTAATGGGCTGTAATGGAATGGACTCAAATCAAATGGACTTGAATGTGTTGAAATCGAATGGAATAGAAAGGAATGGAGAGGACTTCATTGTGATAATCAGGAATGAAATTGACAGGAATGGAATGGAAAAGAATGGAATAGACTCTATTGGAAAGGAATGGAATGAAGTGGAATATAATGGAAGGACTCGAATGTACTTTAAAAAATTGGAGTGAACTCCAGTGTAATGCAATTGAATGGAATGGAATTGAACGGAATGGAATCCAATGGAATGGACTGGGGTGCAATGGATTCGCATGGAATGGAGTGGAATGGAATGGTCTCAAAAGGAACGGAACGGAACGGAACGGAAGGAATGGAATGGAATCGAATGGAATGGACCAGAATGGAATGGACCAGAATGGAATTGACTGGAATGTAATATACTCGAATGGAATGTATTGTAATGGAAAGGACACGAATGGTTTGGAATGAATGGACTAGACTGGAAAGTTCTCCCTGGAATGCTTTCCAACGGAAAGCAATCGAATGGAATCGAATTGAATGAAATGGAATCAAATGGAGTGGAATGGAATGGAAACGACTTGTAGGGAAAGCACTGCAGTGGAGTGGACTCGAATGGAATGGACTGGAAAGGAATGGACTCTAACGGAATGCACTCGAAAGGAATGCAATAGAAAGGAAAGGAATGGAATGGAATGGAATGGAATGGAATGGACTCGGAAAGAATGGAACAGAATGGAATGGTCTCGAATTAAATGCAAACAAATCACATGGAATCTAACGGAATTGTACTGAATGGAGTGGCATGGAAAGGAATACACAGGAAAGGAATGCACTGCAATGGAATGAAATCAAATGGAACGGACTGGAATGGAATGGAATGGATTCAAAAAGAAACCAATCAAAAGGAGTGGAATGGAATGGAACGAAATGGAATGCACTAGAAAGGAATGGTCTAGAAAGGAACAGTCTCAAATAGAATGCAATCGAATGAAATGGAATGGAATGGATTGGAATCAAATGGAATAGATTCGAATGGAATGGACTGGAATGGACTGGAATGGAAAGGAATGGAATGGAATGGAATGGCATGGAATCGAATGGAATGGAACCCATTGGAATGAACTTGGATGGAATGCAATCAAATGGAATGGAATGGAATGGAATCAAATGAAATGGAATGGAATGGACTAGAAACAAACGGAACGGAATTTTATGGAATGCAATGGATTCGAATAGAAGGGAATCGAATGAAATAGAATGGAATTGAAAGGAACGGAGTGGAATGGAATCGAATGGAATTGCATGGCAGGGAAAGGAATGGAATCGAATGGAATGGAATGCAATGGATTGTAATGAACTGGATAGAACAGAAAGGAATGGAAGTAAATGGAATGGAATGGAATCAAATGCAATTGAATCAAATGGAATGCAATCAAATGGAATGGAATCTAATGGAATGGAACGGAACTGAGTAGACTGCAATGGAACGGCCTTGAATGAAATGGAATTGAATGTAATAGAATGGAATGGAGTAGAGCAGAATAGAATGGAAAGGAAATGAATGGAAAGGAATGGAATGGATTGTAATGAACTGGATAGAACATGGAATGGAATGAAATGGAATGCAATGGAATGGAATGGAATGCAATGGAATGGAATGGCATGGAATCGAATGGAATGGACCCCATTGGAATGAACTTGAATGGAATGCAATCAAAGGGAATGGAATGGAATGGAATCAAATGAAATGGAATGGAAGGGCTAGAAACAAACGGAATGGAAATTTATAGAATGCAATGGATTCGAATAGAAGCGAATCGAATGAAATAGAATGGAATTGAATGGAATGGAGTGGAATGGAATCGAATTTAATCGCATGGCAGGGAAAGGAATGGAATCGAATGGAATGGAATGCAATGGATTGTAATGAACTGGATAGAATATGGAATGGAATGGGATGGAATGGGATGGAATGGGATGGGATGGGATTGGATGGGATGTGGTGGGATGGGATGGGATGGGATGGAATGGAATGGAATGGAATGGAATGGAATGGAATGGAATGGATGGAATGGCATAGAATGGAATGGAATGGAATGGCATGGAATCGAATGGAATGGACCGCTTTGGAATGAACTTGAATGGAATGCAATCAAAGGGAATGGAATGGAATGGAATCAAATGAAATGGAATGGAATGGGCTACAAAGAAACGGAATGGAATTTTATAGAATGCAATGGATTCGAATAGAAGGGAATCGAATGAAATAGAATGGAATTGAATGGAATGGAGTGGAATGGAATCGAATGGAATTGCATGGCAGGGAAAGGAATGGAATCGAATGGAATGGAAGGCAATGGATTGTTATGAACTGGATAGAACATGGACTGGAATGGAATGGAATGGAATGGTATGGAATGGCATGGAATGGAATGGCATGGAATCGAGTGGAATGGACCCCATTGGAATGAACTTGAATGGAATGCAATCAAAGGGAGTGGAATGGAATGGAATCCAATGAAATGGAATGGAATGGGCTAGAAACAAACGGAATGGAATTTTATAGAATGCAATGGATTCGAATAGAAGGGTATCGAATGAAATAGAATGGAATTGAATGGAATGGAGTGGAATGGAATCGAATGGAATTGCATGGCAGGGAAAGGAATGGAATCGAATGGAATGGAATGCAATGGATTGTAATGAACTGGATAGAACATGGAATGGAATGGAGTGGAATGGAATGGAATGGAATGGAATGGAATGGAATGGAATGGAATGAAATGGAATGGCATGGATTCGAAAGGAATGGAACCCAATGGAATGAACTTGAATGGAATGCAATCAAAGGGAGTGGAATGGAGTGGAATCAAATGAAATGGAGTGGAATGGGCTAGAAATAAACGGAATGGAATTTTATAGAATGCAATGGATTCTAATAGAAGGGAATCGAATGAAATAGAATGGAATTGAATGGAATGGAGTGGAATGGAATCGAATGGAATTGCATGGCAGGGAAATTAATGGAATCAATGGAATGGAATGCAATGGATTGTAATGAACTGGATAGAACATGGAACGGGATGGAATGGAATGGAAGGTAATGGAATGGAATGGCATGGAATCGAATGGAATGGACACCATTGGAATGAACTTGAATGGAATGCAATCAAAGGGAATTGAATGGAATGGAATCAAATCAAATGGAATGGAATGGGTAGAACAAACGGAATGGAATTTTATAGAATGTAATGGATTCGAATAGAAGGGAATTGAATGAAATAGAATGGAATAGAATGGAATGGAGTGGAATGGAATCGAATGGAATTGCATGGCAGGGAAAGGAATGGAATCGAATGGAATGGAATGCAATGGAATGTAAAGAACTGGATAGAACATGGAATGGAATGGAGTGGAATGGAATGGAATGGAATGGAATGGAATGGAATGGCATGGAATCGAATGGAATGGACCCCATTGGAGTGAACTTGAATGGAATGCAATCAAAGGGAATTGAATGGAATGGAATCAAATGAAATGGAATGGAATGGGCTAGAAACAAACGTAATGGAATTTTATAGAATGCAATGGATACGAATAGAAGGGTATCGAATGAAATAGAATGGAATTGAATGGAATGGAGTGGAATGGAATCGAATGGAATTCAAAGGCAAGGAAAGGAATGGAATCGAATGGAATGGAATTCAATGGATTGTAATGAACTGGATAGAACATGGAATGGAATGGAATGGAATGGAATGGAATGGAATGGAATGGAAGCGAATGGAATGGACACCATTGGAATGAACTTGAATGGAATGCAATCAAAGGGAATGGAATGGAATTTAATCAAATGAAATGGAAAAGAATGGACTAGAATCAAACGGAATGGAATTTAATAGAAAGCAATGTAATCGAATAGAAGGGAACCGAATGAAATAGAATGGAATTGAATGGAATGGAGTGGAATGGAATCGAAAGGAATTGCATGGCAGGGAAAGGAATGGAATCGAATGGAATTGAATGCAATGGATTGTATTGAACTGGATAGAACATGGAATGGAATGAAATGGAATGGAATGGAATGGAATGCAATGGAATGGAATGGCATGGAATCGAATGGAATGGACCCCATTGGAATGAACTTGAATGGAATGCAATCAAAGGGAATGGAATGGAATGGAATCAAATGAAATGGAATGGAAGGGCTAGAAACAAACGGAATGGAAATTTATAGAATGCAATGGATTCGAATAGAAGCGAATCGAATGAAATAGAATTGAATTGAATGGAATGGAGTGGAATGGAATCGAATTTAATTTCATGGCAGGGAAAGGAATGGAATCGAATGGAATGGAATGCAATGGATTCCAATGAACTGGATAGAACATGGAATGGAATGGGATGGAATGGGATGGGATGGGATGGGATGGGATTGGATGGGATGGGTTGGGATGGGATGGGATGGGATGGAATGGAATGGAATGGAATGGATGGAATGGCACAGAATGGAATGGAATGGAATGGCATGGAATCGAATGGAATGGACCCCATTGGAATGAATTGAATGGAATGCAATCAAAGGGAATGGAATGGAATGGAATCAAATGAAATGGAATGGAATGGGCTAGAAACAAACGGAATGGAATTTTATAGAATGCAATGGATTCGAATAGAAGTAAATCGAATGAAATAGAATGGAATTGAACGCAATGGAGTGGAATGGAATCGAATGGAATTGCATGGCAGGGAAAGGAATGGAATCGAATGGAATGGAATGCAATGGATTGTAATGAACTGGATAGAACATGGACTGGAATGGAATGGAATGGAATGGAATGGAATGGAATGGAATGGAATCGAGTGGAATGGACCCCATTGGAATGAACTTGAATGGAATGCAATCAAAGGGAATGAAATGGAATGGAATCCAATGAAATGGAATGGAATGGGCTAGAAACAAACGGAATGGAATTTTATAGAATGCAATGGATTCGAATAGAAGGGAATCGAATGAAATAGAATGGAATTGAATGGAATGGAGTGGAATGGAATTGAATGGAATTGCATGGCAGGGAAAGGAATGGAATCGAATGGAATGGAATGCAATGGATTGTAATGAACTGGAAAGAACTTGGAATGATAAGGATTGGAATGGAATGGAATGGAATGGAATGGAATGGAATGGAATGGAATGGAATCGAATGGAATGAACCCCATTGGCGTGAACTTGAATGGAATGCAAACAAAGGGAATGGAATGGAATGGAATCAAATGAAATGGAATGGAATGGGCTAGAAACAAACGGAATGGAATTTTACAGAATGCAACGGATTCGAATAGAAGGGAATCGAATGAAATAGAATGGAATTGAATGGAATGGAATGGAATGGAATGGAATGGAATTGCATGGCAGGGAAAGGAATGGAATCGAATGGAATGGAATCCAATGGATTGTAATGAACTGGATAGAACATGGAATGGAAAGAATTGAATGGAATGGAATGGAATGGCATGGAATCGAAAGGAATGGACCCCATTGGAATGTACTTGAATGGAATGCAATCAAAGGCAATGGAATGGAATGGAATCAAAAGAAATGGAATGGAATGGGCTACAAACAAACAGAATGGAATTTTATAGAATGGAATGGATTTGAAAAGAAGGGAATCGAATGAAATAGAATGGATTTGAAAGGAATGGAATGGAATGGAATCGAATGGATTTGCATGGCAGGGAAAGGAATGGAATCGAATGGAATGGAATGCAATGGATTGTAATGAACTGGATAGAACATGGAATGGAATGAAATGGAATGGAACGGAATGGAATGGAATGGAATGGAATGAAATTGAACGGAATGGAATGGTATGGAATCGAATGGAATGGACCCCATTGGAATGAACTTGATATGGAATGCAATCAAAGGGAATGGAATGGAATGGAATCAAATGAAATGGAATGGAATGGGCTAGAAACAAACGGAATGGAATTTTATAGAATGCAATGGATTCGAATTGAAGTTAATCGAATGATATATAATGGAATTGAATGGAATGGAGTGGAATGGAATCGAACGGAATTGCATGGCAGGGAAAGGAATGGAATCGAATGGAATGGAATGCAATGGATTGTAATGAACTGGATAGAACATGGAATGGAATGGAATGGAATGGAATGGATTGGATTGGAATGGAATGGAATGGAATGGAAAGGAATGGAATGGCATGGAATCGAATGGAATGGACCTCATTGGCGTCAACTTGAATGGAACGCAAACAAAGGGAATGGAATGGAATGGAATCAAATGAAATGGAATGGAATGGGCTAGAAACAAACTAAATGGAATTTTATAGAATGCAATGGATTCGAATAGAAGGGAATCGAATGAAATAGAATGGAATTGAACGCAATGGAGTGGAATGGAATCGAATGGAATTTCATGGGAGGGAAAGGAATGGAATCGAATTGAATGGAATGCAATGGATGGTAATGAACTGGATAGAATAAGGAATGGAATGGGATGGGATGGGATGGGATGGGATGGTTTGGGATGGGATGGGATGGGAGGGGACGGAATGGAATTGAATGGAATGGAATGGAATAGCATGGAATGGAATGGAATGGAATTGAATGGAATCGAATGGAATGGACCCCACTGGAATGAACTTGAATGGAATGCAATAAAAGGGAATGCAATGGAAAGGAAACAAACGAAATGGAATGGAATGGGCTAGAAACAAACGGAATGGAATTTTATAGAATGCAATGGATTCGAATAGAAGGGAATCGAATGAAATAGAATGCAATTCAATGGAATGGAGTGGAATGGAATTGAAAGGATTTCAAAGCAGGGAAAGGAATGGCATCGAATGGAATGGAATGCAATGGACTGTAATGAACTGGATAGAACATGGAATGGAATGGAATGGAATGGAATGGAATGGAATGGAACGGAATGGAATGGAGTGGCATGGAATCGAATGGAATGGACCACATTGGAATGAACTTGAATGGAATGCAATCAAAGGGAATGGAATGGAATGGAATCAAATGAAATGGAATGGAATGGACTAGAAACAAACGGAATGGAATTTTATAGAATGCAATGGATTCGAATAGAAGGGAATCGAATGTAATATAATGGAATTGAATGGAATGGAGTGGAATGGAATCGAATGGAATTGCATGGCAGGGAAAGGAATGGAATCGAATGGAATAGAATGCAATGGATTGTAATGAACTGGATAGAACACGGAATGTAATGTCGTGTAATGTAATGGAATGGAATGGAATGGAATGGAATGGAATGGAATGGAATGGCATGGAATCGAATGGAATGGACCCCATTGGAATGAACTTGAATGCAATGCAACAAAAGAGAATGGAATGGAATGGAATCAAATGGAATGGAATGGAATGGGCTGGAAACAAACGGAATGGAATTTTATAGAATGCAGTGGATTCGAATAGAAGGGAATCGAATGAAATAGAATGGAATTGAATGGAATGGAGTGGAACGGAATCGAATGGAATTGCATGGCAGGGAAAGGAATGGAATCGAATGGAGTGTAATGCAATGGACTGTAATGAACTGGATAGAACATGGAATGGAATGGAATAGAATGGAATGGAATGGAAAGGAATGGAATTGAATGGAATGGAATCGAATGGAATGGACACCATTGGAATGAACTTGACTGGAATGCAATCAAAGGGTATGGAATGGAATGGAATCAAACGAAATGGAATGGAATGGGCTAGAAACAAAAGGAATGTAATTTTATAGAAAGCAATGAATTCGAATAGAAGGGAATCAAATGAAATAGAATGGAATTGAATGGAATGGAGTGGAATGGAATTGAATGGAATTGCATGGCAGGGAAAGGAATGGAATCGAATAGAATGGAATTCAATGGATTGTAATGAACTGGATTGAACATGGAATGGAATGGAATGGAATGGAATGGAAAGGAATGGAATGGAATGGCACGGAATCGAATGGAATGGACCCCATTGGAATGAACTTGAATGGAATGCAATCAAAGGGAATGGAATGGAATGGAATCAAATGAAATGTAATGGAATGGGCTATAAAAAAAAGGAATGGAAATTTATGGAATGCAATGGATTCGAATAGAAGCGAATCGAGTGAAACAGAATGGAATTGAATGGAATGGAGTGGAATGGAATCGAATTTTATTGCATGGCAGGGAAAGGAATGGAATCGAATGGAATGGAATGCAATGGATTGTAATGAACTGGATAGAACATGGAATGGAATGCGATTGGATGGGATGGGATGGGATGGGATGGGATGGGATGGGATGGGATGGGATGGGATTGGATGGGATGGGTTGGGATGGGATGGGATGGGAGTGGATGGGATGGAATGGAATGGAATGGAATGGAATGGAATGGAATGGATGGAATGGCATGGAATGGAATGGAATGGAATGGCATGGAATCGAATGGAATGGACCCCATTGGAATCAACTTGAATGGAATGCAATCAAAGGGAATGGAATGGAATGGAATGGAATCAAATGAAATGTAATGGAATGGGCTATAAACAAACGGAATGGAAATTTATAGAATGCAATGGATTCGAATAGAAGCGAATCGAATGAAACAGAATGGAATTGAATGGAATGGAGTGGAATGGAATCGAATTTTATTGCATGGCAGGGAAAGGAATGGAATCGAATGGAATGGAATGCAATGGATTGTAATGAACTGGATAGAACATGGAATGGAATGCGATTGGATGGGATGGGATGGGATGGGATGGGATGGGATGGGATGGGATTGCATGGGATGGGTTGGGATGGGATGGGATGGGATGGGATGGGATGGAATGGAATGGAATGGAATGGAATGGATGGAATGGCATGGAATGGAATGGAATGGAATGGCATGGAATCGAATGGAATGGACCCCATTGGAATCAACTTGAATGGAATGCAATCAAAGGAAATGGAATGTAATGGAATCAAATGAAATGGAATGGAATGGGCTAGAAACAAACGGAATGGAATTTTATAGAATGCAATGGAGTCGAATAGAAGGGAATCGAATGAAATAGAATGGAATTGAATGGAATGGAGTGGAATGGAATCGAATGGAATTGCATGGCAGGGAAAGGAATGGAATCGAATGGAATGGAATGCAATGGATTGTAATGAACTGGATAGAACATGGAATGGAATGGAATGGAATGGAATGGATTGGAATGGAATGGAATGGAATGGAAAGGAATGGAATGGCATGGAATCGAATGGAATGGACCTCATTGGCGTGAACTTGAATGGAATGCAAACAAAGGGAATGGAATGGAATGGAATCAAATGAAATGGAATGGAATGGGCTAGAAACAAACTAAATGGAATTTTATAGAATGCAATGGATTCGAATAGAAGGGAATCGAATGAAATAGAATGGAATTGAATGGAATGGAGTGGAATGGAATGGAATGGAATTGCATGGCAGGGAAAGGAATGGAATCGAATGGAATGGAATGCAATGGATTGTAATGAACTGGATAGAACATGGAATGGAATGGGATGGGATGGGATGGGATGCGATGGGATGGGATTGGATGGGATGCGTTGGGAAGGGATGGGATGGGATGGGATGGAATGGAATGGAATGGAATGAAATGGAATGGAATGGAATGGAATGGAATGGAATGTAATGGAATGGAATGGCATGGAATGGAATGGCATGGAATCGAATGGAATGGACCCCATTGGAATGAACTTGAATGGAATGCAATCAAAGGCAATGGAATGGAATGGAATAAAATGAAATGGAATGGAATGGGCTAGAAACAAACGGAATGGAATTTTATAGAATGCAATGGATTCGAATAGAAGGGAATCGAATGAAATAGAATGGAATTGAGTGGAATGGAGTGGAATGGAATGGAATGGAATTGCATGGCAGGGAAAGGAATGGAATCAATGGAATGGAATGCAATGGATTGTAATGAACTGGATAGAACATGGAATGGGATGGAATGGAATGGAAGGGAATGGAATGGAATGGCATGGAATCGAATGGAATGGACACCATTGGAATGAAGATGAATGGAATGCAATCAAAGGGAATTGAATGGAATGGAATCAAATGAAATGGAATGGAATGGGCTAGAACAAACGGAATGGAATTTTATAGAATGTAATGGATTCAAATAGAAGGGAATTGAATGAAATAGAATGGAATTGAATCGAATTGAGTGGAATGGAATCGAATGGAATTGCATGGCAGGGAAAGGAATGGAATCGAATGGAATGGAATGCAATGGATTGTAATGAACTGGATAGAACATGGAATGGAATGGAGTGGAATGGAATGGAATGGAATGGAATGGAATGGAATGGAATGGAAAGGAAAGGAATGGAATGGAATTGAATGGAATGGAATGGAATGGAATGGAATGGACCCCATTGGAATGAACTTGAATGGAATGCAATCAAAGGGAATGGAATGGAATGGAATCAAATGAAATGGAAAGGAATGGACTAGAAACAAACGGAGTGGAATTTAATAGAATGCAATGCATTCGAATAGAAGGGAACCGAATGAAATAGAATGGAAATGAATGGAATGGGGTGGAATGGAATCGAATGGAATTGCATGGCAGGGAAAGGAATGGAATCGAATGGAATGGAATGCAATGGATTGTAATGAACTGGATAGAACATGGAATGGAATGAAATGGAATGGAATGGAATGGAATGCAATGGAATGGAATGGCATGTAATCGAATAGAATGGACCCCATTGGAATGAACTTGAATGGAATGCAATCAAAGGGAATGGAATGAAATGGAATCAAATGAAATGGAATGGAAGGGCTAGAAACAAACGGAATGGAAATTTATAGAACGCAATGGATTCGAATAGAAGCGGATCAAATGAAATAGAATGGAATTGAATGGAATGGAGTGGAATGGAATCGAATTTAATTTCATGGCAGGGAAAGGAATGGAATCGAATGGAATGGAATGCAATGGATTGTAATGAACTGGATAGAACATGGAATGGAATGGGATGGAATTGGATGGGATGGGATGGGATGGGATTGGATGGGATGGGTTGGGAATGGATGGGATGGGGTGGGATGGGATGGAATGGAATGGAATGGAATGGAATGGAATAGAATGGATGGAATGGCATTTAATAGAATGGAATGGAATGGCATGGAATCGAGTGGAATGGACCCCATTGGAATGAACTTGAATGGAATGCAATCAAAGGGAATGGAATGGAATGGAATCCAGTGAAATGTAATGGAATGGGCTAGAAACAAACGGAATGGAATTTTATAGAATGCAATGGATTCGAATAGAAGCGAATCGAATGAAATAGAGTGGAATTGAATGGAAAGGAATCGAATGGAATTGCATGGCAGGGAAAGGAATGGAATCGAATGAAATGGAATGCAATGGATTGTAAAGAGCCGGATAGAACATGGAATGGAAAGGAATGGAATGGAATGGAATGGAATGGAATGGAATGGAATGGAATTGAATGGAATGGAATGGAATGGAATGGCATGGAATCGAAAGGAATGGACCCCATTGGCGTGAACATGAATGGAATGCAAACAAAGGGAATGGAATGGAATGGAAACAAGTGAAATGGAATGGAATGGGCTAGAAACAAACGGAATGAAATTTTATAGTATGCAACGGAGTCGAATAGAAGGGAATCGAATGAAATACAATGGAATTGAATGGAATGGAATGGAATGGAATGGAATTGCATGGCAGGGAAAGGAATGGAATCGAATGTAATGGAATGCAATGGATTGTAATGAACTGGATAGAACATGGAATGGAATGGAATTGAATGGAATGGAATGGAGTGGAATGGAATGGCATGGAATCGAATGGAATGGACCCCATTGGAATGTACTTGAATGGAATGCAATCAAAGGGAATGGAATGGAATGGAATCAAATGAAATGTAATGGAATGGGCTAGAAACAAACGGAATGGAATTTTATAGAATGCAATGGATTCGAATAGAAGTTAATCGAATGAAATAGAATGGAATTGAACCCAATGGAGTGGAATGGAATCGAATGGAATTGCAAGGCAGGGAAAGGAATGGAATCGAATGGAATGGAATTCAATGGATTGTAATGAAATGGATAGAACATGGAATGGAATGGGATGGAATGGAGTGGAATGGAATGGAAAGGAGTGGAATGGAATGGAACTAATGGAATGGAATGGAATGGAGTGGAATGGAATGGAATGGAATGGAATGGAATGGAATGGAATGGAATGGAATGGCATGGAATGGCATGGCAAGCATGGCATGGAATGGACCCCATTGGAATGAACTTGAAGGGAATGCAATCAAAGGGAATGGAATGGAATGGAATCAAATGAAATGGAATGGAATGGGCTAGAAACAAACGGAATGGAATTTTATAGAATGCAATGGATTCAAATAGAAGGGAATCGAATGAAATAGAATGGAATTGAATGGAATGGAGTGGAATGGAATCGAATGGAATTGCATGGCTGGGAAAGGAATGGAATCGAATGGAATGGAATGCAATGGATTGTTATGAACTGGATAGAACATGGAATGGAATGGAATGGAATGGAATGGAATGGAATGGAATGGAATGGACCCCATTGGAATGAACTTGAATGTAATGCAATCAAAGGGAATGGAATGGAATGGAATCAAATGAAATGGAACGGAATGGGCTAGAAACAAACGGAATGGAATTTTATAGAATGCAATGGATTCGAATAGAAGGGAATCTAATGAAATAGAATGGAATTGAATGGAATGGAGTGGAATGGATTCGAATGGAATTGCATGGCAGGGAAAGGAATGGAATCGAATGGAATGGAATGCAATGGATTGCAATGAACAGGATAGAACATGAATTTAATGGAAAGGAATGGAATGGAATGGAATGGAATGGAATGGAATCAAATCGAATCGAATGGACCCCATTGGAATGAACTTGAATGGAATGCAATCAAAGGGAATGGAATGGAATGGAATCAAATGAAATGGAATGGAAGGGCTAGAAACAAACGGAATGGAAATTTATAGAATGCAATGGATTCGAATAGAAGCGAATCGAATGAAATAGAATTGAATTGAATGGAATGGAGTGGAATGGAATCGAATTTAATTTCATGGCAGGGAAAGGAATGGAATCGAATGGAATGGAATGCAATGGATTCCAATGAACTGGATAGAACATGGAATGGAATGGGATGGAATGGAATGGGATGGGATGGGATGGGATTGGATGGGATGGGTTGGGATGGGATGGGATGGGATGGAATGGAATGGAATGGAATGGATGGAATGGCACAGAATGGAATGGAATGGAATGGCATGGAATCGAATGGAATGGACCCCATTGGAATGAATTGAATGGAATGCAATCAAAGGGAATGGAATGGAATGGAATCAAATGAAATGGAATGGAATGGGCTAGAAACAAACGGAATGGAATTTTATAGAATGCAATGGATTCGAATAGAAGTAAATCGAATGAAATAGAATGGAATTGAACGCAATGGAGTGGAATGGAATCGAATGGAATTGCATGGAAGGGAAAGGAATGGAATCGAATGGAATGGAATGCAATGGATTGTAATGAACTGGATAGAACATGGACTGGAATGGAATGGAATGGAATGGAATGGAATGGAATGGAATGGAATGGAATCGAGTGGAATGGACCCCATTGGAATGAACTTGAATGGAATGCAATCAAAGGGAATGGAATGGAATGGAATCCAATGAAATGGAATGGAATGGGCTAGAAACAAACGGAATGGAATTTTATAGAATGCAATGGATTCGAATAGAAGGGAATCGAATGAAATAGAATGGAATTGAATGGAATGGAGTGGAATGGAATTGAATGGAATTGCATGGCAGGGAAAGGAATGGAATCGAATGGAATGGAATGCAATGGATTGTAATGAACTGGATAGAACTTGGAATGATAAGGATTGGAATGGAATGGAATGGAATGGAATGGAATGGAATGGAATGGAATGGAATCGAATGGAATGAACCCCATTGGCGTGAACTTGAATGGAATGCAAACAAAGGGAATGGAATGGAATGGAATCAAATGAAATGGAATGGAATGGGCTAGAAACAAACGGAATGGAATTTTATAGAATGCAACGGATTCGAATAGAAGGGAATCGAATGAAATAGAATGGAATTGAATGGAATGGAATGGAATGGAATGGAATGGAATTGCATGGCAGGGAAAGGAATGGAATCGAATGGAATGGAATCCATTGGATTGTAATGAACTGGATAGAACATGGAATGGAATGGAATTGAATGGAATGGAATGGAATGGCATGGAATCGAAAGGAATGGACCCCATTGGAATGTACTTGAATGGAATGCAATCAAAGGGAATGGAATGGAATGGAATCAAAAGAAATGGAATGGAATGGGCTACAAACAAACAGAATGGAATTTTATAGAATGGAATGGATTCGAAAAGAAGGGAATCGAATGAAATAGAATGGATTTGAAAGGAATGGAATGGAATGGAATCGAATGGATTTGCATGGCAGGGAAAGGAATGGAATCGAATGGAATGGAATGCAATGGATTGTAATGAACTGGATAGAACATGGAATGGAATGAAATGGATTGGAACGGAATGGAATGGAATGGAATGGAATGGAATGAAATTGAACGGAATGGAATGGTAATGAATCGAATGGAATGGACCCCATTGGAATGAACTTGATATGGAATGCAATCAAAGGGAATGGAATGGAATGGAATCAAATGAAATGGAGTGGAATGGGCTAGAAACAAACGGAATGGAATTTTATAGAATGCAATGGATTCGAATTGAAGTTAATCGAATGATATATAATGGAATTGAATGGAATGGAGTGGAATGGAATCGAACGGAATTGCATGGCAGGGAAAGGAATGGAATCGAATGGAATGGAATGCAATGGATTGTAATGAACTGGATAGAACATGGAATGGAATGGAATGGAATGGAATGGATTGGAATGGAATGGAATGGAATGGAAAGGAATGGAATGGCATGGAATCGAATGGAATGGACCTCATTGGCGTGAACTTGAATGGAACGCAAACAAAGGGAGTGGAATGGAATGGAATCAAATGAAATGGAATGGAATGGGCTAGAAACAAACTAAATGGAATTTTATAGAATGCAATGGATTCGAATAGAAGGGAATCGAATGAAATAGAATGGAATTGAACGCAATGGAGTGGAATGGAATCGAATGGAATTTCATGGGTGGGAAAGGAATGGAATCGAATTGAATGGAATGCAATGGATGGTAATGAACTGGATAGAATAAGGAATGGAATGGGATGGGATGGGATGGGATGGGATGGTTTGGGATGGGATGGGATGGGAGGGGACGGAATGGAATTGAATGGAATGGAATGGAATGGCATGGAATGGAATGGAATGGAATTGAATGGAATCGAATGGAATGGACCCCACTGGAATGAACTTGAATGGAATGCAATAAAAGGGAATGCAATGGAAAGGAAACAAACGAAATGGAATGGAATGGGCTAGAAACAAACGGAATGGAATTTTATAGAATGCAATGGATTCGAATAGAAGGGAATCGAATGAAATAGAATGCAATTCAATGGAATGGAGTGGAATGGAATTGAAAGGATTTCAAAGCAGGGAAAGGAATGGCATCGAATGGAATGGAATGCAATGGACTGTAATGAACTGGATAGAACATGGAATGGAATGGAATGGAATGGAATGGAATGGAATGGAATGGAATGGAACGGAATGGAATGGAGTGGCATGGAATCGAATGGAATGGACCACATTGGAATGAACTTGAATGGAATGCAATCAAAGGGAATGGAATGGAATGGAATCAAATGAAATGGAATGGAATGGGCTAGAAACAAACGGAATGGAATTTTATAGAATGCAATGGATTCGAATAGAAGGGAATCGAATGTAATATAATGGAATTGAATGGAATGGAGTGGAATGGAATCGAATGGAATTGCATGGCAGGGAAAGGAATGGAATCGAATGGAATAGAATGCAATGGATTGTAATGAACTGGATAGAACACGGAATGTAATGTAATGTAATGTAATGGAATGGAATGGAATGGAATGGAATGGAATGGAATGGAATGGCATGGAATCGAATGGAATGGACCCCATTGGAATGAACTTGAATGGAATGCAATCAAAGAGAATGGAATGGAATGGAATCAAATGGAATGGAATGGAATGGGCTGGAAACAAACGGAATGGAATTTTATAGAATGCAGTGGATTCGAATAGAAGGGAATCGAATGAAATAGAATGGAATTGAATGGAATGGAGTGGAACGGAATCGAATGGAATTGCATGGCAGGGAAAGGAATGGAATCGAATGGAGTGTAATGCAATGGACTGTAATGAACTGGATAGAACATGGAATGGAATGGAATAGAATGGAATGGAATGGAAAGGAATGGAATTGAATGGAATGGAATCGAATGGAATGGACACCATTGGAATGAACTTGACTGGAATGCAATCAAAGGGTATGGAATGGAATGGAATCAAATGAAATGGAATGGAATGGGCTAGAAACAAAAGGAATGTAATTTTATAGAAAGCAATGAATTCGAATAGAAGGGAATCAAATGAAATAGAATGGAATTGAATGGAATGGAGTGGAATGGAATTGAATGGAATTGCATGGCAGGGAAAGGAATGGAATCGAATAGAATGGAATTCAATGGATTGTAATGAACTGGATTGAACATGGAATGGAATGGAATGGAATGGAATGGAAAGGAATGGAATGGAATGGCATGTAATCGAATAGAATGGACCCCATTGGAATGAACTTGAATGGAATGCAATCAAAGGGAATGGAATGAAATGGAATCAAATGAAATGGAATGGAAGGGCTAGAAACAAACGGAATGGAAATTTATAGAACGCAATGGATTCGAATAGAAGCGGATCAAATGAAATAGAATGGAATTGAATGGAATGGACTGGAATGGAATCGAATTTAATTGCATGGCAGGGAAAGGAATGGAATCGAATGGAATGGAATGCAATGGATTGTAATGAACTGGATAGAACATGGAATGGAATGGGATGGAATTGGACGGGATGGGATGGGATGGGATTGGATGGGATGGGTTGGGATGGAATGGGATGGGGTGGGATGGGATGGAATGGAATGGAATGGAATGGAATGGAATGGAATGGAATGGAATGGATGGAATGGCATGGAATAGAATGGAATGGAATGGCATGGAATCGAGTGGAATGGACCCCATTGGAATGAACTTGAATGGAATGCAATCAAAGGGAATGGAATGGAATGGAATCCAGTGAAATGTAATGGAATGGGCTAGAAACAAACGGAATGGAATTTTATAGAATGCAATGAATTCGAATAGAAGCGAATCGAATGAAATAGAATGGAATTGAATGGAAAGGAATCGAATGGAATTGCATGGCAGGGAAAGGAATGGAATCGAATGAAATGGAATGCAATGGATTGTAAAGAGCCGGATAGAACATGGAATGGAAAGGAATGGAATGGAATGGAATGGAATGGAATGGAATGGAATGGAATGGAATGGCATGGAATCGAATGGAATGGACCCCATTGGCGTGAACATGAATGGAATGCAAACAAAGGGAATGGAATGGAATGGAAACAAGTGAAATGGAATGGAATGGGCTAGAAACAAACGGAATGAAATTTTATAGTATGCAACGGAGTCGAATAGAAGGGAATCGAATGAAATACAATGGAATTGAATGGAATGGAATGGAATGGAATGGAATGGAATGGAATGGAATGGAATGGAATGGAATGGAATGGAATGGAATTGCATGGCAGGGAAAGGAATGGAATCGAATGTAATGGAATGCAATGGATTGTAATGAACTGGATAGAACATGGAATGGAATGGAATTGAATGGAATGGAATGGAGTGGAATGGAATGGCATGGAATCGAATGGAATGGACCCCATTGGAATGTACTTGAATGGAATGCAATCAAAGGGAATGGAATGGAATGGAATCAAATGAAATGTAATGGAATGGGCTAGAAACAAACGGAATGGAATTTTATAGAATGCAATGGATTCGAATAGAAGTTAATCGAATGAAATAGAATGGAATTGAACCCAATGGAGTGGAATGGAATCGAATGGAATTGCATGGCTGGGAAAGGAATGGAATCGAATGGAATGGAATGCAATGGATTGTAATGAACTGGATAGAACATGGAATGGAATGGAATGGAATGGAATGGAATGGAATGGAATGGAATGGCATGGAATCGAATGGAATGGATACCATTGGAATGAACTTGAATGGAATGCAATCAAAGGGAATGGAATGGAATGGAATCAAATCAAATGGAATGGAATGGGCTAGAAACAAACGGAACGGAATTTCATAGAATGCAATGGATTCGAATAGAAGGGAATCGAATGTAATAGAATGGAATTGAATGGAATGGAGTGGAATGGAATCGAATGGAATTGCATTGCAGGGAAAGGAATGGAATCGAATGGAATGGAATTCAATGGATTGTAATGAACTGGATAGAACATGGAATGGAATGGGATGGAATGGAGTGGAATGGAATGGAAAGGAGTGGAATGGAATGGAACTAATGGAATGGAATGGAATGGAGTGGAATGGAATGGAATGGAATGGAATGGAATGGAATGGAATGGAATGGCATGGAATGGCATGGCAAGCATGGCATGGAACGGACCCCATTTGAATGAACTTGAATGGAATGCAATCAAAGGGAATGGAATGGATTGGAATCAAAAGAAATGGTATGGAATGGGCTAGAAACAAACGGAATGGAATTTTATAGAATGCAATGGATTCGAATAGAAGGGAATCGAATGAAATAGAATGGAATTGAATGGAATGGAGTGGAATGGAATCGAATGGAATTGCATGGCTGGGAAAGGAATGGAATCGAATGGAATGGCATGCAATGGATTGTAATGAACTGGATAGAACATGGAATGGAATGGAATGGAACGGAATGGAATGGAACCCATTGGAATGAACTTGAAAGTAATGCAATCAAAGGGAATGGAATGGAATGGAATCAAATGAAATGGAATGGAATGGGCTAGAAACAAACGGAATGGAATTTTATAGAATGCAATGGATTCGAATAGAAGGGAATCTAATGAAATAGAATGGAATTGAATGGAATGGAGTGGAATGGAATCGAATGGAATTGCATGGCAGGGAAAGGAATGGAATCGAATGGAATGGAATGCAATGGATTGTAATGAACTGGATAGAACATGAATTTAATGGAATGGAATGGAATGGAATGGAATGTAATGGAATGAAATGGAATCGAATCGAATGGACCCCATTTGAATGAACTTGAATGAAATGCAATCAAAGGGAATGGAATGGATTGGAATCAAAAGAAATGGTATGGAATGGGCTAGAAACAAACGGAATGGAATTTTATAGAATGCAATGGATTCGAATAGAAGGGAATCAAATGAAATAGAATGGAATTGAATGGATAGGAGTGGAATGGAATCGAATCGATTTGCATGGCAGGGAAAGGAATGGAAGCTAATGGAATGGAATGCAATGGATTGTAATGAACTGGATAGAACAATGAAGGAAATGGAATGGAATGGAATGGAATGGAATGGAATGGAATTCAATGGATCCCATTTGAATGAACTTGAATGGAATGCAATCAAAGGGAATGGAATGGAATGAAATGAAATGAAATGGAATGGAATGGGCTAGAAACAAACGGAATGGAATTTTATGGAATGCAATGGATTCGAATAGAAGGGAATCGAATGAAATAGAATGGAATTGAATGGAATGGAGTGGAATGGAATCGAATGGAATAGCATGGCAGGGAAAGGAATGGAATCGAATGGAATGGAATGCAATGAATTGTAATAAACTGGATAGAACATGAATGGAATGGAATGGAATGGAATGGAATGGAATAGAATGGAATGGAATGGAATGGAATCGAATGGACCCCATTGGAGTGAACTTGAATGGAATGAAATCAAAGGGAATGGAATGGAGTGGAATCAAATGAAATGGAATGGAATTGGCTAGAAAAACACGGAATGGAATTTTATAGAATGCAATGGATTCGAATAGAAGGGAATCGAATGAAATAGAATGGAATTGAATGGAATGGAGTGGAATGGTATCAAATGGAATTGCATGGCATGGAAAGGAATGGAATCGAATGGAATGGAATGCAATGGATTGTAAGGAACTGGATAGCACATGGAATGGAATGGAATGGAACGGAATGGAATGGAATGGAATGGATTGGAATGCAATGGAACGGAACGGAACAGAACGGAATGGAATGGAATGGAATGGAATGGAATGGAATGGAATGGAAAGGAATGGCATGGAATCGAATGGAATGGACCCCATTGGAATGAACTTGAATGGAATGCAATCAAAGGGAATGGAATGGAATGGAATCAAATCAAATGGAATGGAATGGGCTAGAAACAAACGGAATGGAATTTCATAGAATGCAACGGATTCGAATAGAAGGGAATCGAATGAAATAGAATGGAATTGAACGGAATGTAGTGGAATGGAATCGAATGGATTTGCATGGCAGGGAAAGGAATGGAATCGAATGGAATGGAATTCAATGGATTGTAATGAACTGGATAGAACATGGAATGGAATGGGATGGAATGGAGTGGAATGGTACGGAAAGGAATGGAATGGAATGGAACTTAATGGAATGGAATAGAATGGAGTGGAATGGAATGGAATGGAATGGAATGGAATGGAATGGAATGGCATGGAATGGCTTGGCATAGCATGGCATGGAATGGACCCCATTGGAATGAACTTGAATGGAATGCAATCAAAGGGAATGTAATGGAATGGAATCAAATGAAATGGAATGGAATGGGCTACAAACAAACGGAATGGAATTTTATAGAATGCAATGGATTCGAAAAGAAGGGAATCGAATGAAATAGAATGGAATTGAATGGAATGGAGTGGAATGGAATCGAAGGAAATTGCATGGCTGGGAAAGGAATGGAATCGAATGGAATGGAATGCAATGGATTGTTATGAACTGGATAGAACATGGAATGGAATGGAATGGAATGGAATGGAATGGAATGGAATGGAATGGACCCCATTGGAATGAACTTGAATGTAATGCAATCAAAGGGAATGGAATGGAATGGAATCAAATGAAATGGAATGGAATGGGCTAGAAACAAACGGAATGGAATTTTATAGAATGCAATGGATTCGAATAGAAGGGAATCTAATGAAATAGAATGGAATTGAATGGAATGGAGTGGAATGGATTCGAATGTAATTGCATGGCAGGGAAAGGAATGGAATCGAATGGAATGGAATGCAATGGATTGTAATGAACAGGATAGAACATGAATTTAATGGAATGGAATGGAATGGAATGGAATGGATGGAATGGCATGGAATGGAATGGAATGGAATGGCATGGAATCGAATGGAATGGACCCCATTGGAATGAACTTGAATGGAATGCAATCAAAGGGAATGGAATGGAATGGAATCAAATGAAATGGAATGGAATGGTCTAGAAACAAACGGAATGGAATTTTATAGAATGCAATGGATTCGAATAGAAGGGAATCGAATGAAATAGAATGGAATTGAATGGAATGGAGTGGAATGGAATCGAATTGAATTGCATGGCAGGGAAATTAATGGAATGAATGGAATGGAATGCAATGGATTGTAATGAACTGGATAGAACATGGAACGGGATGGAATGGAATGGAAGGTAATGGAATGGAATGGCATGGAATCGAATGGAATGGACACCATTGGAATGAACTTGAATGGAATGCAATCAAAGGGAATTGAATGGAATGGAATCAAATCAAATGGAATGGAATGGGTAGAACAAACGGAATGGAATTTTATAGAATGTAATGGATTCGAATAGAAGGGAATTGAATGAAATAGAATGGAATAGAATGGAATGGAGTGGAATGGAATCGAATGGAATTGCATGGCAGGGAAAGGAATGGAATCGAATGGAATGGAATGCAATGGAATGTAAAGAACTGGATAGAACATGGAATGGAATGGAGTGGAATGGAATGGAATGGAATGGAATGGAATGGAATGGAACGGAATGGAATGGAATGGAATGAAATGGAATGGCATGGAATCGAATGGAATGGACCCCATTGGAGTGAACTTGAATGGAATGCAATCAAAGGGAATTGAATGGAATGGAATCAAATGAAATGGAATGGAATGGGCTAGAAACAAACGTAATGGAATTTTATAGAATGCAATGGATACGAATAGAAGGGTATCGAATGAAATAGAATGGAATTGAATGGAATGGAGTGGAATGGAATCGAATGGAATTCAATGGCAAGGAAAGGAATGGAATCGAATGGAATGGAATTCAATGGATTGTAATGAACTGGATAGAACATGGAATGGAATGGAATGGAATGGAATGGAATGGAATGGAATGGAATGGAATGGAATGGAATGGAATGGAATCGAATGGAATGGACACCATTGGAATGAACTTGAATGGAATGCAATCAAAGGGAATGGAATGGAATGGAATCAAATGAAATGGAAAAGAATGGACTAGAATCAAACGGAATGGAATTTAATAGAAAGCAATGTAATCGAATAGAAGGGAACCGAATGAAATAGAATGGAATTGAATGGAATGGAGTGGAATGGAATCGAAAGGAATTGCATGGCAGGGAAAGGAATGGAATCGAATGGAATTGAATGCAATGGATTGTATTGAACTGGATAGAACATGGAATGGAATGAAATGGAATGGAATGGAATGGAATGCAATGGAATGGAATGGCATGGAATCGAATGGAATGGACCCCATTGGAATGAACTTGAATGGAATGCAATCAAAGGGAATGGAATGGAATGGAATCAAATGAAATGGAATGGAAGGGCTAGAAACAAACGGAATGGAAATTTATAGAATGCAATGGATTCGAATAGAAGCGAATCGAATGAAATAGAATTGAATTGAATGGAATGGAGTGGAATGGAATCGAATTTAATTTCATGGCAGGGAAAGGAATGGAATCGAATGGAATGGAATGCAATGGATTCCAATGAACTGGATAGAACATGGAATGGAATGGGATGGAATGGGATGGGATGGGATGGGATGGGATTGGATGGGATGGGTTGGGATGGGATGGGATGGGATGGAATGGAATGGAATGGAATGGATGGAATGGCACAGAATGGAATGGAATGGAATGGCATGGAATCGAATGGAATGGACCCCATTGGAATGAATTGAATGGAATGCAATCAAAGGGAATGGAATGGAATGGAATCAAATGAAATGGAATGGAATGGGCTAGAAACAAACGGAATGGAATTTTATAGAATGCAATGGATTCGAATAGAAGTAAATCGAATGAAATAGAATGGAATTGAATGCAATGGAGTGGAATGGAATCGAATGGAATTGCATGGCAGGGAAAGGAATGGAATCGAATGGAATGGAATGCAATGGATTGTAATGAACTGGATAGAACATGGACTGGAATGGAATGGAATGGAATGGAATGGAATGGAATGGAATGGAATCGAGTGGAATGGACCCCATTGGAATGAACTTGAATGGAATGCAATCAAAGGGAATGGAATGGAATGGAATCCAATGAAATGGAATGGAATGGGCTAGAATCAAACGGAATGGAATTTTATAGAATGCATTGGATTCGAATAGAAGGGAATCGAATGAAATAGAATGGAATTGAATGGAATGGAGTGGAATGGAATTGAATGGAATTGCATGGCAGGGAAAGGAATGGAATCGAATGGAATGGAATGCAATGGATTGTAATGAACTGGATAGAACTTGGAATGATAAGGATTGGAATGGAATGGAATGGAATGGAATGGAATGGAATGGAATGGAATGGGCTAGAAACAAACGGAATGGAATTTTATAGAATGCAACGGATTCGAATAGAAGGGAATCGAAAGAAATAGAATGGAATTGAATGGAATGGAATGGAATGGAATGGAATGGAAAGGAATTGCATGGCAGGGAAAGGAATGGAATCGAATGGAATGGAATCCAATGGATTGTAATGAACTGGATAGAACATGGAATGGAATGGAATTGAATGGAATGGAATGGAATGGCATGGAATCGAAAGGAATGGACCCCATTGGAATGTACTTGAATGGAATGCAATCAAAGGGAATGGAACGGAATGGAATCAAAAGAAATGGAATGGAATGGGCTACAAACAAACAGAATGGAATTTTATAGAATGGAATGGATTCGAAAAGAAGGGAATCGAATGAAATAGAATGGATTTGAAAGGAATGGAATGGAATGGAATCGAATGGATTTGCATGGCAGGGAAAGGAATGGAATCGAATGGAATGGAATGCAATGGATTGTAATGAACTGGATAGAACATGGAATGGAATGAAATGGAATGGAACGGAATGGAATGGAATGGAATGGAATGAAATTGAACGGAATGGAATGGTATGGAATCGAATGGAATGGACCCCATTGGAATGAACTTGATATGGAATGCAATCAAAGGGAATGGAATGGAATGGAATCAAATGAAATGGAATGGAATGGGCTAGAAACAAACGGAATGGAATTTTATAGAATGCAATGGATTCGAATTGAAGTTAATCGAATGATATATAATGGAATTGAATGGAATGGAGTGGAATGGAATCGAACGGAATTGCATGGCAGGGAAAGGAATGGAATCGAATGGAATGGAATGCAATGGATTGTAATTAACTGGATAGAACACGGAATGGAATGGCATGGAATTGAATGGAATGGAATCGAACGGAATGGAATGGAATGGCATGGAATCGAATGGAATGGACCCCATTGGAATCAACTTGAATGGAATGCAATCAAAGGGAATGGAATGTAATGGAATCAAATGAAATGGAATGGAATGGGCTAGAAACAAACGGAATGGAATTTTATAGAAAGCAATGGATTCGAATAGAAGGGAATCGAATGAAATAGAATGGAATTGAATGGAATGGAGTAGAATAGAATCGAATGGAAATTCATGGGAGGGAAAGGAATGGAATCGAATTGAATGGAATGCAATGGATGGTAATGAACTGGATAGAATAAGGAATGGAATGGGATGGGATGGGATGGGATGGGATGGTTTGGGATGGGATGGGATGGGAGGGGACGGAATGGAATTGAATGGAATGGAATGGAATGGCATGGAATGGAATGGAATGGAATTGAATGGAATCGAATGGAATGGACCCCACTGGAATGAACTTGAATGGAATGCAATAAAAGGGAATGCAATGGAAAGGAAACAAACGAAATGGAATGGAATGGGCTAGAAACAAACGGAATGGAATTTTATAGAATGCAATGGATTTGAATAGAAGGGAATCGAATGAAATAGAATGCAACTCAATGGAATGGAGTGGAATGGAATTGAAAGGATTTCAAAGCAGGGAAAGGAATGGCATCGAATGGAATGGAATGCAATGGACTGTAATGAACTGGATAGAACATGGAATGGAATGGAATGGAATGGAATGGAATGGAATGGAATGGAATGGAATCAAATCGAATCGAATGGACCCCATTGGAATGAACTTGAATGGAATGCAATCAAAGGGAATGGAATGGAATGGAATCAAATGAAATGGAATGGAAGGGCTAGAAACAAACGGAATGGAAATTTATAGAATGCAATGGATTCGAATAGAAGCGAATCGAATGAAATAGAATTGAATTGAATGGAATGGAGTGGAATGGAATCGAATTTAATTTCATGGCAGGGAAAGGAATGGAATCGAATGGAATGGAATGCAATGGATTCCAATGAACTGGATAGAACATGGAATGGAATGGGATGGAATGGAATGGGATGGGATGGGATGGGATTGGATGGGATGGGTTGGGATGGGATGGGATGGGATGGAATGGAATGGAATGGAATGGATGGAATGGCACAGAATGGAATGGAATGGAATGGCATGGAATCGAATGGAATGGACCCCATTGGAATGAATTGAATGGAATGCAATCAAAGGGAATGGAATGGAATGGAATCAAATGAAATGGAATGGAATGGGCTAGAAACAAACGGAATGGAATTTTATAGAATGCAATGGATTCGAATAGAAGTAAATCGAATGAAATAGAATGGAATTGAACGCAATGGAGTGGAATGGAATCGAATGGAATTGCATGGAAGGGAAAGGAATGGAATCGAATGGAATGGAATGCAATGGATTGTAATGAACTGGATAGAACATGGACTGGAATGGAATGGAATGGAATGGAATGGAATGGAATGGAATGGAATCGAGTGGAATGGACCCCATTGGAATGAACTTGAATGGAATGCAATCAAAGGGAATGGAATGGAATGGAATCCAATGAAATGGAATGGAATGGGCTAGAAACAAACGGAATGGAATTTTATAGAATGCAATGGATTCGAATAGAAGGGAATCGAATGAAATAGAATGGAATTGAATGGAATGGAGTGGAATGGAATTGAATGGAATTGCATGGCAGGGAAAGGAATGGAATCGAATGGAATGGAATGCAATGGATTGTAATGAACTGGATAGAACTTGGAATGATAAGGATTGGAATGGAATGGAATGGAATGGAATGGAATGGAATGGAATGGAATGGAATGGAATGGAATGGAATCGAATGGAATGAACCCCAGTGGCGTGAACTTGAATGGAATGCAAACAAAGGGAATGGAATGGAATGGAATCAAATGAAATGGAATGGAATGGGCTAGAAACAAACGGAATGGAATTTTATAGAATGCAACGGATTCGAATAGAAGGGAATCGAATGAAATAGAATGGAATTGAATGGAATGGAATGGAATGGAATGGAATGGAATTGCATGGCAGGGAAAGGAATGGAATCGAATGGAATGGAATCCATTGGATTGTAATGAACTGGATAGAACATGGAATGGAATGGAATTGAATGGAATGGAATGGAATGGCATGGAATCGAAAGGAATGGACCCCATTGGAATGTACTTGAATGGAATGCAATCAAAGGGAATGGAATGGAATGGAATCAAAAGAAATGGAATGGAATGGGCTACAAACAAACAGAATGGAATTTTATAGAATGGAATGGATTCGAAAAGAAGGGAATCGAATGAAATAGAATGGATTTGAAAGGAATGGAATGGAATGGAATCGAATGGATTTGCATGGCAGGGAAAGGAATGGAATCGAATGGAATGGAATGCAATGGATTGTAATGAACTGGATAGAACATGGAATGGAATGAAATGGAATGGAACGGAATGGAATGGAATGGAATGGAATGGAATGAAATTGAACGGAATGGAATGGTAATGAATCGAATGGAATGGACCCCATTGGAATGAACTTGATATGGAATGCAATCAAAGGGAATGGAATGGAATGGAATCAAATGAAATGGAGTGGAATGGGCTAGAAACAAACGGAATGGAATTTTATAGAATGCAATGGATTCGAATTGAAGTTAATCGAATGATATATAATGGAATTGAATGGAATGGAGTGGAATGGAATCGAACGGAATTGCATGGCAGAGAAAGGAATGGAATCGAATGGAATGGAATGCAATGGATTGTAATGAACTGGATAGAACATGGAATGGAATGGAATGGAATGGAATGGATTGGAATGGAATGGAAAGGAATGGAATGGCATGGAATCGAATGGAATGGACCTCATTGGCGTGAACTTGAATGGAACGCAAACAAAGGGAGTGGAATGGAATGGAATCAAATGAAATGGAATGGAATGGGCTAGAAACAAACTAAATGGAATTTTATAGAATGCAATGGATTCGAATAGAAGGGAATCGAATGAAATAGAATGGAATTGAACGCAATGGAGTGGAATGGAATCGAATGGAATTTCATGGGTGGGAAAGGAATGGAATCGAATTGAATGGAATGCAATGGATGGTAATGAACTGGATAGAATAAGGAATGGAATGGGATGGGATGGGATGGGATGGGATGGTTTGGGATGGGATGGGATGGGAGGGGACGGAATGGAATTGAATGGAATGGAATGGAATGGCATGGAATGGAATGGAATGGAATTGAATGGAATCGAATGGAATGGACCCCACTGGAATGAACTTGAATGGAATGCAATAAAAGGGAATGCAATGGAAAGGAAACAAACGAAATGGAATGGAATGGGCTAGAAACAAACGGAATGGAATTTTATAGAATGCAATGGATTCGAATAGAAGGGAATCGAATGAAATAGAATGCAGTTCAATGGAATGGAGTGGAATGGAATTGAAAGGATTTCAAAGCAGGGAAAGGAATGGCATCGAATGGAATGGAATGCAATGGACTGTAATGAACTGGATAGAACATGGAATGGAATGGAATGGAATGGAATGGAATGGAATGGAATGGAATGGAATGGAATGGAACGGAATGGAATGGAGTGGCATGGAATCGAATGGAATGGACCACATTGGAATGAACTTGAATGGAATGCAATCAAAGGGAATGGAATGGAATGGAATCAAATGAAATGGAATGGAATGGGCTAGAAACAAACGGAATGGAATTTTATAGAATGCAATGGATTCGAATAGAAGGGAATCGAATGTAATATAATGGAATTGAATGGAATGGAGTGGAATGGAATCGAATGGAATTGCATGGCAGGGAAAGGAATGGAATCGAATGGAATAGAATGCAATGGATTGTAATGAACTGGATAGAACACGGAATGTAATGTAATGTAATGTAATGTAATGGAATGGAATGGAATGGAATGGAATGGAATGGAATGGCATGGAATCGAATGGAATGGACCCCATTGGAATGAACTTGAATGGAATGCAATCAAAGAGAATGGAATGGAATGGAATCAAATGGAATGGAATGGAATGGGCTGGAAACAAACGGAATGGAATTTTATAGAATGCAGTGGATTCGAATAGAAGGGAATCAAATGAAATAGAATGGAATTGAATGGAATGGAGTGGAACGGAATCGAATGGAATTGCATGGCAGGGAAAGGAATGGAATCGAATGGAGTGTAATGCAATGGACTGTAATGAACTGGATAGAACATGGAATGGAATGGAATAGAATGGAATGGAATGGAAAGGAATGGAATTGAATGGAATGGAATCGAATGGAATGGACACCATTGGAATGAACTTGACTGGAATGCAATCAAAGGGTATGGAATGGAATGGAATCAAATGAAATGGAATGGAATGGGCTAGAAACAAAAGGAATGTAATTTTATAGAAAGCAATGAATTCGAATAGAAGGGAATCAAATGAAATAGAATGGAATTGAATGGAATGGAGTGGAATGGAATTGAATGGAATTGCATGGCAGGGAAAGGAATGGAATCGAATAGAATGGAATTCAATGGATTGTAATGAACTGGATTGAACATGGAATGGAATGGAATGGAATGGAATGGAAAGGAATGGAATGGAATGGCATGGAATCGAATGGAATGGACCCCATTGGAATGAACTTGAATGGAATGCAATCAAAGGGAATGGAATGGAATGGAATCAAATGAAATGTAATGGAATGGGCTATAAAAAAACGGAATGGAAATTTATGGAATGCAATGGATTCGAATAGAAGCGAATCGAGTGAAACAGAATGGAATTGAATGGAATGGAGTGTAATGGAATCGAATTTTATTGCATGGCAGGGAAAAGAATGGTATCGAATGGAATGGAATGCAGTGGATTGTAATGAACTGGATAGAACATGGAATGGAATGCGATTGGATGGGATGGGATGGGATGGGATGGGATGGGATGAGATGGGATGGGATTGGATGGGATGGGTTGGGATGGGATGGGATGGGAGTGGATGGGATGGAATGGAATGGAATGGAATGGAATGGAATGGAATGGAATGGAATGGAATGGAATGGAATGGATGGAATGGCATGGAATGGAATGGAATGGAATGGCATGGAATCGAATGGAATGGACCCCATTGGAATCAACTTGAATGGAATGCAATCAAAGGGAATGGAATGGAATGGAATGGAATCAAATGAAATGTAATGGAATGGGCTATAAACAAACGGAATGGAAATTTATAGATTGCAATGGATTCGAATAGAAGCGAATCGAATGAAACAGAATGGAATTGAATGGAATGGAGTGGAATGGAATCGAATTTTATTGCATGGCAGGGAAAGGAATGGAATCGAATGGAATGGAATGCAATGGATTGTAATGAACTGGATAGAACATGGAATGGAATGCGATTGGATGGGATGGGATGGGATGGGATGGGATGGGATGGGATGGGATTGCATGGGATGGGTTGGGATGGGATGGGATGGGATGGGATGGGATGGAATGGAATGGAATGGAATGGAATGGATGGAATGGCATGGAATGGAATGGAATGGAATGGCATTGAATCGAATGGAATGGACCCCATTGGAATCAACTTGAATGGAATGCAATCAAAGGAAATGGAATGTAATGGAATCAAATGAAATGGAATGGAATGGGCTAGAAACAAACGGAATGGAATTTTATAGAATGCAATGGATTCGAATAGAAGGGTATCTAATGAAATAGAATGGAATTGAATGGAATGGAGTGGAATGGAATCGAATGGAATTGCATGGCAGGGAAAGGAATGGAATCGAATGGAATGGAATGCAATGGATTGTAATGAACTGGATAGAACATGGAATGGAATGGAATGGAATGGAATGGATTGGAATGGAATGGAATGGAATGGAATGGAAAGGAATGGAATGGCATGGAATCGAATGGAATGGACCTCATTGGCGTGAACTTGAATGGAATGCAAACAAAGGGAATGGAATGGAATGGAATCAAATGAAATGGAATGGAATGGGCTAGAAACAAACTAAATGGAATTTTATAGAATGCAAGGGAATCGAATAGAAGGGAATCGAATGAAATAGAATGGATTTGAATGGAATGGAGTGGAATGGAATGGAATGGAATTGCATGGCAGGGAAAGGAATGGAATCGAATGGAATGGAATGCAATGGATTGTAATGAACTGGATAGAACATGGAATGGAATGGGTTGGGATGGGATGGGATGCGATGGGATGGGATTGGATGGGATGCGTTGGGAAGGGATGGGATGGGATGGGATGGAACGGAATGGAACGGAATGAAATGGAATGGAATGGAATGGAATGGAATGGAATGGAATGGAATGGAATGGAATGGAATGGAATGGAATGGAATGGAATGGCATGGAATGGAATGGCATGGAATCGAATGGAATGGACACCATTGGAATGAAGTTGAGTGGAATGCAATCAAAGGCAATGGAATGGAATGGATTCAAATGAAATGGAATGGAATGGGCTAGAACAAACGGAATGGAATTTTATAGAATGTAATGGATTCAAATAGAAGGGAATTGAATGAAATAGAATGGAATTGAATCGAATGGAGTGGAATGGAATCGAATGGAATTGCATGGCAGGGAAAGGAATGGAATCGAATGGAATGGAATGCAATGGATTGTAATGAACTGGATAGAACATGGAATGGAATTGAGTGGAATGGAATGGAATGGAGTGGAATGGAATGGAATGGAAAGGAAAGGAATGGAATGGAATTGAATGGAATGGAATGGAATGGAATGGAATGGACCCCATTGGAATGAAGTTGAATGGAATGCAATCAAAGGGAATGGAATGGAATGGAATCAAATGAAATGGAAAGGAATGGACTAGAAACAAACGGAGTGGAATTTAATAGAATGCAATGGATTCCAATAGAAGGGAACCGAATGAAATATAATGGAATTGAATGGAATGGGGTGGAATGGAATCGAATGGAATTGCATGGCAGGGAAAGGAATGGAATCGAATGGAATGGAATGCAATGGATTGTAATGAACTGGATAGAACATGGAATGGAATGAAATGGAATGGAATGGAATGGAATGCAATGGAATGGAATGGCATGTAATCGAATAGAATGGACCCCATTGGAATGAACTTGAATGGAATGCAATCAAAGGGAATGGAATGAAATGGAATCAAATGAAATGGAATGGAAGGGCTGGAAACAAACGGAATGGAAATTTATAGAACGCAATGGATTCGAATAGAAGCGGATCAAATGAAATAGAATGGAATTGAATGGAATGGAGTGGAATGGAATCGAATTTAATTGCATGGCAGGGAAAGGAATGGAATCGAATGGAATGGAATGCAATGGATTGTAATGAACTGGATAGAACATGGAATGGAATGGGATGGAATTGGATGGGATGGGATGGGATGGGATTGGATGGGATGTGTTGGGATGGGATGGGATGGGGTGGGATGGGATGGAATGGAATGGAATGGAATGGAATGGAATGGAATGGAATGGATGGAATGGCATGGAATAGAATGGAATGGAATGGCATGGAATCGAGTGGAATGGACCCCATTGGAATGAACTTGAATGGAATGCAATCAAAGGGAATGGAATGGAATGGAATCCAGTGAAATGTAATGGAATGGGCTAGAAACAAACGGAATGGAATTTTATAGAATGCAATGGATTCGAATAGAAGCGAATCGAATGAAATAGAATGGAATTGAATGGAAAGGAATCGAATGGAATTGCATGGCAGGGAAAGGAATGGAATCGAATGAAATGGAATGCAATGGATTGTAAAGAGCCGGATAGAACATGGAATGGAAAGGAATGGAATGGAATGGAATGGAATGGAATGGAATGGAATGGAATGGCATGGAATCGAATGGAATGGACCCCATTGGCGTGAACATGAATGGAATGCAAACAAAGGGAATGGAATGGAATGGAAACAAGTGAAATGGAATGGAATGGGCTAGAAACAAACGGAATGAAATTTTATAGTATGCAACGGAGTCGAATAGAAGGGAATCGAATGAAATACAATGGAATTGAATGGAATGGAATGGAATGGAATGGAATGGAATGGAATGGAATGGAATGGAATGGAATTGCATGGCAGGGAAAGGAATGGAATCGAATGTAATGGAATGCAATGGATTGTAATGAACTGGATAGAACATGGAATGGAATGGAATTGAATGGAATGGAATGGAGTGGAATGGAATGGCATGGAATCGAATGGAATGGACCCCATTGGAATGTACTTGAATGGAATGCAATCAAAGGGAATGGAATGGAATGGAATCAAATGAAATGTAATGGAATGGGCTAGAAACAAACGGAATGGAATTTTATAGAATGCAATGGATTCGAATAGAAGTTAATCGAATGAAATAGAATGGAATTGAACCCAATGGAGTGGAATGGAATCGAATGGAATTGCATGGCTGGGAAAGGAATGGAATCGAATGGAATGGAATGCAATGGATTGTAATGAACTGGATAGAACATGGAATGGAATGGAATGGAATGGAATGGAATGGAATGGAATGGCATGGAATCGAATGGAATGGATACCATTGGAATGAACTTGAATGGAATGCAATCAAAGGGAATGGAATGGAATGGAATCAAATCAAATGGAATGGAATGGGCTAGAAACAAACGGAACGGAATTTCATAGAATGCAATGGATTCGAATAGAAGGCAATCGAATGTAATAGAATGGAATTGAATGGAATGGAGTGGAATGGAATCGAATGGAATTGCATTGCAGGGAAAGGAATGGAATCGAATGGAATGGAATTCAATGGATTGTAATGAACTGGATAGGACATGGAATGGAATGGGATGGAATGGAGTGGAATGGAATGGAAAGGAGTGGAATGGAATGGAACTAATGGAATGGAATGGAATGGAGTGGAATGGAATGGAATGGAATGGAATGGAATGGAATGGAATTGAATGGAATGGAATGGCATGGAATGGCATGGCAAGCATGGCATGGAATGGACCCCATTTGAATGAACTTGAATGGAATGCAATCAAAGGGAATGGAATGGATTGGAATCAAAAGAAATGGTATGGAATGGGCTAGAAACAAACGGAATGGAATTTTATAGAATGCAATGGATTCGAATAGAAGGGAATCGAATGAAATAGAATGGAATTGAATGGAATGGAGTGGAATGGAATCGAATGGAATTGCATGGCTGGGAAAGGAATGGAATCGAATGGAATGGCATGCAATGGATTGTAATGAACTGGATAGAACATGGAATGGAATGGAATGGAACGGAATGGAATGGAACCCATTGGAATGAACTTGAAAGTAATGCAATCAAAGGGAATGGAATGGAATGGAATCAAATGAAATGGAATGGAATGGGCTAGAAACAAACGGAATGGAATTTTATAGAATGCAATGGATTCGAATAGAAGGGAATCTAATGAAATAGAATGGAATTGAATGGAATGGAGTGGAATGGAATCGAATGGAATTGCATGGCAGGGAAAGGAATGGAATCGAATGGAATGGAATGCAATGGATTGTAATGAACTGGATAGAACATGAATTTAATGGAATGGAATGGAATGGAATGGAATGGAATGGAATGGAATGAAATGGAATCGAATCGAATGGACCCCATTTGAATGAACTTGAATGAAATGCAATAAAAGGGAATGGAATGGATTGGAATCAAAAGAAATGGTATGGAATGGACTAGAAACAAACGGAATGGAATTTTATAGAATGCAATGGATTCGAATAGAAGGGAATCAAATGAAATAGAATGGAATTGAATGGACAGGAGTGGAATGGAATCGAATCGATTTGCATGGAGGGAAAGGAATGGAAGCTAATGGAATGGAATGCAATGGATTGTAATGAACTGGATAGAACAATGAAGGAAATGGAATGGAATGGAATGGAATGGAATGGAATGGAATGGAATGGAATTCAATGGATCCCATTTGAATGAACTTGAATGGAATGCAATCAAAGGGAATGGAATGGAATGAAATGAAATGAAATGGAATGGAATGGGCTAGAAACAAACGGAATGGAATTTTATGGAATGCAATGGATTCGAATAGAAGGGAATCGAATGAAATAGAATGGAATTGAATGGAATGGAGTGGAATGGAATCGAATGGAATAGCATGGCAGGGAAAGGAATGGAATCGAATGGAATGGAATGCAATGAATTGTAATAAACTGGATAGAACATGAATGGAATGGAATGGAATGGAATGGAATGGAATAGAATGGAATGGAATGGAATGGAATCGAATGGACCCCATTGGAGAGAACTTGAATGGAATGAAATCAAAGGGAATGGAATGGAGTGGAATCAAATGAAATGGAATGGAATTGGCTAGAAAAACACGGAATGGAATTTTATAGAATGCAATGGATTCGAATAGAAGGGAATCGAATGAAATAGAATGGAATTGAATGGAATGGAGTGGAATGGTATCAAATGGAATTGCATGGCATGGAAAGGAATGGAATCGAATGGAATGGAATGCAATGGATTGTAAGGAACTGGATAGCACATGGAATGGAATGGAATGGAACGGAATGGAATGGAATGGAATGGATTGGAATGCAATGGAACGGAACGGAACAGAACGGAATGGAATGGAATGGAATGGAATGGAATGGAATGGAATGGAATGGAATGGAAAGGAATGGCATGGAATCGAATGGAATGGACCCCATTGGAATGAACTTGAATGGAATGCAATCAAAGGGAATGGAATGGAATGGAATCAAATCAAATGGAATGGAATGGGCTAGAAACAAACGGAATGGAATTTCATAGAATGCAACGGATTCGAATAGAAGGGAATCGAATGAAATAGAATGGAATTGAACGGAATGTAGTGGAATGGAATCGAATGGATTTGCATGGCAGGGAAAGGAATGGAATCGAATGGAATGGAATTCAATGGATTGTAATGAACTGGATAGAACATGGAATGGAATGGGATGGAATGGAGTGGAATGGAACGGAAAGGAATGGAATGGAATGGAACTTAATGGAATGGAATAGAATGGAGTGGAATGGAATGGAATGGAATGGAATGGAATGGAATGGAATGGCATGGAATGGCTTGGCATAGCATGGCATGGAATGGACCCCATTGGAATGAACTTGAATGGAATGCAATCAAAGGGAATGTAATGGAATGGAATCAAATGAAATGGAATGGAATGGGCTACAAACAAACGGAATGGAATTTTATAGAATGCAATGGATTCGAAAAGAAGGGAATCGAATGAAATAGAATGGAATTGAATGGAATGGAGTGGAATGGAATCGAATGAAATTGCATGGCTGGGAAAGGAATGGAATCGAATGGAATGGAATGCAATGGATTGTTATGAACTGGATAGAACATGGAATGGAATGGAATGGAATGGAATGGAATGGAATGGAATGGAATGGACCCCATTGGAATGAACTTGAATGTAATGCAATCAAAGGGAATGGAATGGAATGGAATCAAATGAAATGGAATGGAATGGGCTAGAAACAAACGGAATGGAATTTTATAGAATGCAATGGATTCGAATAGAAGGGAATCTAATGAAATAGAATGGAATTGAATGGAATGGAGTGGAATGGATTCGAATGTAATTGCATGGCAGGGAAAGGAATGGAATCGAATGGAATGGAATGCAATGGATTGTAATGAACAGGATAGAACATGAATTTAATGGAATGGAATGGAATGGAATGGAATGGATGGAATGGCATGGAATGGAATGGAATGGAATGGCATGGAATCGAATGGAATGGACCCCATTGGAATGAACTTGAATGGAATGCAATCAAAGGGAATGGAATGGAATGGAATCAAATGAAATGGAATGGAATGGTCTAGAAACAAACGGAATGGAATTTTATAGAATGCAATGGATTCGAATAGAAGGGAATCGAATGAAATAGAATGGAATTGAATGGAATGGAGTGGAATGGAATCGAATTGAATTGCATGGCAGGGAAATTAATGGAATGAATGGAATGGAATGCAATGGATTGTAATGAACTGGATAGAACATGGAACGGGATGGAATGGAATGGAAGGTAATGGAATGGAATGGCATGGAATCGAATGGAATGGACACCATTGGAATGAACTTGAATGGAATGCAATCAAAGGGAATTGAATGGAATGGAATCAAATCAAATGGAATGGAATGGGTAGAACAAACGGAATGGAATTTTATAGAATGTAATGGATTCGAATAGAAGGGAATTGAATGAAATAGAATGGAATAGAATGGAATGGAGTGGAATGGAATCGAATGGAATTGCATGGCAGGGAAAGGAATGGAATCGAATGGAATGGAATGCAATGGAATGTAAAGAACTGGATAGAACATGGAATGGAATGGAGTGGAATGGAATGGAATGGAATGGAATGGAATGGAATGGAATGGAATGGAACGGAATGGAATGGAATGGAATGAAATGGAATGGCATGGAATCGAATGGAATGGACCCCATTGGAGTGAACTTGAATGGAATGCAATCAAAGGGAATTGAATGGAATGGAATCAAATGAAATGGAATGGAATGGGCTAGAAACAAACGTAATGGAATTTTATAGAATGCAATGGATACGAATAGAAGGGTATCGAATGAAATAGAACGGAATTGAATGGAATGGAGTGGAATGGAATCGAATGGAATTCAATGGCAAGGAAAGGAATGGAATCGAATGGAATGGAATTCAATGGATTGTAATGAACTGGATAGAACATGGAATGGAATGGAATGGAATGGAATGGAATGGAATGGAATGGAATGGAATGGAATGGAATGGAATCGAATGGAATTGACACCATTGGAATGAACTTGAATGGAATGCAATCAAAGGGAATGGAATGGAATGGAATCAAATGAAATGGAAAAGAATGGACTAGAATCAAACGGAATGGAATTTAATAGAAAGCAATGTAATCGAATAGAAGGGAACCGAATGAAATAGAATGGAATTGAATGGAATGGAGTGGAATGGAATCGAAAGAAATTGCATGGCAGGGAAAGGAATGGAATCGAATGGAATTGAATGCAATGGATTGTATTGAACTGGATAGAACATGGAATGGAATGAAATGGAATGGAATGGAATGGAATGCAATGGAATGGAATGGCATGGAATCGAATGGAATGGACCCCATTGGAATGAACTTGAATGGAATGCAATCAAAGGGAATGGAATGGAATGGAATCAAATGAAATGGAATGGAAGGGCTAGAAACAAACGGAATGGAAATTTATAGAATGCAATGGATTCGAATAGAAGGGAATCGAATGAAATAGAATTGAATTGAATGGAATGGAGTGGAATGGAATCGAATTTAATTTCATGGCAGGGAAAGGAATGGAATCGAATGGAATGGAATGCAATGGATTCCAATGAACTGGATAGAACATGGAATGGAATGGGATGGAATGGGATGGGATGGGATGGGATGGGATGGGATTGGATGGGATGGGTTGGGATGGGATGGGATGGGATGGAATGGAATGGAATGGAATGGATGGAATGGCACAGAATGGAATGGAATGGAATGGCATGGAATCGAATGGAATGGACCCCATTGGAATGAATTGAATGGAATGCAATCAAAGGGAATGGAATGGAATGGAATCAAATGAAATGGAATGGAATGGGCTAGAAACAAACGGAATGGAATTTTATAGAATGCAATGGATTCGAATAGAAGTAAATCGAATGAAATAGAATGGAATTGAATGCAATGGAGTGGAATGGAATCGAATGGAATTGCATGGCAGGGAAAGGAATGGAATCGAATGGAATGGAATGCAATGGATTGTAATGAACTGGATAGAACATGGACTGGAATGGAATGGAATGGAATGGAATGGAATGGAATGGAATGGAATCGAGTGGAATGGACCCCATTGGAATGAACTTGAATGGAATGCAATCAAAGGGAATGGAATGGAATGGAATCCAATGAAATGGAATGGAATGGGCTAGAAACAAACGGAATGGAATTTTATAGAATGCATTTGATTCGAATAGAAGGGAATCGAATGAAATAGAATGGAATTGAATGGAATGGAGTGGAATGGAATTGAATGGAATTGCATGGCAGGGAAAGGAATGGAATCGAATGGAATGGAATGCAATGGATTGTAATGAACTGGATAGAACTTGGAATGATAAGGATTGGAATGGAATGGAATGGAATGGAATGGAATGGAATGGAATGGAATGGAATGGAATGGAATCGAATGGAATGAACCCCATTGGCGTGAACTTGAATGGAATGCAAACAAAGGGAATGGAATGGAATGGAATCAAATGAAATGGAATGGAATGGGCTAGAAACAAACGGAATGGAATTTTATAGAATGCAACGGATTCTAATAGAAGGGAATCGAAAGAAATAGAATGGAATGGAATGGAATGGAATGGAATGGAATGGAATGGAATGGAATGGAATTGCATGGCAGGGAAAGGAATGGAATCGAATGGAATGGAATCCAATGGATTGTCATGAACTGGATAGAACATGGAATGGAATGGAATTGAATGGAATGGAATGGAATGGCATGGAATCGAAAGGAATGGACCCCATTGGAATGTACTTGAATGGAATGCAATCAAAGGGAATGGAACGGAATGGAATCAAAAGAAATGGAATGGAATGGGCTACAAACAAACAGAATGGAATTTTATAGAATGGAATGGATTCGAAAAGAAGGGAATCGAATGAAATAGAATGGATTTGAAAGGAATGGAATGGAATGGAATCGAATGGATTTGCATGGCAGGGAAAGGAATGGAATCGAATGGAATGGAATGCAATGGATTGTAATGAACTGGATAGAACATGGAATGGAATGAAATGGAATGGAACGGAATGGAATGGAATGAAATTGAACGGAATGGAATCTTATGGAATCGAATGGAATGGACCCCATTGGAATGAACTTGATATGGAATGCAATCAAAGGGAATGGAATGGAATGGAATCAACTGAAATGGAATGGAATGGGCTAGAAACAAACGGAATGGAATTTTATAGAATGCAGTGGATTCGAATTGAAGTTAATCGAATGATATATAATGGAATTGAATGGAATGGAGTGGAATGGAATCGAACGGAATTGCATGGCAGGGAAAGGAATGGAATCGAATGGAATGGAATGCAATGGATTGTAATTAACTGGATAGAACACGGAATGGAATGGCATGGAATTGAATGGAATGGAATCGAACGGAATGGAATGGAATGGCATGGAATCGAATGGAATGGACCCCATTGGAATGAACTTGAATGGAATGCAATCAAAGGGAATGGAATGTAATGGAATCAAATGAAATGGAATGGAATGGGCTAGAAACAAACGGAATGGAATTTTATAGAAAGCAATGGATTCGAATAGAAGGGAATCGAATGAAATAGAATGGAATTGAATGGAATGGAGTAGAATAGAATCGAATGGAAATTCATGGGAGGGAAAGGAATGGAATCGAATTGAATGGAATGCAATGGATGGTAATGAACTGGATAGAATAAGGAATGGAATGGGATGGGATGGGATGGGATGGGATGGTTTGGGATGGGATGGGATGGGAGGGGACGGAATGGAATTGAATGGAATGGAATGGAATGGCATGGAATGGAATGGAATGGAATTGAATGGAATCGAATGGAATGGACCCCACTGGAATGAACTTGAATGGAATGCAATAAAAGGGAATGCAATGGAAAGGAAACAAACGAAATGGAATGGAATGGGCTAGAAACAAACGGAATGCAATTTTATAGAATGCAATGGATTTGAATAGAAGGGAATCGAATGAAATAGAATGCAACTCAATGGAATGGAGTGGAATGGAATTGAAAGGATTTCAAAGCAGGGAAAGGAATGGCATCGAATGGAATGGAATGCAATGGACTGTAATGAACTGGATAGAACATGGAATGGAATGGAATGGAATGGAATGGAATGGAATGGAACGGAATGGAATGGAGTGGCATGGAATCGAATGGAATGGACCACATTGGAATGAACTTGAATGGAATGCAATCAAAGGGAATGGAATGGAAAGGAATCAAATGAAATGGAATGGAATGGGCTAGAAACAAACGGAATGGAATTTTATAGAATGCAATGGATTCGAATAGAAGGGAATCGAATGTAATATAATGGAATTGAATGGAATGGAGTGGAATGGAATCGAATGGAATTGCATGGCAGGGAAAGGAATGGAATCGAATGGAATAGAATGCAATGGATTGTAATGAACTGGATAGAACACGGAATGTAATGTAATGTAATGTAATGTAATGTAATGGAATGGAATGGAATGGAATGGAATGGAATGGAATGGAATGGAATGGAATGGAATCGAATGGCATGGACCCCATTGGAATGAACTTGAATGGAATGCAACCAAAGAGAATGGAATGGAATGGAATCAAATGGAATGGAATGGAATGGGCTGGAAACAAACGGAATGGAATTTTATAGAATGCAGTGGATTCGAATAGAAGGGAATCGAATGAAATAGAATGGAATTGAATGGAATGGAGTGGAACGGAATCGAATGGAATTGCATGGCAGGGAAAGGAATGGAATCGAATGGAGTGTAATGCAATGGACTGTAATGAACTGGATAGAACATGGAATGGAATGGAATAGAATGGAATGGAATGGAAAGGAATGGAATGGAATGGCATGGAATCGAATGGAATGGACCCCATTGGAATGAACTTGAATGGAATGCAATCAAAGGGAATGGAATGGAATGGAATCAAATGAAATGTAATGGAATGGGCTATAAAAAAACGGAATGGAAATTTATGGAATGCAATGGATTCGAATAGAAGCGAATCGAGTGAAACAGAATGGAATTGAATGGAATGGAGTGGAATGGAATCGAATTTTATTGCATGGCAGGGAAAGGAATGGAATCGAATGGAATGGAATGCAATGGATTGTAATGAACTGGATAGAACATGGAATGGAATGCGATTGGATGGGATGGGATGGGATGGGATGGGATGGGATGGGATGGGATGGGATTGGATGGGATGGGTTGGGATGGGATGGGATGGGAGTGGATGGGATGGAATGGAATGGAATGGAATGGAATGGAATGGAATGGATGGAATGGCATGGAATGGAATGGAATGGAATGGCATGGAATCGAATGGAATGGACCCCATTGGAATCAACTTGAATGGAATGCAATCAAAGGGAATGGAATGGAATGGAATGGAATCAAATGAAATGTAATGGAATGGGCTATAAACAAACGGAATGGAAATTTATAGAATGCAATGGATTCGAATAGAAGCGAATCGAATGAAACAGAATGGAATTGAATGGAATGGAGTGGAATGGAATCGAATTTTATTGCATGGCAGGGAAAGGAATGGAATCGAATGGAATGGAATGCAATGGATTGTAATGAACTGGATAGAACATGGAATGGAATGCGATTGGATGGGATGGGATGGGATGGGATGGGATGGGATGGGATGGGATTGCATGGGATGGGTTGGGATGGGATGGGATGGGATGGGATGGGATGGAATGGAATGGAATGGAATGGAATGGATGGAATGGCATGGAATGGAATGGAATGGAATGGCATGGAATCGAATGGAATGGACCCCATTGGAATCAACTTGAATGGAATGCAATCAAAGGAAATGGAATGTAATGGAATCAAATGAAATGGAATGGAATGGGCTAGAAACAAACGGAATGGAATTTTATAGAATGCAATGGAGTCGAATAGAAGGGAATCGAATGAAATAGAATGGAATTGAATGGAATGGAGTGGAATGGAATCGAATGGAATTGCATGGCAGGGAAAGGAATGGAATCGAATGGAATGGAATGCAATGGATTGTAATGAACTGGATAGAACATGGAATGGAATGGAATGGAATGGAATGGATTGGAATGGAATGGAATGGAATGGAAAGGAATGGAATGGCATGGAATCGAATGGAATGGACCTCATTGGCGTGAACTTGAATGGAATGCAAACAAAGGGAATGGAATGGAATGGAATCAAATGAAATGGAATGGAATGGGCTAGAAACAAACTAAATGGAATTTTATAGAATGCAATGGATTCGAATAGAAGGGAATCGAATGAAATAGAATGGAATTGAATGGAATGGAGTGGAATGGAATGGAATGGAATTGCATGGCAGGGAAAGGAATGGAATCGAATGGAATGGAATGCAATGGATTGTAATGAACTGGATAGAACATGGAATGGAATGGGATGGGATGGGATGGGATGCGATGGGATGGGATTGGATGGGATGCGTTGGGAAGGGATGGGATGGGATGGGATGGAATGGAATGGAATGGAATGAAATGGAATGTAATGTAATGGAATGTAATGTAATGGAATGGAATGGAATGGCATGTAATGGAATGGCATGGAATCGAATGGAATGGACCCCATTGGAATGAACTTGAATGGAATGCAATCAAAGGCAATTGAATGGAATGGAATAAAATGAAATGGAATGGAATGGGCTAGAAACAAACGGAATGGAATTTTATAGAATGCAATGGATTCGAATAGAAGGGAATCGAATGAAATAGAATGGAATTGAGTGGAATGGAGTGGAATGGAATGGAATGGAATTGCATGGCAGGGAAAGGAATGGAATCAATGGAATGGAATGCAATGGATTGTAATGAACTGGATAGAACATGGAATGGGATGGAATGGAATGGAAGGGAATGGAATGGAATGGCATGGAATCGAATGGAATGGACACCATTGGAATGAAGTTGAATGGAATGCAATCAAAGGGAATTGAATGGAATGGAATCAAATGAAATGGAATGGAATGGGCTAGAACAAACGGAATGGAATTTTATAGAATGTAATGGATTCAAATAGAAGGGAATTGAATGAAATAGAATGGAATTGAATCGAATGGAGTGGAATGGAATCGAATGGAATTGCATGGCAGGGAAAGGAATGGAATCGAATGGAATGGAATGCAATGGATTGTAATGAACTGGATAGAACATGGAATGGGATGGAGTGGAATGGAATGGAATGGAATGGAATGGAATGGAATGGAAAGGAAAGGAATGGAATGGAATTGAATGGAATGGAATGGAATGGAATGGAATGGACCCCATTGGAATGAACTTGAATGGAATGCAATCAAAGGGAATGGAATGGAATGGAATCAAATGAAATGGAAAGGAATGGACTAGAAACAAACGGAGTGGAATTTAATAGAATGCAATGGATTCGAATAGAAGGGAACCGAATGAAATATAATGGAATTGAATGGAATGGGGTGGAATGGAATCGAATGGAATTGCATGTCAGGGAAAGGAATGGAATCGAATGGAATGGAATGCAATGGATTGTAATGAACTGGATAGAACATGGAATGGAATGAAATGGAATGGAATGGAATGGAATGCAATGGAATACAATGGCATGTAATCGAATAGAATGGACCCCATTGGAATGAACTTGAATGGAATGCAATCAAAGGGAATGGAATGAAATGGAATCAAATGAAATGGAATGGAAGGGCTAGAAACAAACGGAATGGAAATTTATAGAACTCAATGGATTCGAATAGAAGCGGATCAAATGAAATAGAATGGAATTGAATGGAATGGAGTGGAATGGAATCGAATTTAATTGCATGGCAGGGAAAGGAATGGAATCGAATGGAATGGAATGCAATGGATTGTAATGAACTGGATAGAACATGGAATGGAATGGGATGGAATTGGATGGGATGGGATGGGATGGGATTGGATGGGATGGGTTGGGATGGGATGGGATGGGGTGGGATGGGATGGAATGGAATGGAATGGAATGGAATGGAATGGAATGGATGGAATGGCATGGAATAGAATGGAATGGAATGGCATGGAATCGAGTGGAATGGACCCCATTGGAATGAACTTGAATGGAATGCAATCAAAGGGAATGGAATGGAATGGAATCCAGTGAAATGTAATGGAATGGGCTAGAAACAAACGGAATGGAATTTTATAGAATGCAATGGATTCGAATAGAAGCGAATCGAATGAAATAGAATGGAATTGAATGGAAAGGAATCGAATGGAATTGCATGGCAGGGAAAGGAATGGAATCGAATGAAATGGAATGCAATGGATTGTAAAGAGCCGGATAGAACATGGAATGGAAAGGAATGGAATGGAATGGAATGGAATGGAATGGAATGGAATGGAATGGCATGGAATCGAATGGTATGGACCCCATTGGCGTGAACTTGAATGGAATGCAAACAAAGGGAATGGAATGGAATGGAAACAAATGAAATGGAATGGAATGGGCTAGAAACAAACGGAATGAAATTTTATAGTATGCAACGGAGTCGAATAGAAGGGAATCGAATGAAATACAATGGAATTGAATGGAACGGAATGGAATGGAATGGAATGGAATGGAATGGAATGGAATGGAATTGCATGGCAGGGAAAGGAATGGAATCGAATGTAATGGAATGCAATGGATTGTAATGAACTGGATAGAACATGGAATGGAATGGAATTGAATGGAATGGAATGGAGTGGAATGGAATGGCATGGAATCGAATGGAATGGACCCCATTGGAATGTACTTGAATGGAATGCAATCAAAGGGAATGGAATGGAATGGAATCAAATGAAATGTAATGGAATGGGCTAGAAACAAATGGAATGGAATTTTATAGAATGCAATGGATTCGAATAGAAGTTAATCGAATGAAATAGAATGGAATTGAACCCAATGGAGTGGAATGGAATCGAATGGAATTGCATGGCTGGGAAAGGAATGGAATCGAATGGAATGGAATGCAATGGATTGTAATGAACTGGATAGAACATGGAATGGAATGGAATGGAATGGAATGGAATGGAATGGAATGGAATGGCATGGAATCGAATGGAATGGATACCATTGGAATGAACTTGAATGGAATGCAATCAAAGGGAATGGAATGGAATGGAATCAAATCAAATGGAATGGAATGGGCTAGAAACAAACGGAACGGAATTTCATGGAATGCAATGGATTCGAATAGAAGGGAATCGAATGTAATAGAATGGAATGGAATGGAAAGGAGTGGAATGGAATGGAACTAATGGAATGGAATGGAATGGAGTGGAATGGAATGGAATGGAATGGAGTGGAATGGAATGGCATGGAATGGCATGGCAAGCATGGCATGGAATGGACCCCATTGGAATGAACTTGAAGGGAAAGCAATCAAAGGGAATGGAATGGAATGGAATCAAATGAAATGGAATGGAATGGGCTACAAACAAACGGAATGGAATTTTATAGAATGCAATGGATTCGAATAGAAGGGAATCAAACGAAATAGAATGGAATTGAATGGAATGGAGTGGAATGGAATCGAATGGAATTGCATGGCTGGGAAAGGAATGGAATCGAATGGAATGGAATGCAATGGATTGTTATGAACTGGATAGAACATGGAATGGAGTGGAATGGAATGGAATGGAATGGACCCCATTGGAATGAACTTGAATGTAATGCAATCAAAGGGAATGGAATGGAATGGAATCAAATGAAATGGAATGGAATGGGCTAGAAACAAACGGAATGGAATTTTATAGAATGCAATGGATTCTAATAGAAGGGAATCTAATGAAATAGAATGGAATTGAATGGAATGGAGTGGAATGGATTCGAATGGAATTGCATGGCAGGGAAAGGAATGGAATCGAATGGAATGGAATGCAATGGATTGCAATGAACAGGATAGAACATGAATTTAATGGAATGGAATGGAATGGAATGGAATGGAATGGAATGGAATGGAATCGAATCGAATGGACCCCATTTGAATGAACTTGAATGGAATGCAATCAAAGGGAATGGAATGGATTGGAATCAAAAGAAATGGTATGGAATGGGCTAGAAATAAACGGAATGGAATTTTATAGAGTGCAATGGATTCGAATAGAAGGGAATCGAATGAAATAGAATGGAATTGAATGGAATGGAGTGGAATGGAATTGAATGGAATTGCATGGCAGGGAAAGGAATGGAATCGAATGGAACGGAATGCAAAGGATTGTAATGAACTGGATAGAACAATGAAGGAAATGGAATGGAATGGAATGGAATGGAATGGAATGGAATTCAATGGATCCCATTTGAATGAACTTGAATGGAATGCAATCAAAGGGAATGGAATGGAATGAAATGAAATGAAATGGAATGGAATGGGCTAGAAACAAACGGAATGGAATTTTATAGAATGCAATGGATTCGAATAGAAGGGAATCGAATGAAATAGAATGGAATTGAATGGAATGGAGTGGAATGGAATCGAATGGAATAGCATGGCAGGGAAAGGAATGGAATCGAATGGAATAGAATGCAATGAATTGTAATAAACTGGATAGAACATGAATGGAATGGAATGGAATGGAATGGAATAGAATGGAATGGAATGGAATGGAATCGAATGGACCCCATTGGAGTGAACTTGAATGGAATGAAATCAAAGGGAATGGAATGGAGTGGAATCAAATGAAATGGAATGGAATTGGCTAGAAAAACACGGAATGGAATTTTATAGAATGCAATGGATTCGAATAGAAGGGAATCGAATGAAATAGAATGGAATTGAATGGAATGGAGTGGAATGGTATCAAATGGAATTGCATGGCATGGAAAGGAATGGAATCGAATGGAATGGAATGCAATGGATTGTAAGGAACTGGATAGCACATGGAATGGAATGGAATGGAACGGAATGGAATGGAATGGAATGGATTGGAATGCAATGGAACGGAACGGAAAGGAACGGAACGGAATGGAATGGAATGGAATGGAATGGAATGGAATGGAATGGAATGGAATGGAATGGCATGGAATGGCATGGAATCGAATGGAATGGACCCCATTGGAATGAACTTGAATGGAATGCAATCAAAGGGAATGGAATGGAATGGAATCAAATCAAATGGAATGGAATGGGCTAGAAACAAACGGAATGGAATTTCATAGAATGCAACGGATTCGAATAGAAGGGAATCGAATGAAATAGAATGGAATTGAATGGAATGAAGTGGAATGGAATCGAATGGATTTGCATGGCAGGGAAAGGAATGGAATCGAATGGAATGGAATTCAATGGATTGTAATGAACTGGATAGAACATGGAATGGAATGGGATGGAATGGAGTGGAATGGAACGGAAAGGAATGGAATGGAATGGAACTTAATGGAATGGAATAGAATGGAGTGGAATGGAATGGAATGGAATGGAATGGAATGGAATGGAATGGAATGGAATGGCTTGGCATAGCATGGCATGGAATGGACCCCATTGGAATGAACTTGAATGGAATGCAATCAAAGGGAATGTAATGGAATGGAATCAAATGAAATGGAATGGAATGGGCTAGAAACAAACGGAATGGAATTTTATAGAATGCAATGGATTCGAATAGAAGGGAATCGAATGAAATAGAATGGAATTGAATGGAATGGAGTGGAATGGAATCGAATGGAATTGCATGGCTGGGAAAGGAATGGAATCGAATGGAATGGAATGCAATGGATTGTTATGAACTGGATAGAACATGGAATGGAATGGAATGGAATGGAAAGGAATGGAATGGACCCCATTGGAATGAACTTGAATGTAATGCAATCAAAGGGAATGGAATGGAATGGAATCAAATGAAATGGAATGGAATGGGCTAGAAACAAACAGAATGGAATTTTATAGAATGCAATGGATTCGAATAGAAGGGAATCTAATGAAATAGAATGGAATTGAATGGAATGGAGTGGAATGGATTCGAATGGAATTGCATGGCAGGGAAAGGAATGGAATCGAATGGAATGGAATGCAATGGATTGTAATGAACAGGATAGAACATGAATTTAATGGAATGGAATGGAATGGAATGGAATGGAATGGAATGGAATGGAATGGAATCGAATGGACCCCATTTGAATGAACTTGAATGGAATGCAATCAAAGGGAATGGAATGGATTGGAATCAAAAGAAATGGAATGGAATGGGCTAGAAACAAACGCAATGGAATTTTATAGAATGCAATGGTTTCGAATAGAAGGGAATCAAATGAAATAGAATGGAATTGAATGGATAGGAGTGGAATGGAATCGAATCGATTTGCATGGCAGGGAAAGGAATGGAATCGAATGGAATGGAATGCAATGGATTGTAATGAACTGGATAGAACACGGAAGGAAATGGAATGGAATGGATTGGAATTGAATGGAATGGAATTCAATGGACCCCATTTGAATGAACTTGAATGGAATGCAATCAAAGGGAATGGAATGGAATGAAATGAAATTAAATGGAATGGAATGGGCTAGAAACAAACGGAATGGAATTTTATAGAATGCAATGGATTCGAATAGAAGGCAATCGAATGAAATAGAATGGAATTGAATGGAATGGAGTTGAATGGAATCGAATGGAATAGCATGGCAGGGAAAGGAATGGAATCGAATGGAATGGAATGCAATGGATTGTAATAAACTGGATAGAACATGAATGGAATGGAATGGAATGGAATGGAATGGAATGGAATGGAATAGAATGGAATGGAATGGAATGGAATGGAATGGAATGGAATGGAATCGAATGGACCCCATTGGAATGAACTTGAATGGAATGCAACCAAAGGGAATGGAATGGAGTGGAATCAAATGAAATTGAATGGAATTGGCTAGAAACAAACGGAATGGAATTTTATAGAATGCAATGGATTCGAATAGAAGATAATCGAATGAAATAGAATGGAATTGAATGGAATGGAGTGGAATGGTATCAAATGGAATTGCATGGCATGGAAAGGAATGGAATCGAATGGAATGGAATGCAATGGATTGTAAGGAACTGGATAGCACATGGAATGGAATGGAATGGAATGGAATGGAATGGAATGGAATGGAATGGAATGCAATGGAACGGAACGGAAGAGAATGGAATGGAATGGATTGGAATGGAATGGAGTGGAACGGAATGGAATGGAATGGAATGGAATGGAATGGAATGGCATGGAATGGCATGGCATTGCATGGCTTGGAATGGACCCCACTGGAATGAACTTGAATGGAATGCAATCAAAGGGAAGGGAATGGAATGGAATCAAATGAAATGGAATGGAATGGGCTAGAAAGAAACGGAATGGAATTTTATAGAATGCAATGGATTTGAACAGAAGGGAATTGAATGAAATAGAATGGAATTGAATGGAATGGAGTGGAATGGAATCGAATGGAATTGCAGGGCAGGGAAAGGAATGGAATCGAATGGAATGGAAGGCAATGGACTGGAATGAACTGGATAGAACATATGGAATGGAACAGAATGGAATGGAATGGAATGGAATGGAATGGAATGGAATGGAATGGAATCGAATGGACCCCATTTGAATGAACTTGAAAGGAGTGCAATCAAATGGAATGGAATGGAATGGAATCAAAAGAAATGGAATGGAATGAGCTAGAAACAAACGGAATGGAATTTTATAGAATGCAATTGATTCGAATAGAAGGGAATCAAATGAAATGTAATGGAATTGAATGGATTGGAGTGGAATGGAATCGAATGGATTTGCATGGCAGGGAAAGGAATGGAATCGAATGGAATGGAATGCAATGGATTGTAATGAACTGGATAAAACATGGAATGAAATGGAATGGAATGGAATGGAATGGAATGGAATGGAATGGAATGGAATGGAATGGAATGGAATTCAATGGACCCCATTTGATTGAACTTGAATGGAATGCAATCAAAGGGAATGGAATGGAATGAAATGAAATGAAATGGAATGGAATGGGCTAGAAACAAACGGAATGGAATTTTATAGAATGCAATGGATTCGAATAGAAGGGAATCGAATGAAATAGAATGGAATTGAATGGAATGGAGTGGAATGGAATCGAATGGAATAGCATGGCAGGGAAAGGAATGGAATCGAATGGAATGGAATGCAATGGATTGTAATAAACTGGATAGAACATGAATGGAATGGAATGGAATGGAATGGAATGGAATGGAATGGAATGGAATGGAATGGAATGGAATGGAATGGAATGGAATCGAATGGACCCCATTGGAATGAACTTGAATGGAATGCAATCAAGGGGAATGGAATGGGATGGAATCAAATGATATGGAATGGAATTGGCTAGAAACAAACGGAATGGAATTTTATAGAATGCAATGGATTGGAATAGAAGGGAATCGAATGAAATAGAATGGAATTGAATGGAATGGAGTGGAATGGAATCAAATGGAATTGCATGGCAGGGAAAGGAATGGAATCGAATGGAATGGAATGCAATGGATTGTAATGAGCTAGATAGAACATGGCATGGAATGGAATGGAATGGAATGGAATGGAATGGAATGGAAAGGAAAGGAATGGGATGGGATGGGATGAGATGGGATTACATGGAATGGAATGGCATGGCATGGCGTGGACCCCATTGCATTGAAATTGAAATAATGCATTCAAATGGAATGGAATGGAATGGAATCAAACGAAATGGAATGGAATGGGCTAGAAACAAACGGAATGGAATTTTATAGAATGCAATGGATTCATATAGAAGGGAATCGAATGAAATAGAATGGAATTGAATGGAATGGAGTGGAATGGAATCGAATGGAATTGCATGGCAGGGAAAGGAATGGAGTCGAATGGAATGGAATGCAATGGATTGTAATGAACTGGATAGAAAATGGAATGGAATGGAATGGAATGAAATGGAATGGAATGTCATGGAAAGGCACTGCATGGCATGGCATGGACCCCATTGGAATGAACTTGAATGGAGTGCCATCAAAGGGAATGGAATGGAATGGAATCAAATGAAATGGAATGGAATGGGCTAGAAACAAAAGGAACGGAATTTTATAGAATGCAATGGATTCGAATAGAAGGGAATCGAAGGAAATAGAATGGAATTTAATGGAAGGGAGTGGAATGGATTCGAATGGAATTGCATGGCAGGGAAAGGAATGGAATCGAATGGAATGGAATGCAATGGATTGTAATGAACTGGATAGAACATTGGAACGGAATGCAATGGAATGGAATGGAATGGAATGGAATGGAATGGAATCGAATGGACCCCATTGGAATGAACTTGAATGGAATGCCATCAAAGGGAATGGAATGGAATGGAATCAATTGAAATGGAATGCAATGGGCTAGAAACAAATGGAATGGAATTTTATAGAATGCAATGGATTCGAATAGAAAGGAATCGAATGAAATAGAATGGAATTGAATGGAATGGAGTGGAAAGGAATCGAATGGAATTGCATGGCAGGGAAAGGAATGGAATCGAATGGAATGGAATGCAATGGATTGTAATGAACTGGAAAGAAAATGGAATGGAATGGAGTGGAATGGAAAGGAATGGAATGGAAGGGAATGGAATGGAATGGAAACGATTCTAATGGAATGGACTGCAATTGAGTGGAATAGTATGGAATGGACTGGACTGGAATGGAGTGGATTGAATGGATTGGAATGGAATGGAATGGAATGAAAAGGACTCGAATGGAATGGAATTCAATCTAAAGTAATCAAATGGAATGCAATGGACTGGAAAGTAATTTATTAGAATGGAATGTACTGGAGTGGAATGGAATCAAAAGGAATGGAATTAAATGTAATGGAATTAAAGGGAATGAAATGGAATGGAATGGAATGGAATCACATGGAATTGAATCAAATGGAATGGAATCAAATGGAATGGAATCTAATGGAATGGACCAGAATTCAGTAGACTGGAATGGAACGGTCTTGAATGAAATGGAATTGAATGGAACAGAATGGAATGTATTAGAGTGGAATAGAATGGATTGGAAATGAATGGAAAGGAATGGAATGGAATCAAAAGGAATGGGATGGAATGGAATCGAAGGGAATGGAATAAAATGGAAAAGAATCTAGTGGAATGGAATGGAAAGGAATGGAGTTGATTTGCATGCAACGGATTGGAAAGGAAAGGAATACATTGGAATGGAATGGACTCGAAAATAATGGGCTGTAATGGAATGGACTCAAATCAAATGGAATTGAATGTTTTGGACTCGAATGGAATGGAAAGTATTGGAGTGGACTTCATTGTAATAGACAGGAATGAAATTGACTGGAATGTAATGGAAAAGAATGGAATAGACTCTATTGGAATGGAATGGAATGGAATGGAATGGAATGGAATGGAATGGAATGGAATGGAATGGAATGGAATGGAATGGAATGGATTCGGAAAGAGTGGACTAGAATGGAATGGTCTCGAATTAAACACAAACAAAGCACATGGAATCTAACGGAATTGTATTGAATGGAGTGGCATGGAATGGAATACACAGGAAAGGAATGCACTGCAATGAAATGAACTCAAATGGAACGGACTGGAAAGGAATGGAATGGATTCAAAAAGAAACCAATCAAAAGGAGTGGAATGGAATGGAATGAAATGGAATGCACTCGAAAGGAATGGTCTAGAATGGAACAGTCTTAAATAGAATGCAATCGAATAGAATGGAATGCCATCAAATGGAATAGATTCGAATGGAATGGACTGGAATTGACTGGAGTTTAATGGAATGGAATGGAATGGAATGGAATGGAATGGAATGGAATGGAATGGAATGGAATGGCATGGAATCGAATGGAATGGACCCCATTGGAATGAACTTGAATGGAATGCAATCAAAGGGAATGGAATGGAATGGAATCAAATCAAATGGAGTGGAATGGGCTAGAAACAAACGGAATGGAGTTTTATGCAATGCAATGGATTCGAATAGAAGGGAATCGAGTGAAATAGAATGGAATTGAATGAAGTGGAGTGGAATGGAATCGAATGGAATTGCATGGCAGGGAAAGGAATGGAATCGAATGGAATGGAATGCAATGGATTGTAATGAACTGGATAGAACATAATGGAATGGAAGCAAATGGAATGGAACGGAATGGAATTGAATGGAATAGAATGGAATGGAATGGAAACGATTCTAATGGAATGGACTGCAATTGAGTGGAACCGTATGGAATGGACTGGACTGGAATGGAATGGATTGGAATGGAATGGAATGGAATGGAATGGAATGGAATGGAATGAAAAGGACTCGAATGGAATGGAATTCAATCAAAAGTAATCAAACGAAAAGCAATGTACCGGAAAGTAATAGATTAGAATTGAATATACTGCAGTGGAATGGAATGCAATGGAATGGAATGGAATGGAATGGAATGGAATGGAATGGAATAGAATGGAATGGTACGGAAATGATTCTAATGGAATGGACTGCAATTGAGTGGAATCGTATGGAATGGACTGGACTCGAATGGAATGGATTGGAATGGATTGGAATGGAATGGAATGGAATGAAAAGGACTCGAATGGAATGGAATTCAATCAAATGTAATCAAACGAAAAGCAATGTACCGGAAAGTAATGGATTAGAATTGAATGTACTGCAGTGGAATGGAAAGGAATGGAATGGAATGGAATGGAATGGAATGGAATGGAATGGAATGGAATGGAATGGAATGGTACGGAAATGATTCTAATGGAATGGACTGCAATTGAGTGGAATCGTATGGAATGGACTGGACTCGAATGGAATGGATTGGAATGGATTGGAATGGAATGGAATGGAATGAAAAGGACTCGAATGGAATGGAATTCAATCAAAAGTAATCAAATGGAATGCAATGGACTGGAAAGCAATTTATTAGATTGGAATGTACTGGAGTGGAATGGAATCAAAAGGAATGGAACTAAATGTAATGGAATTAAATGGAATGGAATGGAATGGAATGGACTGGAATGGAATGGAATCAAATGGAATTGAATCAAATGGAATGGAATCAAATGGAATGGAATCCAATGGAATGGACCGGAATTGAGTAGACTGGAATGGAACAGTCTTGAATGAAATGGAATTGAATGGAATAGAGTGGAATGGAGTAGAGTGGAATAGAATGGAATGGAAATGAATGGAAATGAATGGAAAGGAATGTAAAGGAATGGAATGGAATCAAAAGGAATGGGATCGAATGGAATCAAAGGGAATGGAATAAAATGGAAAAGAATCTAGTGGAATGGAATGGAAAAGAATGGAGTTGATTTGAATGCAATGGATTGGAAAGGAAAGGAATACATTGGAATGGAATGGACTCGAAAATAATGGGCTGTAATGGAATGGACTCAAATCAAATGGACTTGAATGTGTTGGACTCGAACGGAATGGAAAGGAATGGAGAGAACTTCATTGTGACAGACTGGAACGAAATTGACTGGAATGGAATGGAATAGAATGGAATAGACTCTATTGGAATGCAATGGAATGGAGTGGAATAGAATGGAAGGACTCGAATGAACTGGAAAAAATTGGAATGAACTCCAGTGTAATGGAATTGAATGGAATGCAATTGAACGAAATGGAATCCAATGGAATTGACTGGATTGCAATGGATTCGAATGGAATGGACTGGAATGGAATGGTCTCAAATGGAACGGAACGGAACGGAACGGAACGGAATGGAAGGAATGGAATGGAATCGAATGGAATGGACCAGAATGGAATGGACCAGAATGGAATTGACTGGAATGTAATATACTCGAATGGAATGTATTGTAATGGAAAGGACACGTATGGTTTGGAATGAATGGACTAGACTGGAAAGTTCTCCCTGGAATGGTTTCCAACGGAAAGCAACCGAATGGAATGGAATTGAATGAAATGGAATCAAATGGAGTGGAATGGAATGGAAACGACTTGTAGGGAAAGCACTGCAGTGGAGTGGACTCGAATGGAATGGACTGGAAAGGAATGGACTCTAACGGAATGCACTCGAAAGGAATGCAATAGAAAGGAACGGAAGGGAATGGAATGGAATGGAATGGAATGGAATGGAATGGAAAGGAATGGATTCGGAAAGAGTGGACTAGAATGGAATGGTCTCGAATTAAACGCAAACAAAGCACATGGAATCTAACGGAATTGTATTGAATGGAGTGGCATGGAATGGAATACACAGGAAAGGAATGCATTGCAAGGAAATGAACTCAAATGGAACGGACTGGAAAGGAATGGAATGGATTCAAAAAGAAACCAATCAAAAGGAGTGGAATGGAATGTAATGAAATGGAATGCACTCGAAAGGAATGGTCTAGAATGGAACAGTCTTAAATAGAATGCAATCGAATAGAATGGAATGCCATCAAATGGAATAGATTCGAATGGAATGGACTGGAATTGACTGGAGTGGAATGGAATGGAATGGAATGGAATGGAATGGAATGGCATGGAATCGAATGGAATGGACCCCATTGGAATGAACTTGAATGGAATGCAATCAAAGGGAATGGAATGGAATGGAATCAACTGAAATGGAATGGAATGGGCTAGAAACAAACGGAATGGAGTTTTATGCAATGCAATGGATTCGAATAGAAGGGAATCGAGTGAAATAGAATGGAATTGAATGGAATGGAGTGGAATAGAATCGAATGGAATTGCATGGCAGGGAAAGGAATGGAATCGAATGGAATGGAATGCAATGGATTGTAATGAACTGGATAGAACATAATGGAATGGAAGCAAATGGAATGGAACGCAATGGAATTGAATGGAATAGAATGGAATGGAATGGAAACGATTCTAATGGAATGGACTGCAATTGAGTGGAATCGTATGGAATGGACTGGACTGGAATGGAATGGATTGGAATGGAATGGAATGGAATGGAATGGAATGGAATGGAATGGAATGCAATGGAATGAAAAGGACTCGAATGGAATGGAATTCCACCAAAAGTAATGAAATGGAATGCAATGGACCGGAAAGTAATGGATTAGAATGGAATGTACTGGAGTGGAATGGAATCAAAAGGAATGGAATTAAATGCAATGGAATTAAACGGAATGGAATGGAATGGAATGGAATGGAATCAAATGGAATTGAATCAAATGGAATGGATTCTAATGGAATGGAATCTAATGGAATGGACCGGAATTGAGTAGACTGGAATGGAACAGTCTTGAATGAAATGGAATTGAATGGAATAGAATGGAATGGAGTAGAGTGGAAGAGAATTGAATGGAAATGAATGGAAAGGAATGGAATGGAATCAAAAGGAATGGGACGGAATGGAATCGAAGGGAATGGAAAAAAATGGGAAAGAATCTAGTGGAACGGAATGGAAAGGAATGGAGTTGATTTGAAAGCAGTAGATTGGAAAGGAAAGGAATACATTGGAATGGAATGGACTCAAAAATAATGGGCTGTAATGGAATGGACTCAAATCAAATGGACTTAAATGTGTTGGATTCGAATGGAATGGAAAGGAATGGAGTGGACTTCATTGTGATAGACTGGAACGAAATTGACTGGAATGGAATGGAAAAGAATGGAATAGACTATATTGGAATGGAATGGCATGGAGTGGAATAGAATGGAAGGACTCGAATGTACTGGAAAAAATTGGAATGAACTCCAGTGTAATGCAATTGAATGGAATGGAATGGAAAGAAATGGAATCCAATGGAATGTACTGGAGTGCAATGAATTCAAATGGCATGGAATGGAATGGCATGGCATGGCATGGACTGGAAAGGCATGGTATGGCTTGGCATGGCATGGCATGGCATGGGACAGGACGGGACGGGATGGGATGGGATGGGACGGAATGGAATGGAACGGAACGGAACAGAACGGAACGGAATGGAACGGAAGGAATGGAATGGAATCGAATGGAATGGACCAGAATGGAATGGACCAGAATGGAATTGACTGGAATGTAATATACTCGAATGGAATGTATTGTAATGGAAAGGACACGAATGGTTTGGAATGAATGGACTAGACTGGAAAGTTCTCCCTGGAATGGTTTCCAACAGAAAGCAACCGAATGGAATGGAATTGAATGAAATGGAATCAAATGGAGTGGAATGGAATGGAAACGACTTGTAGGGAAAGCACTGCAGTGGAGTGGACTCAAATGGAATGGACTGGAAAGGAATGGACTCTAACGGAATGCACTCGAAAGGAATGCAATAGAAAGGAACGGAAGGGAATGGAATGGAATGGAATGGAATGGAATGGACTCGGAAAGAATGGACCAGAATGGAATGGTCTCGAATTAAACGCAAACAAAGCACATGGAATCTAACGGATTGTATTGAATGGAGTGGCATGGAATGGAAAACACAGGAAAGGGATGCACTGCAATGCAATGAATGCAAAAGGAACGGACTGGAAAGGAATGGAATGGATTCAAAAAGAAACCAATCAAAAGGAGTGGAATGGAATGGAATGAAATGTAATGCACTCGAAAGGAATGGTCTGGAATGGAACAGTCTCAAATAGAATGCCATCGAATGGAATGGAATGGAATGGAATGGAATAGAATCAAATGGAATAGATTCGAATGGAATGGACTGGAATGGAAAGGAATGGAATGGACTGGAATGGACTGGAATGGAAAGGAATGGAATGGAATGGAAAGGAAAGGAATGGAATGGAATGGAATGGAATGGAATGGAATGGAATGGAAAGGCATGGAATGGAATGGAAAGGACCCCATTGGAATGAACTTGAATGGATTGCAATCAAAGGGAATGGAATGGAATGGAATCAAATGAAATAGAATGGAATGGACTAGAAACAAACGGAATGGAATTTTATGGAATGCAATGCATTCGAATAGAAGGGAATCGAATGAAATAGAATGGAATTGAACGGAATGCAGTGGAATGGAATCGAATGGAATTGCATGGCCGGGAAAGGAATGGAATCGAAAGGAATGGAGTGCAATGGATTGTAATGAACTGGATAGAACATAATGGAATAGAAGCAAATGGAATGGTAAGGAATGAAATTGAATGGAATGGAATGGAATGGAAATGATTCTAATGGAATGGACTGCAATTGATTGGAATCGTATGGAATGGACTGGACTGGAATGGAATGGATTGGAATGGAATGGAATGGAATGGAATGGAATGGAATGGAATGGAATGGAATGGAATGAAAAGGACTCGAATGGAATGGAATTCCACCAAAAGTAGTCAAATGGAATGCAATGGACCGGAAAATAATGGATTAGAATGGAATGTACTGGAGTGGAATGGAATCAAAAGGAATGGAATTAAATGCAATGGAATTAAACGGAATGGAATGGAATGGAATGGAATGGAATGGAATCAAATGGAATTGAATCAAATGGAATGGATTCTAATGGAATGGAATCTAATGGAATGGACCGGAATTGAGTAGACTGGAATGGAACGGTCTTGAATGAAATGGAATTGAATGGAATAGAATGGAATGGAGTAGAGAGGAATAGAATGGAATGGAAATGAATGGAAAGGAATGGAAAGGAATGGAATGGAATCAAAAGGAATGGGATGGAATGGAATCGAAGGGAATGGAATAAAACGGAAAAGAATCTAGTGGAATGGAATGGAAAGGAATGGAGTTGATTTGAATGCAATGGATTGGAATGGAAAGCAATACATTGGAATGGAATCGACTCGAAAATAATGGGCTGTAATGGAATGGACTCAAATCAAATGGACATGAATGTGTTGGACTCGAATGCAGTGGAAAGGAATGGAGTGGACTTCATTGTGATAGACTGGAATGAAAGTGACTGGAATGTAATGGAAAAGAATGGAATAGACTCTACTGGAATGGAATGGAAGGGAGTGGAATAGAATGGAAGGACTCAAATGTACTGGAAAAAATTGGAATGAACTCCAGTGTGATGCAATAGAATGGAATGGAATAGAACGAAATGGAATCCAATGGAATGTACTGGAGTGCAATGGATTCGAATGGCATGGAATGGAATGGCATGGCATGGCATGGACTGGAAAGGCATGGCATGGCATGTCATGGCATGGCATGGCATGAAATGGCATGGAATGGCACGGGACGGGATGGGATGGGATGGGATGGGATGGAATGGAATGGAACTGAACGAAATGGAATCCAATGGAATGGACTGGAGTGCAATGGATTCGAATGGAATGGACTGGAATGCAATGGTCTCAAATGCAATGGAACGGAACGTAACGGAAGGAATGGAATGGAGTCGAATGGAATGGACCAGAATGGAATGGACCAGAATGGAATTGACTGGAATGTAATATACTCGAATGGAATGTATTGTAATGGAAAGGACACGAATGGTTTGGAATGAATGGACTAGACTGGGAAGTTCTCCCTGGAATGCTTTCCAACGGAAAGCAATCGAATGGAATGCAATTGAATGAAATGGAATCAAATGGAGTGGAATGGAATGGAAACGACTTGTAGGGAAAGCACTGCAGTGGAGTGGACTCGAATGGAATGGACTGGAAAGGAATGGACTCTAACGGAATGCACTCGAAAGGAATGCAATAGAGAGGAACGGAATGGAATGGAATGGAATGGAATGGAATGGAATGGACTCGGAAAGAATGGACCAGAATTGAATGGTCTCGAATTAAACGCAAACAAAGCACATGGAATCTAACGGAATTGTATTGAATGGAGTGGCATGGAATGGAATACACAGGAAAGGAATGCACTGCAATGCAATGAACTCAAATGGAACGGACTGGAAAGGAATGGAATGGATTCAAAAAGAAACCAATCAAAAGGAGTGGAATGGAATGGAATGAAATGGAGTGCACTTGAAAGGAATGGTCTAGAATAGAACACTCTCGAATAGAATGCAATGGAATGGAATGGAATGGAATGGAATCAAATGGAATAGATTTCAATGGAATGGACTGGAATGGACTGGAATGGAATGGCATGGAATGGAATGGAATGGAAAGGCATGGAATCGAATGAAATGGACCCCATTGGAATGAACTCGAATGGAATGCAATCAAAGGAATTGCAGTGGAAGGGAATCAAATGAAACGGAATGGAATGGGCTAGAAACAAACGGAATGGAATTTTATGGAATGGAATGGATTCGACTAGAAGGGAATCGAATGAAATAGAATGGAATTGAATGGAAGGGAGTGGAATGGAATCGAATGGAATTGCATGGCAGGGAAAGGAATGGAATCGAATGGAATGGAATGCAATGGATTGTAATTAACTGGACAGAACAAAATGGAATAGAAGTAAATGGAATGGAATGGAATGGAATGGAATGGAATGGAATGGAATGGAATGGAAATGATTCTAATGGAATGGACTGCAATTGAGTGGAATCATATGGAATGGACTGGACTGGAATGGAATGGAAAGGAATGGAATGGAATGGAATGGAATGAAAAGGACTCGAAAGGAATGGAATTCAATCAAAAGTAATCAAATGGAATGCAATGGACCAGAAAGTAATGGATTAGAATGGAATGTACTGGAGTGGAATGGAATCATAAGCAATGGAATTAAATGTAATGGAATTAAATGGAATGGAATGGAATCAAATGGAATTGAATCAAATGGAATGGAATCAAATAGAATGGAATATAATAGAATGGACCAGAATTCAGTAGACTGGAATGGAACAGTCTTCAATGAAACGGAATTGAATGGAATAGAATGGAATGGAGTAGAGTGGAATAGAATGGAATGGAAATGAATGGAAAGGAATGGAATGGAATCAAAAGGAATGGGACGGAATGGAATCGAAGGGAATGGAATAAAATGGAAAAGAATCTAGTGGAACGGAATGGAAAGGAATGCAGTTGATTTGAATGCAATGGATTGGAAAGGAAAGGAAAACATTGGAATGGAATGGACTCAAAAATAATGGGCTGTAAAGGAATGGACTCAAATAAAGTGGACTTAAATGTGTTGGATTCGAATGGAATGGAAAGGAATGGAGTGGACTTCATTGTGATAGACTGTAACGAAATTGACTGGAATGGAATGGAATACAATGGAATAGAGTCTATTGGAATGGAATGGAATGGAGTGGAATAGAATGGAAGGACTCGAATGTACTGGGAAAAATTGGAATGAACACAAGTGTAATGTAATTGAATGGAATGGAATTGACAGAAATGGAATCCAATGGAATGTGCTGGAGTGCAATGGATTCAAATGGCATGGAATGGAATGGCATGGCATGGCATGGACTGGAAAGGCATGGCATGGCTTGGCATGGCATGGCATGGCATGGGACGGGACGGGACGGGATGGGATGGGATGGGACGGAATGGAATGGAACGGAACGGAACAGAACGGAACGGAATGGAACGGAAGGAATGGAATGGAATCGAATGGAATGGAGCAGAATGGAATGGACCAGAATGGAATTGACTGGAATGTAATATACTCGAATGGAATGTATTGTAATGGAAAGGACACGAATGGTTTGGAATGAATGGACTAGACTGGAAAGTTCTGCCTGGAATGGTTTCCAACGGAAAGCAACCGAATGGAATGGAATTGAATGAAATGTAATCAAATGGAGTGGAATGGAATGGAAACGACTTGTACGGAAAGCACTGCAGTGGAGTGGACTCGAATGGAATGGACTGGAAAGGAATGGACTCTAACGGAATGCACTCGAAAGGAATGCAATAGAAAGGAACGGAAGGGAATGGAATGGAATGGAATGGAATGGAATGGACTCGGAAAGAATGGACCAGAATGGAATGGTCTCGAATTAAACGCAAACAAAGCACATGGAATCTAACGGAATTGTATTGAATGGAGTTGCATGGAATGGAAAACACGGGAAAGGAATGCACTGCAATGCAATGAACGCAAAAGGAACGGACTGGAAAGGAATGGAATGGATTCAAAAAGAAACCAATAAAAAGGAGTGGAATGGAATGGAATGAAACGCAATACCCTCGAAAGGAATGGTCTGGAATGGAACAGTCTCAAATAGAATGCAATCGAATGGAATGGAATGGAATGGAATGGAATGGAATGGAATGGAATGGAATGGAATGGAATCAAATGGAAAAGAATCGAATGGAATCAAATGGAATAGATTCGAATGGAATAGACTGGAATGGACTGGAATGGAAAGGAATGGAATTGAACGGAAAGGAAAGGAATGGAATGGAATGGAATGGAATGGAATGGAATGGAATGGAAAGGCATCGAATGGAATGGAAGGGACCCCATTGGAATGAACTTGAGTGGAATGCAATCAAAGGGAATGGAATGGAATGGAATCAAATGAAATGGAATGGAATGGACTAGAAACAAACGGAATGGAATTTTATGGAATGCAATGCATTCGAAAAGAAGGGAGTCGAATGAAATAGAATGGATTTGAACGGAATGGAGTGGAATGGAATCAAATGGAATTGCATGGCAGGGAAAGGAATGGAATCGAATGGAATGGAGTGCAATGGATTGTAATGAACTGGATAGAACATAATGGAATAGAAGCAAATGGAATGGTATGGAATGGAATTGAATGGAATGGAATGGAATGGAAATGATTCTAATGGAATGGACTGCAATTGATTGGAATCGTATGGAATGGACTGGACTGGAATGGAATGGATTGGAATGGAATGAAATGGAATGGAATGGAATGGAATGAAAAGGACTCGAATGGAATGGAATTCCACCAAAAGTAATCAAATGGAACGCAATGGACCGGAAAGTAATGGATTAGAATGGAATGTACTGGAGTGGAATGGAATCAAAAGGAATGGAATTAAATGCAATGGAATTAAACGGAATGGAACGGAATGGAATCAAATGGAATTGGATCAAATGGAATGGATTCTAATGGAATGGAATCTAATGGAATGGAATCTAATGGAATGGACCGGAATTGAGTAGACTGGAATAGAACGGTCTTGAATGAAACGGAATTGATTGGAATAGAATGGAATGGAGTAGAGTGGAATAGAATGGAATGGAAATGAATGGAAAGGAATGGAAAGGAATGGAATGGAATGAAAAGGAATGGGATGGAATGGAATCCAAGGGAATGGAATAAAATGGAAAAGAATCTAGTGGAATGGAATGGAAAGGAATGGAGTTGATTTGAATGCAATGGATTGGAAAGGAAAGGAATACATTGGAATGGAATCGACTCGAAAATAATGGGCTGTAATGGAATGGACTCAAATCAAATGGACATGAATCTGTTGGACTCGAATGCAATGGAAAGGAATGGAGTGGACTTCATTGTGATAGACTGGAATGAAAGTGACTGGAATGTAATGGAAAAGAATGGAATAGACTCTATTGGAATGGAATGGAAGGGAGTGGAATAGAATGGAAGGACTCGAATGTACTGGAAAAAATTGGAATGAACTCCAGTGTAATGCAATAGAATGGAATGGAATTGAACGAAATGGAATCCAATGGAATGTACTGGAGTGCAATGGATTCGAAAGGCATGGCATGGACTGGAAAGGCATGGCATGGCATGGCATGGCATGGCATGGCATGAAATGGCATGGAATGGCACGGGACGGGATGGGATGGGATGGGATGGGATGGAATGGAATGGAATTGAATGAAAAGGAATCCAATGGAATGGACTGGAGTTCAATGGATTCGAATGGAATGGACTGGAATGCAATGGTCTCAAATGGAATGGAACGGAACGTAACGGAAGGAATGGAATGGAGTCGAATGGAATGGACCAGAATGGAATGGACCAGAATGGAATTGACTGGAATGTAATATACTCGAATGGAATGTATTGTAATGGAAAGGTCACGAATGGTTTGGAATGAATGGACTAGACTGGGAAGTTCTCCCTGGAATGCTTTCCAACGGAAAGCAATCGAATGGAATGCAATTGAATGAAATGGAATCAAATGGAGTGGAAAGGAATGGAAACGACTTGTAGGGAAAGCACTGCAGTGGAGTGGACTCGAATGGAATGGACTGGAAAGGAATGGACTCTAACGGAATGCACTCGAAAGGAATGCAATAGAAAGGAACGGAAGGCAATGGAATGGAATGGAATGGAATGGACTCGGAAAGAATGGACCAGAATGGAATGGACTCGAATTAAACGCAAACAAAGCACATGGAATCTAACGGAATTGTATTGAATGGAGTGGCATGGAATGGAATACACAGGAAAGGAATGCACTGCAATGCAATGAACTCAAATGGAACGGACTGGAAAGGAATGGAATGGATTCAAAAAGAAACCAATCAAAAGGAGTGGAATGGAATGGAATGAAATGGAATGCACTTGAAAGGAATGGACTAGAATAGAACAGTCTCGAATAGAATGCAATCGAATGGAATGGAATCAAATGGAATAGATTTGAATGGAATGGACTGGAATGGACTGGACTGGAATGGAATGGAATGGAATGGAATGGAATGGAATGGAATGGAATGGAAAGGCATGGAATCGAATGAAATGGACCCCATTGGAATGAACTCGAATGGAATGCAATCAAAGGAATTGCAGTGGAAGGGAATCAAATGAAATGGAATGGAATGGGCTAGAAACAAACGGAATGGAATTTTGTGGAATGCAATAGATTCGAATAGAAGGGAATCGAATGAAATAGAATGGAATTGAATGGAATGCAGTGGAATGGAATCGAATGGAATTGCATGGCAGGGAAAGGAATGGAATCGAATGGAATGGAATGCAATGGATTGTAATTAACTGGATAGAACAAAATGGAATAGAAGTAAATGGAATGGAATGGAATGGAATTGAATGGAATGGAATGGAATGGAAATGATTCTAATGGAATGGACAGCAATTGAGTGGAATCGTATGGAATGGACTGGACTGGAATGGAATGGAAAGGAATGTAATGGAATGGAATGGAATGAAAAGGACTCGAATGGAATGGAATTCAATCAAAAGTAATCAAATGGAATGCAATGGACCGGAAAGTAATGGATTAGAATGGAATGTACTGGAGTGGAATGGAATCATAAGCAATGGAATTAAATGTAATGGAATTAAATGGAATGGAATGGAATCAAATGGAATTGAATCAAATGGAATGGAATCAAATCGAATGGAATCTAATGGAATGGACCGGAATTCAGTAGACTGGAATGGAACAGTCTTGAATGAAATGGAATTGAATGGAATAGAATGGAATGGAGTTGAGTGGAATAGAATGGAATGGAAATGAATGGAAAGGAATGGAATGGAATCAAAAGGAATGGGACGGAATGGAATTGAAGGGAATGGAATAAAATGGAAAAGAATCTAGTGGAACGGAATGGAAAGGAATGGAGTTGATTTGAATGCAATGGATTGGAAAGGAAAGGAATACATTGGAATGGAATGGACTCAAAAATAATGGGTTGTAAAGGAATGGACTAAAATCAAATGGATTTAAATTTGTTGGATTCGAATGGAATGGAAAGGAATGGAGTGGAATTCATTATGATAGACTGGAACGAAATTGACTGGAATGGAATGGAAAAGAATGGAATAGACTCTATTGGAATGGAATGGAATGGAGTGGAATAGAATGGAAGGACTCGAATGTACTGGAAAAAATTGGAATGAACTCCAGTGTAATGCAATTGAATGGAATGAAATTGAAAGAAATGGAATCCAATGGAATGTACTGGAGTGCAATGGATTCAAATGGCATGGAATGGAATGGCATGACATGGCATGGACTGGAAAGGCATGGCATGGCTTGGCATGGCATGGCATGGCATGGGACAGGACGGGACCGGATGGGATGGGAAGGGACGGAATGGAATGGAACGGAGCGGAACAGAACGGAATGGAATGGAACGGAAGGAATGGAATGGAATCGAATGGAATGGAGCAGAATGGAATAGACCAGAATGGAATTGACTGGAATGTAATATACTCGAATGGAATGTATTGTAATGGAAAGGACACGAATAGTTTGGAATGAATGGAGTAGAACGGAAAGTTCTCCCTGGAATAGTTTCCAACGGAAAGCAACCGAATGGAATGGAATTGAATGAAATGGAATCAAATGGAGTGGAATGGAATGGAAACGACTTGTACGGAAAGCACTGTAGTGGAGTGGACTCGAATGGAATGGACTGGAAAGGAATGGACTCTAAAGGAATGCACTCGAAAGGAATGCAATAGAAAGGAACGGAATGGAATGGAATGGAATGGAATGGAATGGAATGGAATGGAATGGAATGGAATGGAATGGAATGGACTCGGAAAGAATGGACCAGAATGGAATGGTCTCGAATTAAACGCAAACAAAGCACATGGAATCTAACGGAATTGTATTGAATGGAGTGGCATGGAATGGAAAACACAGGAAAGGAATGCACAGCAATGCAATGAACGCAAAAGGAACGGACTGGAAAGGAATGGAAGGGATTCAAAAAGAAACCAATCAAAAGGAGTGGAATGGAATGGAATGAAATGTAATGCACTCGAAAGGAATGGTCTGGAATGGAACAGTCTCAAATAGAATGCCATCGAATGGAATGGAATGGAATGGAATGGAATGGAATGGAATGGAATGGAATGGAATAGATTCGAATGGAATGGACTGGAATGGACTGGAATGGAAAGGAATGGAATGGACTGGAATGGACTGGAATGGAAAGGAATGGAATGGAATGGAAAGGAAAGGAATGGAATGGAATGGAATGGAATGGAAGGAATGGAATTGAATGGAAAGGAAAGGCATGGAATGGAATGGAATGGACCCCATTGGAATGAACTTGAATGGAATGCAATCAAAGGGAATGGAATGGAATGGAATCAAATGAAATGGAATGGAATGGACTAGAAACAAACGGAATGGAATTTTATGGAATGCAATGCATTCGAATAGAAGGGAATCGAATGAAATAGAATGGAACTGAACGGAATGGAGTGGAATGGAATCGAATGGAATTGCAATGCAGGGAAAGGAATGGAATCGAAAGGAATGGAGTGCAATGGATTGTAATGAACTGGATAGAACATAATGGAATAGAAGCAAATGGAATGGTATGGAATGGAATTGAATGGAATGGAATGGAATGGAAATGATTCTAATGGAATGGACTGCAATTGATTGGAATCGTATGGAATGGACTGGACTGGAATGGAATGGATTGGAATGGAATGGAAAGGAATGGAATGGAATGGAATGGAATGAAAAGGACTCGAATGGAATGGAATTTCACCAAAAGTACTGAAATGGAATGCAATGGACAGGAAAGTAATGGATTAGAATGGAATGTACTGGAGTGGAATGGAATCAAAAGGAATGGAATTAAATGCAATGGAATTAAACGGAATGGAATGGAATGGAATGGAATGGAATCAAATGGAATTGAATCAAATGGAATGGATTCTAATGGAATGGAATCTAATGGAATGGACCGGAATTGAGTAGACTGGAATGGAACGGTCTTGAATGAAATGGAATTGAATGGAATAGAATGGAATGCAGTAGAGTGGAATAGAATGGAATGGAAATGAATGGAAAAGAATGGAAAGGAATGGAATGGAATCAAAAGGAATGGGATGGAATGGAATCGAAGGGAATGGAATAAAATGGAAAAGAATCTAGTGGAATGGAATGGAAAGGAATGGAGTTGATTTGAATGCAATGGATTGGAAAGGAAAGGAATACATTGGAATGGAATCGACTCGAAAATAATGGGCTGTAATGGAATGGACTCAAATCAAATGGACATGAATGTGTTGGACTCGAATGCAATGGAAAGGAATGGAGTGGACTTCATTGTGATAGACTGGAATGAAATTGACTGGAATGTAATGGAAAAGAATGGAATAGACTCTATTGGAATGGAATGGAAGGGAGTGGAATAGAATGGAAGGACTCGAATGTACGGGAAAAAATTGGAATGAACTCCAGTGTAATGCAATAGAATGGAATGGAATTGAACGAAATGGAATCCAATGGAATGTACTGGAGTGCAATGGATTCGAATGGCATGGAATGGAATGGCATGGCATGGCATGGACTGGAAAGGCATGGCATGGCATGGCATGGCATGAAATGGCATGGAATGGCACGGGACGGGATGGGATGGGATGGGATGGGATGGAATGGAATGGAATTGAACGAAATGGAATCCAATGGAATGGACTGGAGTGCAATGTATTCGAATGGAATGGACTGGAATGCAATGGTCTCAAATGGAATGGAACGGAACGTAACGGAAGGAATGGAATGGAGTCGAATGGAATGGACCAGAATGGAATGGACCAGAATGGAATTGACTGGAATGTAATATACTCGAATGGAATGTATTGTAATGGAAAGGACACGAATGGTTTGGAATGAATGGACTAGACTGGGAAGTTCTCCCTGGAATGCTTTCCAACGGAAAGCAATCGAATGGAATGGAATTGAATGAAATGGAATCAAATGGAGTGGAATGGAATGGAAACGACTTGTAGGGAAAGCACTGCAGTGGAGTGGACTCGAATGGAATGGACTGGAAAGGAATGGACTCTAACGGAATGCACTCGAAAGGAATGCAATAGAAAGGAACGGAATGGAATGGAATGGAATGGAATGGAGTGGACTCGGAAAGAATGGACCAGAATGGAATGGTCTCGAATTAAACGCAAACAAAGCACATGGAATCTAACGGAATTGTATTGAATGGAGTGGCATGGAATGGAATACACAGGAAAGGAATGCACTGCAATGCAATGAACTCAAATGGAATGGACTGGAAAGGAATGGAATGGATTCAAAAAGAAACCAATCAAAAGGAGTGGAATGGAATGGAATGAAATGGAATGCACTTGAAAGGAATGGTCTAGAATAGAACAGTCTCGAATAGAATGCAATGGAATGGAATGGAATGGAATGGAATCAAATGGAATAGATTTGAATGGAATGGACTGGAATGGACTGGACTGGAATGGAATGGAATGGAATGGAATGGAATGGAATGGAATGGAATTGAATGGAATGGAAAGGCATGGAATCGAATGAAATGGACCCCATTGGAATGAACTCGAAAGAATTTAATCAAAGGAATTGCAGTGGAAGGGAATCAAATGAAATGGAATGGAATGGGCTAGAAACAAACGGAATGGAATTTTGTGGAATGCAATGGATACGAATAGAAGGGAATCAAATGAAATAGAATGGAATTGAATGGAATGGAGTGGAATGGAATCGAATGGAATTGCATGGCAGGGAAAGGAATTCTAATCGAATGGAATGGAATGCAATGGATTGTAATTAACTGGATAGAACAAAATGGAATAGAAGTAAATGGAATGGAATGGAATGGAATTGAATGGAATGGAATGGAATGGAAATGATTCTAATGGAGTGGACTGCAATTGAGTGGAATCGTATGGAATGGACTGGACTGGAATGGAATGGAAAGGAATGGAATGGAATGGAATGGAATGAAAAGGACTCGAATGGAATGGAATTCAATCAAAAGTAGTCAAATGGAATGCAATGGACCGGAAAGTAATGGATTAGAATGGAATGTACTGGAGTGGAATGGAATCATAACCAATGGAATTAAATGTAATGGAATTAAATGGAAAGGAATGGAATGGAATGGAATCAAATGGAATTGAATCAAATGGAATGGAATCAAATCGAATGGAATCTAATGGAATGGACCGGAATTCAGTAGACTGGAATGGAACAGTCTTGAATCAAATGGAATTGAATGGAATAGAATGGAATGGAGTAGAGTGGAATAGAATGGAATGGAAATGAATGGAAAGGAATGGAATGGAATCAAAAGGAATGGGACGGAATGGAATCGAAGGGAACGGAATAAAATGGAAAAGAATCTAGTGGAACGGAATGGAAAGGAATGGAGTTGATTTGAATGCAATGGATTGGAAAGGAAAGGAATACATTGGAATGGAGTGGACTCAAAAATAATGGGCTGTAATGGAATGGACTCAAATCAAATGGATTTAAATGTGTTCGATTCGAATGGAATGGAAAGGAATGGAGTGGACTTCATTGTGACAGACTGGAAAGAAATTGACTGGAATGGAATGGAAAAGAATGGAATAGACTCTACTGGAATGGAATGGAATGGAGTGGAATAGAATGGAAGGACTCGAATGTACTGGAAAAAGTTGGAATGAACTCCAGTGTAATGCAATTGAATGGAATGGAATTGAAAGAAATGGAATCCAATGGAATGTACTGGAGTGCAATGGATTCAAATGGCATGGAATGGAATGGCATGGCATGGCATGGACTGGAAAGGCATGGCATGGCTTGGCATGGCATGGCATGGCATGGGACAGGACGGGACGGGATGGGATGGGATGGGACGGAATGGAATGGAACGGAACGGAACAGAACGGAATGGAATGGAACGGAAGGAAAGGAATGGAATCGAATGGAATGGAGCAGAATGGAATGGACCAGAATGGAATTGACTGGAAAGTAATATACTCGAATGGAATGTATTGTAATGGAAAGGACACGAATGGTTTGAAATGAATGGACTAGACTGGAAAGTTCTCCCTGGAATGGTTTCCAACGGAAAGCAACCGAATGGAATGGAATTGAATGAAATGGAATCAAATGGAGTGGAATGGAATGGAAACGACTTGTACGGAAAGCACTGCAGTGGAGTGGACTCGAATGGAATGGACTGGAAAGGAATGGACTCTAACGGAATGCACTCGAAAGGAATGCAATAGAAAGGAACGGAAGGGAATGGAATGGAATGGAATGGACTCGGAAAGAATGGACCAGAATGGAATGGTCTCGAATTAAACGCAAACAAAGCACATGGAATCTAACGGAATTGTATTGAATGGAGTGGCATGGAATGGAAAACACAGGAAAGGAATGCACTGCAATGCAATGAACGCAAAAGGAACGGACTGGAAAGGAATGGAATGGATTCAAAAAGAAACCAATCAAAAGGAGTGGAATGGAATGGAATGAAATGTAATGCGCTCGAAAGGAATGGTCTGGAATGGAACAGTCTCAAATAGAATGCCATCGAATGGAATGGAATGGAATGGAATGGAATGGAATGGAATAGATTCGAATGGAATGGACTGGAATGGACTGGAATGGAAAGGAATGGAATGGACTGGAATGGACTGGAATGGAAAGGAATGGAATGGAATGAAAGGAAAGGAATGGAATGGAATGGAATGGAATGGAAGGAATGGAATTGAATGGAAAGGAAAGGCATGGAATGGAATGGAATGGACCCCATTGGAATGAACTTGAATGGAATGCAATCAAAGGGAATGGAATGGAATGGAATCAAATGAAATGGAATGGAATGGACTAGAAACAAACGGAATGGAATTTTATGGAATGCAATGCATTCGAATAGAAGGGAATCGAATGAAATAGAATGGAACTGAACGGAATGGAGTGGAATGGAATCGAATGGAATTGCAATGCAGGGAAAGGAATGGAATCGAAAGGAATGGAGTGCAATGGATTGTAATGAACTGGATAGAACATAATGGAATAGAAGCAAATGGAATGGTATGGAATGGAATTGAATGGAATGGAATGGAATGGAAATGATTCTAATGGAATGGACTGCAATTGATTGGAATCGTATGGAATGGACTGGACTGGAATGGAATGGATTGGAATGGAATGGAAAGGAATGGAATGGAATGGAATTGAATGGAATGAAAAGGACTCGAATGGAATGGAATTCCACCAAAAGTACTGAAATGGAATGCAATGGACAGGAAAGTAATGGATTAGAATGGAATGTACTGGAGTGGAATGGAATCAAAAGGAATGGAATTAAATGCAATGGAATTAAACGGAATGGAATGGAATGGAATGGAATGGAATCAAATGGAATTGAATCAAATGGAATGGATTCTAATGGAACGGAATCTAATGGAATGGACCGGAATTGAGTAGACTGGAATGGAACGGTCTTGAATGAAATGGAATTGAATGGAATAGAATGGAATGCAGTAGAGTGGAATAGAATGGAATGGAAATGAATGGAAAGGAATGGAAAGGAATGGAATGGAATCAAAAGGAATGGGATGGAATGGAATCGAAGGGAATGGAATAAAATGGAAAAGAATCTAGTGGAATGGAATGGAAAGGAATGGAGTTGATTTGAATGCAATGGATTGGAAAGGAAAGGAATACATTGGAATGGAATCGACTCGAAAATAATGGGCTGTAATGGAATGGACTCAAATCAAATGGACATGAATGTGTTGGACTCGAATGCAACGGAAAGGAAAGGAGTGGACTTCATTGTGATAGACTGGAATGAAATTGACTGGAATGTAATGGAAAAGAATGGAATAGACTCTATTGGAATGGAATGGAAGGGAGTGGAATAGAATGGAAGGACTCGAATGTACTGGAAAAAATTGGAATGAACTCCAGTGTAATGCAATAGAATGGAATGGAATTGAATGAAATGGAATCCAATGGAATGTACTGGAGTGCAATGGATTCGAATGGCATGGAATGGAATGGCATGGCATGGCATGGACTGGAAAGGCATGGCATGGCATGGCATGGCATGGCATGGCATGGAATGGCACGGGACGGGATGGGATGGGAAGGGATGGGATGGAATGGAATGGAATTGAACGAAATGGAATCCAATGGAATGGACTGGAGTGCAATGGATTCGAATGGAATGGACTGGAATGCAATGGTCTCAAATGGAATGGAACGGAACGTAACAGAAGGAATGGAATGGAGTCGAATGGAATGGACCAGAATGGAATGGACCAGAATGGAATTGACTGGAATGTAATATACTCGTATGGAATGTACAGTAATGGAAAGGACACGAATGGTTTGGAATGAATGGACTAGACTGGGAAGTTCTCCCTGGAATGCTTTCCAACGGAAAGCAATCGAATGGAATGCAATTGAATGAAATGGAATCAAATGGAGTGGAATGGAATGGAAACGACTTGTAGGGAAAGCACTGCAGTGGAGTGGACTCGAATGGAATGGACTGGAAAGGAATGGACTCTAACGGAATGCACTCGAAAGGAATGCAATAGAAAGGAACGGAAGGGAATGGAATGGAATGGAATGCAATGGACTCGGAAAGAATGGACCAGAATGGAATGGTCTCGAATTAAACGCAAACAAAGCACATGGAATCTAACGGAATTGTATTGAATGGAGTGGCATGGAATGGAATACACAGGAAAGGAATGCACTGCAATGCAATGAACTCAAATGGAACGGACTGGAAAGGAATGGAATGGATTCAAAAAGAAACCAATCAAAAGGAGTGGAATGGAATGGAATGAAATGGAATGCACTTGAAAGGAATGGTCTAGAATAGAACAGTCTCGAATAGAATGCAATGGAATGGAATGGAATGGAATGGAATCAAATGGAATAGATTTGAATGGAATGGACTGGAATGGACTGGACTGGAATGGAATGGAATGGAATGGAATGGAATGGAATGGAAAGGCATGGAATCGAATGAAATGGACCCCATTGGAATGAACTCGAATGGAATGTAATCAAAGGAATTGCAGTGGAAGGGAATCAAATGAAATGGAAAGGAATGGGCTAGAAACAAACGGAATGGAATTTTGTGGAATGCAATGGATACGAATAGAAGGGAATCAAATGAAATAGAATGGAATTGAATGGAATGGAAAGGAATGGAATCGAATGGAATTGCATGGCAGGGAAAGGAATTGAATCGAATGGAATGGAATGCAATGGATTGTAATTAACTGGATAGAACAAAATGGAATAGAAGTAAATGGAATGGAATGGAATGGAATTGAATGGAATGGAATGGAATGGAATGGAAATGATTCTAATGGAATGGACTGCAATTGAGTGGAATCGTATGGAATGGACTGGACTGGAATGGAATGGAAAGGAATGGAATTTAATGGAATGGAATGAAAAGGACTCGAATGGAATGGAATTCAATCAAAAGTAATCAAATGGAATGCAATGGACCAGAAAGTAATGGATTAGAATGGAATGTACTGGAGTGGAATGGAATCATAAGCAATGAAATTAAATGTAATGGAATTAAATGGAATGGAATGGAATCAAATGGAATTGAATCAAATGGAATGGAATCAAATCGAATGGAATCTAATGGAATGGACCGGAATTCAGTAGACTGGAATGGAACAGTCTTGAATGAAATGGAATTGAATGGAATAGAATGGAATGGAGTAGAGTGGAATAGAATGGAATGGAAATGAATGGAAAGGAATGGAATGGAATCAAAAGGAATGGGACGGAATGGAATCGAAGGGAATGGAATAAAATGGAAAAGAATCTAGTGGAACGGAATGGAAAGGAATGGAGTTGATTTGAATGCAATGGATTGGAAAGGAAAGGAATACATTGGAATGGAATGGACTCAAAAATAATGGGCTGTAATGGAATGGACTCAAATCAAATGGATTTAAATGTGTTGGATTCGAATGGAATGGAAAGGAATGGAGTGGACTTCATTGTGATAGACTGGAACGAAATTGACTGGAATGGAATGGAAAAGAATGGAATAGACTCTACTGGAATGGAATGGAATGGAGTGGAATAGAATGGAAGGACTCGAATGTACTGGAAAAAGTTGGAATGAACTCCAGTGTAATGCAATTGAATGGAATGGAATTGAAAGAAATGGAATCCAATGGAATGTACTGGAGTGCAATGGATTCAAATGGCATGGAATGGAATGGCATGGCATGGCATGGACTGGAAAGGCATGGCATGGCTTGGCATGGCATGGCATGGCATGGGACAGGACGGGACGGGATGGGATGGGATGGGACGGAATGGAATGGAACGGAACGGAACAGAACGGAACGGAATGGAACGGAAGGAATGGAATGGAATCGAATGGAATGGAGCAGAATGGAATGGACCAGAATGGAATTGACTGGAATGTAATATACTCGAATGGAATGTATTGTAATGGAAAGGACACGAATGGTTTGGAATGAATGGACTAGACTGGAAAGTTCTCCCTGGAATGGTTTCCAACGGAAAGCAACCGAATGGAATGCAATTGAATGAAATGGAATCAAATGGAGTGGAATGGAATGGAAACGACTTGTAGGGAAAGCACTGCAGTGGAGTGGACTCGAATGGAATGGACTGGAAAGGAATGGACTCTAACGGAATGCACTCGAAAGGAATGCAATAGAAAGGAACGGAAGGGAATGGAATGGAATGGAATGGACTCGGAAAGAATGGACCAGAATGGAATGGTCTCGAATTAAACGCAAACAAAGCACATGGAATCTAACGGAATTGTATTGAATGGAGTGGCATGTAATGGAAAACACAGGAAAGGAATGCACAGCAATGCAATGAACGCAAAAGGAACGGACTGGAAAGGAATGGAATGGATTCAAAAAGAAACCAATCAAAAGGAGTGGAATGGAATGGAATGAAATGTAATGCACTCGAAAGGAATGGTCTGGAATGGAACAGTCTCAAATAGAATGCAATCGAATGGAATGGAATGGAATGGAATGGAATGGAATGGAATCAAGTGGAATAGATTCGAATGGAATGGACTGGAATGGACTGGAATGGAAAGGAATGGAATGGAATGGAAAGGAAAGGAATGAAATGGATTGGAAAGGAAAGGAATGGAATGGAAATGATTCTAATGGAATGGACTGCAATTGAGTGGAATCGTATGGAATGGACTGGACTGGAATGGAATGGAAAGGAATGGAATGGAATGGAATGGAATGAAAAGGACTCGAATGGAATGGAATTCAATCAAAAGTAATCAAATGGAATGCAATGGACCTGAAAGTAATGGATTAGAATGGAATGTACTGTAGTGGAATGGAATCATAACCAATGGAATTAAATGTAATGGAATTAAATGGAAAGGAATGGAATGGAATGGAATCAAATGGAATTGAATCAAATGGAATGGAATCAAATCGAATGGAATCTAATGGAATGGACCAGAATTCAGTAGACTGGAATGGAACAGTCTTGAATGAAATGGAATTGAATGGAATAGAATGGAATGGAGTAGAGTGGAATAGAATGGAATGGAAATGAATGGAAAGGAAAGGAATGGAATCAAAAGGAATGGGACGGAATGGAATCGAAGGGAATGGAATAAAATGGAAAAGAATCTAGTGGAACGGAATGGAAAGGAATGGAGTTGATTTGAATGCAATGGATTGGAAAGGAAAGGAATACATTGGAATGGAGTGGACTCAAAAATAATGGGCTGTAATGGAATGGACTCAAATCAAATGGATTTAAATGTGTTCGATTCGAGTGGAATGGAAAGGAATGGAGTGGACTTCATTGTGATAGACTGGAAAGAAATTGACTGGAATGGAATGGAAAAGAATGGAATAGACTCTACTGGAATGGAATGGAATGGAGTGGAATAGAATGGAAGGACTCGAATGTACTGGAAAAAGTTGGAATGAACTCCAGTGTAATGCAATTGAATGGAATGGATTTGAAAGAAATGGAATCCAATGGAATGTACTGGAGTGCAATGGATTCAAATGGCATGGAATGGAATGGCATGGCATGGCATGGACTGGAAAGGCATGGCATGGCTTGGCATGGCATGGCATGGCATGGGACAGGACGGGACGGGATGGGATGGGATGGGACGGAATGGAATGGAACGGAACGGAACAGAACGGAACGGAATGGAACGGAAGGAATGGAATGGAATCGAATGGAATGGAGCAGAATGGAATGGACCAGAATGGAATTGACTGGAAAGTAATATACTCGAATGGAATGTATTGTAATGGAAAGGACACGAATGGTTTGAAATGAATGGACTAGACTGGAAAGTTCTCCCTGGAATGGTTTCCAACGGAAAGCAACCGAATGGAATGGAATTGAATGAAATGGAATCAAATGGAGTGGAATGGAATGGAAACGACTTGTAGGGAAAGCACTGCAGTGGAGTGGACTCGAATGGAATGGACTGGAAAGGAATGGACTCTAACGGAATGCACTCGAAAGGAATGCAATAGAAAGGAACGGAAGGGAATGGAATGGAATGGAATGGACTCGGAAAGAATGGACCAGAATGGAATGGTCTCGAATTAAACGCAAACAAAGCACATGGAATCTAACGGAATTGTATTGAATAGAGTGGCATGGAATGGAAAACACAGGAAAGGAATGCACTGCAATGCAATGAACGCAAAAGGAACGGACTGGAAAGGAATGGAATGGATTCAAAAAGAAACCAATCAAAAGGAGTGGAATGGAATGGAATGAAATGTAATGCGCTCGAAAGGAATGGTCTGGAATGGAACAGTCTCAAATAGAATGCCATCGAATGGAATGGAATGGAATGGAATGGAATGGAATCAAATGGAATAGATTCGAATGGAATGGACTGGAATGGACTGGAATGGAAAGGAATGGAATGGACTGGAATGGACTGGAATGGAAAGGAATGGAATGGAATGGAAAGGAAAGGAATGGAATGGAATGGAATGGAATGGAAGGAATGGAATTGAATGGAAAGGAAAGGCATGGAATGGAATGGAATGGACCCCATTGGAATGAACTTGAATGGAATGCAATCAAAGGGAATGGAATGGAATGGAATCAAATGAAATGGAATGGAATGGACTAGAAACAAACGGAATGGAATTTTATGGAATGCAATGCATTCGAATAGAAGGGAATCGAATGAAATAGAATGGAACTGAACGGAATGGAGTGGAATGGAATCGAATGGAATTGCAATGCAGGGAAAGGAATGGAATCGAAAGGAATGGAGTGCAATGGATTGTAATGAACTGGATAGAACATAATGGAATAGAAGCAAATGGGATGGTATGGAATGGAAATGAATGGTATGGAATAGAATTGAATGGAATGGAATGGAATGGAAATGATTCTAATGGAATGGACTGCAATTGATTGGAATCGTATGGAATGGACTGGACTGGAATGGAATGGATTGGAATGGAATGGAATGGAATGGAATGGAATGGAATGGAATGGAATGAAAAGGACTCGAATGGAATGGAATTCCACCAAAAGTAATGAAATGGAATGCAATGGACAGGAAAGTAATGGATTAGAATGGAATGTACTGGAGTGGAATGGAATCAAAAGGAATGGAATTAAATGCAATGGAATTAAACGGAATGGAATGGAATGGAACGGAATGGAATCAAATGGAATTGAATCAAATGGAATGGATTCTAATGGAATGGAATCTAATGGAATGGACCGGAATTGAGTAGACTGGAATGGAACGGTCTTGAATGAAATGGAATTGAATGGAATAGAATGGAATGGAGTAGAGTGGAATAGAATGGAATGGAAATGAATGGAAAGGAATGGAAAGGAATGGAATGGAATCAAAAGGAATGGGATGGAATGGAATCGAAGGGAATGGAATAAAATGGAAAAGAATCTAGTGGAATGGAATGGAAAGGAATGGAGTTGATTTGAATGCAATGGATTGGAAAGGAAAGGAATACATTGGAATGGAATCGACTCGAAAATAATGGGCTGTAATGGAATGGACTCAAATCAAATGGACATGAATGTGTTGGACTCGAATGCAATGGAAAGGAAAGGAGTGGACTTCATTGTGATAGACTGGAATGAAATTGACTGCAATGTAATAGAAAAGAATGGAATAGACTCTATTGGAATGGAATGGAAGGGAGTGGAATAGAATGGAAGGACTCGAATGTACTGGAAAAAATTGGAATGAACTCCAGTGTAATGCAATAGAATGGAATGGAATTGAACGAAATGGAATCCAATGGAATGTACTGGAGTGCAATGGATTCGAATGGCATGGAATGGAATGGCATGGCATGGCATGGACTGGAAAGGCATGGCATGGCATGGCATGGCATGGCATGGCATGAAATGGCATGGAATGGCACGGGACGGGATGGGATGGGATGGGATGGGATGGAATGGAATGGAATTGAACGAAATGGAATCCAATGGAATGGACTGGAGTGCAATGGATTCGAATGGAATGGACTGGAATGCAATGGTCTCAAATGGAATGGAACGGAACATAACGGAAGGAATGGAATGGAGTCGAATGGAATGGACCAGAATGGAATGGACCAGAATGGAATTGACTGGAATGTAATATACTCGTATGGAATGTATTGTAATGGAAAGGACACGAATGGTTTGGAATGAATGGACTAGACTGGGAAGTTCTCCCTGGAATGCTTTCCAACGGAAAGCAATCGAATGGAATGCAATTGAATGAAATGGAATCAAATGGAGTGGAATGGAATGGAAACGACTTGTAGGGAAAGCACTGCAGTGGAGTGGACTCGAATGGAATGGACTGGAAAGGAATGGACTCTAACGGAATGCACTCGAAAGGAATGCAATAGAAAGGAACGGAAGGGAATGGAATGGAATGGAATGCAATGGACTCGGAAAGAATGGACCAGAATGGAATGGTCTCGAATTAAACGCAAACAAAGCACATGGAATCTAACGGAATTGTATTGAATGGAGTGGCATGGAATGGAATACACAGGAAAGGAATGCACTGCAATGCAATGAACTCAAATGGAACGGACTGGAAAGGAATGGAATGGATTCAAAAAGAAACCAATCAAAAGGAGTGGAATGGAATGGAATGAAATGGAATGCACTTGAAAGGAATGGTCTAGAATAGAACAGTCTCGAATAGAATGCAATGGAATGGAATGGAATGGAATGGAATCAAATGGAATAGATTTGAATGGAATGGACTGGAATGGACTGGACTTGAATGGAATGGAATGGAATGGAATGGAATGGAATGGAAAGGCATGGAATCGAATGAAATGGACCACATTGGAATGAACTCGAATGTATTGTAATCAAAGGAATTGCAGTGGAAGGGAATCAAATGAAATGGAATGGAATGGACTAGAAACAAACGGAATGGAATTTTGTGGAATGCAATGGATACGAATAGAAGGGAATCAAATGAAATAGAATGGAATTGAATGGAATGGAGTGGAATGGAATCGAATGGAATTGCATGGCAGGGAAAGGAATTGAATCGAATGGAATGGAATGCAATGGACTGTAATTAACCTGATAGAACAAAATGGAATAGAAGTAAATGGAATGGAATGGAATGGAATTGAATGGAATGGAATGGAATGGAAATGATTCTAACGGAATGGACTGCAATTGAGTGGAATCGTATGGAACGGACTGGACTGGAATGGAATGGAAAGGAATGGAATGGAATGGAATGGAATGAAAAGGACTCGAATGGAATGGAATTCAATCAAAAGTAATCAAATGGAATGCAATGGACCAGAAAGTAATGGATTAGACTGGAATGTACTGGAGTGGAATGGAATCATAAGCAATGAAATTAAATGTAATGGAATTAAATGGAATGGAATGGAATCAAATGGAATTGAATCAAATGGAATGGAATCAAATCGAATGGAATCTAATGGAATGGACCGGAATTCAGTAGACTGGAATGGAACAGTCTTGAATGAAATGGAATTGAATGGAATAGAATGGAATGGAGTAGAGTGGAATAGAATTAAATGGAAATGAATGGAAAGGAATGGAATGGAATCAAAAGGAATGGGACGGAATGGAATCGAAGGGAATGGAATAAAATGGAAAAGAATCTAGTGGAACGGAATGGAAAGGAATGAAGTTGATTGGAATGCAATGGATTGGAAAGGAAAGGAATACATTGGAATGGAATGGAATCAAAAATAATGGGCTGTAAAGGAATGGACTAAAATCAAATGGATTTAAATGTGTTGGATTCGAATGGAATGGAAAGGAATGGAGTGGACTTCATTGTGATAGACTGGAACGAAATTGACTGGAATGGAGTGGAAAAGAATGGAATAGACTCTACTGGAATGGAATGGAATGGAGTGGAATAGAATGGAAGGACTCGAATGTACTGGAAATAGTTGGAATGAACTCCAGTGTAATGCAATTGAATGGAATGGAATTGAAAGAAATGGAATCCAATGGAATGTACTGGAGTGCAATGGATTCAAATGGCATGGAATGGAATGGCATGGCATGGCATGGACTGGAAAGGCATGGCATGGCTTGGCATGGCATGGCATGGCATGGGACACGACGGGACGGGATGGGATGGGATGGGACGGAATGGAATGGAACGGAACGGAACAGAACGGAACGGAATGGAACGGAAGGAATGGAATGTAATCGAATGGAATGGAGCAGAATGGATTGGACCAGAATGGAATGGACCAGAATGGAATTGACGGGAATGAAGTATACTCGAATGGAATGTATTGTAATGGAAAGGACACGTATGGTTTGGAATGAATGGACTAGACTGGAAAGTTCTCCCTGGAATGGTTTCCAACGGAAAGCAACCGAATGGAATGGAATTGAATGAAATGGAATCAAATGGAGTGGAATGGAATGGAAACGACTTGTAGGGAAAGCACTGCAGTGGAGTGGACTCGAATGGAATGGACTGGAAAGGAATGGACTCTAACGGAATGCACTCGAAAGGAATGCAATAGAAAGGAACGGAAGGGAATGGAATGGAATGGAATGGACTCGGAAAGAATGGACCAGAATGGAATGGTCTCGAATTAAACGCAAACAAAGCACATGGAATCTAACGGAATTGTATTGAATGGAGTGGCATGGAATGGAAAACACAGGAAAGGAATGCACTGCAATGCAATGAACGCAAAAGGAACGGACTGGAAAGGAATGGAATGGATTCAAAAAGAAACCAATCAGAAGGAGTGGAATGGAATGGAATGAAATGTAATGCACTCGAAAGGAATGGTCTGGAATGGAACAGTCTCAAATAGAATGCCATCGAATGGAATGGAATGGAATGGAATGGAATGGAATCAAATGGAATAGATTCGAATGGAATGGACTGGAATGGACTGGAATGGAAAGGAATGGAATGGACTGGAATGGAAAGGAATGGAATGGAATGGAAAGGAAAGGAATGGAATGGAATGGAATGGAATGGAATGGAATGGAATGGAATGGAATGGAATGGAATGGAAAGGCATGGAATGGAATGGAATGGACCCCATTGGAATGAACTTGAATGGAATGCAATCAAAGGGAATGGAATGGAATGGAATCAAATGAAATGGAATGGAATGGACTAGAAAGAAACGGAATGGAATTTTATGGAATGCAATGCATTCGAATAGAAGGGAATCGAATGAAATAGAATGGAATTGAACGGAATGGAGTGGAATGGAATCGAATGGAATTGCATGGCAGGGAAAGGAATGGAATCGAAAGGAATGGAGTGCAATGGATTGTAATGAACTGGATAGAACATAATGGAATAGAAGCAAATGGAATGGTATGGAACGGAATTGAATGGAATGGAATGGAATGGAAATGATTCTAATGGAATGGACTGCAATTGATTGGAATCGTATGGAATGGACTGGAATGGAATGGAATGGATTGGAATGGAATGGAATGGAATGGAATGGAATGAAAAGGACTCGAATGGAATGGAATTCCACCAAAAGTAATCAAATGGAATGCAATGGACCGGAAAGTAATGGATTAGAATGGAATGTACTGGAGTGGAATGGAATCAAAAGGAATGGAATTAAATGAAATGGAATTAAACGGAATGGAATGGAATGGATTGGAATGGAATCAAATGGAATTGAATCAAATGGAATGGATTCTAATGGAATGGAATCTAATGGAATGGACCGGAATTGAGTAGACTGGAATGGAACGGTCTTGAATGAAATGGAATTGAATGGAATAGAGTGGAATGGAGTAGAGTGGAATAGAATGGAATGGAAATGAATGGAAAGGAATGGAAAGGAATGGAATGGAATCAAAAGGAATGGGATGGAATGGAATCGAAGGGAATGGAATAAAATGGAAAAGAATCTAGTGGAATGGAATGGAAAGGAATGGAGTTGATTTGAATGCAATGGATTGGAAAGGAAAGGAATACATTGGAATGGAATCGACTCGAAAATAATGGGCTGTAATGGAATGGACTCAAATCAAATGGACATGAATGTGTGGGACTCGAATGCAATGGAAAGGAATGGAGTGGACTTCATTGTAATAGACTGGAATGAAAGTGACTGGAATGTAATGGAAAAGAATGGAATAGACTCTATTGGAATGGAATGGAAGCGAGTGGAATAGAATGGAAGGACTCGAATGTACTGGAAAAAATTGGAATGAACTCCAGTGTAATGCAATAGAATGGAATGGAATTGAACGAAATGGAATCCAATGGAATGTACTGGAGTGCAATGGATTCGAATGGCATGGAATGGAATGGCATGGCATGGCATGGACTGGAAAGTCACGGCATGGCATGGCATGGCATTGCATGAAATGGCATGGAATGGCACGGGACGGGATGGGATGGGATGGGATGGGATGGAATGGAATGGAATTGAACGAAATGGAATCCAATGGAATGGACTGGAGTGCAATGGATTCGAATGGAATGGACTGGAATGGAATGGTCTCAAAAGGATCGGAACGGAACGGAATGGAAGGAATGGAATGGAATCGAATTGAATGGACCAGAATGGAATGGACCAGAATGGAATTGACTGGAATGTGATATACTCGAATGGAATGTATTGTAATGGAAAGGACAGGAATGGCTTGGAATGAATGGACTAGAATGGAAAGTTCTCCCTGGAATTGTTTCCAACGGAAAGCAATGGAATGGAATGGAATTGAACGAAATTGAATCCAATGGAATGTACTGGAGTGCAATGGATTCGAATGACATGGAATGGAATGGCATGGCATGGCATAGACTGGAAAGGCATGGCATGGTATGGCATGGCATGGCATGAAATGGCATGGAATGGCACGGGACGGGATGGGATGTGATGGGATGGGATGGAATGGAATGGAATTGAACGAAACGGAATCCAATGGAATGGACTGGAGTGCAATGGATTCGAATGGAATGGACTGGAATGCAATGGTCTCAAATGGAATGGAACGGAACGTAACGGAAGGAATGGAATGGAGTCGAATGGAATGGACCAGAATGGAACGGACCAGAATGGAATTGACCGGAATGTAATATACTCGAATGGAATGTATTGTAATGGAAAGGACACGAATGGTTTGGAATGAATGGAGTAGACTGGGAAGTTCTCCCTGGAATGCTTTCCAACGGAAAGCAATCGAATGGAATGCAATTGAATGAAATGGAATCAAATGGAGTGGAATGGAATGGAAACGACTTGTAGGGAAAGCACTGCAGTGGAGTGGACTCGAATGGAATGGACTGGAAAGGAATGGACTCTAACGGAATGCACTCGAAAGGAATGCAATAGAAAGGAACGGAAGGGAATGGAATGGAATGGAATGGAATGGACTCGGAAAGAATGGACCAGAATGGAATGGTCTCGAATTAAACGCAAACAAAGCACATGGAATCTAACGGAATTGTATTGAATGGAGTGGCATGGAATGGAATACACAGGAAAGGAATGCACTGCAATGCAATGAACTCAAATGGAACGGACTGGAAAGGAATGGAATGGATTCAAAAAGAAACCAATCAAAAGGAGTGGAATGGAATGGAATGAAATGGAATGCACTTGAAAGGAATGGACTAGAATAGAACAGTCTCGAATAGAATGCAATCGAATGGAATGGAATCAAATGGAATAGATTTGAATGGAATGGACTGGAATGGAATGGAATGGAATGGAATGGAATGGAATGGAATGGAATGGAATGGAAAGGCATGGAATCGAATGAAATGGACCCCATTGGAATGAACTCGAATGGAATGCAATCAAAGGAATTGCAGTGGAAGGGAATCAAATGAAATGGAATGGAATGGGCCAGAAATAAACGGAATGGAATTTTGTGGAATGCAATGGATTCGAATAGAAGGGAATCAAATGAAATAGAATGGAATTGAATGGAATGCAGTGGAATGGAATCGAATGGAATCGCATGGCAGGGAAAGGAATGGAATCGAATGGAATGGAATGCAATGGATTGTAATTAACTGGATAGAACAAAATGGAATAGAAGTAAATGGAATGGAATGGAATGGAATTGAATGGAATGGAATGGAATGGAAATGATTCTAATGAAATGAACTGCAATTGAGTGGTATCGTATGGAATGGATTGGACTGGAATGGAATGGAAACGAATGGAATGGAATGGAATGGAATGAAAAGGACTCGAATGGAATGGAATTCAATCAAAAGTAATCAAATGGAATGCAATGGACCGGAAAGTAATGGATTAGACTGGAATGTACTGGAGTGGAATGGAATCATAAGCAATGGAATTAAATGTAATGGAATTAAATGGAATGGAATGGAATCAAATGGAATTGAATCAAATGGAATGGAATCAAATTGAATGGAATCTAATGGAATGGACCGGAATTCAGTAGACTGGAATGGAACAGTCTTGAATGAAATGGAATTGAATGGAATAGAATGGAATGGAGTAGAGTGGAATAGAATGGAATGGAAATGAATGGAAAGGAATGGAATGGAATCAAAAGGAATGGGACGGAATGGAATCGAAGGGAATGGAATAAAATGGAAAAGAATCTAGTGGAACGGAATGGAAAGGAATGGAGTTGATTTGAATGCAATGGATTGGAAAGGAAAGGAATACATTGGAATGGAATGGACTCAAAAATAATGGGCTGTAATGGAATGGACTCAAATCAAATGGATTTAAATGTGTTGGATTCGAATGGAATGGAAAGGAATGGAGTGGACTTCATTGTGATAGACTGGAACGAAATTGACTGGAATGGAATGGAAAAGAATGGAATAGACTCTATTGGAATGGAATGGAATGGAGTGGAATAGAATGGAAGGACTCGAATGTACTGGAAAAAATTGGAATGAACTCCAGTGTAATGCAATTGAATGGAATGGAATGGAAAGAAATGGAATCCAATGGAATGTACTGGAGTGCAATGGATTCAAATGGCATGGAATGGAATGGCATGGCATGGCATGGACTGGAAAGGCATGGCATGGCTTGGCATGGCATGGCATTGGCATGGGACAGGACGGGACGGGATGGGATGGGATGGGACGGAATGGAATGGAACGGAACGGAACAGAACGGAACGGAATGGAACGGAAGGAATGGAATGGAATCGAATGGAATGGAGCAGAATGGAATGGACCAGAATGGAATTGACTGGAATGTAATATACTCGAATGGAATGTATTGTAATGGAAAGGACACGTATGGTTTGGAATGAATGGACTAGACTGGAAAGTTCTCCCTGGAATGGTTTCCAACGGAAAGCAACCGAATGGAATGGAATTGAATGAAATGGAATCAAATGGAGTGGAATGGAATGGAAACGACTTGTAGGGAAAGCACTGCAGTGGAGTGGACTCGAATGGAATGGACTGGAAAGGAATGGACTCTAACGGAATGCACTCGAAAGGAATGCAATAGAAAGGAACGGAAGGGAATGGAATGGAATGGAATGGACTCGGAAAGAATGGACCAGAATGGAATGGTCTCGAATTAAACGCAAACAAAGCACATGGAATCTAACGGAATTGTATTGAATGGAGTGGCATGGAATGGAAAACACAGGAAAGGAATGCACTGCAATGCAATGAACGCAAAAGGAACGGACTGGAAAGGAATGGAATGGATTCAAAAAGAAACCAATCAGAAGGAGTGGAATGGAATGGAATGAAATGTAATGCACTCGAAAGGAATGGTCTGGAATGGAACAGTCTCAAATAGAATGCCATCGAATGGAATGGAATGGAATGGAATGGAATGGAATCAAATGGAATAGATTCGAATGGAATGGACTGGAATGGACTGGAATGGAAAGGAATGGAATGGACTGGAATGGAAAGGAATGGAATGGAATGGAAAGGAAAGGAATGGAATGGAATGGAATGGAATGGAATGGAATGGAATGGAATGGAATGGAATGGAATGGAAAGGCATGGAATGGAATGGAATGGACCCCATTGGAATGAACTTGAATGGAATGCAATCAAAGGGAATGGAATGGAATGGAATCAAATGAAATGGAATGGAATGGACTAGAAAGAAACGGAATGGAATTTTATGGAATGCAATGCATTCGAATAGAAGGGAATCGAATGAAATAGAATGGAATTGAACGGAATGGAGTGGAATGGAATCGAATGGAATTGCATGGCAGGGAAAGGAATGGAATCGAAAGGAATGGAGTGCAATGGATTGTAATGAACTGGATAGAACATAATGGAATAGAAGCAAATGGAATGGTATGGAACGGAATTGAATGGAATGGAATGGAATGGAAATGATTCTAATGGAATGGACTGCAATTGATTGGAATCGTATGGAATGGACTGGAATGGAATGGAATGGATTGGAATGGAATGGAATGGAATGGAATGGAATGAAAAGGACTCGAATGGAATGGAATTCCACCAAAAGTAATCAAATGGAATGCAATGGACCGGAAAGTAATGGATTAGAATGGAATGTACTGGAGTGGAATGGAATCAAAAGGAATGGAATTAAATGAAATGGAATTAAACGGAATGGAATGGAATGGATTGGAATGGAATCAAATGGAATTGAATCAAATGGAATGGATTCTAATGGAATGGAATCTAATGGAATGGACCGGAATTGAGTAGACTGGAATGGAACGGTCTTGAATGAAATGGAATTGAATGGAATAGAGTGGAATGGAGTAGAGTGGAATAGAATGGAATGGAAATGAATGGAAAGGAATGGAAAGGAATGGAATGGAATCAAAAGGAATGGGATGGAATGGAATCGAAGGGAATGGAATAAAATGGAAAAGAATCTAGTGGAATGGAATGGAAAGGAATGGAGTTGATTTGAATGCAATGGATTGGAAAGGAAAGGAATACATTGGAATGGAATCGACTCGAAAATAATGGGCTGTAATGGAATGGACTCAAATCAAATGGACATGAATGTGTTGGACTCGAATGCAATGGAAAGGAATGGAGTGGACTTCATTGTAATAGACTGGAATGAAAGTGACTGGAATGTAATGGAAAAGAATGGAATAGACTCTATTGGAATGGAATGGAAGCGAGTGGAATAGAATGGAAGGACTCGAATGTACTGGAAAAAATTGGAATGAACTCCAGTGTAATGCAATAGAATGGAATGGAATTGAACGAAATGGAATCCAATGGAATGTACTGGAGTGCAATGGATTCGAATGGCATGGAATGGAATGGCATGGCATGGCATGGACTGGAAAGTCACGGCATGGCATGGCATGGCATTGCATGAAATGGCATGGAATGGCACGGGACGGGATGGGATGGGATGGGATGGGATGGAATGGAATGGAATTGAACGAAATGGAATCCAATGGAATGGACTGGAGTGCAATGGATTCGAATGGAATGGACTGGAATGGAATGGTCTCAAAAGGATCGGAACGGAACGGAATGGAAGGAATGGAATGGAATCGAATTGAATGGACCAGAATGGAATGGACCAGAATGGAATTGACTGGAATGTGATATACTCGAATGGAATGTATTGTAATGGAAAGGACAGGAATGGCTTGGAATGAATGGACTAGAATGGAAAGTTCTCCCTGGAATTGTTTCCAACGGAAAGCAATGGAATGGAATGGAATTGAACGAAATTGAATCCAATGGAATGTACTGGAGTGCAATGGATTCGAATGACATGGAATGGAATGGCATGGCATGGCATAGACTGGAAAGGCATGGCATGGTATGGCATGGCATGGCATGAAATGGCATGGAATGGCACGGGACGGGATGGGATGTGATGGGATGGGATGGAATGGAATGGAATTGAACGAAACGGAATCCAATGGAATGGACTGGAGTGCAATGGATTCGAATGGAATGGACTGGAATGCAATGGTCTCAAATGGAATGGAACGGAACGTAACGGAAGGAATGGAATGGAGTCGAATGGAATGGACCAGAATGGAACGGACCAGAATGGAATTGACCGGAATGTAATATACTCGAATGGAATGTATTGTAATGGAAAGGACACGAATGGTTTGGAATGAATGGAGTAGACTGGGAAGTTCTCCCTGGAATGCTTTCCAACGGAAAGCAATCGAATGGAATGCAATTGAATGAAATGGAATCAAATGGAGTGGAATGGAATGGAAACGACTTGTAGGGAAAGCACTGCAGTGGAGTGGACTCGAATGGAATGGACTGGAAAGGAATGGACTCTAACGGAATGCACTCGAAAGGAATGCAATAGAAAGGAACGGAAGGGAATGGAATGGAATGGAATGGACTCGGAAAGAATGGACCAGAATGGAATGGTCTCGAATTAAACGCAAACAAAGCACATGGAATCTAACGGAATTGTATTGAATGGAGTGGCATGGAATGGAATACACAGGAAAGGAATGCACTGCAATGCAATGAACTCAAATGGAACGGACTGGAAAGGAATGGAATGGATTCAAAAAGAAACCAATCAAAAGGAGTGGAATGGAATGGAATGAAATGGAATGCACTTGAAAGGAATGGACTAGAATAGAACAGTCTCGAATAGAATGCAATCGAATGGAATGGAATCAAATGGAATAGATTTGAATGGAATGGACTGGAATGGAATGGAATGGAATGGAATGGAATGGAATGGAATGGAATGGAATGGAAAGGCATGGAATCGAATGAAATGGACCCCATTGGAATGAACTCGAATGGAATGCAATCAAAGGAATTGCAGTGGAAGGGAATCAAATGAAATGGAATGGAATGGGCCAGAAATAAACGGAATGGAATTTTGTGGAATGCAATGGATTCGAATAGAAGGGAATCAAATGAAATAGAATGGAATTGAATGGAATGCAGTGGAATGGAATCGAATGGAATCGCATGGCAGGGAAAGGAATGGAATCGAATGGAATGGAATGCAATGGATTGTAATTAACTGGATAGAACAAAATGGAATAGAAGTAAATGGAATGGAATGGAATGGAATTGAATGGAATGGAATGGAATGGAAATGATTCTAATGAAATGAACTGCAATTGAGTGGTATCGTATGGAATGGATTGGACTGGAATGGAATGGAAACGAATGGAATGGAATGGAATGGAATGAAAAGGACTCGAATGGAATGGAATTCAATCAAAAGTAATCAAATGGAATGCAATGGACCGGAAAGTAATGGATTAGACTGGAATGTACTGGAGTGGAATGGAATCATAAGCAATGGAATTAAATGTAATGGAATTAAATGGAATGGAATGGAATCAAATGGAATTGAATCAAATGGAATGGAATCAAATTGAATGGAATCTAATGGAATGGACCGGAATTCAGTAGACTGGAATGGAACAGTCTTGAATGAAATGGAATTGAATGGAATAGAATGGAATGGAGTAGAGTGGAATAGAATGGAATGGAAATGAATGGAAAGGAATGGAATGGAATCAAAAGGAATGGGACGGAATGGAATCGAAGGGAATGGAATAAAATGGAAAAGAATCTAGTGGAACGGAATGGAAAGGAATGGAGTTGATTTGAATGCAATGGATTGGAAAGGAAAGGAATACATTGGAATGGAATGGACTCAAAAATAATGGGCTGTAATGGAATGGACTCAAATCAAATGGATTTAAATGTGTTGGATTCGAATGGAATGGAAAGGAATGGAGTGGACTTCATTGTGATAGACTGGAACGAAATTGACTGGAATGGAATGGAAAAGAATGGAATAGACTCTATTGGAATGGAATGGAATGGAGTGGAATAGAATGGAAGGACTCGAATGTACTGGAAAAAATTGGAATGAACTCCAGTGTAATGCAATTGAATGGAATGGAATGGAAAGAAATGGAATCCAATGGAATGTACTGGAGTGCAATGGATTCGAATGGCATGGAATGGAATGGCATGGCATGGCATGGACTGGAAAGGCATGGCATGGCTTGGCATGGCATGGCATGGCATGGGACAGGATGGGACGGGATGGGATGGGATGGGACGGAATGCAATGGAACGGAACGGAACAGAACGGAACGGAATGGAACGGAAGGAATGGAATGGAATCGAATGGAATGGAGCAGAATGGAATGGACCAGAATGGAATTGACTGGAATGTAATATACTCGAATGGAATGTATTATAATGGAAAGGACACGTATGGTTTGGAATGAATGGACTAGACTGGAAAGTTCTCCCTGGAATGGTTTCCAACGGAAAGCAACCGAATGGAATGGAATTGAATGAAATGGAATCAAATGGAGTGGAATGGAATGGAAACGACTTGTACGGAAAGCACTGCAGTGGAGTGGACTCGAATGGAATGGACTGGAAAGGAATGGACTCTAACGGAATGCACTCGAAAGGAATGCAATAGAAAGGAACGGAAGGGAATGGAATGGAATGGAATGGAATGGAATGGAATGGAATGGAATGGAATGGACTCGGAAAGAATGGACCAGAATGGAATGGTCTCGAATTAAACGCAAACAAAGCACATGGAATCTAACGGAATTGTATTGAATGGAGTGGCATGGAATGGAAAACACAGGAAAGGAATGCACAGCAATGCAATGAACGCAAAAGGAACGGACTGGAAAGGAATGGAATGGATTCAAAAAGAAACCAATCAAAAGGAGTGGAATGGAATGGAATGAAATGTAATGAACTCGAAAGGAATGGTCTGGAATGGAACAGTCTCAAATAGAATGCAATCGAATGGAATGGAATGGAATGGAATGGAATCAAATGGAATAGATTCGAATGGAATGGACTGGAATGGACTGGAATGGAAAGGAATGGAATGGACTGGAATGGACTGGAATGGAAAGGAATGGAATGGAATGGAATGGAAAGGAGAGGAATGGAATGGAATGGAATGGAATGGAATGGAAGGAATGGAATTGAATGGAAAGGAAAGGCATGGAATGGAATGGAATGGACCCCATTGGAATGAACTTGAATGGAATGCAATCAAAGGGAATGGAATGGAATGGAATCAAATGAAATGGAATGGAATGGACTAGAAACAAACGGAATGGAATTTTATGGAATGCAATGCATTCGAATAGAAGGGAATCGAATGAAATAGAATGGAATTGAACGGAATGGAGTGGAATGGAATCGAATGGAATTGCATGGCAGGGAAAGGAATGGAATCGAAAGGAATGGAGTGCAATGGATTGTAATGAACTGGATAGAACATAATGGAATAGAAGCAAATGGAATGGTATGGAATGGAATTGAATGGAATGGAATGGAATGGAAATGATTCTAATGGAATGGACTGCAATTGATTGGAATCGTATGGAATGGACTGGACTGGAATGGAATGGATTGGAATGGAATGGAATGGAATGGAATGGAATGGAATGGAATGAAAAGGACTCGAATGGAATGGAATTCCACCAAAAGTAATCAAATGGAATGCAATGGACCGGAAAGTAATGGATTAGAATGGAATGTACTGGAGTAGAATGGAATCAAAAGGAATGGAATTAAATGCAATGGAATTAAACGGAATGGAATGGAATGGAATGGAATGGAATCAAATGGAATTGAATCAAATGGAATGGATTCTAATGGAATGGAATCTAATGGAATGGACCGGAATTGAGTAGACTGGAATGGAACGGTCTTGAATGAAATGGAATTGAATGGAATAGAATGGAATGCAGTAGAGTGGAATAGAATGGAATGGAAATGAATGGAAAGGAATGGAAAGGAATGGAATGGAATCAAAAGGAATGGGATGGAATGGAATCGAAGGGAATGGAATAAAATGGAAAAGAATCTAGTGGAATGGAATGGAAAGGAATGGAGTTGATTTGAATGCAATGGATTGGAAAGGAAAGGAATACATTGGAATGGAATCGACTCGAAAATAATGGGCTGTAATGGAATGGACTCAAATCAAATGGACATGAATGTGTTGGACTCGAATGCAATGGAAAGGAATGGAGTGGACTTCATTGTGATAGACTGGAATGAAATTGACTGGAATGTAATGGAAAAGAATGGAATAGACTCTATTGGAATGGAATGGAAGGGAGTGGAATAGAATGGAAGGACTCGAATGTACTGGAAAAAATTGGAATGAACTCCAGTGTAATGCAATAGAATGGAATGGAATTGAACGAAATGGAATCCAATGGAATGTACTGGAGTGCAATGGATTCGAATGGCATGGAATGGAATGGCATGGCATGGCATGGACTGGAAAGGCATGGCATGGCATGTCTTGGCATGGCATGGCATGAAATGGCATGGAATGGCACGGGACGGGATGGGATGGGATGGGATGGGATGGAATGGAATGGAATTGAACGAAATGGAATCCAATGGAATGGACTGGAGTGCAATGGATTCGAATGGAATGGACTGGAATGCAATGGTCTCAAATGGAATGGAACGGAACGGAACGGAAGGAATGGAATGGAGTCGAATGGAATGGACCAGAATGGAATGGACCAGAATGGAATTGACTGGAATGTAATATACTCGAATGGAATGTATTGTAATGGAAAGGACACGAATGGTTTGGAATGAATGGACTAGACTGGGAAGTTCTCCCTGGAATGCTTTCCAACGGAAAGCAATCGAATGGAATGCAATTGAATGAAATGGAATCAAATGGAGTGGAATGGAATGGAAACGACTTGTAGGGAAAGCACTGCAGTGGAGTGGACTCGAATGGAATGGACTGGAAAGGAATGGACTCTAACGGAATGCACTCGAAAGGAATGCAATAGAAAGGAACGGAAGGGAATGGAATGGAATGGAATGGAATGGACTCGGAAAGAATGGACCAGAATGGAATGGTCTCGAATTAAACGCAAACAAAGCACATGGAATCTAACGGAATTGTATTGAATGGAGTGGCATGGAATGGAATACACAGGAAAGGAATGCACTGCAATGCAATGAACTCAAATGGAACGGACTGGAAAGGAATGGAATGGATTCAAAAAGAAACCAATCAAAAGGAGTGGAATGGAATGGAATGAAATGGAATGCACTTGAAAGGAATGGACTAGAATAGAACAGTCTCGAATAGAATGCAATCGAATGGAATGGAATCAAATGGAATAGATTTGAATGGAATGGACTGGAATGGAATGGAATGGAATGGAATGGAATGGAATGGAATGGAATGGAATGGAATGGAATGGAATGGAAAGGCATGGAATCGAATGAAATGGACCCCATTGGAATGAACTCGAATGGAATGCAATCAAAGGAATTGCAGTGGAAGGGAATCAAATGAAATGGAATGGAATGGGCCAGAAACAAACGGAATGGAATTTTGTGGAATGCAATGGATTCGAATAGAAGGGAATCGAATGAAATAGAATGGAATTGAATGGAATGCAGTGGAATGGAATCGAATGGAATCGCATGGCAGGGAAAGGAATGGAATCGAATGGAATGGAATGCAATGGATTGTAATTAACTGGATAGAACAAAATGGAATAGAAGTAAATGGAATGGAATGGAATGGAATTGAATGGAATGGAATGGAATGGAAATGATTCTAATGAAATGAACTGCAATTGAGTGGTATCGTATGGAATGGATTGGACTGGAATGGAATGGAAACGAATGGAATGGAATGGAATGGAATGAAAAGGACTCGAATGGAATGGAATTCAATCAAAAGTAATCAAATGGAATGCAATGGACCGGAAAGTAATGGATTAGACTGGAATGTACTGGAGTGGAATGGAATCATAAGCAATGGAATTAAATGTAATGGAATTAAATGGAATGGAATGGAATCAAATGGAATTGAATCAAATGGAATGGAATCAAATTGAATGGAATCTAATGGAATGGACCGGAATTCAGTAGACTGGAATGGAACAGTCTTGAATGAAATGGAATTGAATGGAATAGAATGGAATGGAGTAGAGTGGAATAGAATGGAATGGAAATGAATGGAAAGGAATGGAATGGAATCAAAAGGAATGGGACGGAATGGAATCGAAGGGAATGGAATAAAATGGAAAAGAATCTAGTGGAACGGAATGGAAAGGAATGGAGTTGATTTGAATGCAATGGATTGGAAAGGAAAGGAATACATTGGAATGGAATGGACTCAAAAATAATGGGCTGTAATGGAATGGACTCAAATCAAATGGATTTAAATGTGTTGGATTCGAATGGAATGGAAAGGAATGGAGTGGACTTCATTGTGATAGACTGGAACGAAATTGACTGGAATGGAATGGAAAAGAATGGAATAGACTCTATTGGAATGGAATGGAATGGAGTGGAATAGAATGGAAGGACTCGAATGTACTGGAAAAAATTGGAATGAACTCCAGTGTAATGCAATTGAATGGAATGGAATGGAAAGAAATGGAATCCAATGGAATGTACTGGAGTGCAATGGATTCGAATGGCATGGAATGGAATGGCATGGCATGGCATGGACTGGAAAGGCATGGCATGGCTTGGCATGGCATGGCATGGCATGGGACAGGATGGGACGGGATGGGATGGGATGGGACGGAATGCAATGGAACGGAACGGAACAGAACGGAACGGAATGGAACGGAAGGAATGGAATGGAATCGAATGGAATGGAGCAGAATGGAATGGACCAGAATGGAATTGACTGGAATGTAATATACTCGAATGGAATGTATTATAATGGAAAGGACACGTATGGTTTGGAATGAATGGACTAGACTGGAAAGTTCTCCCTGGAATGGTTTCCAACGGAAAGCAACCGAATGGAATGGAATTGAATGAAATGGAATCAAATGGAGTGGAATGGAATGGAAACGACTTGTACGGAAAGCACTGCAGTGGAGTGGACTCGAATGGAATGGACTGGAAAGGAATGGACTCTAACGGAATGCACTCGAAAGGAATGCAATAGAAAGGAACGGAAGGGAATGGAATGGAATGGAATGGAATGGAATGGAATGGAATGGAATGGAATGGACTCGGAAAGAATGGACCAGAATGGAATGGTCTCGAATTAAACGCAAACAAAGCACATGGAATCTAACGGAATTGTATTGAATGGAGTGGCATGGAATGGAAAACACAGGAAAGGAATGCACAGCAATGCAATGAACGCAAAAGGAACGGACTGGAAAGGAATGGAATGGATTCAAAAAGAAACCAATCAAAAGGAGTGGAATGGAATGGAATGAAATGTAATGAACTCGAAAGGAATGGTCTGGAATGGAACAGTCTCAAATAGAATGCAATCGAATGGAATGGAATGGAATGGAATGGAATCAAATGGAATAGATTCGAATGGAATGGACTGGAATGGACTGGAATGGAAAGGAATGGAATGGACTGGAATGGACTGGAATGGAAAGGAATGGAATGGAATGGAATGGAAAGGAGAGGAATGGAATGGAATGGAATGGAATGGAATGGAAGGAATGGAATTGAATGGAAAGGAAAGGCATGGAATGGAATGGAATGGACCCCATTGGAATGAACTTGAATGGAATGCAATCAAAGGGAATGGAATGGAATGGAATCAAATGAAATGGAATGGAATGGACTAGAAACAAACGGAATGGAATTTTATGGAATGCAATGCATTCGAATAGAAGGGAATCGAATGAAATAGAATGGAATTGAACGGAATGGAGTGGAATGGAATCGAATGGAATTGCATGGCAGGGAAAGGAATGGAATCGAAAGGAATGGAGTGCAATGGATTGTAATGAACTGGATAGAACATAATGGAATAGAAGCAAATGGAATGGTATGGAATGGAATTGAATGGAATGGAATGGAATGGAAATGATTCTAATGGAATGGACTGCAATTGATTGGAATCGTATGGAATGGACTGGACTGGAATGGAATGGATTGGAATGGAATGGAATGGAATGGAATGGAATGGAATGAAAAGGACTCGAATGGAATGGAATTCCACCAAAAGTAATCAAATGGAATGCAATGGACCGGAAAGTAATGGATTAGAATGGAATGTACTGGAGTAGAATGGAATCAAAAGGAATGGAATTAAATGCAATGGAATTAAACGGAATGGAATGGAATGGAATGGAATGGAATCAAATGGAATTGAATCAAATGGAATGGATTCTAATGGAATGGAATCTAATGGAATGGACCGGAATTGAGTAGACTGGAATGGAACGGTCTTGAATGAAATGGAATTGAATGGAATAGAATGGAATGCAGTAGAGTGGAATAGAATGGAATGGAAATGAATGGAAAGGAATGGAAAGGAATGGAATGGAATCAAAAGGAATGGGATGGAATGGAATCGAAGGGAATGGAATAAAATGGAAAAGAATCTAGTGGAATGGAATGGAAAGGAATGGAGTTGATTTGAATGCAATGGATTGGAAAGGAAAGGAATACATTGGAATGGAATCGACTCGAAAATAATGGGCTGTAATGGAATGGACTCAAATCAAATGGACATGAATGTGTTGGACTCGAATGCAATGGAAAGGAATGGAGTGGACTTCATTGTGATAGACTGGAATGAAATTGACTGGAATGTAATGGAAAAGAATGGAATAGACTCTATTGGAATGGAATGGAAGGGAGTGGAATAGAATGGAAGGACTCGAATGTACTGGAAAAAATTGGAATGAACTCCAGTGTAATGCAATAGAATGGAATGGAATTGAACGAAATGGAATCCAATGGAATGTACTGGAGTGCAATGGATTCGAATGGCATGGAATGGAATGGCATGGCATGGCATGGACTGGAAAGGCATGGCATGGCATGTCTTGGCATGGCATGGCATGAAATGGCATGGAATGGCACGGGACGGGATGGGATGGGATGGGATGGGATGGAATGGAATGGAATTGAACGAAATGGAATCCAATGGAATGGACTGGAGTGCAATGGATTCGAATGGAATGGACTGGAATGCAATGGTCTCAAATGGAATGGAACGGAACGGAACGGAAGGAATGGAATGGAGTCGAATGGAATGGACCAGAATGGAATGGACCAGAATGGAATTGACTGGAATGTAATATACTCGAATGGAATGTATTGTAATGGAAAGGACACGAATGGTTTGGAATGAATGGACTAGACTGGGAAGTTCTCCCTGGAATGCTTTCCAACGGAAAGCAATCGAATGGAATGCAATTGAATGAAATGGAATCAAATGGAGTGGAATGGAATGGAAACGACTTGTAGGGAAAGCACTGCAGTGGAGTGGACTCGAATGGAATGGACTGGAAAGGAATGGACTCTAACGGAATGCACTCGAAAGGAATGCAATAGAAAGGAACGGAAGGGAATGGAATGGAATGGAATGGAATGGACTCGGAAAGAATGGACCAGAATGGAATGGTCTCGAATTAAACGCAAACAAAGCACATGGAATCTAACGGAATTGTATTGAATGGAGTGGCATGGAATGGAATACACAGGAAAGGAATGCACTGCAATGCAATGAACTCAAATGGAACGGACTGGAAAGGAATGGAATGGATTCAAAAAGAAACCAATCAAAAGGAGTGGAATGGAATGGAATGAAATGGAATGCACTTGAAAGGAATGGACTAGAATAGAACAGTCTCGAATAGAATGCAATCGAATGGAATGGAATCAAATGGAATAGATTTGAATGGAATGGACTGGAATGGAATGGAATGGAATGGAATGGAATGGAATGGAATGGAATGGAATGGAATGGAATGGAATGGAAAGGCATGGAATCGAATGAAATGGACCCCATTGGAATGAACTCGAATGGAATGCAATCAAAGGAATTGCAGTGGAAGGGAATCAAATGAAATGGAATGGAATGGGCCAGAAACAAACGGAATGGAATTTTGTGGAATGCAATGGATTCGAATAGAAGGGAATCGAATGAAATAGAATGGAATTGAATGGAATGCAGTGGAATGGAATCGAATGGAATCGCATGGCAGGGAAAGGAATGGAATCGAATGGAATGGAATGCAATGGATTGTAATTAACTGGATAGAACAAAATGGAATAGAAGTAAATGGAATGGAATGGAATGGAATTGAATGGAATGGAATGGAATGGAAATGATTCTAATGAAATGAACTGCAATTGAGTGGTATCGTATGGAATAGATTGGACTGGAATGGAATGGAAACGAATGGAATGGAATGGAATGGAATGAAAAGGACTCGAATGGAATGGAATTCAATCAAAAGTAATCAAATGGAATGCAATGGACCGGAAAGTAATGGATTAGACTGGAATGTACTGGAGTGGAATGGAATCATAAGCAATGGAATTAAATGTAATGGAATTAAATGGAATGGAATGGAATCAAATGGAATTGAATCAAATGGAATGGAATCAAATCGAATGGAATCTAATGGAATGGACCGGAATTCAGTAGACTGGAATGGAACAGTCTTGAATGAAATGGAATTGAATGGAATAGAATGGAATGGAGTAGAGTGGAATAGAATGGAATGGAAATGAATGGAAAGGAATGGAATGGAATCAAAAGGAATGGGACGGAATGGAATCGAAGGGAATGGAATAAAATGGAAAAGAATCTAGTGGAATGGAATGGAAAGGAATGGAGTTGATTTGAATGCAATGGATTGGAAAGGAAAGGAATACATTGGAATGGAATGGACTCAAAAATAATGGGCTGTAATGGAATGGACTCAAATCAAATGGAATTAAATGTGTTGGATTCGAATGGAATGGAAAGGAATGGAGTGGACTTCATTGTGATAGACTGGAACGAAATTGACTGGAATGGAATGGAAAAGAATGGAATAGACTCTATTGGAATGGAATGGAATGGAGTGGAATAGAATGGAAGGACTCGAATGTACTGGAAAAAATTGGAATGAACTCCAGTGTAATGCAATTGAATGGAATGGAATGGAAAGAAATGGAATCCAATGGAATGTACTGGAGTGCAATGGATTCGAATGGCATGGAATGGAATGGCATGGCATGGCATGGACTGGAAAGGCATGGCATGGCTTGGCATGGCATGGCATGGCATGGGACAGGATGGGACGTGATGGGATGGGATGGGACGGAATGCAATGGAACGGAACGGAACAGAACGGAACGGAATGGAACGGAAGGAATGGAATGGAATCGAATGGAATGGAGCAGAATGGAATGGACCAGAATGGAATTGACTGGAATATAATATACTCGAATGGAATGTATTATAATGGAAAGGACACGTATGGTTTGGAATGAATGGACTAGACTGGAAAGTTCTCCCTGGAATGGTTTCCAACGGAAAGCAACCGAATGGAATGGAATTGAATGAAATGGAATCAAATGGAGTGGAATGGAATGGAAACGACTTTTACGGAAAGCACTGCAGTGGAGTGGACTCGAATGGAATGGACTGGAAAGGAATGGACTCTAACGGAATGCACTCGAAAGGAATGCAATAGAAAGGAACGGAAGGGAATGGAATGGAATGGAATGGAATGGAATGGAATGGAATGGAATGGACTCGGAAAGAATGGACCAGAATGGAATGGTCTCGAATTAAACGCAAACAAAGCACATGGAATCTAACGGAATTGTATTGAATGGAGTGGCATGGAATGGAAAACACAGGAAAGGAATGCACAGCAATGCAATGAACGCAAAAGGAACGGACTGGAAAGGAATGGAATGGATTCAAAAAGAAACCAATCAAAAGGAGTGGAATGGAATGGAATGAAATGTAATGAACTCGAAAGGAATGGTCTGGAATGGAACAGTCTCAAATAGAATGCAATCGAATGGAATGGAATGGAATGGAATGGAATCAAATGGAATAGATTCGAATGGAATGGACTGGAATGGACTGGAATGGAAAGGAATGGAATGGACTGGAATGGACTGGAATGGAAAGGAATGGAATGGAATGGAATGGAAAGGAGAGGAATGGAATGGAATGGAATGGAATGGAATGGAAGGAATGGAATTGAATGGAAAGGAAAGGCATGGAATGGAATGGAATGGACCCCATTGGAATGAACTTGAATGGAATGCAATCAAAGGGAATGGAATGGAATGGAATCAAATGAAATGGAATGGAATGGACTAGAAACAAACGGAATGGAATTTTATGGAATGCAATGCATTCGAATAGAAGGGAATCGAATGAAATAGAATGGAATTGAACGGAATGGAGTGGAATGGAATCGAATGGAATTGCATGGCAGGGAAAGGAATGGAATCGAAAGGAATGGAGTGCAATGGATTGTAATGAACTGGATAGAACATAATGGAATAGAAGCAAATGGAATGGTATGGAATGGAATTGAATGGAATGGAATGGAATGGAAATGATTCTAATGGAATGGACTGCAATTGATTGGAATCGTATGGAATGGACTGGACTGGAATGGAATGGATTGGAATGGAATGGAATGGAATGGAATGGAATGAAAAGGACTCGAATGGAATGGAATTCCACCAAAAGTAATGAAATGGAATGCAATGGACCGGAAAGTAATGGATTAGAATGGAATGTACTGGAGTAGAATGGAATCAAAAGGAATGGAATTAAATGCAATGGAATTAAACGGAATGGAATGGAATGGAATGGAATGGAATCAAATGGAATTGAATCAAATGGAATGGATTCTAATGGAATGGAATCTAATGGAATGGACCGGAATTGAGTAGACTGGAATGGAACGGTCTTGAATGAAATGGAATTGAATGGAATAGAATGGAATGCAGTAGAGTGGAATAGAATGGAATGGAAATGAATGGAAAGGAATGGAAAGGAATGGAATGGAATCAAAAGGAATGGGATGGAATGGAATCGAAGGGAATGGAATAAAATGGAAAAGAATCTAGTGGAATGGAATGGAAAGGAATGGAGTTGATTTGAATGCAATGGATTGGAAAGGAAAGGAATACATTGGAATCGAATGGACTCGAAAATAATGGGCTGTAATGGAATGGACTCAAATCAAATGGACATGAATGTGTTGGACTCGAATGCAATGGAAAGGAATGGAGTGGACTTCATTGTGATAGACTGGAATGAAATTGACTGGAATGTAATGGAAAAGAATGGAATAGACTCTATTGGAACGGAATGGAAGGGAGTGGAATAGAATGGAAGGACTCGAATGTACTGGAAAAAATTGGAATGAACTCCAGTGTAATGCAATAGAATGGAATGGAATTGAACGAAATGGAATCCAATGGAATGTACTGGAGTGCAATGGATTCGAATGGCATGGAATGGAATGGCATGGCATGGCATGGACTGGAAAGGCATGGCATGGCATGTCATGGCATGGCATGGCATGAAATGGCATGGAATGGCACGGGACGGGATGGGATGGGATGGGATGGGATGGAATGGAATGGAATTGAACGAAATGGAATCCAATGGAATGGACTGGAGTGCAATGGATTCGAATGGAATGGACTGGAATGCAATGGTCTCAAATGGAATGGAACGGAACGGAACGGAAGGAATGGAATGGAGTCGAATGGAACGGACCAGAATGGAATGGACCAGAATGGAATTGACTGGAATGTAATATACTCGAATGGAATGTATTGTAATGGAAAGGACACGAATGGTTTGAAATGAATGGACTAGACTGGGAAGTTCTCCCTGGAATGCTTTCCAACGGAAAGCAATCGAATGGAATGCAATTGAATGAAATGGAATCAAATGGAGTGGAATGGAATGGAAACGACTTGTAGGGAAAGCACTGCAGTGGAGTGGACTCGAATGGAATGGACTGGAAAGGAATGGACTCTAACGGAATGCACTCGAAAGGAATGCAATAGAAAGGAACGGAAGGGAATGGAATGGAATGGAATGGAATGGACTCGGAAAGAATGGACCAGAATGGAATGGTCTCGAATTAAACGCAAACAAAGCACATGGAATCAAACGGAATTGTATTGAATGGAGTGGCATGGAATGGAATACACAGGAAAGGAATGCACTGCAATGCAATGAACTCAAATGGAACGGACTGGAAAGGAATGGAATGGATTCAAAAAGAAACCAATCAAAAGGAGTGGAATGGAATGGAATGAAATGGAATGCACTTGAAAGGAATGGACTAGAATAGAACAGTCTCGAATAGAATGCAATCGAATGGAATGGAATCAAATGGAATAGATTTGAATGGAATGGACTGGAATGGAATGGAGTGGAATGGAATGGAATGGAATGGAATGGAATGGAATGGAAAGGCATGGAATCGAATGAAATGGACCCCATTGGAATGAACTCGAATGGAATGCAATCAAAGGAATTGCAGTGGAAGGGAATCAAATGAAATGGAATGGAATGGGCCAGAAACAAACGGAATGGAATTTTGTGGAATGCAATGGATTCGAATAGAAGGGAATCGAATGAAATAGAATGGAATTGAATGGAATGCAGTGGAATGGAATCGAATGGAATCGCATGGCAGGGAAAGGAATGGAATCGAATGGAATGGAATGCAATGGATTGTAATTAACTGGATAGAACAAAATGGAATAGAAGTAAATGGAATGGAATGGAATGGAATTGAATGGAATGGAATGGAATGGAAATGATTCTAATGAAATGAACTGCAATTGAGTGGTATCGTATGGAATGGATTGGACTGGAATGGAATGGAAACGAATGGAATGGAATGGAATGGAATGAAAAGGACTCGAATGGAATGGAATTCAATCAAAAGTAATCAAATGGAATGCAATGGACCGGAAAGTAATGGATTAGACTGGAATGTACTGGAGTGGAATGGAATCATAAGCAATGGAATTAAATGTAATGGAATTAAATGGAATGGAATGGAATCAAATGGAATTGAATCAAATGGAATGGAATCAAATCGAATGGAATCTAATGGAATGGACCGGAATTCAGTAGACTGGAATGGAACAGTCTTGAATGAAATGGAATTGAATGGAATAGAATGGAATGGAGTAGAGTGGAATAGAATGGAATGGAAATGAATGGAAAGGAATGGAATGGAATCAAAAGGAATGGGACGGAATGGAATCGAAGGGAATGGAATAAAATGGAAAAGAATCTAGTGGAACGGAATGGAAAGGAATGGAGTTGATTTGAATGCAATGGATTGGAAAGGAAAGGAATACATTGGAATGGAATGGACTCAAAAATAATGGGCTGTAATGGAATGGACTCAAATCAAATGGATTTAAATGTGTTGGATTCGAATGGAATGGAAAGGAATGGAGTGGACTTCATTGTGATAGACTGGAACGAAATTGACTGGAATGGAATGGAAAAGAATGGAATAGACTCTATTGGAATGGAATGGAATGGAGTGGAATAGAATGGAAGGACTCGAATGTACTGGAAAAAGTTGGAATGAACTCCAGTGTAATGCAATTGAATGGAATGGAATGGAAAGAAATGGAATCCAATGGAATGTACTGGAGTGCAATGGATTCGAATGGCATGGAATGGAATGGCATGGCATGGCATGGACTGGAAAGGCATGGCATGGCTTGGCATGGCATGGCATGGCATGGGACAGGATGGGACGGGATGGGATGGGATGGGACGGAATGCAATGGAACGGAACGGAACAGAACGGAACGGAATGGAACGGAAGGAATGGAATGGAATCGAATGGAATGGAGCAGAATGGAATGGACCAGAATGGAATTGACTGGAATGTAATATACTCGAATGGAATGTATTATAATGGAAAGGACACGTATGGTTTGGAATGAATGGACTAGACTGGAAAGTTCTCCCTGGAATGGTTTCCAACGGAAAGCAACCGAATGGAATGGAATTGAATGAAATGGAATCAAATGGAGTGGAATGGAATGGAAACGACTTGTACGGAAAGCACTGCAGTGGAGTGGACTCGAATGGAATGGACTGGAAAGGAATGGACTCTAACGGAATGCACTCGAAAGGAATGCAATAGAAAGGAACGGAAGGGAATGGAATGGAATGGAATGGAATGGAATGGAATGGAATGGACTCGGAAAGAATGGACCAGAATGGAATGGTCTCGAATTAAACGCAAACAAAGCACATGGAATCTAACGGAATTGTATTGAATGGAGTGGCATGGAATGGAAAACACAGGAAAGGAATGCACAGCAATGCAATGAACGCAAAAGGAACGGACTGGAAAGGAATGGAATGGATTCAAAAAGAAACCAATCAAAAGGAGTGGAATGGAATGGAATGAAATGTAATGAACTCGAAAGGAATGGTCTGGAATGGAACAGTCTCAAATAGAATGCAATCGAATGGAATGGAATGGAATGGAATGGAATCAAATGGAATAGATTCGAATGGAATGGACTGGAATGGACTGGAATGGAAAGGAATGGAATGGACTGGAATGGACTGGAATGGAAAGGAATGGAATGGAATGGAATGGAAAGGAGAGGAATGGAATGGAATGGAATGGAATGGAATGGAATGGAAGGAATGGAATTGAATGGAAAGGAAAGGCATGGAATGGAATGGAATGGACCCCATTGGAATGAACTTGAATGGAATGCAATCAAAGGGAATGGAATGGAATGGAATCAAATGAAATGGAATGGAATGGACTAGAAACAAACGGAATGGAATTTTATGGAATGCAATGCATTCGAATAGAAGGGAATCGAATGAAATAGAATGGAATTGAACGGAATGGAGTGGAATGGAATCGAATGGAATTGCATGGCAGGGAAAGGAATGGAATCGAAAGGAATGGAGTGCAATGGATTGTAATGAACTGGATAGAACATAATGGAATAGAAGCAAATGGAATGGTATGGAATGGAATTGAATGGAATGGAATGGAATGGAAATGATTCTAATGGAATGGACTGCAATTGATTGGAATCGTATGGAATGGACTGGACTGGAATGGAATGGATTGGAATGGAATGGAATGGAATGGAATGGAATGGAATGAAAAGGACTCGAATGGAATGGAATTCCACCAAAAGTAATGAAATGGAATGCAATGGACCGGAAAGTAATGGATTAGAATGGAATGTACTGGAGTAGAATGGAATCAAAAGGAATGGAATTAAATGCAATGGAATTAAACGGAATGGAATGGAATGGAATGGAATGGAATCAAATGGAATTGAATCAAATGGAATGGATTCTAATGGAATGGAATCTAATGGAATGGACCGGAATTGAGTAGACTGGAATGGAACGGTCTTGAATGAAATGGAATTGAATGGAATAGAATGGAATGCAGTAGAGTGGAATAGAATGGAATGGAAATGAATGGAAAGGAATGGAAAGGAATGGAATGGAATCAAAAGGAATGGGATGGAATGGAATCGAAGGGAATGGAATAAAATGGAAAAGAATCTAGTGGAATGGAATGGAAAGGAATGGAGTTGATTTGAATGCAATGGATTGGAAAGGAAAGGAATACATTGGAATGGAATCGACTCGAAAATAATGGGCTGTAATGGAATGGACTCAAATCAAATGGACATGAATGTGTTGGACTCGAATGCAATGGAAAGGAATGGAGTGGACTTCATTGTAATAGACTGGAATGAAATTGACTGGAATGTAATGGAAAAGAATGGAATAGACTCTATTGGAATGGAATGGAAGGGAGTGGAATAGAATGGAGGGACTCGAATGTACTGGAAAAAATTGGAATGAACTCCAGTGTAATGCAATAGAATGGAATGGAATTGAACGAAATGGAATCCAATGGAATGTACTGGAGTGCAATGGATTCGAATGGCATGGAATGGAATGGCATGGCATGGCATGGACTGGAAAGGCATGGCATGGCATGTCATGGCATGGCATGGCATGAAATGGCATGGAATGGCACGGGACGGGATGGGATGAGATGGGGTGGGATGGAATGGAATGGAATTGAACGAAATGGAATCCAATGGAATGGACTGGAGTGCAATGGATTCGAATGGAATGGACTGGAATGCAATGGTCTCAAATGGAATGGAACGGAACGGAACGGAAGGAATGGAATGGAGTCGAATGGAATGGACCAGAATGGAATGGACCAGAATGGAATTGACTGGAATGTAATATACTCGAATGGAATGTATTGTAATGGAAAGGACACGAATGGTTTGGAATGAATGGACTAGACTGGGAAGTTCTCCCTGGAATGCTTTCCAACGGAAAGCAATCGAATGGAATGCAATTGAATGAAATGGAATCAAATGGAGTGGAATGGAATGGAAACGACTTGTAGGGAAAGCACTGCAGTGGAGTGGACTCGAATGGAATGGACTGGAAAGGAATGGACTCTAACGGAATGCACTCGAAAGGAATGCAATAGAAAGGAACGGAAGGGAATGGAATGGAATGGAATGGAATGGACTCGGAAAGAATGGACCAGAATGGAATGGTCTCGAATTAAACGCAAACAAAGCACATGGAATCTAACGGAATTGTATTGAATGGAGTGGCATGGAATGGAATACACAGGAAAGGAATGCACTGCAATGCAATGAACTCAAATGGAACGGACTGGAAAGGAATGGAATGGATTCAAAAAGAAACCAATCAAAAGGAGTGGAATGGAATGGAATGAAATGGAATGCACTTGAAAGGAATGGACTAGAATAGAACAGTCTCGAATAGAATGCAATCGAATGGAATGGAATCAAATGGAATAGATTTGAATGGAATGGACTGGAATGGAATGGAATGGAATGGAATGGAATGGAATGGAATGGAATGGAATGGAATGGAATGGAATGGAAAGGCATGGAATCGAATGAAATGGACCCCATTGGAATGAACTCGAATGGAATGCAATCAAAGGAATTGCAGTGGAAGGGAATCAAATGAAATGGAATGGAATGGGCCAGAAACAAACGGAATGGAATTTTGTGGAATGCAATGGATTCGAATAGAAGGGAATCGAATGAAATAGAATGGAATTGAATGGAATGCAGTGGAATGGAATCGAATGGAATCGCATGGCAGGGAAAGGAATGGAATCGAATGGAATGGAATGCAATGGATTGTAATTAACTGGATAGAACAAAATGGAATAGAAGTAAATGGAATGGAATGGAATGGAATTGAATGGAATGGAATGGAATGGAAATGATTCTAATGAAATGAACTGCAATTGAGTGGTATCGTATGGAATGGATTGGACTGGAATGGAATGGAAACGAATGGAATGGAATGGAATGGAATGAAAAGGACTCGAATGGAATGGAATTCAATCAAAAGTAATCAAATGGAATGCAATGGACCGGAAAGTAATGGATTAGACTGGAATGTACTGGAGTGGAATGGAATCATAAGCAATGGAATTAAATGTAATGGAATTAAATGGAATGGAATGGAATCAAATGGAATTGAATCAAATGGAATGGAATCAAATCGAATGGAATCTAATGGAATGGACCGGAATTCAGTAGACTGGAATGGAACAGTCTTGAATGAAATGGAATTGAATGGAATAGAATGGAATGGAGTAGAGTGGAATAGAATGGAATGGAAATGAATGGAAAGGAATGGAATGGAATCAAAAGGAATGGGACGGAATGGAATCGAAGGGAATGGAATAAAATGGAAAAGAATCTAGTGGAACGGAATGGAAAGGAATGGAGTTGATTTGAATGCAATGGATTGGAAAGGAAAGGAATACATTGGAATGGAATGGACTCAAAAATAATGGGCTGTAATGGAATGGACTCAAATCAAATGGATTTAAATGTGTTGGATTCGAATGGAATGGAAAGGAATGGAGTGGACTTCATTGTGATAGACTGGAACGAAATTGACTGGAATGGAATGGAAAAGAATGGAATAGACTCTATTGGAATGGAATGGAATGGAGTGGAATAGAATGGAAGGACTCGAATGTACTGGAAAAAATTGGAATGAACTCCAGTGTAATGCAATTGAATGGAATGGAATGGAAAGAAATGGAATCCAATGGAATGTACTGGAGTGCAATGGATTCGAATGGCATGGAATGGAATGGCATGGCATGGCATGGACTGGAAAGGCATGGCATGGCTTGGCATGGCATGGCATGGCATGGGACAGGATGGGACGGGATGGGATGGGATGGGACGGAATGCAATGGAACGGAACGGAACAGAACGGAACGGAATGGAACGGAAGGAATGGAATGGAATCGAATGGAATGGAGCAGAATGGAATGGACCAGAATGGAATTGACTGGAATGTAATATACTCGAATGGAATGTATTATAATGGAAAGGACACGTATGGTTTGGAATGAATGGACTAGACTGGAAAGTTCTCCCTGGAATGGTTTCCAACGGAAAGCAACCGAATGGAATGGAATTGAATGAAATGGAATCAAATGGAGTGGAATGGAATGGAAACGACTTGTACGGAAAGCACTGCAGTGGAGTGGACTCGAATGGAATGGACTGGAAAGGAATGGACTCTAACGGAATGCACTCGAAAGGAATGCAATAGAAAGGAACGGAAGGGAATGGAATGGAATGGAATGGAATGGAATGGAATGGAATGGAATGGACTCGGAAAGAATGGACCAGAATGGAATGGTCTCGAATTAAACGCAAACAAAGCACATGGAATCTAACGGAATTGTATTGAATGGAGTGGCATGGAATGGAAAACACAGGAAAGGAATGCACAGCAATGCAATGAACGCAAAAGGAACGGACTGGAAAGGAATGGAATGGATTCAAAAAGAAACCAATCAAAAGGAGTGGAATGGAATGGAATGAAATGTAATGAACTCGAAAGGAATGGTCTGGAATGGAACAGTCTCAAATAGAATGCAATCGAATGGAATGGAATGGAATCAAATGGAATAGATTCGAATGGAATGGACTGGAATGGACTGGAATGGAAAGGAATGGAATGGACTGGAATGGACTGGAATGGAAAGAAATGGAATGGAATGGAATGGAAAGGAGAGGAATGGAATGGAATGGAATGGAATGGAATGGAAGGAATGGAATTGAATGGAAAGGAAAGGCATGGAATGGAATGGAATGGACCCCATTGGAATGAACTTGAATGGAATGCAATCAAAGGGAATGGAATGGAATGGAATCAAATGAAATGGAATGGAATGGACTAGAAACAAACGGAATGGAATTTTATGGAATGCAATGCATTCGAATAGAAGGGAATCGAATGAAATAGAATGGAATTGAACGGAATGGAGTGGAATGGAATCGAATGGAATTGCATGGCAGGGAAAGGAATGGAATCGAAAGGAATGGAGTGCAATGGATTGTAATGAACTGGATAGAACATAATGGAATAGAAGCAAATGGAATGGTATGGAATGGAATTGAATGGAATGGAATGGAATGGAAATGATTCTAATGGAATGGACTGCAATTGATTGGAATCGTATGGAATGGACTGGACTGGAATGGAATGGATTGGAATGGAATGGAATGGAATGGAATGGAATGGAATGAAAAGGACTCGAATGGAATGGAATTCCACCAAAGTAATGAAATGGAATGCAATGGACCGGAAAGTAATGGATTAGAATGGAATGTACTGGAGTAGAATGGAATCAAAAGGAATGGAATTAAATGCAATGGAATTAAACGGAATGGAATGGAATGGAATGGAATGGAATCAAATGGAATTGAATCAAATGGAATGGATTCTAATGGAATGGAATCTAATGGAATGGACCGGAATTGAGTAGACTGGAATGGAACGGTCTTGAATGAAATGGAATTGAATGGAATAGAATGGAATGCAGTAGAGTGGAATAGAATGGAATGGAAATGAATGGAAAGGAATGGAAAGGAATGGAATGGAATCAAAAGGAATGGGATGGAATGGAATCGAAGGGAATGGAATAAAATGGAAAAGAATCTAGTGGAATGGAATGGAAAGGAATGGAGTTGATTTGAATGCAATGGATTGGAAAGGAAAGGAATACATTGGAATCGAATGGACTCGAAAATAATGGGCTGTAATGGAATGGATTCAAATCAAATGGACATGAATGTGTTGGACTCGAATGCAATGGAAAGGAATGGAGTGGACTTCATTGTGATAGACTGGAATGAAATTGACTGGAATGTAATGGAAAAGAATGGAATAGACTCTATTGGAATGGAATGGAAGGGAGTGGAATAGAATGGAAGGACTCGAATGTACTGGAAAAAATTGGAATGAACTCCAGTGTAATGCAATAGAATGGAATGGAATTGAACGAAATGGAATCCAATGGAATGTACTGGAGTGCAATGGATTCGAATGGCATGGAATGGAATGGCATGGCATGGCATGGACTGGAAAGGCATGGCATGGCATGTCATGGCATGGCATGGCATGAAATGGCATGGAATGGCACGGGACGGGATGGGATGGGATGGGATGGGATGGAATGGAATGGAATTGAACGAAATGGAATCCAATGGAATGGACTGGAGTGCAATGGATTCGAATGGAATGGACTGGAATGCAATGGTCTCAAATGGAATGGAACGGAACGGAACGGAAGGAATGGAATGGAGTCGAATGGAATGGACCAGAATGGAATGGACCAGAATGGAATTGACTGGAATGTAATATACTCGAATGGAATGTATTGTAATGGAAAGGACACGAATGGTTTGGAATGAATGGACTAGACTGGGAAGTTCTCCCTGGAATGCTTTCCAACGGAAAGCAATCGAATGGAATGCAATTGAATGAAATGGAATCAAATGGAGTGGAATGGAATGGAAACGACTTGTAGGGAAAGCACTGCAGTGGAGTGGACTCGAATGGAATGGACTGGAAAGGAATGGACTCTAACGGAATGCACTCGAAAGGAATGCAATAGAAAGGAACGGAAGGGAATGGAATGGAATGGAATGGAATGGACTCGGAAAGAATGGACCAGAATGGAATGGTCTCGAATTAAACGCAAACAAAGCACATGGAATCTAACGGAATTGTATTGAATGGAGTGGCATGGAATGGAATACACAGGAAAGGAATGCACTGCAATGCAATGAACTCAAATGGAACGGACTGGAAAGGAATGGAATGGATTCAAAAAGAAACCAATCAAAAGGAGTGGAATGGAATGGAATGAAATGGAATGCACTTGAAAGGAATGGACTAGAATAGAACAGTCTCGAATAGAATGCAATCGAATGGAATGGAATCAAATGGAATAGATTTGAATGGAATGGAATGGAATGGAATGGAATGGAATGGAATGGAATGGAATGGAATGGAATGGAATGGAATGGAATGGAATGGAATGGAATGGAAAGGCATGGAATCGAATGAAATGGACCCCATTGGAATGAACTCGAATGGAATGCAATCAAAGGAATTGCAGTGGAAGGGAATCAAATGAAATGGAATGGAATGGGCCAGAAACAAACGGAATGGAATTTTGTGGAATGCAATGGATTCGAATAGAAGGGAATCGAATGAAATAGAATGGAATTGAATGGAATGCAGTGGAATGGAATCGAATGGAATCGCATGGCAGGGAAAGGAATGGAATCGAATGGAATGGAATGCAATGGATTGTAATTAACTGGATAGAACAAAATGGAATAGAAGTAAATGGAATGGAATGGAATGGAATTGAATGGAATGGAATGGAATGGAAATGATTCTAATGAAATGAACTGCAATTGAGTGGTATCGTATGGAATGGATTGGACTGGAATGGAATGGAAACGAATGGAATGGAATGGAATGGAATGAAAAGGACTCGAATGGAATGGAATTCAATCAAAAGTAATCAAATGGAATGCAATGGACCGGAAAGTAATGGATTAGACTGGAATGTACTGGAGTGGAATGGAATCATAAGCAATGGAATTAAATGTAATGGAATTAAATGGAATGGAATGGAATCAAATGGAATTGAATCAAATGGAATGGAATCAAATTGAATGGAATCTAATGGAATGGACCGGAATTCAGTAGACTGGAATGGAACAGTCTTGAATGAAATGGAATTGAATGGAATAGAATGGAATGGAGTAGAGTGGAATAGAATGGAATGGAAATGAATGGAAAGGAATGGAATGGAATCAAAAGGAATGGGACGGAATGGAATCGAAGGGAATGGAATAAAATGGAAAAGAATCTAGTGGAACGGAATGGAAAGGAATGGAGTTGATTTGAATGCAATGGATTGGAAAGGAAAGGAATACATTGGAATGGAATGGACTCAAAAATAATGGGCTGTAATGGAATGGACTCAAATCAAATGGATTTAAATGTGTTGGATTCGAATGGAATGGAAAGGAATGGAGTGGACTTCATTGTGATAGACTGGAACGAAATTGACTGGAATGGAATGGAAAAGAATGGAATAGACTCTATTGGAATGGAATGGAATGGAGTGGAATAGAATGGAAGGACTCGAATGTACTGGAAAAAATTGGAATGAACTCCAGTGTAATGCAATTGAATGGAATGGAATGGAAAGAAATGGAATCCAATGGAATGTACTGGAGTGCAATGGATTCGAATGGCATGGAATGGAATGGCATGGCATGGCATGGACTGGAAAGGCATGGCATGGCTTGGCATGGCATGGCATGGCATGGGACAGGATGGGACGGGATGGGATGGGATGGGACGGAATGCAATGGAACGGAACGGAACAGAACGGAACGGAATGGAACGGAAGGAATGGAATGGAATCGAATGGAATGGAGCAGAATGGAATGGACCAGAATGGAATTGACTGGAATGTAATATACTCGAATGGAATGTATTATAATGGAAAGGACACGTATGGTTTGGAATGAATGGACTAGACTGGAAAGTTCTCCCTGGAATGGTTTCCAACGGAAAGCAACCGAATGGAATGGAATTGAATGAAATGGAATCAAATGGAGTGGAATGGAATGGAAACGACTTGTACGGAAAGCACTGCAGTGGAGTGGACTCGAATGGAATGGACTGGAAAGGAATGGACTCTAACGGAATGCACTCGAAAGGAATGCAATAGAAAGGAACGGAAGGGAATGGAATGGAATGGAATGGAATGGAATGGAATGGAATGGAATGGACTCGGAAAGAATGGACCAGAATGGAATGGTCTCGAATTAAACGCAAACAAAGCACATGGAATCTAACGGAATTGTATTGAATGGAGTGGCATGGAATGGAAAACACAGGAAAGGAATGCACAGCAATGCAATGAACGCAAAAGGAACGGACTGGAAAGGAATGGAATGGATTCAAAAAGAAACCAATCAAAAGGAGTGGAATGGAATGGAATGAAATGTAATGAACTCGAAAGGAATGGTCTGGAATGGAACAGTCTCAAATAGAATGCAATCGAATGGAATGGAATGGAATGGAATGGAATCAAATGGAATAGATTCGAATGGAATGGACTGGAATGGACTGGAATGGAAAGGAATGGAATGGACTGGAATGGACTGGAATGGAAAGGAATGGAATGGAATGGAATGGAAAGGAGAGGAATGGAATGGAATGGAATGGAATGGAATGGAAGGAATGGAATTGAATGGAAAGGAAAGGCATGGAATGGAATGGAATGGACCCCATTGGAATGAACTTGAATGGAATGCAATCAAAGGGAATGGAATGGAATGGAATCAAATGAAATGGAATGGAATGGACTAGAAACAAACGGAATGGAATTTTATGGAATGCAATGCATTCGAATAGAAGGGAATCGAATGAAATAGAATGGAATTGAACGGAATGGAGTGGAATGGAATCGAATGGAATTGCATGGCAGGGAAAGGAATGGAATCGAAAGGAATGGAGTGCAATGGATTGTAATGAACTGGATAGAACATAATGGAATAGAAGCAAATGGAATGGTATGGAATGGAATTGAATGGAATGGAATGGAATGGAAATGATTCTAATGGAATGGACTGCAATTGATTGGAATCGTATGGAATGGACTGGACTGGAATGGAATGGATTGGAATGGAATGGAATGGAATGGAATGGAATGGAATGAAAAGGACTCGAATGGAATGGAATTCCACCAAAGTAATGAAATGGAATGCAATGGACCGGAAAGTAATGGATTAGAATGGAATGTACTGGAGTAGAATGGAATCAAAAGGAATGGAATTAAATGCAATGGAATTAAACGGAATGGAATGGAATGGAATGGAATGGAATCAAATGGAATTGAATCAAATGGAATGGATTCTAATGGAATGGAATCTAATGGAATGGACCGGAATTGAGTAGACTGGAATGGAACGGTCTTGAATGAAATGGAATTGAATGGAATAGAATGGAATGCAGTAGAGTGGAATAGAATGGAATGGAAATGAATGGAAAGGAATGGAAAGGAATGGAATGGAATCAAAAGGAATGGGATGGAATGGAATCGAAGGGAATGGAATAAAATGGAAAAGAATCTAGTGGAATGGAATGGAAAGGAATGGAGTTGATTTGAATGCAATGGATTGGAAAGGAAAGGAATACATTGGAATCGAATGGACTCGAAAATAATGGGCTGTAATGGAATGGATTCAAATCAAATGGACATGAATGTGTTGGACTCGAATGCAATGGAAAGGAATGGAGTGGACTTCATTGTGATAGACTGGAATGAAATTGACTGGAATGTAATGGAAAAGAATGGAATAGACTCTATTGGAATGGAATGGAAGGGAGTGGAATAGAATGGAAGGACTCGAATGTACTGGAAAAAATTGGAATGAACTCCAGTGTAATGCAATAGAATGGAATGGAATTGAACGAAATGGAATCCAATGGAATGTACTGGAGTGCAATGGATTCGAATGGCATGGAATGGAATGGCATGGCATGGCATGGACTGGAAAGGCATGGCATGGCATGTCATGGCATGGCATGGCATGAAATGGCATGGAATGGCACGGGACGGGATGGGATGGGATGGGATGGGATGGAATGGAATGGAATTGAACGAAATGGAATCCAATGGAATGGACTGGAGTGCAATGGATTCGAATGGAATGGACTGGAATGCAATGGTCTCAAATGGAATGGAACGGAACGGAACGGAAGGAATGGAATGGAGTCGAATGGAATGGACCAGAATGGAATGGACCAGAATGGAATTGACTGGAATGTAATATACTCGAATGGAATGTATTGTAATGGAAAGGACACGAATGGTTTGGAATGAATGGACTAGACTGGGAAGTTCTCCCTGGAATGCTTTCCAACGGAAAGCAATCGAATGGAATGCAATTGAATGAAATGGAATCAAATGGAGTGGAATGGAATGGAAACGACTTGTAGGGAAAGCACTGCAGTGGAGTGGACTCGAATGGAATGGACTGGAAAGGAATGGACTCTAACGGAATGCACTCGAAAGGAATGCAATAGAAAGGAACGGAAGGGAATGGAATGGAATGGAATGGAATGGACTCGGAAAGAATGGACCAGAATGGAATGGTCTCGAATTAAACGCAAACAAAGCACATGGAATCTAACGGAATTGTATTGAATGGAGTGGCATGGAATGGAATACACAGGAAAGGAATGCACTGCAATGCAATGAACTCAAATGGAACGGACTGGAAAGGAATGGAATGGATTCAAAAAGAAACCAATCAAAAGGAGTGGAATGGAATGGAATGAAATGGAATGCACTTGAAAGGAATGGACTAGAATAGAACAGTCTCGAATAGAATGCAATCGAATGGAATGGAATCAAATGGAATAGATTTGAATGGAATGGACTGGAATGGAATGGAATGGAATGGAATGGAAAGGCATGGAATCGAATGAAATGGACCCCATTGGAATGAACTCGAATGGAATGCAATCAAAGGAATTGCAGTGGAAGGGAATCAAATGAAATGGAATGGAATGGGCCAGAAACAAACGGAATGGAATTTTGTGGAATGCAATGGATTCGAATAGAAGGGAATCGAATGAAATAGAATGGAATTGAATGGAATGCAGTGGAATGGAATCGAATGGAATCGCATGGCAGGGAAAGGAATGGAATCGAATGGAATGGAATGCAATGGATTGTAATTAACTGGATAGAACAAAATGGAATAGAAGTAAATGGAATGGAATGGAATGGAATGGAATGGAATGGAATGGAATGGAATGGAAATGATTCTAATGAAATGAACTGCAATTGAGTGGTATCGTATGGAATGGATTGGACTGGAATGGAATGGAAACGAATGGAATGGAATGGAATGGAATGAAAAGGACTCGAATGGAATGGAATTCAATCAAAAGTAATCAAATGGAATGCAATGGACCGGAAAGTAATGGATTAGACTGGAATGTACTGGAGTGGAATGGAATCATAAGCAATGGAATTAAATGTAATGGAATTAAATGGAATGGAATGGAATCAAATGGAATTGAATCAAATGGAATGGAATCAAATCGAATGGAATCTAATGGAATGGACCGGAATTCAGTAGACTGGAATGGAACAGTCTTGAATGAAATGGAATTGAATGGAATAGAATGGAATGGAGTAGAGTGGAATAGAATGGAATGGAAATGAATGGAAAGGAATGGAATGGAATCAAAAGGAATGGGACGGAATGGAATCGAAGGGAATGGAATAAAATGGAAAAGAATCTAGTGGAACGGAATGGAAAGGAATGGAGTTGATTTGAATGCAATGGATTGGAAAGGAAAGGAATACATTGGAATGGAATGGACTCAAAAATAATGGGCTGTAATGGAATGGACTCAAATCAAATGGATTTAAATGTGTTGGATTCGAATGGAATGGAAAGGAATGGAGTGGACTTCATTGTGATAGACTGGAACGAAATTGACTGGAATGGAATGGAAAAGAATGGAATAGACTCTATTGGAATGGAATGGAATGGAGTGGAATAGAATGGAAGGACTCGAATGTACTGGAAAAAATTGGAATGAACTCCAGTGTAATGCAATTGAATGGAATGGAATGGAAAGAAATGGAATCCAATGGAATGTACTGGAGTGCAATGGATTCGAATGGCATGGAATGGAATGGCATGGCATGGCATGGACTGGAAAGGCATGGCATGGCTTGGCATGGCATGGCATGGCATGGGACAGGATGGGACGGGATGGGATGGGATGGGACGGAATGCAATGGAACGGAACGGAACAGAACGGAACGGAATGGAACGGAAGGAATGGAATGGAATCGAATGGAATGGAGCAGAATGGAATGGACCAGAATGGAATTGACTGGAATGTAATATACTCGAATGGAATGTATTATAATGGAAAGGACACGTATGGTTTGGAATGAATGGACTAGACTGTAAAGTTCTCCCTGGAATGGTTTCCAACGGAAAGCAACCGAATGGAATGGAATTGAATGAAATGGAATCAAATGGAGTGGAATGGAATGGAAACGACTTGTACGGAAAGCACTGCAGTGGAGTGGACTCGAATGGAATGGACTGGAAAGGAATGGACTCTAACGGAATGCACTCGAAAGGAATGCAATAGAAAGGAACGGAAGGGAATGGAATGGAATGGAATGGAATGGAATGGAATGGAATGGAATGGAATGGACTCGGAAAGAATGGACCAGAATGGAATGGTCTCGAATTAAACGCAAACAAAGCACATGGAATCTAACGGAATTGTATTGAATGGAGTGGCATGGAATGGAAAACACAGGAAAGGAATGCACAGCAATGCAATGAACGCAAAAGGAACGGACTGGAAAGGAATGGAATGGATTCAAAAAGAAACCAATCAAAAGGAGTGGAATGGAATGGAATGAAATGTAATGAACTCGAAAGGAATGGTCTGGAATGGAACAGTCTCAAATAGAATGCAATCGAATGGAATGGAATGGAATGGAATGGAATCAAATGGAATAGATTCGAATGGAATGGACTGGAATGGACTGGAATGGAAAGGAATGGAATGGACTGGAATGGACTGGAATGGAAAGGAATGGAATGGAATGGAATGGAAAGGAGAGGAATGGAATGGAATGGAATGGAATGGAATGGAAGGAATGGAATTGAATGGAAAGGAAAGGCATGGAATGGAATGGAATGGACCCCATTGGAATGAACTTGAATGGAATGCAATCAAAGGGAATGGAATGGAATGGAATCAAATGAAATGGAATGGAATGGACTAGAAACAAACGGAATGGAATTTTATGGAATGCAATGCATTCGAATAGAAGGGAATCGAATGAAATAGAATGGAATTGAACGGAATGGAGTGGAATGGAATCGAATGGAATTGCATGGCAGGGAAAGGAATGGAATCGAAAGGAATGGAGTGCAATGGATTGTAATGAACTGGATAGAACATAATGGAATAGAAGCAAATGGAATGGTATGGAATGGAATTGAATGGAATGGAATGGAATGGAAATGATTCTAATGGAATGGACTGCAATTGATTGGAATCGTATGGAATGGACTGGACTGGAATGGAATGGATTGGAATGGAATGGAATGGAATGGAATGGAATGGAATGAAAAGGACTCGAATGGAATGGAATTCCACCAAAGTAATGAAATGGAATGCAATGGACCGGAAAGTAATGGATTAGAATGGAATGTACTGGAGTAGAATGGAATCAAAAGGAATGGAATTAAATGCAATGGAATTAAACGGAATGGAATGGAATGGAATGGAATGGAATCAAATGGAATTGAATCAAATGGAATGGATTCTAATGGAATGGAATCTAATGGAATGGACCGGAATTGAGTAGACTGGAATGGAACGGTCTTGAATGAAATGGAATTGAATGGAATAGAATGGAATGCAGTAGAGTGGAATAGAATGGAATGGAAATGAATGGAAAGGAATGGAAAGGAATGGAATGGAATCAAAAGGAATGGGATGGAATGGAATCGAAGGGAATGGAATAAAATGGAAAAGAATCTAGTGGAATGGAATGGAAAGGAATGGAGTTGATTTGAATGCAATGGATTGGAAAGGAAAGGAATACATTGGAATCGAATGGACTCGAAAATAATGGGCTGTAATGGAATGGATTCAAATCAAATGGACATGAATGTGTTGGACTCGAATGCAATGGAAAGGAATGGAGTGGACTTCATTGTGATAGACTGGAATGAAATTGACTGGAATGTAATGGAAAAGAATGGAATAGACTCTATTGGAATGGAATGGAAGGGAGTGGAATAGAATGGAAGGACTCGAATGTACTGGAAAAAATTGGAATGAACTCCAGTGTAATGCAATAGAATGGAATGGAATTGAACGAAATGGAATCCAATGGAATGTACTGGAGTGCAATGGATTCGAATGGCATGGAATGGAATGGCATGGCATGGCATGGACTGGAAAGGCATGGCATGGCATGTCGTGGCATGGCATGGCATGAAATGGCATGGAATGGCACGGGACGGGATGGGATGGGATGGGATGGGATGGAATGGAATGGAATTGAACGAAATGGAATCCAATGGAATGGACTGGAGTGCAATGGATTCGAATGGAATGGACTGGAATGCAATGGTCTCAAATGGAATGGAACGGAACGGAACGGAAGGAATGGAATGGAGTCGAATGGAATGGACCAGAATGGAATGGACCAGAATGGAATTGACTGGAATGTAATATACTCGAATGGAATGTATTGTAATGGAAAGGACACGAATGGTTTGGAATGAATGGACTAGACTGGGAAGTTCTCCCTGGAATGCTTTCCAACGGAAAGCAATCGAATGGAATGCAATTGAATGAAATGGAATCAAATGGAGTGGAATGGAATGGAAACGACTTGTAGGGAAAGCACTGCAGTGGAGTGGACTCGAATGGAATGGACTGGAAAGGAATGGACTCTAACGGAATGCACTCGAAAGGAATGCAATAGAAAGGAACGGAAGGGAATGGAATGGAATGGAATGGAATGGACTCGGAAAGAATGGACCAGAATGGAATGGTCTCGAATTAAACGCAAACAAAGCACATGGAATCTAACGGAATTGTATTGAATGGAGTGGCATGGAATGGAATACACAGGAAAGGAATGCACTGCAATGCAATGAACTCAAATGGAACGGACTGGAAAGGAATGGAATGGATTCAAAAAGAAACCAATCAAAAGGAGTGGAATGGAATGGAATGAAATGGAATGCACTTGAAAGGAATGGACTAGAATAGAACAGTCTCGAATAGAATGCAATCGAATGGAATGGAATCAAATGGAATAGATTTGAATGGAATGGACTGGAATGGAATGGAATGGAATGGAATGGAATGGAATGGAATGGAATGGAATGGAATGGAATGGAATGGAAAGGCATGGAATCGAATGAAATGGACCCCATTGGAATGAACTCGAATGGAATGCAATCAAAGGAATTGCAGTGGAAGGGAATCAAATGAAATGGAATGGAATGGGCCAGAAACAAACGGAATGGAATTTTGTGGAATGCAATGGATTCGAATAGAAGGGAATCGAATGAAATAGAATGGAATTGAATGGAATGCAGTGGAATGGAATCGAATGGAATCGCATGGCAGGGAAAGGAATGGAATCGAATGGAATGGAATGCAATGGATTGTAATTAACTGGATAGAACAAAATGGAATAGAAGTAAATGGAATGGAATGGAATGGAATTGAATGGAATGGAATGGAATGGAAATGATTCTAATGAAATGAACTGCAATTGAGTGGTATCGTATGGAATGGATTGGACTGGAATGGAATGGAAACGAATGGAATGGAATGGAATGGAATGAAAAGGACTCGAATGGAATGGAATTCAATCAAAAGTAATCAAATGGAATGCAATGGACCGGAAAGTAATGGATTAGACTGGAATGTACTGGAGTGGAATGGAATCATAAGCAATGGAATTAAATGTAATGGAATTAAATGGAATGGAATGGAATCAAATGGAATTGAATCAAATGGAATGGAATCAAATCGAATGGAATCTAATGGAATGGACCGGAATTCAGTAGACTGGAATGGAACAGTCTTGAATGAAATGGAATTGAATGGAATAGAATGGAATGGAGTAGAGTGGAATAGAATGGAATGGAAATGAATGGAAAGGAATGGAATGGAATCAAAAGGAATGGGACGGAATGGAATCGAAGGGAATGGAATAAAATGGAAAAGAATCTAGTGGAACGGAATGGAAAGGAATGGAGTTGATTTGAATGCAATGGATTGGAAAGGAAAGGAATACATTGGAATGGAATGGACTCAAAAATAATGGGCTGTAATGGAATGGACTCAAATCAAATGGATTTAAATGTGTTGGATTCGAATGGAATGGAAAGGAATGGAGTGGACTTCATTGTGATAGACTGGAACGAAATTGACTGGAATGGAATGGAAAAGAATGGAATAGACTCTATTGGAATGGAATGGAATGGAGTGGAATAGAATGGAAGGACTCGAATGTACTGGAAAAAATTGGAATGAACTCCAGTGTAATGCAATTGAATGGAATGGAATGGAAAGAAATGGAATCCAATGGAATGTACTGGAGTGCAATGGATTCGAATGGCATGGAATGGAATGGCATGGCATGGCATGGACTGGAAAGGCATGGCATGGCTTGGCATGGCATGGCATGGCATGGGACAGGATGGGACGGGATGGGATGGGATGGGACGGAATGCAATGGAACGGAACGGAACAGAACGGAACGGAATGGAACGGAAGGAATGGAATGGAATCGAATGGAATGGAGCAGAATGGAATGGACCAGAATGGAATTGACTGGAATGTAATATACTCGAATGGAATGTATTATAATGGAAAGGACACGTATGGTTTGGAATGAATGGACTAGACTGGAAAGTTCTCCCTGGAATGGTTTCCAACGGAAAGCAACCGAATGGAATGGAATTGAATGAAATGGAATCAAATGGAGTGGAATGGAATGGAAACGACTTGTAGGGAAAGCACTGCAGTGGAGTGGACTCGAATGGAATGGACTGGAAAGGAATGGACTCTAACGGAATGCACTCGAAAGGAATGCAATAGAAAGGAACGGAATGGAATGGAATGGAATGGAATGGAATGGAATGGAATGGAATGGAATGGACTCGGAAAGAATGGACCAGAATGGAATGGTCTCGAATTAAACGCAAACAAAGCACATGGAATCTAACGGAATTGTATTGAATGGAGTGGCATGGAATGGAAAACACAGGAAAGGAATGCACAGCAATGCAATGAACGCAAAAGGAACGGACTGGAAAGGAATGGAATGGATTCAAAAAGAAACCAATCAAAAGGAGTGGAATGGAATGGAATGAAATGTAATGAACTCGAAAGGAATGGTCTGGAATGGAACAGTCTCAAATAGAATGCAATCGAATGGAATGGAATGGAATGGAATGGAATCAAATGGAATAGATTCGAATGGAATGGACTGGAATGGACTGGAATGGAAAGGAATGGAATGGACTGGAATGGACTGGAATGGAAAGGAATGGAATGGAATGGAATGGAAAGGAGAGGAATGGAATGGAATGGAATGGAATGGAATGGAAGGAATGGAATTGAATGGAAAGGAAAGGCATGGAATGGAATGGAATGGACCCCATTGGAATGAACTTGAATGGAATGCAATCAAAGGGAATGGAATGGAATGGAATCAAATGAAATGGAATGGAATGGACTAGAAACAAACGGAATGGAATTTTATGGAATGCAATGCATTCGAATAGAAGGGAATCGAATGAAATAGAATGGAATTGAACGGAATGGAGTGGAATGGAATCGAATGGAATTGCATGGCAGGGAAAGGAATGGAATCGAAAGGAATGGAGTGCAATGGATTGTAATGAACTGGATAGAACATAATGGAATAGAAGCAAATGGAATGGTATGGAATGGAATTGAATGGAATGGAATGGAATGGAAATGATTCTAATGGAATGGACTGCAATTGATTGGAATCGTATGGAATGGACTGGACTGGAATGGAATGGATTGGAATGGAATGGAATGGAATGGAATGGAATGGAATGAAAAGGACTCGAATGGAATGGAATTCCACCAAAAGTAATGAAATGGAATGCAATGGACCGGAAAGTAATGGATTAGAATGGAATGTACTGGAGTAGAATGGAATCAAAAGGAATGGAATTAAATGCAATGGAATTAAACGGAATGGAATGGAATGGAATGGAATGGAATCAAATGGAATTGAATCAAATGGAATGGATTCTAATGGAATGGAATCTAATGGAATGGACCGGAATTGAGTAGACTGGAATGGAACGGTCTTGAATGAAATGGAATTGAATGGAATAGAATGGAATGCAGTAGAGTGGAATAGAATGGAATGGAAATGAATGGAAAGGAATGGAAAGGAATGGAATGGAATCAAAAGGAATGGGATGGAATGGAATCGAAGGGAATGGAATAAAATGGAAAAGAATCTAGTGGAATGGAATGGAAAGGAATGGAGTTGATTTGAATGCAATGGATTGGAAAGGAAAGGAATACATTGGAATCGAATGGACTCGAAAATAATGGGCTGTAATGGAATGGATTCAAATCAAATGGACATGAATGTGTTGGACTCGAATGCAATGGAAAGGAATGGAGTGGACTTCATTGTGATAGACTGGAATGAAATTGACTGGAATGTAATGGAAAAGAATGGAATAGACTCTATTGGAATGGAATGGAAGGGAGTGGAATAGAATGGAAGGACTCGAATGTACTGGAAAAAATTGGAATGAACTCCAGTGTAATGCAATAGAATGGAATGGAATTGAACGAAATGGAATCCAATGGAATGTACTGGAGTGCAATGGATTCGAATGGCATGGAATGGAATGGCATGGACTGGAAAGGCATGGCATGGCATGTCATGGCATGGCATGGCATGAAATGGCATGGAATGGCACGGGACGGGATGGGATGGGATGGGATGGGATGGAATGGAATGGAATTGAACGAAATGGAATCCAATGGAATGGACTGGAGTGCAATGGATTCGAATGGAATGGACTGGAATGCAATGGTCTCAAATGGAATGGAACGGAACGGAACGGAAGGAATGGAATGGAGTCGAATGGAATGGACCAGAATGGAATGGACCAGAATGGAATTGACTGGAATGTAATATACTCGAATGGAATGTATTGTAATGGAAAGGACACGAATGGTTTGGAATGAATGGACTAGACTGGGAAGTTCTCCCTGGAATGCTTTCCAACGGAAAGCAATCGAATGGAATGCAATTGAATGAAATGGAATCAAATGGAGTGGAATGGAATGGAAACGACTTGTAGGGAAAGCACTGCAGTGGAGTGGACTCGAATGGAATGGACTGGAAAGGAATGGACTCTAACGGAATGCACTCGAAAGGAATGCAATAGAAAGGAACGGAAGGGAATGGAATGGAATGGAATGGAATGGACTCGGAAAGAATGGACCAGAATGGAATGGTCTCGAATTAAACGCAAACAAAGCACATGGAATCTAACGGAATTGTATTGAATGGAGTGGCATGGAATGGAATACACAGGAAAGGAATGCACTGCAATGCAATGAACTCAAATGGAACGGACTGGAAAGGAATGGAATGGATTCAAAAAGAAACCAATCAAAAGGAGTGGAATGGAATGGAATGAAATGGAATGCACTTGAAAGGAATGGACTAGAATAGAACAGTCTCGAATAGAATGCAATCGAATGGAATGGAATCAAATGGAATAGATTTGAATGGAATGGACTGGAATGGAATGGAATGGAATGGAATGGAATGGAATGGAATGGAATGGAATGGAAAGGCATGGAATCGAATGAAATGGACCCCATTGGAATGAACTCGAATGGAATGCAATCAAAGGAATTGCAGTGGAAGGGAATCAAATGAAATGGAATGGAATGGGCCAGAAACAAACGGAATGGAATTTTGTGGAATGCAATGGATTCGAATAGAAGGGAATCGAATGAAATAGAATGGAATTGAATGGAATGCAGTGGAATGGAATCGAATGGAATCGCATGGCAGGGAAAGGAATGGAATCGAATGGAATGGAATGCAATGGATTGTAATTAACTGGATAGAACAAAATGGAATAGAAGTAAATGGAATGGAATGGAATGGAATTGAATGGAATGGAATGGAATGGAAATGATTCTAATGAAATGAACTGCAATTGAGTGGTATCGTATGGAATGGATTGGACTGGAATGGAATGGAAACGAATGGAATGGAATGGAATGGAATGAAAAGGACTCGAATGGAATGGAATTCAATCAAAAGTAATCAAATGGAATGCAATGGACCGGAAAGTAATGGATTAGACTGGAATGTACTGGAGTGGAATGGAATCATAAGCAATGGAATTAAATGTAATGGAATTAAATGGAATGGAATGGAATCAAATGGAATTGAATCAAATGGAATGGAATCAAATCGAATGGAATCTAATGGAATGGACCGGAATTCAGTAGACTGGAATGGAACAGTCTTGAATGAAATGGAATTGAATGGAATAGAATGGAATGGAGTAGAGTGGAATAGAATGGAATGGAAATGAATGGAAAGGAATGGAATGGAATCAAAAGGAATGGGACGGAATGGAATCGAAGGGAATGGAATAAAATGGAAAAGAATCTAGTGGAACGGAATGGAAAGGAATGGAGTTGATTTGAATGCAATGGATTGGAAAGGAAAGGAATACATTGGAATGGAATGGACTCAAAAATAATGGGCTGTAATGGAACGGACTCAAATCAAATGGATTTAAATGTGTTGGATTCGAATGGAATGGAAAGGAATGGAGTGGACTTCATTGTGATAGACTGGAACGAAATTGACTGGAATGGAATGGAAAAGAATGGAATAGACTCTATTGGAATGGAATGGAATGGAGTGGAATAGAATGGAAGGACTCGAATGTACTGGAAAAAATTGGAATGAACTCCAGGGTAATGCAATTGAATGGAATGGAATGGAAAGAAATGGAATCCAATGGAATGTACTGGAGTGCAATGGATTCGAATGGCATGGAATGGAATGGCATGGCATGGCATGGACTGGAAAGGCATGGCATGGCTTGGCATGGCATGGCATGGCATGGGACAGGATGGGACGGGATGGGATGGGATGGGACGGAATGCAATGGAACGGAACGGAACAGAACGGAACGGAATGGAACGGAAGGAATGGAATGGAATCGAATGGAATGGAGCAGAATGGAATGGACCAGAATGGAATTGACTGGAATGTAATATACTCGAATGGAATGTATTATAATGGAAAGGACACGTATGGTTTGGAATGAATGGACTAGACTGGAAAGTTCTCCCTGGAATGGTTTCCAACGGAAAGCAACCGAATGGAATGGAATTGAATGAAATGGAATCAAATGGAGTGGAATGGAATGGAAACGACTTGTACGGAAAGCACTGCAGTGGAGTGGACTCGAATGGAATGGACTGGAAAGGAATGGACTCTAACGGAATGCACTCGAAAGGAACGCAATAGAAAGGAATGGAAGGGAATGGAATGGAATGGAATGGAATGGAATGGAATGGAATGGAATGGACTCGGAAAGAATGGACCAGAATGGAATGGTCTCGAATTAAACGCAAACAAAGCACATGGAATCTAACGGAATTGTATTGAATGGAGTGGCATGGAATGGAAAACACAGGAAAGGAATGCACAGCAATGCAATGAACGCAAAAGGAACGGACTGGAAAGGAATGGAATGGATTCAAAAAGAAACCAATCAAAAGGAGTGGAATGGAATGGAATGAAATGTAATGAACTCGAAAGGAATGGTCTGGAATGGAACAGTCTCAAATAGAATGCAATCGAATGGAATGGAATGGAATGGAATGGAATCAAATGGAATAGATTCGAATGGAATGGACTGGAATGGACTGGAATGGAAAGGAATGGAATGGACTGGAATGGACTGGAATGGAAAGGAATGGAATGGAATGGAATGGAAAGGAGAGGAATGGAATGGAATGGAATGGAATGGAATGGAAGGAATGGAATTGAATGGAAAGGAAAGGCATGGAATGGAATGGAATGGACCCCATTGGAATGAACTTGAATGGAATGCAATCAAAGGGAATGGAATGGAATGGAATCAAATGAAATGGAATGGAATGGACTAGAAACAAACGGAATGGAATTTTATGGAATGCAATGCATTCGAATAGAAGGGAATCGAATGAAATAGAATGGAATTGAACGGAATGGAGTGGAATGGAATCGAATGGAATTGCATGGCAGGGAAAGGAATGGAATCGAAAGGAATGGAGTGCAATGGATTGTAATGAACTGGATAGAACATAATGGAATAGAAGCAAATGGAATGGTATGGAATGGAATTGAATGGAATGGAATGGAATGGAAATGATTCTAATGGAATGGACTGCAATTGATTGGAATCGTATGGAATGGACTGGACTGGAATGGAATGGATTGGAATGGAATGGAATGGAATGGAATGGAATGAAAAGGACTCGAATGGAATGGAATTCCACCAAAAGTAATGAAATGGAATGCAATGGACCGGAAAGTAATGGATTAGAATGGAATGTACTGGAGTAGAATGGAATCAAAAGGAATGGAATTAAATGCAATGGAATTAAACGGAATGGAATGGAATGGAATGGAATGGAATCAAATGGAATTGAATCAAATGGAATGGATTCTAATGGAATGGAATCTAATGGAATGGACCGGAATTGAGTAGACTGGAATGGAACGGTCTTGAATGAAATGGAATTGAATGGAATAGAATGGAATGCAGTAGAGTGGAATAGAATGGAATGGAAATGAATGGAAAGGAATGGAAAGGAATGGAATGGAATCAAAAGGAATGGGATGGAATGGAATCGAAGGGAATGGAATAAAATGGAAAAGAATCTAGTGGAATGGAATGGAAAGGAATGGAGTTGATTTGAATGCAATGGATTGGAAAGGAAAGGAATACATTGGAATGGAATCGACTCGAAAATAATGGGCTGTAATGGAATGGACTCAAATCAAATGGACATGAATGTGTTGGACTCGAATGCAATGGAAAGGAATGGAGTGGACTTCATTGTGATAGACTGGAATGAAATTGACTGGAATGTAATGGAAAAGAATGGAATAGACTCTATTGGAATGGAATGGAAGGGAGTGGAATAGAATGGAAGGACTCGAATGTACTGGAAAAAATTGGAATGAACTCCAGTGTAATGCAATAGAATGGAATGGAATTGAACGAAATGGAATCCAATGGAATGTACTGGAGTGCAATGGATTCGAATGGCATGGAATGGAATGGCATGGCATGGCATGGACTGGAAAGGCATGGCATGGCATGTCATGGCATGGCATGGCATGAAATGGCATGGAATGGCACGGGACGGGATGGGATGGGATGGGATGGGATGGAATGGAATGGAATTGAACGAAATGGAATCCAATGGAATGGACTGGAGTGCAATGGATTCGAATGGAATGGACTGGAATGCAATGGTCTCAAATGGAATGGAACGGAACGGAACGGAAGGAATGGAATGGAGTCGAATGGAATGGACCAGAATGGAATGGACCAGAATGGAATTGACTGGAATGTAATATACTCGAATGGAATGTATTGTAATGGAAAGGACACGAATGGTTTGGAATGAATGGACTAGACTGGGAAGTTCTCCCTGGAATGCTTTCCAACGGAAAGCAATCGAATGGAATGCAATTGAATGAAATGGAATCAAATGGAGTGGAATGGAATGGAAACGACTTGTAGGGAAAGCACTGCAGTGGAGTGGACTCGAATGGAATGGACTGGAAAGGAATGGACTCTAACGGAATGCACTCGAAAGGAATGCAATAGAAAGGAACGGAAGGGAATGGAATGGAATGGAATGGAATGGACTCGGAAAGAATGGACCAGAATGGAATGGTCTCGAATTAAACGCAAACAAAGCACATGGAATCTAACGGAATTGTATTGAATGGAGTGGCATGGAATGGAATACACAGGAAAGGAATGCACTGCAATGCAATGAACTCAAATGGAACGGACTGGAAAGGAATGGAATGGATTCAAAAAGAAACCAATCAAAAGGAGTGGAATGGAATGGAATGAAATGGAATGCACTTGAAAGGAATGGACTAGAATAGAACAGTCTCGAATAGAATGCAATCGAATGGAATGGAATCAAATGGAATAGATTTGAATGGAATGGACTGGAATGGAATGGAATGGAATGGAATGGAATGGAATGGAATGGAAAGGCATGGAATCGAATGAAATGGACCCCATTGGAATGAACTCGAATGGAATGCAATCAAAGGAATTGCAGTGGAAGGGAATCAAATGAAATGGAATGGAATGGGCCAGAAACAAACGGAATGGAATTTTGTGGAATGCAATGGATTCGAATAGAAGGGAATCGAATGAAATAGAATGGAATTGAATGGAATGCAGTGGAATGGAATCGAATGGAATCGCATGGCAGGGAAAGGAATGGAATCGAATGGAATGGAATGCAATGGATTGTAATTAACTGGATAGAACAAAATGGAATAGAAGTAAATGGAATGGAATGGAAAGGAATTGAATGGAATGGAATGGAATGGAAATGATTCTAATGAAATGAACTGCAATTGAGTGGTATCGTATGGAATGGATTGGACTGGAATGGAATGGAAACGAATGGAATGGAATGGAATGGAATGAAAAGGACTCGAATGGAATGGAATTCAATCAAAAGTAATCAAATGGAATGCAATGGACCGGAAAGTAATGGATTAGACTGGAATGTACTGGAGTGGAATGGAATCATAAGCAATGGAATTAAATGTAATGGAATTAAATGGAATGGAATGGAATCAAATGGAATTGAATCAAATGGAATGGAATCAAATCGAATGGAATCTAATGGAATGGACCGGAATTCAGTAGACTGGAATGGAACAGTCTTGAATGAAATGGAATTGAATGGAATAGAATGGAATGGAGTAGAGTGGAATAGAATGGAATGGAAATGAATGGAAAGGAATGGAATGGAATCAAAAGGAATGGGACGGAATGGAATCGAAGGGAATGGAATAAAATGGAAAAGAATCTAGTGGAACGGAATGGAAAGGAATGGAGTTGATTTGAATGCAATGGATTGGAAAGGAAAGGAATACATTGGAATGGAATGGACTCAAAAATAATGGGCTGTAATGGAATGGACTCAAATCAAATGGATTTAAATGTGTTGGATTCGAATGGAATGGAAAGGAATGGAGTGGACTTCATTGTGATAGACTGGAACGAAATTGACTGGAATGGAATGGAAAAGAATGGAATAGACTCTATTGGAATGGAATGGAATGGAGTGGAATAGAATGGAAGGACTCGAATGTACTGGAAAAAATTGGAATGAACTCCAGTGTAATGCAATTGAATGGAATGGAATGGAAAGAAATGGAATCCAATGGAATGTACTGGAGTGCAATGGATTCGAATGGCATGGAATGGAATGGCATGGCATGGCATGGACTGGAAAGGCATGGCATGGCTTGGCATGGCATGGCATGGCATGGGACAGGATGGGACGGGATGGGATGGGATGGGACGGAATGCAATGGAACGGAACGGAACAGAACGGAACGGAATGGAACGGAAGGAATGGAATGGAATCGAATGGAATGGAGCAGAATGGAATGGACCAGAATGGAATTGACTGGAATGTAATATACTCGAATGGAATGTATTATAATGGAAAGGACACGTATGGTTTGGAATGAATGGACTAGACTGGAAAGTTCTCCCTGGAATGGTTTCCAACGGAAAGCAACCGAATGGAATGGAATTGAATGAAATGGAATCAAATGGAGTGGAATGGAATGGAAACGACTTGTACGGAAAGCACTGCAGTGGAGTGGACTCGAATGGAATGGACTGGAAAGGAATGGACTCTAACGGAATGCACTCGAAAGGAATGCAATAGAAAGGAACGGAAGGGAATGGAATGGAATGGAATGGAATGGAATGGAATGGAATGGAATGGACTCGGAAAGAATGGACCAGAATGGAATGGTCTCGAATTAAACGCAAACAAAGCACATGGAATCTAACGGAATTGTATTGAATGGAGTGGCATGGAATGGAAAACACAGGAAAGGAATGCACAGCAATGCAATGAACGCAAAAGGAACGGACTGGAAAGGAATGGAATGGATTCAAAAAGAAACCAATCAAAAGGAGTGGAATGGAATGGAATGAAATGTAATGAACTCGAAAGGAATGGTCTGGAATGGAACAGTCTCAAGTAGAATGCAATCGAATGGAATGGAATGGAATGGAATGGAATCAAATGGAATAGATACGAATGGAATGGACTGGAATGGACTGGAATGGAAAGGAATGGAATGGACTGGAATGGACTGGAATGGAAAGGAATGGAATGGAATGGAATGGAAAGGAGAGGAATGGAATGGAATGGAATGGAATGGAATGGAATGGAAGGAATGGAATTGAATGGAAAGGAAAGGCATGGAATGGAATGGAATGGACCCCATTGGAATGAACTTGAATGGAATGCAATCAAAGGGAATGGAATGGAATGGAATCAAATGAAATGGAATGGAATGGACTAGAAACAAACGGAATGGAATTTTATGGAATGCAATGCATTCGAATAGAAGGGAATCGAATGAAATAGAATGGAATTGAACGGAATGGAGTGGAATGGAATCGAATGGAATTGCATGGCAGGGAAAGGAATGGAATCGAAAGGAATGGAGTGCAATGGATTGTAATGAACTGGATAGAACATAATGGAATAGAAGCAAATGGAATGGTATGGAATGGAATTGAATGGAATGGAATGGAATGGAAATGATTCTAATGGAATGGACTGCAATTGATTGGAATCGTATGGAATGGACTGGACTGGAATGGAATGGATTGGAATGGAATGGAATGGAATGGAATGGAATGGAATGGAATGGAATGGAATGAAAAGGACTCGAATGGAATGGAATTCCACCAAAAGTAATGAAATGGAATGCAATGGACCGGAAAGTAATGGATTAGAATGGAATGTACTGGAGTAGAATGGAATCAAAAGGAATGGAATTAAATGCAATGGAATTAAACGGAATGGAATGGAATGGAATGGAATGGAATCAAATGGAATTGAATCAAATGGAATGGATTCTAATGGAATGGAATCTAATGGAATGGACCGGAATTGAGTAGACTGGAATGGAACGGTCTTGAATGAAATGGAATTGAATGGAATAGAATGGAATGCAGTAGAGTGGAATAGAATGGAATGGAAATGAATGGAAAGGAATGGAAAGGAATGGAATGGAATCAAAAGGAATGGGATGGAATGGAATCGAAGGGAATGGAATAAAATGGAAAAGAATCTAGTGGAATGGAATGGAAAGGAATGGAGTTGATTTGAATGCAATGGATTGGAAAGGAAAGGAATACATTGGAATGGAATCGACTCGAAAATAATGGGCTGTAATGGAATGGACTCAAATCAAATGGACATGAATGTGTTGGACTCGAATGCAATGGAAAGGAATGGAGTGGACTTCATTGTGATAGACTGGAATGAAATTGACTGGAATGTAATGGAAAAGAATGGAATAGACTCTATTGGAATGGAATGGAAGGGAGTGGAATAGAATGGAAGGACTCGAATGTACTGGAAAAAATTGGAATGAACTCCAGTGTAATGCAATAGAATGGAATGGAATTGAACGAAATGGAATCCAATGGAATGGACTGGAGTGCAATGGATTCGAATGGAATGGACTGGAATGCAATGGTCTCAAATGGAATGGAACGGAACGGAACGGAAGGAATGGAATGGAGTCGAATGGAATGGACCAGAATGGAATGGACCAGAATGGAATTGACTGGAATGTAATATACTCGAATGGAATGTATTTTAATGGAAAGGACACGAATGGTTTGGAATGAATGGACTAGACTGGGAAGTTCTCCCTGGAATGCTTTCCAACGGAAAGCAATCAAATGGAATGCAATTGAATGAAATGGAATCAAATGGAGTGGAATGGAATGGAAACGACTTGTAGGGAAAGCACTGCAGTGGAGTGGACTCGAATGGAATGGACTGGAAAGGAATGGACTCTAACGGAATGCACTCGAAAGGAATGCAATAGAAAGGAACGGAAGGGAATGGAATGGAATGGAATGGAATGGACTCGGAAAGAATGGACCAGAATGGAATGGTCTCGAATTAAACGCAAACAAAGCACATGGAATCTAACGGAATTGTATTGAATGGAGTGGCATGGAATGGAATACACAGGAAAGGAATGCACTGCAATGCAATGAACTCAAATGGAACGGACTGGAAAGGAATGGAATGGATTCAAAAAGAAACCAATCAAAAGGAGTGGAATGGAATGGAATGAAATGGAATGCACTTGAAAGGAATGGACTAGAATAGAACAGTCTCGAATAGAATGCAATCGAATGGAATGGAATCAAATGGAATAGATTTGAATGGAATGGACTGGAATGGAATGGAATGGAATGGAATGGAATGGAATGGAATGGAATGGAATGGAAAGGCATGGAATCGAATGAAATGGACCCCATTGGAATGAACTCGAATGGAATGCAATCAAAGGAATTGCAGTGGAAGGGAATCAAATGAAATGGAATGGAATGGGCCAGAAACAAACGGAATGGAATTTTGTGGAATGCAATGGATTCGAATAGAAGGGAATCGAATGAAATAGAATGGAATTGAATGGAATGCAGTGGAATGGAATCGAATGGAATCGCATGGCAGGGAAAGGAATGGAATCGAATGGAATGGAATGCAATGGATTGTAATTAACTGGATAGAACAAAATGGAATAGAAGTAAATGGAATGGAATGGAATGGAATTGAATGGAATGGAATGGAATGGAAATGATTCTAATGAAATGAACTGCAATTGAGTGGTATCGTATGGAATGGATTGGACTGGAATGGAATGGAAACGAATGGAATGGAATGGAATGGAATGAAAAGGACTCGAATGGAATGGAATTCAATCAAAAGTAATCAAATGGAATGCAATGGACCGGAAAGTAATGGATTAGACTGGAATGTACTGGAGTGGAATGGAATCATAAGCAATGGAATTAAATGTAATGGAATTAAATGGAATGGAATGGAATCAAATGGAATTGAATCAAATGGAATGGAATCAAATCGAATGGAATCTAATGGAATGGACCGGAATTCAGTAGACTGGAATGGAACAGTCTTGAATGAAATGGAATTGAATGGAATAGAATGGAATGGAGTAGAGTGGAATAGAATGGAATGGAAATGAATTTAAAGGAATGGAATGGAATCAAAAGGAATGGGACGGAATGGTATCGAAGGGAATGGAATAAAATGGAAAAGAATCTAGTGGAACGGAATGGAAAGGAATGGAGTTGATTTGAATGCAATGGATTGGAAAGGAAAGGAATACATTGGAATGGAATGGACTCAAAAATAATGGGCTGTAATGGAATGGACTCAAATCAAATGGATTTAAGTGTGTTGGATTCGAATGGAATGGAAAGGAATGGAGTGGACTTCATTGTGATAGACTGGAACGAAATTGACTGGAATGGAATGGAAAAGAATGGAATAGACTCTATTGGAATGGAATGGAATGGAGTGGAATAGAATGGAAGGACTCGAATGTACTGGAAAAAATTGGAATGAACTCCAGTGTAATGCAATTGAATGGAATGGAATGGAAAGAAATGGAATCCAATGGAATGTACTGGAGTGCAATGGATTCGAATGGCATGGAATGGAATGGCATGGCATGGCATGGACTGGAAAGGCATGGCATGGCTTGGCATGGCATGGCATGGCATGGGACAGGACGGGACGGGACGGGATGGGATGGGACGGAATGCAATGGAACGGAACGGAACAGAACGGAACGGAATGGAACGGAAGGAATGGAATGGAATCGAATGGAATGGAGCAGAATGGAATGGACCAGAATGGAATTGACTGGAATGTAATATACTCGAATGGAATGTATTATAATGGAAAGGACACGTATGGTTTGGAATGAATGGACTAGACTGGAAAGTTCTCCCTGGAATGGTTTCCAACGGAAAGCAACCGAATGGAATGCAATTGAATGAAATGGAATCAAATGGAGTGGAATGGAATGGAAACGACTTGTACGGAAAGCACTGCAGTGGAGTGGACTCGAATGGAATGGACTGGAAAGGAATGGACTCTAACGGAATGCACTCGAAAGGAATGCAATAGAAAGGAACGGAATGGAATGGAATGGAATGGAATGGAATGGAATGGAATGGAATGGAATGGACTCGGAAAGAATGGACCAGAATGGAATGGTCTCGAATTAAAAGCAAACAAAGCACATGGAATCTAACGGAATTGTATTGAATGGAGTGGCATGGAATGGAAAACACAGGAAAGGAATGCACAGCAATGCAATGAACGCAAAAGGAACGGACTGGAAAGGAATGGAATGGATTCAAAAAGAAACCAATCAAAAGGAGTGGAATGGAATGGAATGAAATGTAATGAACTCGAAAGGAATGGTCTGGAATGGAACAGTCTCAAATAGAATGCAATCGAATGGAATGGAATGGAATGGAATGGAATCAAATGGAATAGATTCGAATGGAATGGACTGGAATGGACTGGAATGGAAAGGAATGGAATGGACTGGAATGGACTGGAATGGAAAGAAATGGAATGGAATGGAATGGAAAGGAGAGGAATGGAATGGAATGGAATGGAATGGAATGGAAGGAATGGAATTGAATGGAAAGGAAAGGCATGGAATGGAATGGAATGGACCCCATTGGAATGAACTTGAATGGAATGCAATCAAAGGGAATGGAATGGAATGGAATCAAATGAAATGGAATGGAATGGACTAGAAACAAACGGAATGGAATTTTATGGAATGCAATGCATTCGAATAGAAGGGAATCGAATGAAATAGAATGGAATTGAACGGAATGGAGTGGAATGGAATCGAATGGAATTGCATGGCAGGGAAAGGAATGGAATCGAAAGGAATGGAGTGCAATGGATTGTAATGAACTGGATAGAACATAATGGAATAGAAGCAAATGGAATGGTATGGAATGGAATTGAATGGAATGGAATGGAATGGAAATGATTCTAATGGAATGGACTGCAATTGATTGGAATCGTATGGAATGGACTGGACTGGAATGGAATGGATTGGATTGGAATGGAATGGAATGGAATGGAATGGAATGGAATGAAAAGGACTCGAATGGAATGGAATTCCACCAAAAGTAATCAAATGGAATGCAATGGACCGGAAAGTAATGGATTAGAATGGAATGTACTGGAGTAGAATGGAATCAAAAGGAATGGAATTAAATGCAATGGAATTAAACGGAATGGAATGGAATGGAATGGAATGGAATCAAATGGAATTGAATCAAATGGAATGGATTCTAATGGAATGGAATCTAATGGAATGGACCGGAATTGAGTAGACTGGAATGGAACGGTCTTGAATGAAATGGAATTGAATGGAATAGAATGGAATGCAGTAGAGTGGAATAGAATGGAATGGAAATGAATGGAAAGGAATGGAAAGGAATGGAATGGAATCAAAAGGAATGGGATGGAATGGAATCGAAGGGAATGGAATAAAATGGAAAAGAATCTAGTGGAATGGAATGGAAAGGAATGGAGTTGATTTGAATGCAATGGATTGGAAAGGAAAGAAATACATTGGAATCGAATGGACTCGAAAATAATGGGCTGTAATGGAATGGATTCAAATCAAATGGACATGAATGTGTTGGACTCGAATGCAATGGAAAGGAATGGAGTGGACTTCATTGTGATAGACTGGAATGAAATTGACTGGAATGTAATGGAAAAGAATGGAATAGACTCTATTGGAATGGAATGGAAGGGAGTGGAATAGAATGGAAGGACTCGAATGTACTGGAAAAAATTGGAATGAACTCCAGTGTAATGCAATAGAATGGAATGGAATTGAACGAAATGGAATCCAATGGAATGTACTGGAGTGCAATGGATTCGAATGGCATGGAATGGAATGGCATGGCATGGCATGGACTGGAAAGGCATGGCATGGCATGTCATGGCATGGCATGGCATGAAATGGCATGGAATGGCACGGGACGGGATGGGATGGGATGGGATGGGATGGAATGGAATGGAATTGAACGAAATGGAATCCAATGGAATGGACTGGAGTGCAATGGATTCGAATGGAATGGACTGGAATGCAATGGTCTCAAATGGAATGGAACGGAACGGAACGGAAGGAATGGAATGGAGTCGAATGGAATGGACCAGAATGGAATGGACCAGAATGGAATTGACTGGAATGTAATATACTCGAATGGAATGTATTGTAATGGAAAGGACACGAATGGTTTGGAATGAATGGACTAGACTGGGAAGTTCTCCCTGGAATGCTTTCCAACGGAAAGCAATCGAATGGAATGCAATTGAATGAAATGGAATCAAATGGAGTGGAATGGAATGGAAACGACTTGTAGGGAAAGCACTGCAGTGGAGTGGACTCGAATGGAATGGACTGGAAAGGAATGGACTCTAACGGAATGCACTCGAAAGGAATGCAACAGAAAGGAACGGAAGGGAATGGAATGGAATGGAATGGAATGGACTCGGAAAGAATGGACCAGAATGGAATGGTCTCGAATTAAACGCAAACAAAGCACATGGAATCTAACGGAATTGTATTGAATGGAGTGGCATGGAATGGAATACACAGGAAAGAAATGCACTGCAATGCAATGAACTCAAATGGAACGGACTGGAAAGGAATGGAATGGATTCAAAAAGAAACCAATCAAAAGGAGTGGAATGGAATGGAATGAAATGGAATGCACTTGAAAGGAATGGACTAGAATAGAACAGTCTCGAATAGAATGCAATCGAATGGAATGGAATCAAATGGAATAGATTTGAATGGAATGGACTGGAATGGAATGGAATGGAATGGAATGGAATGGAATGGAATGGAATGGAATGGAATGGAATGGAATGGAATGGAATGGAAAGTCATGGAATCGAATGAAATGGACCCCATTGGAATGAACTCGAATGGAATGCAATCAAAGGAATTGCAGTGGAAGGGAATCAAATGAAATGGAATGGAATGGGCCAGAAACAAACGGAATGGAATTTTGTGGAATGCAATGGATTCGAATAGAAGGGAATCGAATGAAATAGAATGGAATTGAATGGAATGGAGTGGAATGGAATCGAATGGAATCGCATGGCAGGGAAAGGAATGGAATCGAATGGAATGGAATGCTATGGATTGCAATTAACTGGATAGAACAAAATGGAATAGAAGTAAATGGAATGGAATGGAATGGAATTGAATGGAATGGAATGGAATGGAAATTATTCTAATGAAATGGACTGCAATTGAGTGGTATCGTATGGAATGGATTGTACAGGAATGGAATGGAAAGGAATGGAATGGAATGGAATGGAATGGAATGGAATGGACTCGGAAAGAATGGACCAGAATGGAATGGTCTCGAATTAAACGCAAACAAAGCACATGGAATCTAACGGGATTGTATTGAATGGAGTGGCATGGAATGTAAAACACAGGAAAGGAATGCACTGCAATGCAATGAACGCAAAAGGAACGGACTGGAAAGGAATTGAATGGATTCAAAAAGAAACCAATCAAAAGGAGTGGAATGGAATGGAATGAAATGTAATGCACTCAAAAGGAATGGTCTGGAATGGAACAGTCTCAAATAGAATGCAACCGAATGGAATGGAATGGAATGGAATGGAATGGAATCACATGGAATAGATTCGAATGGAATGGACTGGAATGGACTGGAATGGAAAGGAATGGTATGGACTGGAATGGACTGGAATGGAAAGGAATGGAATGGAATGGAAAGGAAAGGAATGGAATGGAATGGAATGGAATGGAATGGAATGGAATGGAATGGAATGGTAAGAAAAGGCATGGAATGGAATGGAATGGACCCCATTGGAATGAACTTGAATGGAATGCAATCAAAGGGAAAGGAATGGAATGGAATCAAATGAAATGGAATGGAATGGACTAGAAACAAACGTAATGGAATTTTATGGAAAGCAACGCATTCGAATAGAAGGGAATCGAATGAAATAGAATGGAATTGAACGGAATGGAGTGGAATGGAATCGAATGGAATTGCATGGCAGGGAAAGGAATGGAATCGAAAGGAATGGAGTGCAATGGATTGTAATGAACTGGATAGAACATAATGGAATAGAAGCAAATGGAATGGTATGGAATGGAATTGAATGGAATGGAATGGAATGGAAATGATTCTAATGGAATGGACTGCAATTGATTGGAATCATACGGAATGGACTGGACTGGAATGGAATGGATTGGAATGGAATGGAATGGAATGGAATGGAATGGAATGGAATGAAAAGGACTCGAATGGAATGGAATTCCACCAAAAGTAATCAAATGGAATGCAATGGAGTGGAAAGTAATGGATTAGAATGGAATGTACTGGAGTAGAATGGAATCAAAAGGAATGGAATTAAAAGCAATGGAATTAAACGCAATGGAATTAAACGGAATGGAATGGAATGGAATGGAATGGAATCAAATGGAATTGAATCAAATGGAATGGATTCTAATGGAATGGAATCTAATGGAATGGACCGGAATTGAGTAGACTGGAATGGAACGGTCTTGAATGAAATGGAATTGAATGGAATAGAATGGAATGCAGTAGAGTGGAATAGAATGGAATGGAAATGAATGGAAAGGAATGGAAAGGAATGGAATGGAATCAAAAGGAATGGGATGGAATGGAATCGAAGGGAATGGAATAAAATGGAAAAGAATCTAGGGGAATGGAATGGAAAGGAATGCAGTTGATTTGAATGCAATGGATTGGAAAGGAAAGGAATACATTGGAATGGAATGGACTCGAATATAACGGGCTGTAATGGAATGGACTCAAATCAAATGGACATGAATGTGTTGGACTCGAATGCAATGGAAAGGAATGGAGTGGACTTCATTGTGATAGACTGGAATGAAATTGACTGGAATGTAATGGAAAAGAATGGAATAGACTCTATTGGAATGGAATGGAAGGGAGTGGAATAGAATGGAAGGACTCGAATGTACTGGAAAAAATTGGAATGAACTCCAGTGTAATGCAATAGAATGGAATGGAATTGAACGAAATGGAATCCAATGGAATGGACTGGAGTGCAATAGATTCGAATGGAATGGACTGGAATGGAATGGTCTCAAATGGAATGGAACGGAACGGAACGGAACTGAATGGAACGGAACGGAAGGAATGAAATGGAATCGAATGGAATGGACCAGAATGGAATGGACCAGAATGGAATTGACTGGAATGTAGTATACTCGAATGTAATGTCTTGTAATGGAAAGGACACGAATGATTTGGAATGAATGGACTAGACGGGAAAGTTCTCCCTGGAATGTTTTCCAACGGAAAGCAATCGAATGGAATGGAATTGAACGAAATGGAATCAAATGGAGTGGAATGGAATGGAAACGACTCGTAGGGAAAGCACTGCAGTGGAGTGGAATCGAATGGAATGGACTGGAAAGGAATGGACTCTAACGGAATGCACTCGAAACTAATGCAGTAGAAAGGAACGGAATGGAATGTAATGGAATGGAATGGACTCGGAAAGAATGGACCAGAATGGAATGGTCTCGAATTAAACGCAAACAAAGCACATGGAATCTAACGGAATTGTATTGAAAGGAGTGGCATGGAATGGAATACACAGGAAAGGAATGAACTCAAATGGAACGGACTGGAAAGGAATGGAATGGATTCAAAAAGAAACCAACGAAAAGGAGTGGAATGGAATGGAATGAAATGGAATGCACTCGAAAGGAATGGTCTAGAATGGAACAGTCTCAAATAGAATGCAATCGAATGGAATGGAATTGAATGGAATGGAATCAAATGGAATAGATTCGAATGGAATGGACTGGAATGGACTGGAATGGAAAGGAATGGAAAGGAATGGAATGGAATGGAATGGAATGGAATGGAATGGAATGGAGTAGAGTGGAATAGAATGGATTGGAAATGAATGGAAAGGAATGGAAAGGGATGGAATGGAATTGAAAGGAAAAGGATGGAATGGAATCGAAGGGAATGGAATAAAATGGAAAAGTATCTAGTGGAATGCATTGGAAAGGAATGGAGTTGATTTGAAAGAATTGGATTAGAAAGGAAAGGAATACATTGGAATGGAATGGACTCGAAAATAATGGGCTGTAATGGAATGGACTAAAATCAAATGGACTTGAATGTGTTGGACTAGAATGGAATGGAAGGGAATGGAGTGGACTTCATTGTAATAGACTGGAATGAAATTGACTGGAATGGAATTGAAAAGAATGGAATAGACTGTATTGGAATGGAATGGAAAGGAATGGAGTGGAATAGAATGGAAGGAATCGAATGTACTGGAAAAAATTGTAATGAACTCCAGTGTAATGCAATTGAATGGAATGGAATTGAACGAAATGTAATCCAATGGAATGGAATGGAGTGCAATGGATTCCAATGTAATGGACTGGAATGGAATGGTCTCAAATGGAACGGAATGGAACGGAACGGAACGGAATGGAACGGAACGGAAGTAATGAAATGGAATCGAATGGATTGGACCAGATTGGAATGGACCAGAATGGAATTGACGGGAATGAAGTATACTCGAATGGAATGTATTGTAATGGAAAGGACACGAATGATTTGGAATGAATGGACTAGACGCAAAGTTCTCCCTGGAATGTTTTCCAAAGGAAAGCAATGGAATGGAATGGAATTGAACGAAATGGAATCAAATGGAGTGGAATGGAATGGAAACGACTTGTAGGGAAAGCACTGCAGGGGAGTGGAATCGAATGGAATGGACTGGAAAGGAATGGACTCTAACGGAATGCACTCGAAACTAATGCAATAGAAAGGAACGGAATGGAACGGAATGGAATGGAATGGGCTCGGAAAGAATGGACCAGAATGGAATGGTCTCGAATTAAATGCAAACAAAGCACATGGAAACTAACGGAATTGTATTGAATGGAGTGGCATGGAATGGAATACACAGGAAAAGAATGAACTCAAATGGAACGGACTGGAAAGGAATGGAATGGATTTAAAAAGAAACCAATCAAAAGGAGTGGAATGGAATGGAATGAAATGGAATGCACTCGAAAGGAATGGTCTAGAATGGAACAGTCTCAAATAGAATGCAATCGAATGGAATGGAATTGAATGGAATGAAATCAAATGGAATAGATTCGAATGGAATGGACTGGAATGGACTGGAATGGAAAGGAATGGAAAGGAATGAAATGGAATGGAATGGAATGGAATGGAATGGAATGGAATGGAATGGAATGGAATGGAATGGAATGCCATGGAATGAATGGAATGGGCCCCATTGGAATGAACTTGAATGGAATGCAATCAAAGGGAATGGAATGGAATGGAATCAAATCAAATGGAATGGAATTGGATAGAAACAAACGAAATGGAATTTTATGGAATGCAATGGATTGGAATAGAAGGGAATCGAAAGAAATAGAATGCAATTGAATGGAATGGAGTGGAATGGAATCGAATGGAATTGCATGGCAGGGAAAGGAATGGAATCGAATGGAATGGAATGCAATGGATTGTAATGAACTGGATAGAACATAATGGAATGGAAGTAAATGGAATGGAATGGAATGGAATGGAAATGATTCTAATGGAATGGACTGCAATTGAGTGGAATCGTATGGAATGGACAGGACTGGAAAGGAATGGATTGGAATGCAATGGATTGGAATGGAATGCAATGGAATGGAATGGAATTAAAAGGACTCGAATGGAATGGAATTCAATCAAAAGTAATCAAATGGAATGCAATGGATTGGAAAGTAATGGATTAGAATGGAATGTACTGGAGTGGAATGGAATCAAAAGGAATGGAATTAAATGTAATGGAATTAAATGGAAAGGAATGGAATGGAAGGGAATCACATGGAATTGAATAAAATGGAATGGAATCAAATGGATTGGAATCTAATCGAATGGACTGGAATTGAGTAGACTGGAATGGAACGGTCTTGAATGAAATGGAATTGAATGGAATTGAATGGAATGGAGTAGAGTGGAATAGAATGGAATGGAAATGAATGGAAAGGAATGGAAAGGAATGGAATGGAATTGAAAGGAAAAGGATGGAATGGAATCGAAGGGAATGGAATAAAATGGAAAGGTATCTAGTGGAATGCATTGGAAAGGAATGGAGTTGATTTGAATGAAATGGATTGGAAAGGAAAGGAATACATTGGAATGGAATGGACTCGTAAATAATGGGCTGTAATGGAATGGACTAAAATCAAATGGACTTGAATGTGTTGGACTCGAATGGAATGGAAAGGAATGGAGTGGACTTCATTGTAATAGACTGGAATGAAATTGACTGGAATGGAATTGAAAAGAATGGAATAGACTCTATTGGAAAGGAATGGAAAGGAATGGAGTGGAATAGAATGGAAGGAATCGAATGTACTGGAAAAAATTGTAATGAACTCCAGTGTAATGCAATTGAATGGAATGGAATTGAACGAAATGTAATCCAATGGAATGGACTGGAGTGCAATGGATTCCAATGGAATGGACTTGAATGGAATGGTCTCAAATGGAACGGAACGGAACGGAACGGAATGGAACGGAACGGAAGTAATGAAATGGAATATAATGGATAGTACCAGAATGGAATGGACCAGAATGGAATTGACGGGAATGAAGTATACTCGAATGTAATGTATTGTAATGGAAAGGACACGAATGATTTGGAATGAATGGACTAGACGGGAAATTTCTCCCTGGAATGTTTTCCAAAGGAAAGCAATCGAATGGAATGGAATTGAACGAAATGGAATCAAATGGAGTGGAATGGAATGAAAACGACTTGTAGGGAAAGCACTGCAGTGGAGTGGAATCGAATGGAATGGACTGGAAAGGAATGGACTCTAACGGAATGCACTCGAAATTAATGCAACAGAAAGGAACGGAATGGAACCGAATGGAATGGAATGGACTCAGAAAGAATGGACCAGAATGGAATGGTCTCGAATTAAACGCAAACAAAGCACATGGAATCTAACGGAATTGTATTGAATGGAGTGGCATGGAATGGAATACACAGGAAAAGAATGAACTCAAATGGAACGGACTGGAAAGGAATGGAATGGATTCAAAAAGAAACCAATGAAAAGGAGTGGAATGGAATGGAATGGACTGGAATGGAATGGAATGGAATGGAATGGAATGGAATGGAATGGAATGGTATCGAAAGGAATGGAATGCCATGGAATCGAATGGAATGGGCCCCATTGGAATGAACTTGAATGGAATGCAATCAAAGGGAATGGAATGGAATGGAATCAAATCAAATGGAATGGAATGGGCTAGAAACAAACGGAATGGAATTTTATGGAATGCAATGGATTCGAATAGAAGGGAATCGAATGAAATAGAATGGAATTGAATGGAATGGAGTGGAATGGAATCGAATGGAATTGCATGGCAGGGAAAGGAATGGAATCGAATAGAATGGAATGCAATGGATTGTAATGAACTGGATAGAACAAAATGGAATGGAAGTAAATGGAATGGAATGGAATGGAATGGAATGGAAATGACTCTAATGGAATGGACTGCAATTGAGTGGAATCGTATGGAATGGACAGGACTGGAATGGAATGGATTGGAATGCAATGGATTGGAATGGAATGCAATGGAATGGAATGGAATGAAAAGGACTCGAGTGGAATGGAATTCAATCAAAAGTAATCAAATGGAATGCAATGGATCGGAAAGTAATGGATTAGAATGGAATGTACTGGAGTGGAATGGAATCAAAAGGAATGGGATTAAATGTAATGGAATTAAATGGAAAGGAATGGAATGGAATGGAATCACATGGAATTGAATAAAATGGAATGGAATCAAATGGAATGGAATCTAATCGAATGGACTGGAATTGAGTAGACTGGAATGGAACGGTCTTGAATGAAATGGAATTGAATGGAATTGAATGGAATGGAGTAGAGTGGAATAGAATGGAATGGAAATGAATGGAAAGGAATGGAAAGGAATGGAATGGAATTGAAAGGAAAAGGATGGAATGGAATCGAAGGGAATGGAATAAAATGGAAAAGTATCTAGTGGAATGCATTGGAAAGGAATGGAGTTGATTTGAATGAAATGGATTGGAAAGGAAAGGAATACATTGGAATGGAATGGACTCGAAAATAATTGGGTGTAATGGAATGGACACTAATCAAATGGACTTGAATGTGTTGGACTCGAATGGAATGGAAAGGAATGGAGTGGACTTCATTGTAATAGACTGGAATGAAATTGACTGGAATGGAATTGAAAAGAATGGAATAGACTCTATTGGAATGGAATGGAAAGGAATGGAGTGGAATAGAATGGAAGGAATCGAATGTACTGGAAAAAATTGTAATGAACTCCAGTGTAATGCAATTGAACGGAATGGAATTGAACGAAATGGAATTCAATGGAATGGACTGGAGTGCAATGGATTCGAATGGAATGGACTGGAATGGAATGGTCTCAAATGGAACGGAACGGAACGGAACGGAACGGAACGGAACTGAATGGAACGGAACGGAAGGAATGAAATGGAATCGAATGGAATGGACCAGAATGGAATGGACCAGAATGGAATTGACTGGAATGTAGTATACTCGAATGGAATGTCTTGTAATGGAAAGGACACGAATGATTTGGAATGAATGGCCTAGACGGGAAAGTTCTCCCTGGAATGTTTTCCAACGGAAAGCAATCGAATGGAATGGAATTGAGCGAAATGGAATCAAACGGAGTGGAATGGAATGGAAACGACTTGTAGGGAAAGCACTGCAGTGGAGTGGAATCGAATGGAATGGACTGGAAAGGAATGGACTCTAACGGAATGCACTCGAAACAATTGCAATAGAATGGAACGGAATGGAATGGAATGGAATGGAATGGACTCGGAAAGAATGGACCAGAATGGAATGGTCTCGAATTAAACGCAAACAAAGCACATGGAATCTAACGGAATTGTTGTGATTGGAGTGGCATGGAATGGAATACACAGGAAAGGAATGAATTCAAATGGAACGGACCGGAAAGGAATGGAATGGATTCAAAAAGAAACCAATGGAAAGGAGTGGAATGGAATGGAATGAAATGGAATGCACTCGAAAGGAATGGTCTAGAATGGAACAGTCTCAAATAGAATGCAATCGAATGGAATGGAATTGAATGGAATGGAAACAAATGGAATAGATTCGAATGGAATGGACTGGAATGGACTGGAATGGAAAGTAATGGAATGGAATGGAATGGAATGCAATGGAATGGAATGGAATGGAATGGAATGGAATGCCATGGAATCGAATGGAATGGGCCCCATTGGAATGAACTTGAATGGAATGCAATCAAAGGGAATGGAATGGAATGGAATCAAATCAAATGGAATGGAATAGGATAGAAACAAACGAAATGGAATTTTATGGAATGCAATGGATTCGAATAGAAGGGAATCGAATGAAATAGAATGGAATTGAATGGAATGGAGTGGAATGGAATCGAATGGAATTGCATGGCAGGGAAAGGAATGGAATCGAATGGAATGGAATGCAATGGATTGTAATGAACTGGATAGAACATAATGGAATGGAAGTAAATGGAATGGAATGGAATGGATTGGAAATGATTCTAATGGAATGGACTGCAATTGAGTGGAATCGTATGGAATGGACAGGACTGGAAAGGAATGGATTGGAATGCAATGGATTGGAATGGAATGCAATGGAATGGAATGGAATGAAAAGGACTCGAATGGAATGGAATTCAATCAAAAGTAATCAAATGGAATGCAATGGATCGGAAAGTAATGGATTATAATGGAATGTACTGGAGTGGAATGGAATCAAAAGGAATGGAATTAAATGTAATGGAATTAAATGGAAAGGAATGGAATGGAAGGGAATCACATGGAATTGAATAAAATGGAATGGAATCAAATGGATTGGAATCTAATCGAATGGACTGGAATTGAGTAGACTGGAATGGAACGGTCTTGAATGAAATGGAATTGAATGGAATTGAATGGAATGGAGTAGAGTGGAATAGAATGGAATGGAAATGAATGGAAAGGAATGGAAAGGAATGGAATGGAATTGAAAGGAAAAGGATGGAATGGAATCGAAGGGAATGGAATAAAATGGAAAAGTATCTAGTGGAATGCATTGGAAAGGAATGGAGTTGATTTGAATGAAATGGATTGGAAAGGAAAGGAATACATTGGAATGGAATGGACTCGAAAATAATGGGCTGTAATGGAATGGACTAAAATCAAATGGACTTGAATGTGTTGGACTCGAATGGAATGGAAGGGAATGGAGTGGACTTCATTGTAATAGACTGGAATGAAATTGACTGGAATGGAATTGAAAAGAATGGAATAGACTGTATTGGAATGGAATGGAAAGGAATGGAGTGGAATAGAATGGAAGGAATCGAATGTACTGGAAAAAATTGTAATGAACTCCAGTGTAATGCAATTGAATGGAATGGAATTGAACGAAATGTAATCCAATGGAATGGACTGGAGTGCAATGGATTCCAATGTAATGGACTGGAATGGAATGGTCTCAAATGGAACGGAACGGAACAGAACGGAACGGAATGGAACGGAACGGAAGTAATGAAATGGAATCGAATGGATTGGACCAGAATGGAATGGACCAGAATGGAATTGATGGGAATGAAGTATACTCGAATGGAATGTATTGTAATGGAAAGGACACGAATGATTTGGAATGAATGGACTAGACAGGAAAGTTCTCCCTGGAATGTTTTCCAACGGAAAGCAATGGAATGGAATGGAATTGAAAGAAATGGAATCAAATGGAGTGGAATGGAATGGAAACGACTTGTAGGGAAAGCACTGCAGGGGAGTGGAATCGAATGGAATGGACTGGAAAGGAATGGACTCTAACGGAATGCACTCGAAACTAATGCAATAGAAAGGAACGGAATGGAACGGAATGGAATGGAATGGGCTCGGAAAGAATGGACCAGAATGGAATGGTCTCGAATTAAACGCAAACAAAGCGAATGGAAACTAACGGAATTGTATTGAATGGAGTGGCATGGAATGGAATACACAGGAAAAGAATGAACTCAAATGGAACGGACTGGAAAGGAATGGAATGGATTCAAAAAGAAACCAATCAAAAGGAGTGGAATGGAATGGAATGAAATGGAATGCACTCGAAAGGAATGGTCTAGAATGGAACAGTCTCAAATAGAATGCAATCGAATGGAATGGAATTGAATGGAATGAAATCAAATGGAATAGATTCGAATGGAATGGACTGGAATGGACTGGAATGGAAAGGAATGGAAAGGAATGGAATGGAATGGAATGGAATGGAATGGAATGGAATGGAATGGAATGGAATGGAATGGAATGGAATGGAATGCCATGGAATGAATGGAATGGGCCCCATTGGAATGAACTTGAATGGAATGCAATCAAAGGGAATGGAATGGAATGGAATCAAATCAAATGGAATGGAATTGGATAGAAACAAACGAAATGGAATTTTATGGAATGCAATGGATTCGAATAGAAGGGAATCGAATGAAATAGAATGGAATTGAATGGAATGGAGTGGAATGGAATCGAATGGAATTGCATGGCAGGGAAAGGAATGGAATCGAATGGAATGGAATGCAATGGATTGTAATGAACTGGATAGAACATAATGGAATGGAAGTAAATGGAATGGAATGGAATGGAATGGAAATGATTCTAATGGAATGGACTGCAATTGAGTGGAATCGTATGGAATGGACAGGACTGGAAAGGAATGGATTGGAATGCAATTGATTGGAATGGAATGCAATGGAATGGAATGGAGTGAAAAGGACTCGAATGGAATGGAATTCAATCAAAAGTAATCAAATGGAATGCAATGGATTGGAAAGTAATGGATTAGAATGGAATGTACTGGAGTGGAATGGAATCAAAAGGAATGGAATTAAATGTAATGGAATTAAATGGAAAGGAATGGAATGGAAGGGAATCACATGGAATTGAATAAAATGGAATGGAATCAAATGGATTGGAATCTAATCGAATGGACTGGAATTGAGTAGACTGGAATGGAACGGTCTTGAATGAAATGGAATTGAATGGAATTGAATGGAATGGAGTAGAGTGGAATAGAATGGAATGGAAATGAATGGAAAGGAATGGAAAGGAATGGAATGGAATTGAAAGGAAAAGGATGGAATGGAATCGAAGGGAATGGAATAAAATGGAAAAGTATCTAGTGGAATGCATTGGAAAGGAATGGAGTTGATTTGAATGAAATGGATTGGAAAGGAAAGGAATACATTGGAATGGAATGGACTCGAAAATAATGGGCTGTAATGGAATGGACTAAAATCAAATGGACTTGAATGTGTTGGACTCGAATGGAATGGAAAGGAATGGAGTGGACTTCATTGTAATAGACTGGAATGAAATTGACTGGAATGGAATTGAAAAGAATGGAATAGACTCTATTGGAATGGAATGGAAAGGAATGGAGTGGAATAGAATGGAAGGAATCGAATGTACTGGAAAAAATTGTAATGAACTCCAGTGTAATGCAATTGAATGGAATGGAATTGAACGCAATGGAATCCAATGGAATGGACTGGAGTGCAATGGATTCCAATGGAATGGACTTGAATGGAATGGTCTCAAATGGAACGGAACGGAACGGAACGGAACGGAATGGAACGGAACGGAAGTAATGAAATGGAATCTAATGGATAGGACCAGAATGGAATGGACCAGAATGGAATTGACGGGAATGAAGTATACTCGAATGGAATGTATTGTAATGGAAAGGACACGAATGATTTGGAATGAATGGACTAGACGGGAAATTTCTCCCTGGAATGTTTTCCAAAGGAAAGCAATCGAATGGAATGGAATTGAACGAAATGGAATCAAATGGAGTGGAATGGAATGAAAACGACTTGTAGGGAAAGCACTGCAGTGTAGTGGAATCGAATGGAATGGACTGGAAAGGAATGGACTCTAACGGAATGCACTCGAAATTAATGCAATAGAAAGCAACGGAATGGAACGGAATGGAATGGAATGGACTCAGAAAGAATGGACCAGAATGGAATGGTCTCGAATTAAACGCAAACAAAGCACATGGAATCTAACGGAATTGTATTGAATGGAGTGGCATGGAATGGAATACACAGGAAAAGAATGAACTCAAATGGAACGGACTGGAAAGGAATGGAATGGATTCAAAAAGAAACCAATGAAAAGGAGTGGAATGGAATGGAATGAAATGGAATGCACTCGAAAGGAATGGTCTAGAATGGAACAGTCTCAAATAGAATGCAATCGAATGGAATGGAATGGAATGGAATGGAATCAAATGGAATAGATTCGAATGGAATGGACTGGAATGCAAAGGAATGGAATGGAATGGAATGGAATGGAATGGAATGGAATGGAATGGAATGAAATGGAATGGAATGGAATGGAATGGAATGCCATGGAATCGAATGGAATGGGCCCCATTGGAATGAATTTGAATGGAATGCAATCAAAGGGAATGGAATGGAATGGAATCAAATCAAATGGAATGGAATTGGATAGAAACAAACGAAATGGAATTTTATGGAATGCAATGGATTCGAATAGAAGGGAATCGAATGAAATAGAATGGAATTGAATGGAATGGAGTGGAATGGAATGGAATGGAATTGCATGGCAGGGAAAGGAATGGAATCGAATGGAATGGAATGCAATGGATTGTAATGAACTGGATAGAACATAATGGAATGGAAGTAAATGGAATGGAATGGAATGGAATGGAAATGATTCTAATGGAATGGACTGCAATTGAGTGGAATCGTATGGAATGGACAGGACTGGAAAGGAATGGATTGGAATGCAATGGATTGGAATGGAATGCAATGGAATGGAATGGAATGAAAAGGACTCGAATGGAATGAAATTCAATCAAAAGTAATCAAATGGAATGCAATGGATCGGAAAGTAATGGATTAGAATGGAATGTACTGGAGTGGAATGGAATCAAAAGGAATGGAATTAAATGTAATGGAATTAAATGGAAAGGAATGGAATGGAAGGGAATCACATGGAATTGAATAAAATGGAATGGAATCAAATGGATTGGAATCTAATCGAATGGACTGGAATTGAGTAGACTGGAATGGAACGGTCTTGAATGAAATGGAATTGAATGGAATTGAATGGAATGGAGTAGAGTGGAATAGAATGGAATGGAAATGAATGGAAAGGTATGGAAAGGAATGGAATGGAATTGAAAGGAAAAGGATGGAATGGAATCGAAGGGAATGGAATAAAATGGAAAAGATTCTAGTGGAATGCATTGGAAAGGAATGGAGTTGATTTGAATGAAATGGATTGGAAAGGAAAGGAATACATTGGAATGGAATGGACTCGAAAATAATGGGCTGTAATGGAATGGACTAAAATCAAATGGACTTGAATGTGTTGGACTCGAATGGAATGGAAAGGAATGGAGTGGAATTCATTGTAATAGACTGGAATGAAATTGACTGGAATGGAATTGAAAAGAATGGAATAGACTCTATTGGAATGGAATGGAAAGGAATGGAGTGGAATAGAATGGAAGGAATCGAATGTACTGGAAAAAATTTTAATGAACTCCAGTGTAATGCAATTGAATGGAATGGAATTGAACGCAATGGAATCCAATGGAATGGACTGGAGCGCAATGGATTCCAATGGAATGGACTGGAATGGAATGCTCTCAAATGGAACGGAACGGAACGGAACGGAACGGAATGGAACAGAACGGAAGTAATGAAATGGAATCGAATGGATTGGACCAGAATGGAATGGACCAGAATGGAATTGACGGGAATGAAGTATACTCGAATGGAATGTCTTGTAACGGAAAGGACACGAATGATTTGGAATGAATGGACTAGACGGGAAAGTTCTCCCTGGAATGTTTTCCAACGGAAAGCAACCGAATGGAATGGAATTGAACGAAATGGAATCAAATGGAGTGGAATGGAATGGAAACGACTTGTAGGGAAAGCACTGCAGTGGAGTGGAATCGAATGGAATGGACTGGAAAGGAATGGACTCTAACGGAATGCACTCGAAACTAATGCAATAGAAAGGAACGGAATGGAACGGAATGGAATGGAATGGGCTCAGAAAGAATGGACCAGAATGGAATGGTCTCGAATTAAACGAAAACAAAGCACATGGAAACTAACGGAATTGTATTGAATGGAGTGGCATGGAATGGAATACACAGGAAAAGAATGAACTCAAATGGAACGGACTGGAAAGGAATGGAATGGATTTAAAAGGAAACCAATCAAAAGGAGTGGAATGGATTGGAATGAAATGGAATGCACTCGAAAGGAATGGTCTAGAATGGAACAGTCTCAAATAGAATGCAATCGAATGGAATGGAATTGAATGGAATGAAATCAAATGGAATAGATTCGAATGGAATGGACTGGAATGGACTGGAATGGAAAGGAATGGAAAGGAATGAAATGGAATGGAATGGAATGGAATGGAATGGAATGGAATGGAATGCCATGGAATGGAATGGAATGGAATGGAATGCCATGGAATCGAATGGAATGGGCCCCATTGGAATGAACTTGAATGGAATGCAATCAAAGGGAATGGAATGGAATGGAATCAAATCAAATGGAATGGAATTTAATAGAAACAAACGAAATGGAATTTTATGGAATGTAATGGATTTGAATAGAAGGGAATCGAATGAAATAGAATGGAATTGAATGGAATGGAGTGGAATGGAATCGAATGGAATTGCATGGCAGGGAAAGGAATGGAATCGAATGGAATGGAATGCAATGGATTGTAATGAACTGGATAGAACATAATGGAATGGAAGTAAATGGAATGGAATGGAAATGATTCTAATGGAATGGACTGCAATTGAGTGGAATCGTATGGAATGGACAGGACTGGAAAGGAATGGATTGGAATGCAATGGATTGGAATGGAATGCAGTGGAATGGAATGGAGTGAAAAGGACTCGCATGGAATGGAATTCAATCAAAAGTAATCAAATGGAATGCAATGGATCGGAAAGTAATGGATTAGAATGGAATGTACTGGAGTGGAATGGAATCAAAAGGAATGGAATTAAATGTAATGGAATTAAATGGAAAGGAATGGAATGGAAGGGAATCACATGGAATTGAATAAAATGGAATGGAATCAAATGGAATGGAATCTAATCAAATGGACTGGAATTGAGTAGACTGGAATGGAACGGTCTTGAATGAAATGGAATTGAATGGAATTGAATGGAATGGAGTAGAGTGGAATAGAATGGAATGGAAATGAATGGAAAGGAATGGAAAGGAATGGACTGGAATTGAAAGGAAAAGGATGGAATGGAATCGAAGGGAATGGAATAAAATGGAAAAGTATCTAGTGGAATGCATTGGAAAGGAATGGCGTTGATTTGAATGAAATGGAATGGAAAGGAAAGGAATACATTGGAATGGAATGGACTCGAAAATAATGGGCTGTAATGGAATGGACTAAAATCAAAGGGACATGAATGTGTTGGACTCGAATGGAATGGAAAGCAATGGAGTGGACTTCATTGTAATAGACTGGAATGAAATTGACTGGAATGGAATTGAAAAGAATGGAATAGACTCTATTGGAACGGATTGGAAAGGAATGGAGTGGAATAGAATGGAAGGAATCGAATGTACTGTAAAAAATTGTAATGAACTCCAGTGTAATGCAATTGAATGGAATGGAATTCAACGAAATGGAATCCAATGGAATGGACTGGAGTGCAATGGATTCGAATGGAATGGACTGGAATGGAATGGTCTCAAATGGAACGGAACGGAACGGAATGGAACGGAATGGAACGGAATGGAACGGAATGGAACGGAACGGAAGAAATGAAATGGAATCGAATGGAATGGACCAGAATGGAATGGACCAGAATGGAATTGACTGGAATGTAGTATACTCGAATGCAATGTCTTGTAATGGAAAGGACACGAATGATTTGGAATGAATGGACCAGACGGGAAAGTTCTCCCTGGAATGTTTTCCAACGGAAAGCAATCGAATGGAATGGAATTGAACGAAATGGAATCAAACGGAGTGGAATGGAATGGAAACGACTTGTAGGGAAATCACTGCAGTGGAGTGGAATCGAATGGAATGGACTGGAAAGGAATGGACTCTAACGGAATGTACTCGAAACTAATGCAATAGAAAGGAACGGAATGGAATGGAATTGAATGGAATGGACTCGGAAAGAATGGACCAGAATGGAATGGTCTCGAATAAAACGCAAACAAAGCACATGGAATCTAACGGAATTGTATTGAATGGAGTGGCATGGAATGGAATACACAGGAAAGGAATGAACTCAAATGGAACGGACTGGAAAGGAATGGAATGGATTCAAAAAGAAACCAATGAAAAGGAGTGGAATGGAATGGAATGAAATGGAATGCACTCGAAAGGAATGGTCTAGAATGGAACAGTCTCAAATAGAATGCAATCGAATGGAATGGAATTGAATGGAATGGAATCAAATGGAATAGATTCGAATGGAATGGACTGGAATGGACTGGAATGGAAAGGAATGGAATGGAATGGAATGGAATGGAATGGAATAGAATGGAATGGAATGGAATGTAAAGGAATGGAAAGGCATGGAATCGAATGAAATGGACCCCATTGGAATGAACTTGAATGGAAAGCAATCAAAGGGAAAGAATTGAATGGAATCAAATGAATTGGAATGGAATGGACTAGAAACAAACGGAATGGAATTTTATGGAATGCAATGGATTCGAACAGAAGGGAATCAAATGAAATAGAATCGAATTGAATGGAATAGAGTGGAACGGAATCGAATGGAATTGCATGGCAGGGAAAGGAATGGAATGGAATGGAATGGAATGCAATGGATTGCAATGAACTCGATAGAACAAAATGGAATAGAAATAAATGGAATGGAATGGAATGGAATGCAATGGAATGGAATAGAATGCAATGGAATGGAATGGAATGGAATGGAATGGAATGGAATGGAATGGAATGGAATGGAAATGATTCTAATGGAATGGACTGCAATTGAGTGGAATCGTATGCAATGGACTGGACTGGAATGGGATGGATTGGAATGGAATGGAATGGAATGGAATGGAATAGAATGGAATGGAATGGAATGGAATGAAAAGGACTCGAATCGAATGGAGTTCAATCAAAAGTAATCAAATGGAATGCAATGGACCGGAAAGTAATGGATTAGAAAGGAATGTACTGGAGTGGAATGGAATCAAAAGGAATGGAATTAAATGTAATGGAATTAAATGGAATGGAATGGAATGGAATCAAATGGAATTGAATCAAATGGAATGGAATCAAATGGAATGGAATCTAATGGAATGGACCGGAATTGACTAGACTGGAATGGAACCGCGTTGAAAGAAATGGAATTGAATGGAATTCAATGGAATGGAGTAGACTGGAATAGAATGGAATGGAAATGAATGGAAAGGAATGGAAAGGAATGGAATGGAATCAAAAGGAATGGGGTGGAATGGAATCGAAGGGAATGGAATAAAATGGAAAAGAATCTTGTGGAATGTATTGGAAAAGAATGGAGTTGACTTGAGAGCAATGGATTGGAAAGGAAAGGAATACATTGGAATGGAATGGACTCGAAATTAATGGGCTGTAATGGAATGGACTCAAATCAAATGGACTTGAATGTGTTGAAATCGAATGGAATAGAAAGGAATGGAGAGGACTTCATTGTGATAATCAGGAATGATATTGACTGGAATGGAATGGAAAAGAATGGAATAGACTCTATTGGAAAGGAATGGAATGAAGTGGAATATAATGGAAGGACTCGAATGTACTGTAAAAAATTGGAGTGAACTCCAGTGTAATGCAATTGAATGGAATGGAATTGAACGAAATGGAATCCAATGGAATGGACTGGGGTGCAATGGATTCGCATGGAATGGACTGGAATGGAATGGTCTCAAAAGGAACGGAACGGAACGGAACGGAAGGAATGGAATGGAATCGAATGGAATGGACCAGAATGGAATGGACCAGAATGGAATTGACTGGAATGTAATATACTCGAATGGAATGTATTGTAATGGAAAGGACACGAATGGTTTGGAATGAATGGACTAGACTGGAAAGTTCTCCCTGGAATGCTTTCCAACGGAAAGCAATCGAATGGAATCGAATTGAATGAAATGGAATCAAATGGAGTGGAATGGAATGGAAACGACTTGTAGGGAAAGCACTGCAGTGGAGTGGACTCGAATGGAATGGACTGGAAAGGAATGGACTCTAACGGGATGCACTCGAAAGGAATGCAATAGAAAGGAAAGGAATGGAATGGAATGGAATGGAATGGAATGGACTCGGAAAGAATGGAACAGAATGGAATGGTCTCGAATTAAATGCAAACAAATCACATGGAATCTAACGGAATTGTACTGAATGGAGTGGCATGGAATGGAATACACAGGAAAGGAATGCACTGCAATGGAATGAAATCAAATGGAACGGACTGGAATGGAATGGAATGGATTCAAAAAGAAACCAATCAAAAGGAGTGGAATGGAATGGAACGAAATGGAATGCACTAGAAAGGAATGGTCTAGAAAGGAACAGTCTCAAATAGAATGCAATGGAATGGAATGGAATGGAATGGATTGGAATCAAAAGGAATAGATTCGAATGGAATGGACTGGAATGGACTGGAATGGAAAGGAATGGAATGGAATGGAATGGCATGGAATCGAATGGAATGAACTTGGATGGAAGGCAATCAAATGGAATGGAATGGAATGGAATCAAATGAAATGGAATGGAATGGACTAGAAACAAACGGAATGGAATTTTATGGAATGCAATGGATTCGAATAGAAGGGAATCGAATGAAATAGAATGGAATTGAATGGAACGGAGTGGAATGGAATCGAATGGAATTGCATGGCAGGGAAAGGAATGGAATCGAATGGAATGGAATGCAATGGATTGTAATGAACTGGATAGAACAGAATGGAATGGAAGTAAATGGAATGGAATGGAATCAAATGCAATTGAATCAAATGGAATGCAATCAAATGGAATGGAATCTAATGGAATGGAACGGAATTGAGTAGACTGCAATGGAACGGTCTTGAATGAAATGGAATTGAATGTAATAGAATGGAATGGAGTAGAGCAGAATAGAATGGAATGGAAATGAATGGAAAGGAATGGAATGGAATCAAAAGGAATGGGATGGAATGGAATCGAAGGGAATGGAATAAAATGGAAAAGAATCTAGTGGAATGGAATGGAAAGGAATGTAGTTGATTCGAATGCAATGGATTGGAAAGGAAAGGAATACATTGGAATGGAATGGACTCGAAAATAATGGGCTGCAATGGAATGGACTCAAATCAAATGGACTTAAATGTGTTGGACTCGAATGGAATGGAAAGGAATGGATTGGACTTCATTGTGATAGACTGGAATGAAATTGACTGGAATGGAATAGAAAAGAATGGAAAAGACTCCATTGGAATGGAATGGAATGGAGTGGAATAGAATGGAAGGAATCGAATGTACTGGAAAAAATTGGAATGAACTCCAGTGTAATGCAATTGAATGGAATGGAATTGAACGAAATGGAATCCAATGGAATGGACTGGAGTGCAATGGATTCGCATGGAGTGGACTGGAATGGAATGGTCTCAAAAGGAACGGAACGGAACGGAATGGAAGGAATGGAATGGAATCGAATGGAATTTACCAGAATGGAATGGACCAGAATGGAACTGACTGGAATGTATTATACTCGAATGGAATGTATTGTAATGGAAAGGACACGAATGGTTTGGAATGAATGGACTAGACTGGAAAGTTCTCCCTGGAATGGTTTCCAACGGAAAGCAGTCGAATGGAATGGAATTGAACGAAATGGAATCAAATGGACTGGAATGGAATGGAAACGACTTGCAGGGAAAGCACTGCAGTGGAGTGGACTCGAATGGAATGGACTGGAAAGGAATGGACTCTAACGGAATGCACTCAAAAGGAATGCAATAGAAAGGAATGGAATGGAATGGAATGGAATGGAATGGAATGGAATGGAATGGAATGGAATGGAATGGACTCGGAAAGAATTGACCAGAAAGGAATGGTCTCGAATTAAACACCAACAAACACATGGAATCTAACGGAATTGTTTTGAATGGAATGGCATGGAATGGAACACAGGAAAGGAATGCACTGCAATGGAATGAACTCAAATGGAATGGAATGGATTCAAAAAGAAACCAATCAAAAGGAGTGGAATGGAATGGAATGAAATGGAATGCACTCGAAAGGAATGGTCTAGAATGGAACAGTCTCAAATAGAATGCAATCGAATGGAATGGAATAGAATGGAATTGAATCAAATGGAATAGATTCGAATGGAATGGACTGGAGTGGACTGGAATGGAAAGGAGTGGAATGGAATGGATTGGAATGGAATGGAATGGAATGGAATGGAATGGAATGGAATGCAATCGAATGGAATTGCATGGCAGTGAAAGGAATGGAATCGAATGGAATGGAATGCAATGGATTGTAATGAACTGGATAGAACATAATGGAATGGAAGTAAATGGAATGGAATGGAATGGAATGGAAAGGAATGGAATGTAATGGAATGGAATGGAATGGAATGGAATGGAATGGAATGGAAATGATTCTAATGGAATGGACTGCAATTGAGTGGAATCGTATGGAATGGACTGGACTGGAATGGAATGGATAGGAATGGGTTGGAATTGAATGGAATGGAATGAAAAGGACTCGAATGGAATGGAATTCAATCAAAAGTAATCAAATGGAATGCAATGGACCGGAAAGTAATGGGTTAGAATGGAATTTACTGGAGTGGAATGGAATCAAAAGTAATGGAATAAAAAGTAATGGAATTAAATGGAATGAAAAGGAATGGAATCAAATGGAATTGAATCAAATGGAATGGAATCTAATGGAATGGACCGGAATTGAGTAGACTGGAATGGAAAGGTCTTGAATCAAATGGAATTGAATGGAATAGAATGGAATGGAGTAGAGTGGAATAGAATGGAATGGAAATGAATGGAAAGGAATGGAAAGGAATGGAATGAAATCAAAAGGAATGGGATGGAATGGAATCAAAGGGAATGGCATAAAAAGGAAAAGAATCTAGTGGAATGGAATGGAAAAGAATGGAGTTGACTTGAGTGAAATGGATTGGAAAGGAAAGGAATACATTGGAATGGAATGGACTTGAAAATAATGGGCTGTGATGCAATGGACTCAAATCAAATGGACTTGAATGTGTAGGACTCGAATGGAATGGAAAGGAATGGAGAGGAATGCAATGGAATGGAATGGAATGGAATGGAATGGAATGGCCTGGAATCGAATGGAATGGAAACCATTGGAATGAACCTGAACGGAATGCAATCAAAGGGAATGGAATGGAATGGAATCAAATGAAATGGAATGGAATGGGCTAGAAACAAACGGAATGGAATTTTATAGAAGGCAATGGATTCGAATAGAAGCGAATCGAATGAAATAGAATGGAGTTGAATGGAATGGAGTGGAATGGAATCGAAGGGAATTGCATGGCAGGGAAATGAATGGAATTGAATGGAATGGAATGCAATGGATTGTAATGAACTGGATAGAATATGGAATGGAATGGAATGGAATGGAATGGAATGGAATGGAATGGAATGGAATGGAATGGAAAGGAATGGAATGGAATGGAATGGCATGGAACGGCAAGGAATCGAATGGAATGGACCCCATTGGAATGAACTTGAATGTAATGCAATCAAAGGGAATGGAACGGAATGGAATCAAATGAAATGGAATGGAATGGGCTAGAAACAAACGGAATGGAATTTTATAGAATGCAATGGATTCGAATAGAAGGGAATCGAATGAAATAGAATGGAATTGAATGGAATGGAGTGGAATGGAATCGAATGGAATTGCATGGCAGGGAAAGGAATGGAATCGAATGGAATGGAAGGCAATGGCTTGTAATGACATGGATAGAACATGGAATGGAATGGGATGGGATGGGATGGGATGGGATGGGATGGGATGGAATGGAATGGAATGGAATGGAATGGCATGGCATGGAATGGAATGGAATGGAATGGCATGGAATCCAAAGGAATGGACCCCTTTGGAATGAACTTGAATGGAATGCAATCAAAGGGAATGGAATTGAATGGAATCAAATGAAATGGAATGGAATGGGCTAGAAACAAACGGAATGGAATTTTATACAATGCAATGGATTAGAATAGAAGGGAATTGAATGAAATAGAATGGAATTGAATGGAATGGAGTGGAATGGAATCGAATGGAATTGCATGGCAGGCAAAGGAATGGAATCGAATGGAATGGAATGCAATGGATTGTAATGAACTGGATAGAACATGAATGGAATGGAATGGAATGGAATGGAATGGAATGGAATGGAATGGAATGGAATGGAAAGGATTGGAATGGAATGGAATGGAATGGTATGGAATGGAATGGAATGGAATGGAATGGCATGGATTCGAATGGTATGGAACGGAATGGAATGGAATGGAATGGCATGGAATCGAATGGAATGGACCCCATTGGCATGAACTTGAATGGAATGAAATCAAAGGGAATGGAATGGAATGGAATCAAATGAAATGGAATGGAATGTGTTAGAAACAAACGGAATGGAATTTTATAGAAAGCAATGGATTCGAATAGAAGGGAATCGAATGAAATAGAATGGAATTGAATGGAATGGAGTGGAATGGATTCGAATGGAATTGCATGGCTGGGAAAGGAATGGAATCGAATGGAATGGAATGCAATGGTTTGTAATGAACTGGATAGAACATGGAATAGAATGGAATGGAATGGAATGGAGTGGAATGGAATGGAATGGCATGGAATCGAATGGAATGGACCACATTGGAAAGAACTTGAATGGAATGCAGTCAAAGGGAATGGAATGGAATGGAATCAAATGAAATGGAATGGAATGGACTAGAAAAAAACGGAATGGAATTTCATAGAATGCAAGGGATACGAATAGAAGGGAATCAAATGAAATAGAATGGAGTTGAATGGAATGTAGTGGAATGGAATCGAATGGAATTGCATGGCAGGGAAAGGAATGGAATCGAATGGAATGGAATGCAATGGATTGTAATGAACTGGATAGAACATGGAATGGAATGAAATGGAATGCAATGGAATGGAATGGAATGGCATGGAATCGAACGGAATGGACCCCATTGGAATGAACTTGAATGGAATGCAATCAAAGGGAATGGAATGGAATGGAATGAAATGAAATGGAATGGAATGGGCTAGTAACAAACGGAATGGAAATTTATAGAATGCAATGGATTCGAGTAGAAGCGAATCGAATGAAATAGAATGGAATTGAATGGAATGGAGTGGAATGGAATCGAATTTAATTGCATGGCAGGGAAAGGAATGGAATCTAATGGAATGGAATGCAATGGATTGTAATGAACTGGATAGAACATGGAATGGAATGGGATGGGATGGGATGGGATGGGATGGGATGGGATGGGATGGGATGGGATGGTATGGGATTGGATGGGATGGGTTGGGAAGGGATGGGATGGGATGGAATGGAATGAAATGGAATGAAATGGAATGGAATGGCATGGAATGGAATGGCATGGAATCGAATGGAATGGACCCCATTGGAATGAACTTGAATGGAATGCAATCAAAGGGAATGGAAAGGAATGGAATCAAATGAAATGGAATGGAATGGGCTAGAAACAAACGGAATGGAATTTTATAGAAAGCAATGGATTCGAATAGAAGGGAATCGAATGAAATAGAATGGAATTGAATGGAATGGAGTGGAATGGAATCGAATGGAATTGCATGGCAGGGAAAGGAATGGAATCGAATGGAATGGAATTCAATGGATTGTAATGAACTGGATAGAACATGGAATGGAATGGAGTGGAATGGAATGGAACGGAGTGGAATGGAATGGAATGGAATGGAATGAAATCGAATGGCATGGAATCGAAAGGAATGGACCCCATTGGAGTGAACTTGAATGGAATGAAATCAAAGGGAATGGAATGGAATGGAATCAAATGAAATGGAATGGAATGGGCTAGCAACAAACGGAATGGAATTTTATAGAATGCAATGGATTCGAATAGAAGAGAATCGAATGAAATAGAATGGAGTTGAATGCAATGGAGTGGAATGGAATCGAATGGAATTCAATTGCAGGGAAAGCAATGGAATGGAATGGAATGGAATTCAATGGATTGTAATGAACTGGATAGAACATGGAATGGAATGGAATGGAATGGAATGGAATGGAATGGAATGGAATGGAATGGAATGGAATGGAATCGAATGGAATGGACCCCATTGGAATGAACTTGAATGGAATGCAATCAAAGGGAATTGAATGGAATGGAATCAAATGAAATGGAATGGAATGGGCTAGAACAAACGGAATGGAATTTTATAAAATGTAATGGATTCGAATAGAAGGGAATTGAATGAAATAGAATGGAATAGAATGGAATGGTGTGGAATGGAATCGAAAGGAATTGCATGGCAGGGAAAGGAATGGAAACGAATGGAATGGAATGCAATGGATTGTAATGAACTGGATAGAACATGGAATGGAATGGAGTGGAATGGAATGGATTGGAATGGAATGGAATGGAATGGAATGGAATGGAATGAAATGGAATGGCATGGAATCGAAAGGAATGGACCCCATTGGAGTGAACTTGAATGGAATGCAATCAAAGGTAATGGAAAGGAATGGAATCAAATGAAATGGAATGGAATGGTCTAGAAACAAACGGAATGGAATTTTATAGAATGCAATGGATTTGAATAGAAGGGAATCGAATGAAATAGAATGGAATTGAATGGAATGGAGTGGAATGAAATCGAATGGAATTCAATGGCAGGGAAAGGAATGGAATTGAATGGAATGGAATTCAATGGATTGTAATGAACTGGATAGAACATGGAATGGAATGGAATGGAATCGAATCGAATCGAATGGAATGGACACCATTGGAATGAACTTGAATTGAATGCAATCAAAGGGAATGGAATGGAATGGAATCAAATGAAATTGAAAGGAATGGACTGGAAACAAACGGAATGGAATTTAGTAGAATGCAATGGATTCGAATAGAAGGGAACCGAATGAAATAGAATGGAATTGAATGGAATGGAGTGGAATGGAATCGAATTTAATCGCATGGCAGGGAAAGGAATGGAATCGAATGGAATGGAATGCAATGGTTTGTAATGAACTGGATAGAACATGGAATGGAATGGGATCGAATGGGATGGAATGGGATTGGATGGGATTGGATGGGATGTGGTGGGATGGGATGGGATGGGATGGAATGGAATGGAATGGAATGGAATGGAATGGAATGGAATGAATGGAATGGCATAGAATGGAATGGAATGGAATGGCATGGAATCGAATGGAATGGACCCCATTGGAATGAACTTGAATGGAATGCAATCAAAGGGAATGGAATGGAATGGAATCAAATGAAATGTAATGGAATGGGCTAGAAACAAACAGAATGGAATTTTATAGAATGCAATGGATTCGAATAGAAGGGAATCGAATGAAATAGAATGGAATTGAATGGAATGGAGTGGAATGGAATCGAATGGAATTGCATGGCAGGGAAAGGAATGGAATCGAATGGAATGGAATGCAATGGATTGTAATGAACTGGATAGAACATGGACTGGAATGGAATGGAATGGAATGGAATGGAATGGAATGGAATGGCATGGAATCGAGTGGAATGGACCCCATTGGAATGAACTTGAATGGAATGCAAACAAAGTGAGTGGAATGGAATGGAATCCAATGAAATGGAATGGAATGGGCTAGAAACAAACGGAATGGAATTTTATAGAATGCAGTGGATTCGAATAGAAGGGAATCGAATGAAATAGAATGCAATTGAATGGAATGGAGTGGAATGGAAACGAATGGAATTGCATGGCAGGGAAAGGAATGGAATCGAATGAAATGGAATGCAATGGATTGTAATGAACTGGATAGAACATGGAATGGAATGGAGAGGAATGGAGTGGAATGGAATGGAATGGAATGGAATGAAATGGAATGGCATGGAATCGAAAGGAATGGAAGACATTGGAGTGAACTTGAATGGAATGCAATCAAAGGGAATGGAATGGAATGGAATCAAATGAAATGGAATGGAATGCGCTAGAAACAAACGGAATGGAATTTTATAGAATGCAATGGATTCGAATAGAAGGAAATCGAATGAAATAGTCTGGAATTGAATGGAATGGAGTGGAATGGAATCGAATGGAATTGGAAGGCAGGGAAAGGAATGGAATCAATGGAATGGAATGCAATGGATTGTAATGAAATGGATAGAATATGGAATGGGATGGAATGGAATGGAAGGGAATGGAATGGAATCGCATGGAATCGAATGGAATGGACACCATTGGAATGAACTTGAATGGAATGCAATCAAAGGGAATGGAAAGGAATGGAATCAAATGAAATGGAATGGAATGGGCTTGAAACAAACGGAATGGAATTTTATAGAAAGCAATGGATTCGAATAGAAGGGAATCGAATGAAATAGAATGGAATTGAATGGAATGGAGTGGAGTGGAGTCGAATGGAATTGCATGGCAGGGAAAGGAATGGAATCGAATGGAATGGAATGCAATGGATGGTAATGAACTGGATAGAATAATGAATGGAATGGGATGGGATGGGATGGGATGGGATGGTTTGGGATGGGATGGGATGGGATGGGACGCAATGGAATTGAATGGAATGGAATGGAATGGCTTGGAATGGAACGGAATGGAATGGAATTGAATGGAATCGAATGGAATGGACCCCATTGGAATGAACTTGAATGGAATGCAATCAAAGGGAATGGAATGGAATGGAATCAAATTAAATGGAATGGAATGGGTTAGAAACTAACTGAATGGAATTTAATAGAATGCAATGGATTCGAATACATGGGAACCGAATGAAATAGAATGGAATTTAATGGAATGGAGTGGAATGGAATCGAATGTAATTGCATGGCAGGGAAAGGAATGGAATCAATGGAATGGAATGCAGTGGATTGTAATGAACTGGATAGAACATGGAATGGGATGGAAAGGAATGGAAGGGAATGGAATGGAATTGCATGGAATCGAATGGAATGGATACCATTGGAATGAACTTGAATGGAATGCAATCAAAGGGAATTGAATGGAATGGAATCAAATGAAATGGAATGGAATGGGTAGAACAAACGGAGTGGAGTTTTATAGAATGTAATGGATTCGAATAGAAGGGAATTGAATGAAATAGAATGGAATAGAATGGAATGGAGTGGAATGGAATCAAATGGAATTGCATGGCAGGGAGAGGAATGGAATCGAATGGAATGGAATGCAATGGACTGTAATGAACTGGATAAAACATGGAATGGAATGGAGTGGAATGGAATGGAATGGAATGGAATGGAATTGAATGGAATGAAATGGGATGGCATGGAATCGAAAGGAATGGACCCCATTGGAGTGAACTTGAATGGAATGCAATCAAAGGGAATGGAATGGAATGGAATCAAATGAAATGGAATGGAATGGGCTAGAAACAAACGGAATGGAATTTTATAGAATGCAATGGATTCGAATAGAAGGGAATCAAATGAAATAGAATGGAATTGAATGGAATGGAGTGGAATGGAATCGCATGGAATTCAATGGCAGGGAAAGGAATGGAAACGAATGGAATGGAATTCAATGGATTGTAATGAACTGGATAGAACATGGAATGGAATGGAATGGAATGGAATGGAATCGAATCGAATCGAATGGAATGGACACCATTGGAATGAACTTGAATTGAATGCAATCAAAGGGAATGGAATGGAATGGAATCAAATGAAATTGAAAGGAATGGACATGAAACAAACGGAATGGAATTTAATAGAATGCAATGGATTCGAATAGAAGGGAACCGAATGAAATAGAATGGAATTGAATGGAATGGAGTGGAATGGAATCGAATTTAATCGCATGGCAGGGAAAGGAATGGAATCGAATGGAATGGAATGCAATGGTTTGTAATGAACTGGATAGAACATGGAATGGAATGGGATGGAATGGGATGGAATGGGATGGGATGGGATTGGATGGGATGTGGTGGGATGGGATGGGATGGGATGGAATGGAATGGAATGGAATGGAATGGAATGGAATGGAATGGAATTGAATGGATGGAATGGCATAGAATGGAATGGAATGGAATGGCATGGAATCGAATGGAATGGACCCCATTGGAATGAACTTGAATGGAATGCAATCAAAGGGAATGGAATGGAATGGAATCAAATGAAATGTAATGGAATGGGCTAGAAACAAACAGAATGGAATTTTATAGAATGCAATGGATTCGAATAGAAGGGAATCGAATGAAATAGAATGGAATTGAATGGAATGGAGTGGAATGGAATCGAATGGAATTGCATGGCAGGGAAAGGAATGGAATCGAATGGAATGGAATGCAATGGATTGTAATGAACTGGATAGAACATGGACTGGAATGGAATGGAATGGAATGGAATGGAATGGAATGGCATGGAATCGAGTGGAATGGACCCCATTGGAATGAACTTGAATGGAATGCAATCAAAGTGAGTGGAATGGAATGGAATCCAATGAAATGGAATGGAATGGGCTAGAAACAAACGGAATGGAATTTTATAGAATGCAGTGGATTCGAATAGAAGGGAATCGAATGAAATAGAATGCAATTGAATGGAATGGAGTGGAATGGAAACGAATGGAATTGCATGGCAGGGAAAGGAATGGAATCGAATGAAATGGAATGCAATGGATTGTAATGAACTGGATAGAACATGGAATGGAATGGAGAGGAATGGAATGGAATGGAATGGAATGGAATGGAATGAAATGGAATGGCATGGAATCGAAAGGAATGGAAGACATTGGAGTGAACTTGAATGGAATGCAATCAAAGGGAATGGAATGGAATGGAATCAAATGAAATGGAATGGAATGCGCTAGAAACAAACGGAATGGAATTTTATAGAATGCAATGGATTCTAATAGAAGGGAATCGAATGAAATAGTATGGAATTGAATGGAATGGAGTGGAATGGAATCGAATGGAATTGGAAGGCAGGGAAAGGAATGGAATCAATGGAATGGAATGCAATGGATTGTAATGAAATGGATAGAATATGGAATGGGATGGAATGGAATGGAAGGGAATGGAATGGAATGGCATGGAATCGAATGGAATGGACACCATTGGAATGAACTTGAATGGAATGCAATCAAAGGGAATGGAAAGGAATGGAATCAAATGAAATGGAATGGAATGGGCTGGAAACAAACGGAATGGAATTTTATAGAAAGCAATGGATTCGAATAGTAGGGAATCGAATGAAATAGAATGGAATTGAATGGAATGGAGTGGAGTGGAGTCGAATGGAATTGCATGGCAGGGAAAGGAATGGAATCGAATGGAATGGAATGCAATGGATGGTAATGAACTGGATAGAATAATGAATGGAATGGGATGGGATGGGATGGGATGGGATGGTTTGGGATGGGATGGGATGGGATGGGACGCAATGGAATTGAATGGAATGGAATGGAATGGCTTGGAATGGAATGGAATGGAATGGAATTGAATGGAATCGAATGGAATGGACCCCATTGGAATGAACTTGAATGGAATGCAATCAAAGGGAATGGAATGGAATGAAATCAAATTAAATGGAATGGAATGGGTTAGAAACTAACTGAATGGAATTTAATAGAATGCAATGGATTCGAATACATGGGAACCGAATGAAATAGAATGGAATTTAATGAAATGGAGTGGAATGGAATCGAATGTAATTGCATGGCAGGGAAAGGAATGGAATCAATGGAATGGAATGCAGTGGATTGTAATGAACTGGATAGAACATGGAATGGGATGGAAAGGAATGGAAGGGAATGGAATGGAATTGCATGGAATCGAATGGAATGGATACCATTGGAATGAACTTGAATGGAATGCAATCAAAGGGAATTGAATGGAATGGAATCAAATGAAATGGAATGGAATGGGTAGAACAAACGGAGTGGAGTTTTATAGAATGTAATGGATTCGAATAGAAGGGAATTGAATGAAATAGAATGGAATAGAATGGAATGGAGTGGAATGGAATCGAATGGAATTGCATGGCAGGGAGAGGAATGGAATCGAATGGAATGGAATGCAATGGACTGTAATGAACTGGATAAAACATGGAATGGAATGGAGTGGAATGGAATGGAATGGAATGGAATGGAATTGAATGGAATGAAATGGGATGGCATGGAATCGAAAGGAATGGACCCCATTGGAGTGAACTTGAATGGAATGCAATCAAAGGGAATGGAATGGAATGGAATCAAATGAAATGGAATGGAATGGGCTAGAAACAAACGGAATGGAATTTTATAGAATGCAATGGATTCGAATAGAAGGGAATCAAATGAAATAGAATGGAATTGAATGGAATGGAGTGGAATGGAATCGCATGGAATTCAATGGCAGGGAAAGGAATGGAAACGAATGGAATGGAATTCAATGGATTGTAATGAACTGGAAAGAACATGGAATGGAATGGAATGGAATGGAATGGAATGGAATCGAATGGAATGGACCCCATTGGAATGAACTTGAATGGAATGCAATCAAAGGGAATGGAATCAATGGAATCAAATGAAATGGAAAGGAATGGCCTAGAAACAAACGGAATGGAATTTAATAGAATGCAATGGCTTCGAATAGAAGGGAACCGAATGAAATAGAATGAAATTGAATGGAATGGAGTGGAATGGAATCGAATGGAATTGCAAGACAGGGAAAGGAATGGAATCGAATGGAATGGAATGCAATGGATTGTAATGAACTGGATAGAACATGGAATGGAATGGGATGGAATGGGATGGGATGGGATGGGATGGGATTGGATGGGATGTGTTGGGATGGGATGGGATGGGATGGGATGGGATGGGATGGAATGGAATTGAATGGAATGGAATGGAATGGAATGGATGGAATGGCATGGAATGGAATGGAATGGAATGGCATGGAATCGAATGGAATGGACCCCATTGGAATGAACTTGAATGGAATGCAATCAAAGGGAATGGAATGGAATGGAATCAAATGAAATGGAATGGAATGGGCTAGAAACAAACGGAATGGAATTTTATAGAATGCAATGGATTCGAATAGACGGGAATCGAATGAAATAGAATGGAAATGAATGGAATGGAGTGGAATGGAATCGAATGGAATTGCATGGCAGTGAAATTAATGGAATCAATGGAAGGAATGCAATGGATTGTAATGAACTGGATAGAACATGGAACGGGATGGAATGGAATGGAAGGTAATGGAATGGAATGGCATGGAATCGAATGGAATGGACACCATTGGAATGAACTTGAATGGAATGTTATCAAAGGGAATTGAATGGAATGGAATCAAATCAAATGGAATGGAATGGGTAGAACAAACGGAATGGAATTTTATAGAATTTAATGGACTCGAATAGAAGGGAATTGAATGAAATAGAATGGAATAGAATGGAATGGAGTGGAATGGAATCGAATGGAATTGCATGGCAGGGAAAGGAATGGAATCGAATGGAATGGAATGCAATGGTATGTGAAGAACTGGATAGAACATGGAATGGAATGGAGTGGAATGGAATGGAATGGAATGGAATGGAATGGAATGGAATGGAATGAAATGGAATGGCATGGAATCGAATGGAATGGACCCCATTGGAGTGAACTTGAATGGAATGCAATCAAAGGGAATGGAATGGAATGGAATCAAATGAAATGGAATGGAATGGGCTAGAAACAAACGGAATGGAATTTTATAGAATGCAATGGATTCGAATAGACGGGAATCGAATGAAATAGAATGGAATTGAATGGAATGGAGTGGAATGGAATCGAATGGAATTGCATGGCAGGGAAATTAATGGAATCAATGGAATGGAATTCAATGGATTGTAATGAACTGGATAGAACATGGAACGGGATGGAATGGAATGGAACGTAATGGAATGGAATGGCATGGAATCGAATGGAATGGACACCATTGGAATGAACTTGAATGGAATGCTATCAAAGGGAATTGAATGGAATGGAATCAAATCAAATGGAATGGAATGGGTAGAACAAACGGAATGGAATTTTATAGAATGCAATGGATACGAATAGAAGGGTATCGAATGAAATAGAATGGAATTGAATGGAATGGAGTGGAATGGAATCGAATGGAATTCAATGGCAAGGAAAGGAATGGAATCGAATGGAATGGAATTCAATGGATTGTAATGAACTGGATAGAACATGGAATGGAATGGAATGGAATGGAATGGAATGGAATGGAATGGAATGGAATCAAATGGAATGGACACCATTGGAATGAACTTCAATGGAATGCAATCAAAGGGAATGGAATGGAATGGAATCAAACGAAATGGAAAAGAATGGACTAGAATCAAACGGAATGGAATTTAATAGAAAGCAATGTAATCGAATAGAAGGGAACCGAATGAAATAGAATGGAATTGAATGGAATGGAGTGGAATGGAATCGAAAGGAATTGCATGGCAGGGAAAGGAATGGAATCGAATGGAATGGAATGCAATGGATTGTATTGAACTGGATAGAACATGGAATGGAATGAAATGGAATGGAATGGAATGGAATGCAATGGAATGGAATGGCATGGAATCGAATGGAATGGACCCCATTGGAATGAACTTGAATGGAATGCAATCAAAGGGAATGGAATGGAATGGAATCAAATGAAATGGAATGGAAGGGCTAGAAACTAACGGAATGGAAATTTATAGAATGCAATGGATTCCAGTAGAAGCGAATCGAATGAAATTGAATGGAATTGAATGGAATGGAGTGGAATGGAATCGAATTTAATTTCATGGCAGGGAAAGGAATGGAATCGAATGGAATGGAATGCAATGGATTCCAATCAACTGGATAGAACATGGAATGGAATGGGATGGAATGGGATGGGATGGGATGGGATGGGATTGGATGGGATGGGTTGGGATGGGATGGGATGGGATGGAATGGAATGGAATGGAATGGATGGAATGGCACAGAATGGAATGGAATGGAATGGCATGGAATCGAATGGAATGGACCCCATTGGAATGAATTGAATGGAATGCAATCAAAGGGAATGGAATGGAATGGAATCAAATGAAATGGAATGGAATGGGCTAGAAACAAACGGAATGGAATTTTATAGAATGCAATGGATTCGAATAGAAGTTAATCGAATGAAATAGAATGGAATTGAACGCAATGGAGTGGAATGGAATCGAATGGAATTGCATGGCAGGGAAAGGAATGGAATCGAATAGAATGCAATGCAATGGATTGTAATGAACTGGATAGAACATGGACTGGAATGGAATGGAATGGAATGGAATGGAATGGAATGGAATGGAATGGAATGGAATCGAGTGGAATGGACCCCATTGGAATGAACTTGAATGAAATGCAATCAAAGGGAATGGAATGGAATGGAATCCAATGAAATGGAATGGAATGGGCTAGAAACAAACGGAATGGAATTTTATAGAATGCAATGGATTCGAATAGTAGGGAATCGAATGAAATAGAATGGAATTGAATGGAATGGAGTGGAATGGAATCGAATGGAATTGCATGGCAGGGAAAGGAATGGAATCGAATGGAATGTAATGCAATGGATTGTAATCAACTGGATAGAACTTGGAATGGAAAGGATTGGAATGGAATGAAATGGAATGGAATGGAATGGAATGGAATGGAATGGAATGGAATCGAATGGAATGAACCCCATTGGCGTGAACTTGAATGGAATGCAAACAAAGGGAATGGAATGGAATGGAATCAAATGAAATGGAATGGAATGGGCTAGAAACAAACGGAATGGAATTTTATAGAATGCAACGGATTCGAATAGAAGGGAATCGAATGAAATAGTATGGAATTGAATGGAATGGAATGGAATGGAATGGAATGGAATGGAATTGCATAGCAGGGAAAGGAATGGAATCGAATGGAATGGAATCCAATGGATTGTAATGAACTGGATAGAACATGGAATGGAATGGAATTGAATGGAATGGAATGGAATGGCATGGAATCGAAAGGAATGGACCCCATTGGAATGTACTTGAAAGGAATGCAATCAAAGGGAATGGAATGGAATGGAATCAAAAGGAATGGAATGGAATGGGCTACAAACAAACAGAATGGAATTTTGTAGAATGGAATGGATTCGAAAAGAAGGGAATCGAATGAAATAGAATGGAATTGAAAGGAATGGAGTGGAATGGAGTCGAATGGATTTGCATGGCAGGGAAAGGAATGGAATCGAACGGAATGGAATGCAATGGATTGTTATGAACTGGATAGAACATGGAATGGAATGAAATGGAATGGAACGGAATGGAATGGAATGGAATGGAATGAAATGGAACGGAATGGAATGGTATGGAATCGAATGGAATTGACCCCATTGGAATGAACTTGATATGGAATGCAATCAAAGGGAATGGAATGGAATGGAATCAAATGAAATGGATTGGAATGGGCTAGAACAAACGGAATGGAATTTTATAGAATGCAATGGATTCGAATTGAAGTTAATCGAATGAAATATAATGGAATTGAATGGAATGGAGTGGAATGGAATCGAACGGAATTGCATGGCAGGGAAAGGAATGGAATCGAATGGAATGGAATGCAATGGATTGTAATGAACTGGATAGAACACGGAATGGAATGGCATGGAATTGAATGGAATGGAATCGAACGGAATGGAATGGAATGGCATGGAATCGAATGGAATGGACCCCATTGGAATGAACTTGAATGGAATGCAATCAAAGGGAATGGAATGGAATGGAATCAAATGAAATGGAATGGAATGGGCTAGAAACAAACGGAATGGAATTTTATACAAAGCAATGGATTCGAATAGAAGGGAATCCAATGAAATAGAATGGAATTGAATGGAATGGAGTGGAATGGAATCGAATGGAATTTCATGGGAGGGAAAGGAATGGAATTGAATGGAATGGAATGCAATGGATGGTAATGAACTGGATAGAATAAGGAATGGAATGGGATGGGATGGGATGGGATGGGATGGTTTGGGATGGGATGGGATGGGAGGGGACGGAATGGAATTGAATGGAATGGAATGGAATGGCATGGAATGGAATGGAATGGAATTGAATGGAATCGAATGGAATGGACCCCATTGGAATGAACTTGAATGGAATGCAATAAAAGGGAATGCATTGGAAAGGAAACAAATGAAATGGAATGGAATGGGCTAGAAACAAACGGAATGGAATTTTATAGAATGCAATGGATTCGAATAGAAGGGAATCGAATGAAATAGAATGGAATTCAACGGAATGGAGTGGAATGGAATTGAAAGGATTTCTAAGCAGGGAAAGGAACGGCATCAAATGGAATGGAATGCAATGGACTGTAATGAACTGTATAGAACGTGGAATGGAATGGAATAGAATGGAATGGAATGGAAAGGAATGGAATGGAATGGAATGGAATCGAATGGAAATGACCCCACTGGAATGAACTTGAATGGAATGCAATCAAAGGGAATGGAATGGAATGGAATCAAATGAAATGTAATGGAATGGGATAGAAACAAACGGAGTGGAATTATATAGAAAGCAATAGAGACGAATAGAAGGGAATCGAATGAAATAGAATGGAAATGAATGGAATGGAGTGGAATGGAATCGAATGGAATTGCATGGCAGGGAAAGGAATGGAATCGAATGGAATGGAATGCAATGGATTGTAATGAACTGGATAGAACATGGAATGGAATGGAATGGAATGGAATGGAATGGAATGGAATGGAACGGAATGGAATGTAATGGAATCAAATGAAATGGAATGGAATGGGCTAGAAACAAACGGAATGGAATTTTATAGAATGCAATGGATTCGAATAGAAGGGAATTGAATGTAATATAATGGAATTGAATGGAATGGAGTGGAATGGAATCGAATGGAATTGCATGGCAGGGAAAGGAATGGAATCGAATGGAATAGAATGCAATGGATTGTAATGAACTGGATAGAACACGGAATGGAATGGAATGGAATGGAATGGAATGGAATGGAATGGAATGGAATGGAATGGAATGGAATGCAATGGAATGGCATGGAATCGAATGGAATGGACCCCATTGGAATGAACTTGAATGGAATGCAATCAAAGAGAATGGAATGGAATGGAATCAAATGGAATGGAATGGAATGGGCTAGAGACAAACGGAATGGAATTTTATAGAATGCAATGGATTCGAATAGAAGGGAATCGAATGAAATAGAATGGAATTGAATGGAATGGAGTGGAACGGAATCGAATGGAATTGCATGGCAGGGAAAGGAATGGAATCGAATGGAGTGTAATGCAATGGACTGTAATGAACTGGATAGAACACGGAATGGAATGGAATGGAATGGAATGGAATGGAATGGAATGGAATGGAATGGAATGCAATGGAATGGCATGGAATCGAATGGAATGGACCCCATTGGAATGAACTTGAATGGAATGCAATCAAAGAGAATGGAATGGAATGGAATCAAATGGAATGGAATGGAATGGGCTAGAGACAAACGGAATGGAATTTTATAGAATGCAATGGATTCGAATAGAAGGGAATCGAATGAAATAGAATGGAATTGAATGGAATGGAGTGGAACGGAATCGAATGGAATTGCATGGCAGGGAAAGGAATGGAATCGAATGGAGTGTAATGCAATGGACTGTAATGAACTGGATAGAACATGGAATGGAAAGGAATAGAATGGAATGGAATGGAAAGGAATGGAATTGAATGGAATGGAATCGAATTGAATGGACACCATTGGAATGAACTTGACTGGAATGCAATCAAAGGGTATGGAATGGAATGGAATGAAATGAAATGGAATGGAATGGGCTAGAAACAAACGGAATGTAATTTTATAGAAAGCAATGAATTCGAATAGAAGGGAATCAAATGAAATAGAATGGAATTGAATGGAATAGAGTGGAATGGAATTGAATGGAATTGCATGGCAGGGAAAGGAATGGAATCGAATAGAATGGAATTCAATGGATTGTAATGAACTGGATTGAACATGGAATGGACTGGAATGGAATGGAATGGAAAGGAATGGAATGGAATGGCACGGAATCGAATGGAAAGGACCCCATTGGAATGAACTTGAATGGAATGCAATCAAAGGGAATGGAATGGAATGGAATCAAATGAAATGTAATGGAATGGGCTATAAAAAAACGGAATGGAAATTTATGGAATGCAATGGATTCGAATAGAAGCGAATCGAGTGAAACAGAATGGAATTGAATGGAATGGAGTGGAATGGAATCGAATTTTATTGCATGGCAGGGAAAGGAATGGAATCGAATGGAATGGAATGCAATGAATTGTAATGAACTGGATAGAACATGGAATGGAATGCGATTGGATGGGATGGGATGGGATGGGATGGGATGGGATGGGATGGGATTGGATGGGATGTGTTGGGATGGGATGGGATGGGAGTGGATGGGATGGAATGGAATGGAATGGAATGGAATGGAATGGAATGGATGGAATGGCATGGAATGGAATGGAATGGAATGGAATGGAATCGAACGGAATGGACCCCATTGGAATCAACATGAATGGAATGCAATGATAGGAAATGGAATGTAATGGAATCAAATGAAATGGAATGGAATGGGCTAGAAACAAACGGATTGGAATTTTATAGATTGCAATGGATTCGAATAGAAGGGAATCGAATGAAATAGAATGGAATTGAATGGAATGGAGTGGAATGGAATTGAATCGAATTGCATGGCAGGGAAAGGAATGGAATCGAATGGAATGGAATGCAATGGATTGTAATGAACTGGATAGAACATGGAATGGAATGGGATGTGATGGGATGGGATGGGATGGGATGAGATTGGATGGGATGCGTTGGGAAGGGATGGGATGGGATGGGATGGAATGGAATGGAATGGAATGAAATGGAATGGAATGGAATGGAATTTAATGGAATGGAATGGAATGGAATGGCATGGAATGGAATGGCATGGAATCGAATCGAATGGACCCCATTGGAATGAACTTGAATGGAATGCAATCAAAGGCAATGGAATGGAATGGAATCAAATGAAATGGAATGGAATGGGCTAGAAACAAACGGAATGGAATTTTATAGAATGCAATGGATTCGAATAGAAGGGAATCGAATGAAATAGAGTGGAATTGAATGGAATGGAGTGGAATGGAATCGAATGGAATTGCATGGCAGGGAAAGGAATGGAATCGAATGGAGTGGAATGCAATGGACTGTAATGAACTGGATAGAACATGGTATGGAATGGAATAGAATGGAATGGAATGGAAAGGAAAGGAATGGAATGGAATGGAATCGAAAGGAATGGACCCCATTGGAATGAACTTGACTGGAATGCAATCAAAGGGTATGGAATGGAATGGAATCAAATGAAATGGAATGGAATGGGCTAGAAACAAACGGAATGTAATTTTATAGAAAGCAATGAATTCGAATAGAAGGGAATCAAATGAAATAGAATGGAATTGAATGGAATGGAGTGGAATGGAATTGAATGGAATTGCATGGCAGGGAAAGGAATGGAATCGAATAGAATGGAATTCAATGGATTGTAATGAACTGGATAGAACATGGAATGTAATGGAATGGAAAGAATGGAATGGAATGCCACGGAATCGAATGGAATGGACCCCATTGGAATGAACTTGAATGGAATGCAATCAAAGGGAATGGAATGGAATGGAATGGAATCAAATGAAATGTAATGGAATGGGCTATAAACAAACGGAATGGAAATTTATAGAATGCAATGGATTCGAATAGAAGCGAATCGAATGAAAGAGAATGGAATTGAATGGAATGGAGTGGAATGGAATCGAATTTTATTGCATGGCAGGGAAAGGAATGGAATCGAATGGAATGGAATGCAATGGATTGTAATGAACTGGATAGAACATGGAATGGAACGGAGTGGAATGGAATGGAATGGAATGGAATGGAAAGGAAAGGAATGGAATGGAATTTAATGGAATGGAATGGAATGGAATGGAATGGAATGGACCCCATTGGAATGAACTTGAATGGAATGCAATCAAAGAGAATGGAATGGAATGGAATCAAATGAAATGGAAAGGAATGGACTAGAAACAAACGGAGTGGAATTTAATAGAATGCAATTGATTCGAATAGAAGTTAACCGAATGAAATAGAATGGAATTGAATGGAATGGAGTGGAATGGAATCGAATGGAATTGCATGGCAGGGAAAGGAATGGAATCGAATGGAATGGAATGCAATGGATTGTAATGAATTGGGTAGAACATGGAATGGAATGAAATGGAATGGAATTGAATGGAATGCAATGGAATGGAATGGCATGTAATCGAATAGAATGAACCCCATTGGAATGAACTTGAATGGAATGCAATCAAAGGGAATGGAATGGAATGGAATCAAATCAAATGGAATGGAATTGGATAGAAACAATCGAAATGGAATTTTATGGAATGCAATGGATTCGAATAGAAGGGAATCGAATGAAATAGAATGGAATTGAATGGAATGGAGTGGAATGGAATCGAATGGAATTGCATGGCAGGGAAAGGAATGGAATCGAATGGAATGGAATGCAATGGATTGTAATGAACTGGATAGAACATAATGGAATGGAAGTAAATGGAATGGAATGGAATGGAATGGAAATGATTCTAATGGAATGGACTGCAATTGAGTGGAATCGTATGGAATGGACAGGACTGGAAAGGAATGGATTGGAATGCAATGGATTGGAATGGAATGCAATGGAATGGAATGGAATGAAAAGGACTCGCATGGAATGGAATTCAATCAAAAGTAATCAAATGGAATGCAATGGATCGGAAAGTAATGGATTAGAATGGAATGTACTGGAGTGGAATGGAATCAAAAGGAATGGAATTAAATGTAATGGAATTAAATGGAAAGGAATGGAATGGAATGGAATCACATGGAATTGAATAAAATGGAATGGAATCAAATGGAATGGAATCTAATCGAATGGACTGGAATTGAGTAGACTGGAATGGAACGGTCTTGAATGAAATGGAATTGAATGGAATTGAATGGAATGGAGTAGAGTGGAATAGAATGGAATGGAAATGAATGGAAAGGAATGGAAAGGAATGGACTGGAATTGAAAGGAAAAGGATGGAATGGAATCGAAGGGAATGGAATAAAATGGAAAAGTATCTAGTGGAATGCATTGGAAAGGAATGGCGTTGATTTGAATGAAATGGATTGGAAAGGAAAGGAATACATTGGAATGGAATGGACTCGAAAATAATGGGCTGTAATGGAATGGACTAAAATCAAATGGACATTAATGTGTTGGACTCGAATGGAATGGAAAGCAATGGAGTGGACTTCATTGTAATAGACTGGAATGAAATTGACTGGAATGGAATTGAAAAGAATGGAATAGACTCTATTGGAACGGAATGGAAAGGAATGGAGTGGAATAGAATGGAAGGAATCGAATGTACTGTAAAAAATTGTAATGAACTCCAGTGTAATGCAATTGAATGGAATGGAATTGAACGAAATGGAATCCAATGGAATGGACTGGAGTGCAATGGATTCGAATGGAATGGACTGGAATGGAATGGTCTCAAATGGAACGGAACGGAACGGAATGGAACGGAATGGAACGGAATGGAACGGAATGGAACGGAACGGAAGAAATGAAATGGAATCGAATGGAATGGACCAGAATGGAATGGACCAGAATGGAATTGACTGGAATGTAGTATACTCGAATGCAATGTCTTGTAATGGAAAGGACACGAATGATTTGGAATGAATGGACCAGACGGGAAAGTTCTCCCTGGAATGTTTTCCAACGGAAAGCAATCGAATGGAATGGAATTGAACGAAATGGAATCAAACGGAGTGGAATGGAATGGAAACGACTTGTAGGGAAATCACTGCGGTGGAGTGGAATCGAATGGAATGGACTGGAAAGGAATGGACTCTAACGGAATGTACTCGAAACTAATGCAATAGAAAGGAACGGAATGGAATGGAATTGAATGGAATGGACTCGGAAAGAATGGACCAGAATGGAATGGTCTCGAATAAAACGCAAACAAAGCACATGGAATCTAACGGAATTGTATTGAATGGAGTGGCATGGAATGGAATACACAGGAAAGGAATGAACTCAAATGGAACGGACTGGAAAGGAATGGAATGGATTCAAAAAGAAACCAATGAAAAGGAGTGGAATGGAATGGAATGAAATGGAATGCACTCGAAAGGAATGGTCTAGAATGGAACAGTCTCAAATAGAATGCAATCGAATGGAATGGAATTGAATGGAATGGAATCAAATGGAATAGATTCGAATGGAATGGACTGGAATGGACTGGAATGGAAAGGAATGGAATGGAATGGAATGGAATGGAATAGAATGGAATGGAATGGAATGTAAAGGAATGGAAAGGCATGGAATTGAATGAAATGGACCCCATTGGAATGAACTTGAATGGAAAGCAATCAAAGGGAAAGAATTGAATGGAATCAAATGAATTGGAATGGAATGGATTAGAAACAAACGGAATGGAATTTTATGGAATGCAATGGATTCGAACAGCAGGGAATCGAATGAAATAGAATCGAATTGAATGGAATAGAGTGGAACGGAATCGAATGGAATTGCATGGCAGGGAAAGGAATGGAATCGATTGGAATGGAATGCAATGGATTGCAATGAACTGGATAGAACAAAATGGAATAGAAATAAATGGAATGGAATGGAATGGAATGCAATGGAATGGAATAGAATGCAATGGAATGGAATGGAATGGAATGGAATGGAATGGAAATGATTCTAATGGAATGGACTGCAATTGAGTGGAATCGTATGCAATGGACTGGACTGGAATGCGATGGATTGGAATGGAATGGAATGGAATGGAATGGAATAGAATGGAATGGAATGGAATGGAATGAAAAGGACTCGAATTGAATGGAGTTTAATCAAAAGTAATCAAATGGAATGCAATGGACCGGAAAGTAATGGATTAGAAAGGAATGTACTGGAGTGGAATGGAATCAAAAGGAATGGAATTAAATGTAATGGAATTAAATGGAATGGAATGGAATGGAATCAAATGGAATTGAATCAAACGAATTGGAATCAAATGGAATGGAATCTAATGGAATGGACCGGAATTGACTAGACTGGAATGGAACCGCGTTGAAAGAAATGGAATTGAATGGAATTCAATGGAATGGAGTAGACTGGAATAGAATGGAATGGAAATGAATGGAAAGGAATGGAAAGGAATGGAATGGAATCAAAAGGAATGGGGTGGAATGGAATCGAAGGGAATTTAATAAAATGGAAAAGAATCTTGTGGAATGTATTGGAAAAGAATGGAGTTGACTTGAGAGCAATGGATTGGAAAGGAAAGGAATACATTGGAATGGAATGGACTCGAAATTAATGGGCTGTAATGGAATGGACTCAAATCAAATGGACTTGAATGTGTTGAAATCGAATGGAATAGAAAGGAATGGAGAGGACTTCATTGTGATAATCAGGAATGATATTGACTGGAATGGAATGGAAAAGAATGGAATAGACTCTATTGGAAAGGAATGGAATGAAGTGGAATATAATGGAAGGACTCGAATGTACTGTAAAAAATTGGAGTGAACTCCAGTGTAATGCAATTGAATGGAATGGAATTGAACGAAATGGAATCCAATGGAATGGACTGGGGTGCAATGGATTCGCATGGAATGGACTGGAATGGAATGGTCTCAAAAGGAACGGAATGGAACGGAACGGAAGGAATGGAATGGAATCGAATGGAATGGACCAGAATGGAATGGACCAGAATGGAATTGACTGGAATGTAATATACTCGAATGGAATGTATTGTAATGGAAAGGACACGAATGGTTTGGAATGAATGGACTAGACTGGAAAGTTCTCCCTGGAATGCTTTCCAACGGAAAGCAATCGAATGGAATCGAATTGAATGAAATGGAATCAAATGGAGTGGAATGGAATGGAAACGACTTGTAGGGAAAGCACTGCAGTGGAGTGGACTCGAATGGAATGGACTGGAAAGGAATGGACTCTAACGGAATGCACTCGAAAGGAATGCAATAGAAAGGAAAGGAATGGAATGGAATGGAATGGAATGGAATGGAATGGACTCGGAAAGAATGGAACAGAATGGAATGGTCTCGAATTAAATGCAAACAAATCACATGGAATCTAACGGAATTGTACTGAATGGAGTGGCATGGAAAGGAATACACAGGAAAGGAATGCACTGCAATGGAATGAAATCAAATGGAACGGACTGGAATGGAATGGACTGGATTCAAAAAGAAACCAATCAAAAGGAGTGGAATGGAATGGAACGAAAAGGAATGCACTAGAAAGGAATGGTCTAGAAAGGAACAGTCTCAAATAGAATGCAATGGAATGAAATGGAATGGAATGGATTGGAATCAAAAGGAATAGATTCGAATGGAATGGACTGGAATGGACTGGAATGGAAAGGAATGGAATGGAATGGAATGGCATGGAATCGAATGGAATGGAACCCATTGGAATGAACTTGGATGGAAGGCAATCAAATGGAATGGAATGGAATGGAATCAAATGAAATGGAATGGAATGGACTAGAAACAAACGGAATGTAATTTTATGGAATGCAATGGATTCGAATAGAAGGGAATCGAATGAAATAGAATGGAATTGAATGGAACGGAGTGGAATGGAATCGAATGGAATTGCATGGCAGGGAAAGGAATGGAATCGAATGGAATGGAATGCAATGGATTGTAATGAACTGGATAGAACAGAATGGAATGGAAGTAAATGGAATGGAATGGAATCAAATGCAATTGAATCAAATGGAATGCAATCAAATGGAATGGAATCTAATGGAATGGAACGGAATTGAGTAGACTGCAATGGAACGGTCTTGAATGAAATGGAATTGAATGTAATAGAATGGAATGGAGTAGAGCAGAATAGAATGGAATGGAAATGAATGGAAAGGAATGGAATGGAATCAAAAGGAATGGGATGGAATGGAATCGAAGGGAATGGAATAAAATGGAAAAGAATCTAGTGGTATGGAATGGAAAGGAACGTAGTTGATTCGAATGCAATGGATTGGAAAGGAAAGGAATACATTGGAATGGAATGGACTCGAAAATAATGGGCTGCAATGGAATGGACTCAAATCAAATGGACTTAAATGTGTTGGACTCGAATGGAATGGAAAGGAATGGATTGGACTTCATTGTGATAGACTGGAATGAAATTGACTGGAATGGAATAGAAAAGAATGGAAAAGACTCCATTGGAATGGAATGGAATGGAGTGGAATAGAATGGAAGGACTCGAATGTACTGGAAAAAATTGGTATGAACTCCAGAGTAATGCAATTGAAATGAATGGAATTGAATGAAGTGGAATCCAATGGAATGGACTGGAGTACAATGGATTCAAATGGCATGGAATGGAATGGCATGGCATGGCATGGACTGGAAAGGCATGGCATGGCATGGCTTGGCATGGCATGGCATGGCATGTGACGGGAAGGGATGGGATGGGATGGGATGGGATGGAATGGCATGGAATGGAACGGAATGGAACGGAACGGAACGGAACGGAACGGAAGGAATGGAATGGAATCGAATGGAATGGACCAGAATGGAATGGAGCAGAATGGAATTGACTGGAATGTAATATACTCGAATGGAATGTATTGTAATGGAAAGAACACGAACGGTTTGGAATGAATGAACTAGACTGGAAAGTTCACCCTGGAATGGTTTCCAACGGAAAGCAATCGAATGGAATGGAATTGAACGAAATGGAATCAAATGGAGTGGAATGGAATGGAAACGACTTGTAGGGAAAGCAATGTAGTGGAGTGGACTCGAATGGAATGGACTGGAAAGGAATGGACTCTAACGGAATGCACTCGAAAGGAATGCAATAGAAAGGAACGGAAGGGAATGGAATGGAATGGAATGGAATGGAATGGAATGGACTCACAAAGAATGGACCAGAATGGAATGGTCTCAAATTAAACGCAAACAAAGGACATGGAATCTAACGGAATTGTATTGAATGGAGTGGCTTGGAATCGAATACACAGGAAAGGAATGCACTGCAATGGAATGAACTCAAATGGAACGGACTGGAAAGGAATGGAATGGATTCAAAAAGAAACCAATCAAAAGGAGTGGAATGGAAAGGAATGAAATGGAATGTACTCGAAAGGAATGGTCTAGAATGGAACAGTCTCTAATAGAATGCAATCGAATGGAATGGAATGGAATGGAATCAAATGGAATAGATTCGAATGGAATGGACTGGAATGGACTGGAATGGAAAGGAATGGAATGGAATGGAATGGAATGGAATGGAATGGAATGGAATGGAATGGAATGGAATGGAATGGAAATGATTCTAATGGAATGGACTGCAATTGGGAGGAATCGTATGGAATGGACTGGACTGGAATGGAATGGATTGGAATGGAATGGATTGGAATGGAATGGAATGGATTGGAATGTAATGGAATGGAATGGAATGGAATGAAAAGGACTCGAATGGAATGGAATTCAATCAAAAGTAATCAAATGGAATGCAATGGACCGGAAAGTAATGGATTAGAATGGAATGTACTGGAGTGGAATGGAATCATAAGCAATGGAATTAAATGTAATGGAATTAAATGGAATGGAATGGAATCAAATGGAATTGAATCAAATGGAATGGAATCAAATGGAATGGAATCTAATGGAATGGACTGGAATTGAGTAGACTGGAATGGAACGGTCTTGAATGAAATGGAATTGAATGGAATAGAATGGAATGGAGTAGAGTGGAATAGAATGGAATGGAAATGAATGGCAAGGAATGGAAAGGAATGGAATGGAATCAAAAGGAATGCGATGGAATGGAATCGAAGGGAATGGAATAAAATGGAAAAGAATCTAGTGGAATGGAATGGAAAGGAATGGAGTTGATTTGAATGCAATGGATTGGAAAGGAAAGGAATACTTTGGAATGGAATGGACTCGAAAATAATGGGCTGTAACGGAATGGACTCAAATCAAATGGACTTGAATGTGTTGGACTCGAATGGAATGGAAAGCAAAGGAGTGGACTTCATAGTAATAGAATGGAATGAAATTGACTGGAATGGAATTGAAAAAAATGGAATAGACCCTATTGGAATGGAATGGAATGGAATGGAAAGGAGTGGAATAGAATGGAAGGACTCGAATGTACTGGAAAAGATTGTAATGAACTCCAGTGTAATGCAATAGAATGGAATGGAATTGAACGAAATGGAATCCAATGGAATGGACTGGAGTGCAATGGATTCGAATGGAATGGACTGGAATGGAATGGTCTCAAATGAAACGGAACGGAACGGAACAGAACAGAACGGAGCGGAACGGAACGGAAGGAATGGAATGGAATCGAATAGAATGGACCAGAATGGAATGGACCAGAATGGAACTGACTGGAATGTAGTATACTCGAATGGAATGTATTGTAATGGAAAGGACACGAATGGTTTGGAATGAATGGACTAGACTGGAAAGTTCTCCCTGGAATGGTTTCCAACGGAAAGCAATCGAATGGAATTGAATTGAACGAAATGGAATCAAATGGAGTGGAATGGAATGGAAACGACTTGCAGGGAAACCACTGCAGTGGAGTGGACTCGAATGGAATGGACTGGAAAGGAATGGACTCTAACGGAATGCACTCGAAAGGAATGCAATAGAAAGGAACGGAAGGGAATGGAATGGAATGGGATGGACTCGGAAAGAAAGGACCAGAATGGAATGGTCTCGAATTAAACGCAAACAAAGCACATGGAATCTAACGGAATTGTATTGAATGGAGTGGCATGGAATGGAATACACAGGAAAGGAATGCACTGCAATGGAATGAACTCAAATGGAATGGAATGGATTCAAAAAGAAACCAATCAAAAGGAGAGGAATGGAATGGAGTAAAATGGAATGCACTCGAAAGGAATGGTCTAGAATGGAACAGTCTCAAATAGAATGCAATCGAATGGAATGGAATTGAATGGAATGGAATCAAATGGAATAGATTGAAATGGAATGGACTGTAATGGACTCGAATGGAAATGGAATGGAATGGAATGGAATGTAAAGGAATGGAAAGGCATGGAATCGAATGGAATGGACCCCATTGGAATGAACTTGAATGGAATGCTATCAAAGGGAACGGAATGGAATGGAATCATATGAAATGGAATGGAATGGCCTAGAAACAAACGGAATGGAATTTTATGGAATGCAATGGATTCAAAGAGAAGGGAATAGAATGTAGTAGAATGGAATTGAATGGAATGGAGTGGAATGGAATCGAATGGAATTGCATGGCAGGGAAAGGAATGGAATGGAATGGAATGGAATGCAATGGATTGTAATGAACTGGATAGAACATAATGGAATGGAAGTAAATGGAATGGAATGGAATGGAATGGAATGGAATGGAATGGAATGGAAATGATTCTAATGGAATTGACTGCAATTGAGCGGAATCGTATGGAATGGACTGGACTGGAATGGAATGGATTGGAATGGGTTGGAATGGATTGGAATGGAATGAAAAGGACTCGAATGGAATGGAATTCTATCAAAAGTAATCAAATGGAATGCAATGGACCGGAAAGTAATGGGTTAGAATGGAATGTACTGGAGTGGAATGGAATCAAAAGGAATGGAATTAAATGTAATGGAATTAAATGGAATGGAATGGAATGGAATCAAAAGAATTGAATCAAATGCAATGGAATCAAACGGAATGGAATCTAATGGAATGGACCGGAATTGAGTAGACTGGAATGGAACGGTCTTGAATGAAATGGAATTGAATGGAATAGAATGTAATGGAGTAGAGTGGAATAGAATGGAATGGAAATGAATGGAAAGGAATGGAAAGGAATGGAATGGAATCAAAAGGAATGGGATGGAATGGAAACGAAGGGAATGGAAGAAAATGGAAAAGAATCTAATGGAATGGAATGGAAAGGAATGTAGTTGATTCGAATGCAATGGATTGGAAAGGAAAGGAATACATTGGAATGGAATGGACTCGAAAATAATGGGCGGTAATGGAATGGATTCAAATCAAATGGACTTGAATGTGTTGGAATCGAATGGAGTGGAAAGGAATGGAGAGGACTTCATTGTAATAGACTGGAATGAAATTGACTGGAATGGAATGGAAAAGAATGGAATAGACTGTATTGGAATGGAATGGAATGGAGTGGAATAGAATGGAAGGACTCGAATGTACTGGAAAAAATTGGAATGAACTCCAGTGTAATGCAATTGAATGGAATGGAATTGAACGAAATGGAATCCAATGGAATGTACTGGAGTGCAATGGATTCGCATGGAGTGGACTGGAATGGAATGGTCTCAAAAGGAACGGAACGGAACGGAATGGAAGGAATGGAATGGAATCGAATGGAATGGACCAGAATGGAATGGACCAGAATGGAACTGACTGGAATGTATTATACTCGAATGGAATGTATTGTAATGGAAAGGACACGAATGGTTTGGAATGAATGGACTAGACTGGAAAGTTCTCCCTGGAATGGTTTCCAACGGAAAGCAATCGAATGGAATGGAATTGAACGAAATGGAATCAAATGGACTGGAATGGAATGGAAACGACTTGCAGGGAAAGCACTGCAGTGGAGTGGACTCGAATGGAATGGACTGGAAAGGAATGGACTCTAACGGAATGCACTCGAAAGGAATGCAATAGAAAGGAATGGAAGGGAATGGAATGGAATGGAATGGAATGGAATGGAATGGAATGGAATGGAATGGAATGGAATGGAATGGAATGGAATGGACTCGGAAAGAATTGACCAGAAAGGAATGGTCTCGAATTAAACACCAACAAACACATGGAATCTAACGGAATTGTTTTGAATGGAATGGCATGGAATGGAACACAGGAAAGGAATGCACTGCAATGGAATGAACTCAAATGGAATGGAATGGATTCAAAAAGAAACCAATCAAAAGGAGTGGAATGGAATGGAATGAAATGGAATGCACTCGAAAGGAATGGTCTAGAATGGAACAGTCTCAAATAGAATGCAATCGAATGGAATGGAATTGAATGGAATTGAATCAAATGGAATAGATTCGAATGGAATGGACTGGAATGGACTGGAATGGAAAGGAGTGGAATGGAATGGATTGGAATGGAATGGAATGGAATGGAATGGAATGGAATGGAATGGAATGGAATGGAATGGAATGCAATCGAATGGAATTGCATGGCAGTGAAAGGAATGGAATCGAATGGAGTGGAATGCAATGGATTGTAATCAACTGGATAGAACATAATGGAATGGAAGTAAATGGAATGGAATGGAATGGAATGGAAAGGAATGGAATGTAATGTAATGGAATGGAATGGAATGGAATGGAATGGAAATGATTCTAATGGAATGGACTGCAATTGAGTGGAATCGTATGGAATGGACTGGACTGGAATGGAATGGATAGGAATGGGTTGGAATTGAATGGAATGGAATGAAAAGGACTCGAATGGAATGGAATTCAATCAAAAGTAATCAAATGGAATGCAATGGACCGGAGAGTAATGGGTTAGAATGGAATTTACTGGAGTGGAATGGAATCAAAAGTAATGGAATAAAATGTAATGGAATTAAATGGAATGAAAAGGAATGGAATCAAATGGAATTGAATCAACTGGAATGGAATCTAATGGAATGGACCGGAATTGAGTAGACTGGAATGGAAAGGTCTTGAATGAAATGGAATTGAATGGAATAGAATGGAATGGAGTAGAGTGGAATAGAATGGAATGGAAATGAATGGAAAGGAATGGAAAGGAATGGAATGAAATCAAAAGGAATGGGATGGAATGGAATCAAAGGGAATGGCATAAAAAGGAAAAGAATCTAGTGGAATGGAATGGAAAAGAATGGAGTTGACTTGAGTGAAATGGATTGGAAAGGAAAGGAATACATTGGAATGGAATGGACTCGAAAATAATGGGCTGTGATGCAATGGACTCAAATCAAATGGACTTGAATGTGTAGGACGCGAATGGAATGGAAAGGAATGGAGAGGAATGCAATGGAATGGAATGGAATGGAATGGAATGGAATGGAATGGAATGGAATGGCATGGAATCGAATGGAATGGAAACCATTGGAATGAACCTGAATGGAATGCAATCAAAGGGAATGGAATGGAAAGGAATCAAATGAAATGGAATGGAATGGGCTAGAAACAAACGGAATGGAATTTTATAGAAAGCAATGGATTCGAATAGAAGGGAATCGAATGAAATACAATGGAATTGAATGGAATGGAGTGGAGTGGAGTCGAATGGAATTGCATGGCAGGGAAAGGAATGGAATCGAATGGAATGGAATGCAATGGATTGTAATGAACTTTATAGAACATGGCATGGAATGGGGTGGAATGGGATGGGATGGGATGGGATGGGATTGGATGGGATGTGTTGGGATGGGATGGGATGAGATGGAATGGTATGGAATGGAATGGAATGGATGGAATGGCATAGAATGGAATGGAATGGAATGGCATGGAATCGCATGGAATGGACCCCATTGGAATGAACTTGAATGGAATGCAATCAAAGGGAATGGAATGGAATGGAATCAAATGAAATCGAATGGAAGGGCTAGAAACAAACGGAATGGAAATTTATAGAATGCAATGGATTCGAATAGAAGCGAATCGAATGAAATAGAATGGAATTGAATGGAATGGAGTGGAATGGAATCGAATTTAATCGCATGGCAGGGAAAGGAATGGAATCGAATGGAATGGAATGCAATGGTTTGTAATGAACTGGATAGAACATGGAATGGAATGGGATGGAATGGGATGGAATGGGATGGGATGGGATTGGATGGGATGTGGTGGGATGGGATGGGATGGGATGGAATGGAATGGAATGGAATGGAATGGAATGGAATGGAATGGAATGGATGGAATGGCATAGAATGGAATGGAATGGAATGGCATGGAATCGAATGGAATGGACCCCATTGGAATGAACTTGAATGGAATGCAATCAAAGGGAATGGAATGGAATGGAATCCAATGAAATGGAATGGAATGGGCTAGAAACAAACGGAATGGAATTTTATAGAATGCAATGGATTCGAATAGAAGGGAATCGAATGAAATAGAATGGAATTGAATGGAATGGAGTGGAATGGAATCGAATGGAATTGCATGGCAGGGAAAGGAATGGAATCGAATGGAATGGAATGCAATGGATTGTAATGAAGTGGATAGAACATGGACTGGAATGGAATGGAATGGAATGGAATGGAATGGAATGGAATGGCATTTAATCGAGTGGAATGGACCCCATTGGAATGAACTTGAATGGAATGCAATCAAAGGGAGTGGAATGGAATGGAATCCAATGAAATGGAATGGAATGGGCTAGAAACAAACGGAATGGAATTTTATAGAATGCAATGGATTCGAATAGAAGGGAATCGAATGAAATAGAATGGAATTGAATGGAATGGAGTGGAATGGAATCGAATGGAATTGCAAGGCAGGGAAAGGAATGGAATCGAATGGAATGGAATGCAATGGATTGTAATGAACTGGATAGAACATGGAATGGAATGGAGTGGAATGGAATGGAATGGAATGGAATGGAATGGAATGGAATGAAATGGAATGGCATGGATTCGAAAGGAATGGAACCCATTGGAGTGAACTTGAATGGAATGCAATCAAAGGGAGTGGAATGGAGTGGAATCAAATGAAATGGAATGGAATGGGCTAGAAATAAACGGAATGGAATTTTATAGAATGCAATGGATTCTAATAGAAGGGAATCGAATGAAATAGAATGGAATTTAATGGAATGGAGTGGAATGGAATCGAATGGAATTGGAAGGCACGGAAAGGAATGGAATCAATGGAATGGAATGCAATGGATTGTAATGAAATGGATAGAATATGGAACGGGATGGAATGGAATGGGAGGGAATGCAATGGAATGGCATGGAATCGAATGGAATGGACACCATTGTAATGAACTTGAAAGGAATGCAATCAAAGGGAATTGAATGGAATGGAATCAAATGAAATGGAATTGAATGGGTAGAACAAACGGAATGGAATTTTACAGAATGTAATGGATTCGAATAGAAGGGAATTGAATGAAATAGAATGGAATAGAATGGAATGGAGTGGAATGGAATCGAATGGAATTGCTTGGCAGGGAAAGGAATGGAATCGAATGGAATGGAATGCAATGGATTGTAATGAACTGGATAGAACATGGAATGGAATGGAGTGGAATGGAATGGAATGGAATGGAATGGAATGGAATGGAATGGAATGGAATGGAATCGAATGGAATGGACCCCATTGGAATGAACTTGAATTGAATGCAATCAAAGAGAATGGAATGGAATGGAATCAAATGAAATGGAATGGAATGGGCTAGAAACAAACGGAATGGAATTTCATAGAAAGCAATGGATTCGAATAGAAGGGAATCGAATGAAATAGAATGGAATTGAATGGAATGGAGTGGAGTGGAGTCGAATGGAATTGCATGGCAGGGAAAGGAATGGAATCGAATGGAATGGAATGCAATGGATGGTAATGAACTGGATAGAATAATGAATGGAATGGGATGGGATGGGATGGGATGGGATGGTTTGGGATGGGATGAGATGGGATGGGACGCAATGGAATTGAATGGAATGGAATGGAATGGCTTGGAATGGAATGGAATGGAATGGAATTGAATGGAATCGAATGGAATGGACCCCAATGGAATGAACTTGAATGGAATGCAATCAAAGGGAATGGAATGGAATGGAATCAAATGAAATGGAATGGAATGGGCTAGAAACAAACTGAATGGAATTTAATAGAATGCAATGGATTCGAATACAAGGGAACCGAATGAAATAGAATGGAATTGAATGGAATGGAGTGGAATGGAATCGAATGGCATTGCATGGCAGGGAAAGGAATGGAATCAATGGAATGGAATGCAGTGGATTGTAATGAACTGGATAGAACATGGAATGGGATGGAAAGGAATGGAAGGGAATGGAATGGAATGGCATGGAATCGAATGGAATGGATACCATTGGAATGAACTTGAGTGAAATGCAATCAAAGGGAATTGAATGGAATGGAATCAAATGAAATGGAATGGAATGTGTAGAACAAACGGAATGGAATTTTATAGAATGTAACGGATTCGAATAGAAGGGAATGGAATGAAATAGAATGGAATAGAATGGAATGGAGTGGAATGGAATCGAATGGAATTGCATGGCAGGGAAAGGAATGGAATCGAATGGAATGGAATGCAATGGATTGTTATGAACTGGATTGAACATGGAATGGAATGAAATGGAATGCAGTGGAATGGAATGGAATGCAATGGAATGGAATGGCATGGAATCGAATGGAATGGACCCCATTGGAATGAACTTGAATGGAATGCAATCAAAGGGAATGGAATGGAATGGAATCAAATGAAATGGAATGGAAGGGCTAGAAACAAACGGAATGGAAATTTATAGAATGCAATGGATTCGAATAGAAGCGAATCGAATGAAATAGAATGGAATTGAACGGAATGGAGTGGAATGGAATCGAATTTAATTGCATGGCAGGGAAAGGAATGGAATCGAATGGAATGGAATGCAATGGATTCCAATGAACTGGATAGAACATGGAATGGAATGGGATGGAATGGGATGGGATGGGATGGGATGGCATTGGATGGGATGGGTTGGGATGGGATGGGATGGGATGGAATGGAATGGAATGGAATGGATGGAATGGCACAGAATGGAATGGAATGGAATGGCATGGAATCGAATGGAATGGACCCCTTTGGAATGAATTGAATGGAATGCAATCAAAGGGAATGGAATGGAATGGAATCAAATGAAATGGAATGGAATGGGCTAGAAACAAACGGAATGGAATTTTATAGAATGCAATGGATTCGAAAAGAAGTTAATCGAATGAAATAGAATGGAACTGAACGCAATGGAGTGGAATGGAATCGAATGGAATTGCATGGCAGGGAAAGGAATGGAATCGAATGGAATGGAATGCAATGGATTGTAATGAACTGGATAGAACATGGACTGGAATGGAATGGAATGGAATGGAATGGAATGGAATGGAATGGAATGGAATGGAATGGAATGGAATCGAGTGGAATGGACCCCTTTGGAATGAACTTGAATGGAATGCAATCAAAGGGAATGGAATGGAATGGAATCAAATGAAATGGAATGGAATGGGCTAGAAACAAACGGAATGGAATTTTATAGAATGCAATGGATTCGAATAGTAGGGAATCGAATGAAATAGAATGGAATTGAATGGAATGGAGTGGAATGGAATCGAATGGAATTGCATGGCAGGGAAAGGAATGGAATCGAATGGAATGCAATGCAATGGATTGTAATCAACTGGATAGAACTTGGAATGGAAAGGATTGGAATGGAATGGAATGGAATGGAATGGAATGGAATGGAATGGAATGGAATGGAATGGAATCGAATGGAATGAACCCCATTGGCGTGAACTTGAATGGAATGCAAACAAAGGGAATGGAATGGAATGGAATCAAATGAAATGGAATGGAATTTGCTAGAAACAAACGGAATGGAATTTTATAGAATGCAACGGATTCGAATAGAAGGGAATCGAAGGAAATAGTATGGAATGGAATGGAATGGAATGGAATGGAATGGAATGGAATTGCATAGCAGGGAAAGGAATGGAATCGAATGGAATGGAATCCAATGGATTGTAATGAACTGGATAGAACATGGAATGGAATGGAATTGAATGGAATGGAATGGAATGGCATGGAATCGAAAGGAATGGACCCCATTGGAATGTACTTGAATGGAATGCAATCAAAGGGAATGGAATGGAATGGAATCAAAAGAAATGGAATGGAATGGGCTACAAACAAACAGAATGGAATTTTATAGAATGGAATGGATTCGAAAAGAAGGGAATCGAATGAAATAGAATGGAATTGAAAGGAATGGAGTGGAATGGAATCGAATGGATTTGCATGGCAGGGAAAGGAATGGAATCGAATGGAATGGAATGCAATGGATTGTAATGAACTGGATAGAACATGGAATGGAATGAAATGGAATGGAACGGAATGGAATGGAATGGAATGGAATGAAATGGAACGGAATGGAATGGTATGGAATCGAATGGAATGGACCCCATTGGAATGAACTTGATATTGAATGCAATCAAAGGGAATGGAATGGAATGGAATCAAATGAAATGGAGTGGAATGGGCTAGAAACAAACGGAATGGAATTTTATAGAATGCAATGGATTCGAATTGAAGTTAATCGAATGAAATATAATGGAATTGAATGGAATGGAGTGGAATGGAATCGAACGGAATTGCATGGCAGGGAAAGGAATGGAATCGAATGGAATGGAATGCAATGGATTGTAATGAACTGGATAGAACACGGAATGGAATGGCATGGAATTGAATGGAATGGAATCGAACGGAATGGAATGGAATGGCCTGGAATCGAATGCAATGGACCCCATTGGAATGAACTTGAACGGAATGCAATCAAAGGGAATGGAATGGAATGGAATCAAATGAAATGGAATGGAATGGGCTAGAAATAAACGGAATGGAATTTTATACAAAGCAATGGATTCGAATAGAAGGGAATCGAATGAAATAGAATGGAATTGAATGGAATGGAGTGGAATGGAATCGAATGGAATTTCATGGGAGGGAAAGGAATGGAATCGAATGGAATGCAATGCAATGGATGGTAATGAACTGGATAGAATAAGGAATGGAATGGGATGGGATGGGATGGGATGCGATGGTTTGGGATGGGATGGGATGGGAGTGGACGGAATGGAATTGAATGGAATGGAATGGAATGGCATGGAATGGAATGGAATGGAATTGAATGGAATCGAATGGAATGGACCCCATTGGAATGAACTTGAATGGAATGCAATAAAAGGGAATGCAATGGAAAGGAAACAAATGAAATGGAATGGAATGGGCTAGAAACAAACGGAATGGAATTTTATAGAATGCAATGGATTCGAATAGAAGGGAATCGAATGAAATATAATGGAATTCAATGGAATGGAGTGGAATGGAATTGAAAGGATTTCAAAGCAGGGAAAAGAACGGCATCAAATGGAATGGAATGCAATGGACTGTAATGAACTGGATAGAACATGGAATGGAATGGAATACAATGGAATGTAATGGAAAGGAATGGAATGGAATGGAATGGAATCGAATGGAATTGACCCCACTGGAATGAACTTGAATGGAATGCAATCAAAGGGAATGGAATGGAATGGAATCAAATGAAATGTAATGGAATGGGATAGAAACAAACGGAATGGAATTATATAGAAAGCAATAGAGACGAATAGAAGGGAATCGAATGAAATAGAATGGAAATGAATGGAATGGAGTGGAATGGAATCGAATGGAATTGCATGGCAGGGAAAGGAATGGAATAGAATGGAATGGAATGCAATGGATTGTAATGAACTGGATAGAACATGGAATGAAATGGAATGGAATGGAATGGAATGGAATGGAATGGAATGGAATGGAATGGAATGGAATGGAACGGAATGGAATGTAATGGCATGGAATCGAATTTAATGGACCACATTGGAATGAACTTGAATGGAATGCAATCAAAGGGAATGGAATGGAATGGAATCAAATGAAATGGAATGGAATGGGCTAGAAACAAACGGAATGGAATTTTATAGAATGCAATGGATTCGAAAAGAAGGGAAATGAATGTAATATAATGGAATTGAATGGAATGGAGTGGAATGGAATCGAATGGAATTGCATGGCAGGGAAAGGAATGGAATCGAATGGAATAGAATGCAATGGATTGTAATGAACTGGATAGAACACGGAATGGAATGGAATGGAATGGAATGGAATGGAATGGACTGGAATGGAATGCAATGGAATGGCATGGAATCGAGTGGAATGGACCCCATTGGAATGAACTTGAATGGAATGCAATCAAAGAGAATGGAATGGAATGGAATCAAATGGAATGGAATGGAATGGGCTAGAAACAAACGGAATGGAATTTTATAGAATGCAATGCATTCGAATAGAAGGGAATCGAATGAAATAGAATGGAATTGAATGGAATGGAGTGGAATGGAATCGAATGGAATTGCATGGCAGGGAAAGGAATGGAATCGAATGGAGTGGAATGCAATGGACTGTAATGAACTGGATAGAACATGGAATGGAATGGAATAGAATGGAATGGAATGGAAAGGAATGGAATTGAATGGAGTGGAATCGAATGGAATGGACACCATTGGAATGAACTTGACTGGAATGCAATCAAAGGGTATGGAATGGAATGGAATCAAATGAAATGGAATGGAATGGGCTAGAAACAACCGGAATGTAATTTTATAGAAAGCAATGAATTCGAATAGAAGGGAATCAAATGAAATAGAATGGAATTGAATGGAATGGAGTGGAATGGAATTGAATGGAATTGCATGGCAGGGAAAGGAATGGAATCGAATAGAATGGAATTCAATGGATTGTAATGAACTGGATTGAACATGGAATGGAATGGAATGGAATGGAATGGAAAGGAATGGAATGGAATGGCACGGAATCGAATGGAATGGACCCCATTGGAATGAACTTGAATGGAACGCAATCAAAGGGAATGGATTGGAATGGAATCAAATGAAATGTAATGGAATGGGCTATAAAAAAACGGAATGGAAATTTATGGAATGCAATGGATTAGAATAGAAGCGAATCGAGTGAAACAGAGTGGAATTGAATGGAATGGAGTGGAATGGAATCGAATTTTATTGCATGGCAGGGAAAGGAATGGAATCGAATGGAATGGAATGCAATGGATTGTAATGAACTGTATAGAACATGGAATGGAATGCGATTGGATGGGATGGGATGGGATGGGATGGGATGGGATGGGATTGGATGGGATGGGTTGGGATGGGATGGGATGGGAGTGGATGGGATGGAATGGAATGGAATGGAATGGAATGGAATGGAATGGATGGAATGGCATGGAATGGAATGGAATGGAATGGCATGGAATCGAACGGAATGGACCCCATTGGAATCAACATGAATGGAATGCAATGATAGGAAATGGAATGTAATGGAATCAAATGAAATGGAATGGAATGGGCTAGAAACAAACGGATTGGAATTTTATAGATTGCAATGGATTCGAATAGAAGGGAATCGAATGAAATAGAATGGAATTGAATGGAATGGAGTGGAATGGAATTGAATCGAATTGCATGGCAGGGAAAGGAATGGAATCGAATGGAATGGAATGCAATGGATTGTAATGAACTGGATAGAACATGGAATGGAATGGGATGTGATGGGATGGGATGGGATGGGATGAGATTGGATGGGATGCGTTGGGAAGGGATGGGATGGGATGGGATGGAATGGAATGGAATGGAATGGAATGGAATGGCATGGAATGGAATGGCATGGAATCGAATGGAATGGACCCCATTGGAATGAACTTGAATGGAATGCAATCAAAGGCAATGGAATGGAATGGAATCAAATGAAATGGAATGGAATGGGCTAGAAACAAACGGAATGGAATTTTATAGAATGCAATGGATTCGAATAGAAGGGAATGGAATGAAATAGAATGGAATTGAATGGAATGGAGTGGAATGGAATCGAATGGAATTGCAAGGCAGGGAAAGGAATGGAATCGAATGGAATGGAATGCAATGGATTGTAATGAACTGGATAGAACATGGAATGGAATGGAGTGGAATGGAATGGAATGGAATGGAATGGAATGGAATGGAATGAAATGGAATGGCATGGATTCGAAAGGAATGGAACCCATTGGAGTGAACTTGAATGGAATGCAATCAAAGGGAGTGGAATGGAGTGGAATCAAATGAAATGGAATGGAATGGGCTAGAAATAAACGGAATGGAATTTTATAGAATGCAATGGATTCTAATAGAAGGGAATCGAATGAAATAGAATGGAATTTAATGGAATGGAGTGGAATGGAATCGAATGGAATTGGAAGGCACGGAAAGGAATGGAATCAATGGAATGGAATGCAATGGATTGTAATGAAATGGATAGAATATGGAACGGGATGGAATGGAATGGGAGGGAATGCAATGGAATGGCATGGAATCGAATGGAATGGACACCATTGTAATGAACTTGAAAGGAATGCAATCAAAGGGAATTGAATGGAATGGAATCAAATGAAATGGAATTGAATGGGTAGAACAAACGGAATGGAATTTTACAGAATGTAATGGATTCGAATAGAAGGGAATTGAATGAAATAGAATGGAATAGAATGGAATGGAGTGGAATGGAATCGAATGGAATTGCTTGGCAGGGAAAGGAATGGAATCGAATGGAATGGAATGCAATGGATTGTAATGAACTGGATAGAACATGGAATGGAATGGAGTGGAATGGAATGGAATGGAATGGAATGGAATGGAATGGAATGGAATGGAATGGAATCGAATGGAATGGACCCCATTGGAATGAACTTGAATTGAATGCAATCAAAGAGAATGGAATGGAATGGAATCAAATGAAATGGAATGGAATGGGCTAGAAACAAACGGAATGGAATTTCATAGAAAGCAATGGATTCGAATAGAAGGGAATCGAATGAAATAGAATGGAATTGAATGGAATGGAGTGGAGTGGAGTCGAATGGAATTGCATGGCAGGGAAAGGAATGGAATCGAATGGAATGGAATGCAATGGATGGTAATGAACTGGATAGAATAATGAATGGAATGGGATGGGATGGGATGGGATGGGATGGTTTGGGATGGGATGAGATGGGATGGGACGCAATGGAATTGAATGGAATGGAATGGAATGGCTTGGAATGGAATGGAATGGAATGGAATTGAATGGAATCGAATGGAATGGACCCCAATGGAATGAACTTGAATGGAATGCAATCAAAGGGAATGGAATGGAATGGAATCAAATGAAATGGAATGGAATGGGCTAGAAACAAACTGAATGGAATTTAATAGAATGCAATGGATTCGAATACAAGGGAACCGAATGAAATAGAATGGAATTGAATGGAATGGAGTGGAATGGAATCGAATGGCATTGCATGGCAGGGAAAGGAATGGAATCAATGGAATGGAATGCAGTGGATTGTAATGAACTGGATAGAACATGGAATGGGATGGAAAGGAATGGAAGGGAATGGAATGGAATGGCATGGAATCGAATGGAATGGATACCATTGGAATGAACTTGAGTGAAATGCAATCAAAGGGAATTGAATGGAATGGAATCAAATGAAATGGAATGGAATGTGTAGAACAAACGGAATGGAATTTTATAGAATGTAACGGATTCGAATAGAAGGGAATGGAATGAAATAGAATGGAATAGAATGGAATGGAGTGGAATGGAATCGAATGGAATTGCATGGCAGGGAAAGGAATGGAATCGAATGGAATGGAATGCAATGGATTGTTATGAACTGGATTGAACATGGAATGGAATGAAATGGAATGCAGTGGAATGGAATGGAATGCAATGGAATGGAATGGCATGGAATCGAATGGAATGGACCCCATTGGAATGAACTTGAATGGAATGCAATCAAAGGGAATGGAATGGAATGGAATCAAATGAAATGGAATGGAAGGGCTAGAAACAAACGGAATGGAAATTTATAGAATGCAATGGATTCGAATAGAAGCGAATCGAATGAAATAGAATGGAATTGAACGGAATGGAGTGGAATGGAATCGAATTTAATTGCATGGCAGGGAAAGGAATGGAATCGAATGGAATGGAATGCAATGGATTCCAATGAACTGGATAGAACATGGAATGGAATGGGATGGAATGGGATGGGATGGGATGGGATGGCATTGGATGGGATGGGTTGGGATGGGATGGGATGGGATGGAATGGAATGGAATGGAATGGATGGAATGGCACAGAATGGAATGGAATGGAATGGCATGGAATCGAATGGAATGGACCCCTTTGGAATGAATTGAATGGAATGCAATCAAAGGGAATGGAATGGAATGGAATCAAATGAAATGGAATGGAATGGGCTAGAAACAAACGGAATGGAATTTTATAGAATGCAATGGATTCGAAAAGAAGTTAATCGAATGAAATAGAATGGAACTGAACGCAATGGAGTGGAATGGAATCGAATGGAATTGCATGGCAGGGAAAGGAATGGAATCGAATGGAATGGAATGCAATGGATTGTAATGAACTGGATAGAACATGGACTGGAATGGAATGGAATGGAATGGAATGGAATGGAATGGAATGGAATGGAATGGAATGGAATCGAGTGGAATGGACCCCTTTGGAATGAACTTGAATGGAATGCAATCAAAGGGAATGGAATGGAATGGAATCAAATGAAATGGAATGGAATGGGCTAGAAACAAACGGAATGGAATTTTATAGAATGCAATGGATTCGAATAGTAGGGAATCGAATGAAATAGAATGGAATTGAATGGAATGGAGTGGAATGGAATCGAATGGAATTGCATGGCAGGGAAAGGAATGGAATCGAATGGAATGCAATGCAATGGATTGTAATCAACTGGATAGAACTTGGAATGGAAAGGATTGGAATGGAATGGAATGGAATGGAATGGAATGGAATGGAATGGAATGGAATGGAATCGAATGGAATGAACCCCATTGGCGTGAACTTGAATGGAATGCAAACAAAGGGAATGGAATGGAATGGAATCAAATGAAATGGAATGGAATTTGCTAGAAACAAACGGAATGGAATTTTATAGAATGCAACGGATTCGAATAGAAGGGAATCGAAGGAAATAGTATGGAATGGAATGGAATGGAATGGAATGGAATGGAATGGAATTGCATAGCAGGGAAAGGAATGGAATCGAATGGAATGGAATCCAATGGATTGTAATGAACTGGATAGAACATGGAATGGAATGGAATTGAATGGAATGGAATGGAATGGCATGGAATCGAAAGGAATGGACCCCATTGGAATGTACTTGAATGGAATGCAATCAAAGGGAATGGAATGGAATGGAATCAAAAGAAATGGAATGGAATGGGCTACAAACAAACAGAATGGAATTTTATAGAATGGAATGGATTCGAAAAGAAGGGAATCGAATGAAATAGAATGGAATTGAAAGGAATGGAGTGGAATGGAATCGAATGGATTTGCATGGCAGGGAAAGGAATGGAATCGAATGGAATGGAATGCAATGGATTGTAATGAACTGGATAGAACATGGAATGGAATGAAATGGAATGGAACGGAATGGAATGGAATGGAATGGAATGAAATGGAACGGAATGGAATGGTATGGAATCGAATGGAATGGACCCCATTGGAATGAACTTGATATTGAATGCAATCAAAGGGAATGGAATGGAATGGAATCAAATGAAATGGAGTGGAATGGGCTAGAAACAAACGGAATGGAATTTTATAGAATGCAATGGATTCGAATTGAAGTTAATCGAATGAAATATAATGGAATTGAATGGAATGGAGTGGAATGGAATCGAACGGAATTGCATGGCAGGGAAAGGAATGGAATCGAATGGAATGGAATGCAATGGATTGTAATGAACTGGATAGAACACGGAATGGAATGGCATGGAATTGAATGGAATGGAATCGAACGGAATGGAATGGAATGGCCTGGAATCGAATGCAATGGACCCCATTGGAATGAACTTGAATGGAATGCAATCAAAGGGAATGGAATGGAATGGAATCAAATGAAATGGAATGGAATGGGCTAGAAATAAACGGAATGGAATTTTATACAAAGCAATGGATTCGAATAGAAGGGAATCGAATGAAATAGAATGGAATTGAATGGAATGGAGTGGAATGGAATCGAATGGAATTTCATGGGAGGGAAAGGAATGGAATCGAATGGAATGCAATGCAATGGATGGTAATGAACTGGATAGAATAAGGAATGGAATGGGATGGGATGGGATGGGATGCGATGGTTTGGGATGGGATGGGATGGGAGTGGACGGAATGGAATTGAATGGAATGGAATGGAATGGCATGGAATGGAATGGAATGGAATTGAATGGAATCGAATGGAATGGACCCCATTGGAATGAACTTGAATGGAATGCAATAAAAGGGAATGCAATGGAAAGGAAACAAATGAAATGGAATGGAATGGGCTAGAAACAAACGGAATGGAATTTTATAGAATGCAATGGATTCGAATAGAAGGGAATCGAATGAAATAGAATGGAATTCAATGGAATGGAGTGGAATGGAATTGAAAGGATTTCAAAGCAGGGAAAAGAACGGCATCAAATGGAATGGAATGCAATGGACTGTAATGAACTGGATAGAACATGGAATGGAATGGAATACAATGGAATGTAATGGAAAGGAATGGAATGGAATGGAATGGAATCGAATGGAATTGACCCCACTGGAATGAACTTGAATGGAATGCAATCAAAGGGAATGGAATGGAATGGAATCAAATGAAATGTAATGGAATGGGATAGAAACAAACGGAATGGAATTATATAGAAAGCAATAGAGACGAATAGAAGGGAATCGAATGAAATAGAATGGAAATGAATGGAATGGAGTGGAATGGAATCGAATGGAATTGCATGGCAGGGAAAGGAATGGAATAGAATGGAATGGAATGCAATGGATTGTAATGAACTGGATAGAACATGGAATGAAATGGAATGGAATGGAATGGAATGGAATGGAATGGAATGGAATGGAATGGAATGGAATGGAATGGAACGGAATGGAATGTAATGGCATGGAATCGAATTTAATGGACCACATTGGAATGAACTTGAATGGAATGCAATCAAAGGGAATGGAATGGAATGGAATCAAATGAAATGGAATGGAATGGGCTAGAAACAAACGGAATGGAATTTTATAGAATGCAATGGATTCGAAAAGAAGGGAAATGAATGTAATATAATGGAATTGAATGGAATGGAGTGGAATGGAATCGAATGGAATTGCATGGCAGGGAAAGGAATGGAATCGAATGGAATAGAATGCAATGGATTGTAATGAACTGGATAGAACACGGAATGGAATGGAATGGAATGGAATGGAATGGAATGGACTGGAATGGAATGCAATGGAATGGCATGGAATCGAGTGGAATGGACCCCATTGGAATGAACTTGAATGGAATGCAATCAAAGAGAATGGAATGGAATGGAATCAAATGGAATGGAATGGAATGGGCTAGAAACAAACGGAATGGAATTTTATAGAATGCAATGCATTCGAATAGAAGGGAATCGAATGAAATAGAATGGAATTGAATGGAATGGAGTGGAATGGAATCGAATGGAATTGCATGGCAGGGAAAGGAATGGAATCGAATGGAGTGTAATGCAATGGACTGTAATGAACTGGATAGAACATGGAATGGAATGGAATAGAATGGAATGGAATGGAAAGGAATGGAATTGAATGGAGTGGAATCGAATGGAATGGACACCATTGGAATGAACTTGACTGGAATGCAATCAAAGGGTATGGAATGGAATGGAATCAAATGAAATGGAATGGAATGGGCTAGAAACAACCGGAATGTAATTTTATAGAAAGCAATGAATTCGAATAGAAGGGAATCAAATGAAATAGAATGGAATTGAATGGAATGGAGTGGAATGGAATTGAATGGAATTGCATGGCAGGGAAAGGAATGGAATCGAATAGAATGGAATTCAATGGATTGTAATGAACTGGATTGAACATGGAATGGAATGGAATGGAATGGAATGGAAAGGAATGGAATGGAATGGCACGGAATCGAATGGAATGGACCCCATTGGAATGAACTTGAATGGAACGCAATCAAAGGGAATGGATTGGAATGGAATCAAATGAAATGTAATGGAATGGGCTATAAAAAAACGGAATGGAAATTTATGGAATGCAATGGATTAGAATAGAAGCGAATCGAGTGAAACAGAGTGGAATTGAATGGAATGGAGTGGAATGGAATCGAATTTTATTGCATGGCAGGGAAAGGAATGGAATCGAATGGAATGGAATGCAATGGATTGTAATGAACTGTATAGAACATGGAATGGAATGCGATTGGATGGGATGGGATGGGATGGGATGGGATGGGATGGGATTGGATGGGATGGGTTGGGATGGGATGGGATGGGAGTGGATGGGATGGAATGGAATGGAATGGAATGGAATGGAATGGAATGGATGGAATGGCATGGAATGGAATGGAATGGAATGGCATGGAATCGAACGGAATGGACCCCATTGGAATCAACATGAATGGAATGCAATGATAGGAAATGGAATGTAATGGAATCAAATGAAATGGAATGGAATGGGCTAGAAACAAACGGATTGGAATTTTATAGATTGCAATGGATTCGAATAGAAGGGAATCGAATGAAATAGAATGGAATTGAATGGAATGGAGTGGAATGGAATTGAATCGAATTGCATGGCAGGGAAAGGAATGGAATCGAATGGAATGGAATGCAATGGATTGTAATGAACTGGATAGAACATGGAATGGAATGGGATGTGATGGGATGGGATGGGATGGGATGAGATTGGATGGGATGCGTTGGGAAGGGATGGGATGGGATGGGATGGAATGGAATGGAATGGAATGGAATGGAATGTCATGGAATGGAATGGCATGGAATCGAATGGAATGGACCCCATTGGAATGAACTTGAATGGAATGCAATCAAAGGCAATGGAATGGAATGGAATCAAATGAAATGGAATGGAATGGGCTAGAAACAAACGGAATGGAATTTTATAGAATGCAATGGATTCGAATAGAAGGGAATGGAATGAAATAGAGTGGAATTGAATGGAATGGAGTGGAATGGAATCGAATGGAATTGCATGGCAGGGAAAGGAATGGAATCGAATGGAGTGGAATGCAATGGACTGTAATGAACTGGATAGAACATGGTATGGAATGGAATAGAATGGAATGGAATGGAAAGGAAAGGAATTGAATGGAATGGAATCGAAAGGAATGGACCCCATTGGAATGAACTTGACTGGAATGCAATCAAAGGGTGTGGAATGGAATGGAATCAAATGAAATGGAATGGAATGGGCTAGAAACAAACGGAATGGAATTTTATAGAAAGCAATGAATTCGAATAGAAGGGAATCAAATGAAATAGAATGGAATTGAATGGAATGGAGTGGAATGGAATTGAATGGAATTGCATGGCAGGGAAAGGAATGGAATCGAATAGAATGGAATTCAATGGATTGTAATGAACTGGATAGAACATGGAATGGAATGGAATGGAATTGAATGGAAAGGAATGGAATGGAATGCCACGGAATCGAATGGAATGGACCCCATTGGAATGAACTTGAATGGAATGCAATCAAAGGGAATGGAATGGAATGGAATGGAATCAAATGAAATATAATGGAATGGGCCATAAACAAACGGAATGGAAATTTATAGAATGCAATGGATTCGAATAGAAGCGAATCGAATGAAACAGAATGGAATTGAATGGAATGGAGTGGAATGGAATCGAATTTTATTGCATGGCAGGGAAAGGAATGGAATCGAATGGAATGGAATGCAATGGATTGTAATGAACTAGATAGAACATGGAATGAAATGCGATTGGATGGGATGGGATGGGATGGGATGGGATGGGATGGGATTGCATGGGATGGGTTGGGATGGGATGGGATGGGATGGGATGGGATGGAATGGAATGGAATGGAATGGAATGGATGGAATGGCATGGAATGGAATGGAATGGAATTGAATGGAATCGAATGGAATGGACCCCATTGGAATGAACTTGAATGGAATGCAATAAAAGGGAATGCAATGGAAAGGAAACAAATGAAATGGAATGGAATGGGCTAGAAACAAACGGAATGGAATTTCATAGAATGCAATGGATTCGTATAGAAGGGAATCGAATGAAATAGAATGGAATTCAATGGAATGGAGTGGAATGGAATTGAAAGGATTTCAAAGCAGGGAAAGGAACGGCATCAAATGGAATGGAATGCAATGGACTGTAATGAACTGGATAGAACATGGAATGGAATGGAATACAATGGAATGGAATGGAAGGAATGGAATGGAATGGAATGGCATGGAATCGAATGGAATGGACCTCATTGGCGTGAACTTGAATGGAATGCAAACAAAGGGAATGGAATGGAATGGAATCAAATGAAATGGAATGGAATGGGCTAGAAACAAATTAATGGAATTTTATAGAATGCAATGGATTCGAATAGAAGGGAATCGAATGAAATAGAATGGAATTGAATGGAATGGAGTGGAATGGAATGGAATGGAATTGCATGGCAGGGAAAGGAATGGAATCGAATGGAATGGAATGCAATGGATTGTAATGAACTGGATAGAACATGGAATGGAATGGGATGGGATGGGATGGGATGGGATGGGATGGGATTGGATGGGATGCTTTGGGATGGGATGGGATGGGATGGGATGGAATGGAATGGAATGGAATGAAATGGAATGGAATGGAATGGAATGGAATGGAATGGAATGGAATGGAATGGAATGGAATGGCATGGAATGGAATGACATGGAATCGAATGGAATGGACCCCATTGGAATGAACTTGAATGGAATGCAATCAAAGGCAATGGAATGGAATGGAATCAAATGAAATGGAATGGAATGGGCTAGAAACAAACGGAATGGAATTTTATAGAATGCAATGGATTCGAATAGAAGGGAATCGAATGAAATAGAATGGAATTGAGTGGAATGGAGTGGAATGGAATGGAATGGAATTGCATGGCAGGGAAAGGAATGGAATCAATGGAATGGAATGCAATGGATTGTAATGAACTGGATAGAACATGGAATGGGATGGAATGGAATGGAAGGGAATGGAATGGAATGGCATGGAATCGAATGGAATGGACACCGTTGGAATGAAGTTGAATGGAATGCAATCAAAGGGAATTGAATGGAATGGAATCAAATGAAATGGCATGGAATGGGCTAGAACAAACGGAATGGAATTTTATAGAATGTAATGGATACGAATCGAAGGGAATTGAATGAAATAGAATGGAATTGAATCGAATGGAGTGGAATGGAATCGAATGGAATTGCATGGCAGGGAAAGGAATGGAATCGAATGGAATGGAATGCAATGGATTGTAATGAACTGGATAGAACATGGAATGGAAGGGAGTGGAATGGAATGGAATGGAATGGAATGGAAAGGAAAGGAATGGAATGGAATTGAATGGAATGGAATGGAATGGAATGGAATGGAATGGAATGGAATGGAATGGATGGAATGGCATGGAATGGAATGGAATGGAATGGCATGGAATCGAATGGAATGGACCCCATTGGAATCAACTTGAATGGAATGCAATCAAAGGAAATGGAATGTAATGGAACCAAATGAAATGGAATGGAATGGGCTAGAAACAAACGGAATGGAATTTTATAGAATGCAATGGAGTCGAATAGAAGGGAATCGAATGAAATAGAATGGAATTGAATGGAATGGAGTAGAATGGAATCGAATGCAATTGCATGGCAGGGAAAGGAATGGAATCGAATGGAATGGAATGCAATGGATTGTAATGAACTGGATAGAACATGGAATGGAATGGAATGGAATGGAATGGAATGGAATGGAATGGAATGGAATGGAATGGCATGGAATCGAATGGAATGGACCTCATTGGCGTGAACTTGAATGGAATGCAAACAAAGGGAATGGAATGGAATGGAATCAAATGAAATGGAATGGAATGGGCTAGAAACAAACTAAATGGAATTTTATAGAATGCAATGGATTCGAATAGAAGGGAATCGAATGAAATAGAATGGAATTGAATGGAATGGAGTGGAATGGAATGGAATGGAATTGCATGGCAGGGAAAGGAATGGAATCGAATGGAATGGAATGCAATGGATTGTAATGAACTGGATAGAACATGGAATGGAATGGGATGGGATGGGATGGGATGGGATGGGATGGGATTGGATGGGATGCTTTGGGATGGGATGGGATGGGATGGGATGGAATGGAATGGAATGGAATGGAATGGAATGGAATGGAATGGAATGGAATGGAATGGAATGGAATGGCATGGAATGGAATGGCATGGAATCGAATGGAATGGACCCCATTGGAATGAACTTGAATGGAATGCAATCAAAGGCAATGGAATGGAATGGAATCAAATGAAATGGAATGGAATGGGCTAGAAACAAACGGAATGGAATTTTATAGAATGCAATGGATTCGAATAGAAGGGAATCGAATGAAATAGAATGGAATTGAGTGGAATGTAGTGGAATGTAATGGAATGGAATTGCATGGCAGGGAAAGGAATGGAATCAGTGGAATGGAATGCAATGGATTGTAATGAACTGGATAGAACATGGAATGGGATGGAATGGAATGGAAGGGAATGGAATGGAATGGCATGGAATCGAATGGAATGGACACCGTTGGAATGAAGTTGAATGGAATGCAATCAAAGGGAATTGAATGGAATGGAATCAAATGAAATGGAATGGAATGGGCTAGAACAAACGGAATGGAATTTTATAGAATGTAATGGATACGAATCGAAGGGAATTGAATGAAATAGAATGGAATTGAATCGAATGGAGTGGAATGGAATCGAATGGAATTGCATGGCAGGGAAAGGAATGGAATCGAATGGAATGGAATGCAATGGATTGTAATGAACTGGATAGAACATGGAATGGAAGGGAGTGGAATGGAATGGAATGGAATGGAATGGAATGGAAAGGAAAGGAATGGAATGGAATGGAATGGAATGGAATGGAATGGAATGGAATGGAATGGACCCCATTGGAATGAACTTGAATGGAATGCAATCAAAGGGAATGGAATGGAATGGAATCAAATGAAATGGAAAGGAATGGACTAGAAACAAACGGAGTGGAATTTAGTAGAATGCAATGGATTCGAATAGAAGTTAACCGAATGAAATAGAATGGAGTTGAATGGAATGGAGTGGAATGGAATCGAATGGAATTGCATGGCAGGGAAAGGAATGGAATCGAATGGAATGGAATGCAATGGATTGTAATGAATTGGATAGAACATGGAATGGAATGAAATGGAATGGAATGGAATGGAATGCAATGGAATGGAATGGCATGTAATCGAATAGAATGGACCCCATTGGAATGAACTTGAATGGAATGCAATCAAAGGGAATGGAATGAAATGGAATCAAATGAAATGGAATGGAAGGGCTAGAAACAAACGGAATGGAAATTTATAGAACGCAATGGATTCGAATAGAAGCGGATCAAATGAAATAGAATGGAATTGAATGGAATGGAGTGGAATGGAATCGAATTTAATTGCATGGCAGGGAAAGGAATGGAATCGAATGGAATGGAATGCAATGGATTGTAATGAACTGGATAGAACATGGAATGGAATGGGATGGAATTGGATGGGATGGGATGGGATGGGATTGGATGGGATGGGTTGGGATGGGATGGGATGGGGTGGGATGGGATGGAATGGAATGGAATGGAATGGAATGGATGGAATGGCATGGAATAGAATGGAATGGAATGGCATGGAATCGAGTGGAATGGACCCCATTGGAATAAACTTGAATGGAATGCAATCAAAGGGAGTGGAAAGGAATGGAATCCAATGAAATGTAATGGAATGGGCTAGAAACAAACGGAATGGAATTTTATAGAATGCAATGGATTCGAATAGAAGGGAATCGAATGAAATAGAATGGAATTGAATGGAAAGGAATCGAATGGAATTGCATGGCAGGGGAAGGAATGGAATCGAATGGAGTGGAATGCAATGGACTGTAATGAACTGGATAGAACATGGTATGGAATGGAATAGAATGGAATGGAATGGAAAGGAAAGGAATTGAATGGAATGGAATCGAAAGGAATGGACCCCATTGGAATGAACTTGACTGGAATGCAATCAAAGGGTATGGAATGGAATGGAATCAAATGAAATGGAATGGAATGGGCTAGAAACAAACGGAATGGAATTTTATAGAATGCAATGGATTCGAATAGAAGGGAATTGAATGTAATATAATGGAATTGAATGGAATGGAGTGGAATGGAATCGAATGGAATTGCATGGCAGGGAAAGGAATGGAATCGAATGGAATAGAATGCAATGGATTGTAATGAACTGGATAGAACACGGAATGGAATGGAATGGAATGGAATGGAATGGAATGGAATGGAATGGAATGGAATGCAATGGAATGGCATGGAATCGAGTGGAATGGACCCCATTGGAATGAACTTGAATGGAATGCAATCAAAGAGAATGGAATGGAATGGAATCAAATGGAATGGAATGGAATGGGCTAGAAACAAACGGAATGGAATTTTATAGAATGCAATGGATTCAAATAGAAGCGAATCGAGTGAAACAGAATGGAATTGAATGGAATGGAGTGGAATGGAATCGAATTTTATTGCATGGCAGGGAAAAGAATGGAATCGAATGGAATGGAATGCAATGGATTGTAATGAACTGGATAGAACATGGAATGGAATGCGATTGGATGGGATGGGATGGGATGGGATGGGATGGGATGGGATGGGATTGCATGGGATGGGTTGGGATGGGATGGGATGGGATGGGATGGGATGGAATGGAACGGAATGGAATGGAATGGATGGAATGGCATGGCATGGAATGGAATGGAATGGCATGGAATCGAATGGAATGGACCCCATTGGAATCAATTTGAATGGAATGCCATCAAAGGAAATGGAATGTAATGGAACCAAATGTAATGGAATGGAATGGGCTAGAAACAAACGGAATGGAATTTTATAGAATGCAATGGAGTCGAATAGAAGGGAATCGAATGAAATAGAATGGAATTGAATGGAATGGAGTAGAATGGAATCGAATGGAATTGCATGGCAGGGAAAGGAATGGAATCGAATGGAATGGAATGCAATGGATTGTAATGAACTGGATAGAACATGAATTTAATGGAATGGAATGGAATGGAATGGAATGGAATGGAATGGAATGGAATGGAATGGAATGGAATGGAATCTAATCCAATGGACCCCATTTGAATGAACTTGAATGGAATGCAATCAAAGGGAATGGAATGGATTGGAATCAAAAGAAATGGTATGGAATGGGCTAGAAACAAACGGAATGGAATTTTATAGAATGCAATGGATTCGAATAGAAGGGAATCAAATGAAATAGAATGGAATTGAATGGATAGGAGTGGAATGGAATCGAATCGATTTGCATTGCAGGGAAAGGAATGGAATGGAATGGAATGGAATGCAATGGATTGTAATGAACTGGATAGAACATGGAAGGAAATGGAATGGAATGGAATGGAATGGAATGGAATAGAATTCAATGGATCCCATTTGAATGAACTTGAATGGAATGCAATCAAAGGGAATGGAATGGAATGAAATGAAATTAAATGGAATGGAATGGGCTAGAAACAAACGGAATGGAATTTTATAGAATGCAATGGATTCGAATAGAAGGGAACCGAATGAAATAGAATGGAATTGAATGGAATGTAGTGGAATGGAATCGAATGGAATAGCATGGCATGGAAAGGAATGGAATCGAATGGAATGGAATGCAATGGATTGTAATAAACTGCATAGAACATGAATGGAATGGAATGGAATGGAATGGAATAGAATGGAATGGAATGGAATGGAATGGAATGGAATGGAATGGAATGGAATGGAATGGAATGGAATCGAATGGACCCCATTGGAGTGAACTTGAATGGAATGAAATCAAAGGGAATGGAATGGAGTGGAATCAAATGAAATGGAATGGAATTGGCTAGAAAAACACGGAATGGAATTTTATAGAATGCAATGGATTCGAATAGAAGGGAATCGAATGAAATAGAATGGAATTGAATGGAATGGAGTGGAATGGTATGAAATGGAATTGCATGGCATGGAAAGGAATGGAATCGAATGGAATGGAATGCAATGGATTGTAAGGAACTGGATAGCACATGGAATGGAATGGAATGGAATGGAATGGAATGGAATGGAATGGAATGGAATGGAATGGAATGGAATGGAATGGATTGGAATGCAATGGAACAGAACGGAACAGAACGGAATGGAATGGAATGGAATGGAATGGAATGGAATGGAATGGAATGGAATGGAATGGCATGGAATCGAATGGAATGGACCCCATTGGAATGAACTTGAATGGAATGCAATCAAAGGGAATGGTATGGAATGGAATCAAATCAAATGGAATGGAATGGGCTAGAAACAAACGGAATGGAATTTCATACAATGCAACGGATTCGAATAGAAGGGAATCGAATGAAATAGAATGGAATTGAACGGAATGGAGTGGAATGGAATCGAATGGATTTGCATGGCAGGGAAAGGAATGGAATCGAATGGAATGGAATTCAATGGATAGTAATTTCCTGGATAGAACATGGAATGGAATGGGATGGAATGGAGTGGAATGGAATGGAAAGGAATGGAATGGAATGGAACTTAATGGAATGGAATGGAATGGAGTGGAATGGAATGGAATGGAATGGAATGGAATGGAATGGAATGGAATGGAATGGAATGGAATGGCATGGAATGGCTTGTCATAGCATGGCATGGAATGGACCCCATTGGAATGAACTTGAATGGAATGCAATCAAAGGGAATGGAATGGAATGGAATCAAATGAAATGGAATGGAATGGGCTAGAAACAAACGGAATGGAATTTTATAGAATGCAATGGATTCGAATAGAAGGGAATCGAATGAAATAGAATGGAATTGAATGGAATGGAGTGGAATGGAATCGAATGGAATTGCATGGCTGGGAAAGGAATGGATGCGAATGGAATGGAATGCAATGGATTGTTATGAACTGGATAGAACATGGAATGGAATTGAATGGAATGGAATGGAATGGAATGGAATGGAATGGAATCGAATGGACCCCATTGGAATGAACTTGAATGGAATGCAACCAAAGGGAATGGAATGGAGTGGAATCAAATGAAATGGAATAGAATTGGCTAGAAACGAACGGAATGGAATTTTATAGAATGCAATGGATTCGAATAGAAGAGAATCGAATGAAATAGAATGGAATTGAATGGAATGGAGTGGAATGGTATCAAATGGAATTGCATGGCATGGAAAGGAATGGAATCGAATGGAATGGAATGCAATGGATTGTAAGGAACTGGATAGCACATGGAATGGAATGGAATGGAATGGAATGGAATGGAATGGAATGGAATGGAATGGAATGCAATGGAACGGAACGGAAGAGAATGGAATGGAATGGAATGGAATGGAATGGAATGGAATGGAATGGAACGGAATGGAATGGAATGGAATGGCATGGAATGGCATGGCATGGCATGGCATGGAATGGTCCCCATTGGAATGAACTTGAATGGAATGCAATCAAAGGGAATGGAATGGGATGGAATGAAATGAAATGGAATGGAATGGGCTAGAAACAAACGGAATGGAACTGTATAGAATGCAATGGATTCGAATGGAAGGGAATCGAATGAAATAGAATGGAAGTGAATGGAATGGAGTGGAATGGAATCGAATGGAATTGCATGGCATGGAAAGGAATGGAATCGAATGGAATGGAATGCAATGGATTGTAATGAACTGGATAGAACATTGGAATGGAATGGAATGGAATGGAATGGAATGGAATCGAATGGACCCCATTGGAATGAACTTGAACGGAGTGCAATCAAAGGGAATAGAATGGAATGTCATCAAATGAAATGGAATGGAATGGGCTAGAAACAAACGGAATGGAATTTTATAGAGTACAATGGATACGAATAGAAGGGAATCGAATGAAACAGAATGGAATTGAATGGAATAGAGTGGAATGGAAACGAATGGAATTGCATGGCAGGGAAAGGAATGGAATCGAATGGAATGGAATGCAATGGATTGTAATGAACTTGATAGAACATGGAATGGAATGGAATGGAATCGAATGGAATGGAATGCAATGGATTGTAATGAAATGTATAGAACAGGAATGGAATGGAATGGAATGGATTGGAATGGCATGGCATGGCATGGCATGGAATGGAACCCATTGGAATGAACATGAATGGAATGTAATCAAAGGGAATGGAATGGAATGGAATCAAATGAAATGGAATGGAATGGGCTAGAAACAAACGGATGGAATTTTATAGAATGCAATGGATTCGAATAGAAGGGAATCGAATGAAATAGAATGGAATTGAATGGAATGGAGTGGAATGGAATCGAATGGAATTGCATGGCAGGGAAAGGAATGGAATCGAATGGAATGGAATGCAATTGATTGTAATGAATTGCCTAGAACTGGAATGGAATGGAATGGAATGGAATGGAATGGAATGGAATGGAATGGCATGGAATGGCATGGCATGTCATGTCTTGGAATGGACCCCATTGGAATGAACTTGAATGGAATGCAATCAAAGGGAATGGAATGGAATGGAATCAAATGAAACGGAATCGAATGGGCTAGAAAGAAACGGAATGGAATTTTATAGAATGCAATGGATTTGAACAGAAGGGAATTGAATGAAATAGAATGGAATTGAATGGAATGGAGTGGAATGGAATCGAATGGAATTGCAGGGCAGGGAAAGGAATGGAATCGAATGGAATGGAAGGCAATGGATTGTAATGAACTGGATAGAACATATGGAATGGAACAGAATGGAATGGAATGGAATGGAATGGAATCGAATGGACCCCATTTGAATGAACTAGAAAGGAATGCAATCAAATGGAATGGAATGGAATGGAATCAAAAGAAATGGAATGGAATGGGCTAGAAACAAACGGAATGGAATTTTATAGAATGCAATTGATTCGAATAGAAGGGAATCAAATGAAATGTAATGGTATTGAATGGATTGGAGTGGAATGGAATCGAATGGATTTGCATGGCAGGGAAAGGAATGGAATCGAATGGAATGGAATGCAATGGATTGTAATGAACTGGATAGAACATGGAATGGAAGGGAGTGGAATGGAATGGAATGGAATGGAATGGAATGGAAAGGAAAGGAATGGAATGGAATGGAATGGAATGGAATGGAATGGAATGGAATGGAATGGACCCCATTGGAATGAACTTGAATGGAATGCAATCAAAGGGAATGGAATGGAATGGAATCAAATGAAATGGAAAGGAATGGACTAGAAACAAACGGAGTGGAATTTAGTAGAATGCAATGGATTCGAATAGAAGTTAACCGAATGAAATAGAATGGAGTTGAATGGAATGGAGTGGAATGGAATCGAATGGAATTGCATGGCAGGGAAAGGAATGGAATCGAATGGAATGGAATGCAATGGATTGTAATGAATTGGATAGAACATGGAATGGAATGAAATGGAATGGAATGGAATGGAATGCAATGGAATGGAATGGCATGTAATCGAATAGAATGGACCCCATTGGAATGAACTTGAATGGAATGCAATCAAAGGGAATGGAATGAAATGGAATCAAATGAAATGGAATGGAAGGGCTAGAAACAAACGGAATGGAAATTTATAGAACGCAATGGATTCGAATAGAAGCGGATCAAATGAAATAGAATGGAATTGAATGGAATGGAGTGGAATGGAATCGAATTTAATTGCATGGCAGGGAAAGGAATGGAATCGAATGGAATGGAATGCAATGGATTGTAATGAACTGGATAGAACATGGAATGGAATGGGATGGAATTGGATGGGATGGGATGGGATGGGATTGGATGGGATGGGTTGGGATGGGATGGGATGGGGTGGGATGGGATGGAATGGAATGGAATGGAATGGAATGGAATGGAATGGATGGAATGGCATGGAATAGAATGGAATGGAATGGCATGGAATCGAGTGGAATGGACCCCATTGGAATAAACTTGAATGGAATGCAATCAAAGGGAGTGGAAAGGAATGGAATCCAATGAAATGTAATGGAATGGGCTAGAAACAAACGGAATGGAATTTTATAGAATGCAATGGATTCGAATAGAAGGGAATCGAATGAAATAGAATGGAATTGAATGGAAAGGAATCGAATGGAATTGCATGGCAGGGGAAGGAATGGAATCGAATGGAGTGGAATGCAATGGACTGTAATGAACTGGATAGAACATGGTATGGAATGGAATAGAATGGAATGGAATGGAAAGGAAAGGAATTGAATGGAATGGAATCGAAAGGAATGGACCCCATTGGAATGAACTTGACTGGAATGCAATCAAAGGGTATGGAATGGAATGGAATCAAATGAAATGGAATGGAATGGGCTAGAAACAAACGGAATGGAATTTTATAGAATGCAATGGATTCGAATAGAAGGGAATTGAATGTAATATAATGGAATTGAATGGAATGGAGTGGAATGGAATCGAATGGAATTGCATGGCAGGGAAAGGAATGGAATCGAATGGAATAGAATGCAATGGATTGTAATGAACTGGATAGAACACGGAATGGAATGGAATGGAATGGAATGGAATGGAATGGAATGGAATGGAATGGAATGCAATGGAATGGCATGGAATCGAGTGGAATGGACCCCATTGGAATGAACTTGAATGGAATGCAATCAAAGAGAATGGAATGGAATGGAATCAAATGGAATGGAATGGAATGGGCTAGAAACAAACGGAATGGAATTTTATAGAATGCAATGGATTCAAATAGAAGCGAATCGAGTGAAACAGAATGGAATTGAATGGAATGGAGTGGAATGGAATCGAATTTTATTGCATGGCAGGGAAAAGAATGGAATCGAATGGAATGGAATGCAATGGATTGTAATGAACTGGATAGAACATGGAATGGAATGCGATTGGATGGGATGGGATGGGATGGGATGGGATGGGATGGGATGGGATTGCATGGGATGGGTTGGGATGGGATGGGATGGGATGGGATGGGATGGAATGGAACGGAATGGAATGGAATGGATGGAATGGCATGGCATGGAATGGAATGGAATGGCATGGAATCGAATGGAATGGACCCCATTGGAATCAATTTGAATGGAATGCCATCAAAGGAAATGGAATGTAATGGAACCAAATGTAATGGAATGGAATGGGCTAGAAACAAACGGAATGGAATTTTATAGAATGCAATGGAGTCGAATAGAAGGGAATCGAATGAAATAGAATGGAATTGAATGGAATGGAGTAGAATGGAATCGAATGGAATTGCATGGCAGGGAAAGGAATGGAATCGAATGGAATGGAATGCAATGGATTGTAATGAACTGGATAGAACATGAATTTAATGGAATGGAATGGAATGGAATGGAATGGAATGGAATGGAATGGAATGGAATGGAATGGAATGGAATCTAATCCAATGGACCCCATTTGAATGAACTTGAATGGAATGCAATCAAAGGGAATGGAATGGATTGGAATCAAAAGAAATGGTATGGAATGGGCTAGAAACAAACGGAATGGAATTTTATAGAATGCAATGGATTCGAATAGAAGGGAATCAAATGAAATAGAATGGAATTGAATGGATAGGAGTGGAATGGAATCGAATCGATTTGCATTGCAGGGAAAGGAATGGAATGGAATGGAATGGAATGCAATGGATTGTAATGAACTGGATAGAACATGGAAGGAAATGGAATGGAATGGAATGGAATGGAATGGAATAGAATTCAATGGATCCCATTTGAATGAACTTGAATGGAATGCAATCAAAGGGAATGGAATGGAATGAAATGAAATTAAATGGAATGGAATGGGCTAGAAACAAACGGAATGGAATTTTATAGAATGCAATGGATTCGAATAGAAGGGAACCGAATGAAATAGAATGGAATTGAATGGAATGTAGTGGAATGGAATCGAATGGAATAGCATGGCATGGAAAGGAATGGAATCGAATGGAATGGAATGCAATGGATTGTAATAAACTGCATAGAACATGAATGGAATGGAATGGAATGGAATGGAATAGAATGGAATGGAATGGAATGGAATGGAATGGAATGGAATGGAATGGAATGGAATCGAATGGACCCCATTGGAGTGAACTTGAATGGAATGAAATCAAAGGGAATGGAATGGAGTGGAATCAAATGAAATGGAATGGAATTGGCTAGAAAAACACGGAATGGAATTTTATAGAATGCAATGGATTCGAATAGAAGGGAATCGAATGAAATAGAATGGAATTGAATGGAATGGAGTGGAATGGTATGAAATGGAATTGCATGGCATGGAAAGGAATGGAATCGAATGGAATGGAATGCAATGGATTGTAAGGAACTGGATAGCACATGGAATGGAATGGAATGGAATGGAATGGAATGGAATGGAATGGAATGGAATGGAATGGAATGGAATGGAATGGAATGGATTGGAATGCAATGGAACGGAACGGAACAGAACGGAATGGAATGGAATGGAATGGAATGGAATGGAATGGAATGGAATGGAATGGAATGGCATGGAATCGAATGGAATGGACCCCATTGGAATGAACTTGAATGGAATGCAATCAAAGGGAATGGTATGGAATGGAATCAAATCAAATGGAATGGAATGGGCTAGAAACAAACGGAATGGAATTTCATACAATGCAACGGATTCGAATAGAAGGGAATCGAATGAAATAGAATGGAATTGAACGGAATGGAGTGGAATGGAATCGAATGGATTTGCATGGCAGGGAAAGGAATGGAATCGAATGGAATGGAATTCAATGGATAGTAATTTCCTGGATAGAACATGGAATGGAATGGGATGGAATGGAGTGGAATGGAATGGAAAGGAATGGAATGGAATGGAACTTAATGGAATGGAATGGAATGGAGTGGAATGGAATGGAATGGAATGGAATGGAATGGAATGGAATGGAATGGAATGGAATGGAATGGAATGGCATGGAATGGCTTGTCATAGCATGGCATGGAATGGACCCCATTGGAATGAACTTGAATGGAATGCAATCAAAGGGAATGGAATGGAATGGAATCAAATGAAATGGAATGGAATGGGCTAGAAACAAACGGAATGGAATTTTATAGAATGCAATGGATTCGAATAGAAGGGAATCGAATGAAATAGAATGGAATTGAATGGAATGGAGTGGAATGGAATCGAATGGAATTGCATGGCTGGGAAAGGAATGGAAGCGAATGGAATGGAATGCAATGGATTGTTATGAACTGGATAGAACATGGAATGGAATTGAATGGAATGGAATGGAATGGAATGGAATGGAATGGAATCGAATGGACCCCATTGGAATGAACTTGAATGGAATGCAACCAAAGGGAATGGAATGGAGTGGAATCAAATGAAATGGAATAGAATTGGCTAGAAACGAACGGAATGGAATTTTATAGAATGCAATGGATTCGAATAGAAGAGAATCGAATGAAATAGAATGGAATTGAATGGAATGGAGTGGAATGGTATCAAATGGAATTGCATGGCATGGAAAGGAATGGAATCGAATGGAATGGAATGCAATGGATTGTAAGGAACTGGATAGCACATGGAATGGAATGGAATGGAATGGAATGGAATGGAATGGAATGGAATGGAATGGAATGGAATGCAATGGAACGGAACGGAAGAGAATGGAATGGAATGGAATGGAATGGAATGGAATGGAATGGAATGGAACGGAATGGAATGGAATGGAATGGCATGGAATGGCATGGCATGGCATGGCATGGAATGGTCCCCATTGGAATGAACTTGAATGGAATGCAATCAAAGGGAATGGAATGGGATGGAATGAAATGAAATGGAATGGAATGGGCTAGAAACAAACGGAATGGAACTGTATAGAATGCAATGGATTCGAATGGAAGGGAATCGAATGAAATAGAATGGAAGTGAATGGAATGGAGTGGAATGGAATCGAATGGAATTGCATGGCATGGAAAGGAATGGAATCGAATGGAATGGAATGCAATGGATTGTAATGAACTGGATAGAACATTGGAATGGAATGGAATGGAATGGAATGGAATGGAATCGAATGGACCCCATTGGAATGAACTTGAACGGAGTGCAATCAAAGGGAATAGAATGGAATGTCATCAAATGAAATGGAATGGAATGGGCTAGAAACAAACGGAATGGAATTTTATAGAGTACAATGGATACGAATAGAAGGGAATCGAATGAAACAGAATGGAATTGAATGGAATAGAGTGGAATGGAAACGAATGGAATTGCATGGCAGGGAAAGGAATGGAATCGAATGGAATGGAATGCAATGGATTGTAATGAACTTGATAGAACATGGAATGGAATGGAATGGAATCGAATGGAATGGAATGCAATGGATTGTAATGAAATGTATAGAACAGGAATGGAATGGAATGGAATGGATTGGAATGGCATGGCATGGCATGGCATGGAATGGAACCCATTGGAATGAACATGAATGGAATGTAATCAAAGGGAATGGAATGGAATGGAATCAAATGAAATGGAATGGAATGGGCTAGAAACAAACGGATGGAATTTTATAGAATGCAATGGATTCGAATAGAAGGGAATCGAATGAAATAGAATGGAATTGAATGGAATGGAGTGGAATGGAATCGAATGGAATTGCATGGCAGGGAAAGGAATGGAATCGAATGGAATGGAATGCAATTGATTGTAATGAATTGCCTAGAACTGGAATGGAATGGAATGGAATGGAATGGAATGGAATGGAATGGAATGGCATGGAATGGCATGGCATGTCATGGCTTGGAATGGACCCCATTGGAATGAACTTGAATGGAATGCAATCAAAGGGAATGGAATGGAATGGAATCAAATGAAACGGAATCGAATGGGCTAGAAAGAAACGGAATGGAATTTTATAGAATGCAATGGATTTGAACAGAAGGGAATTGAATGAAATAGAATGGAATTGAATGGAATGGAGTGGAATGGAATCGAATGGAATTGCAGGGCAGGGAAAGGAATGGAATCGAATGGAATGGAAGGCAATGGATTGTAATGAACTGGATAGAACATATGGAATGGAACAGAATGGAATGGAATGGAATGGAATGGAATCGAATGGACCCCATTTGAATGAACTAGAAAGGAATGCAATCAAATGGAATGGAATGGAATGGAATCAAAAGAAATGGAATGGAATGGGCTAGAAACAAACGGAATGGAATTTTATAGAATGCAATTGATTCGAATAGAAGGGAATCAAATGAAATGTAATGGTATTGAATGGATTGGAGTGGAATGGAATCGAATGGATTTGCATGGCAGGGAAAGGAATGGAATCGAATGGAATGGAATGCAATGGATTGTAATGAACTTGATAGAACATGGAATGGAATGGAATGGAATCGAATGGAATGGAATGCAATGGATTGTAATGAAATGTATAGAACAGGAATGGAATGGAATGGAATGGAATGGATTGGAATGGCATGGCATGGCATGGCATGGAATGGAACCCATTGGAATGAACATGAATGGAATGTAATCAAAGGGAATGGAATGGAATGGAATCAAATGAAATGGAATGGAATGGGCTAGAAACAAACGGATGGAATTTTATAGAATGCAATGGATTCGAATAGAAGGGAATCGAATGAAATAGAATGGAATTGAATGGAATGGAGTGGAATGGAATCGAATGGAATTGCATGGCAGGGAAAGGAATGGAATCGAATGGAATGGAATGCAATTGATTGTAATGAATTGCCTAGAACTGGAATGGAATGGATTGGAATGGAATGGAATGGAATGGCATGGAATGGCATGGCATGTCATGGCTTGGAATGGACCCCATTGGAATGAACTTGAATGGAATGCAATCAAAGGGAATGGAATGGAATGGAATCAAATGAAATGGAATCGAATGGGCTAGAAAGAAACGGAATGGAATTTTATAGAATGCAATGGATTTGAACAGAAGGGAATTGAATGAAATAGAATGGAATTGAATGGAATGGAGTGGAATGGAATCGAATGGAATTGCAGGGCAGGGAAAGGAATGGAATCGAATGGAATGGAAGGCAATGGATTGTAATGAACTGGATAGAACATATGGAATGGAACAGAATGGAATGGAATGGAATGGAATGGAATCGAATGGACCCCATTTGAATGAACTAGAAAGGAATGCAATCAAATGGAATGGAATGGAATGGAATCAAAAGAAATGGAATGGAATGGGCTAGAAACAAACGGAATGGAATTTTATAGAATGCAATTGATTCGAATAGAAGGGAATCAAATGAAATGTAATGGTATTGAATGGATTGGAGTGGAATGGAATCGAATGGATTTGCATGGCAGGGAAAGGAATGGAATCGAATGGAATGGAATGCAATGGATTGTAATGAACTGGATAAAACATGGAATGAAATGGAATGGAATGGAATGGAATGGAATGGAATGGAATGGAATGGAATGGAATTGAATGGAATCGAATGGACCCCATTGGAATGAACTTGATTGGAATGCAATCAAGTGGAATGGAATGGAATGGAATCAAATGATATGGAATGGAATTGGCTAGAAACAAACGGAATGGAATTTTATAGAATGCAATGGATTCGAATAGAAGGGAATCGAATGAAATAGAATGGAATTGAATGGAATGGAGTGGAATGGAATCAAATGGAATTGCATGGCAGGGAAAGGAATGGAATCGAATGGAATGGAATGCAATGGATTGTAAGGAACTGGATAGCACATGGAATGGAATGGAATGGAATGGAATGGAATGGAATGGAATGGAATGGAATGCAATGCAACGGAACGGAACGGAAGAGAACGGAATGGAATGGAATGGAATGGAATGGAATGGAATGGAATGGAATGGAATGGAATGGATTGGAATTTCATGGAATGGCATGGCATGGCATGGCATGGAATGGTCCCTACTGGAATGAACTTGAATGGAATGCAATCAAAGGGAATGGAATGGGATGGAATCAAATGAAATTTAATGGAATGGTCTAGAAACAAACGGAATGGAATTCTATAGAATGCAATGGATTTGAATAGAAGGGAATCGAATGAAATAGAATGGAATTGAATGGAATGGAGTGGAATGGAATCGAATGGAATTGCATGGCAGGGAAAGGAATGGAATCGAATGGAATGGAATGCAATGGATTCTAATGAACTGGATACGAAATGGAATGGAATGGAATGGAGTGGAATGAAATGGAATGGAATGGAAAGGAATTAAATGGAATGGAATGGAATCGAATGGACACCATTGGAATGAACTTGAATGGAATGCAATCAAAGGGAATGGAATGGAATGGAATCAAATCAAATGGAATGGAATGGGAAGAAACAAACGGAATGGAATTTTATAGAATGCAATGGATTCACATAGAAGGGAATCGAATGAAATAGAATGGAATTGAATGGAATGGAGTGGAATGGAATCGAATGGAATTGCAGGGCAGGGAAAGGAATGGAGTCGAATGGAATGGAATGCAATGGATTGCAATGAACTGGATAGAAAATTGAATGGAATGGAATGGAATGGAAGGGAATGGAATGGAATGGAATGAAATGGAATGGAATGTCATGGAAAGGCATTGCATGGCATGGCATGGACCCCTTTGGAATGAACTTGAATGGAATGCCATCAAAGGGAATGGAATGGAATGGAATCAAATGAAATGGAATGGAATGGGGTAGACACAAAAGGAACGGAATTTTATAGAATGCAATGGATTCGAATAGAAGGGAATCGAAGGAAATACAATGGAATTGAATGGAATGGAGTGGAATGGAATCGAATGGAATAGCATGGCAGGGAAAGGAATGGAATCGAATGGAATGGAATGCAATGGATTGCAATAAACTGGATAGAACATGAATGGAATGGAATGGAATTTAATGGAATGGAATGGAATGGAATGGAATGGAATGGAATCGAATGGACCCCATTTGAATGAACTTGAATGGAATGCAATCAAGGGGAATGGAATGGAATGGAATCAAATGATATGGAATGGAATTGGCTAGAAACAAACGGAACGGAATTTTTTAGAATGCAATGGATTCGAATAGAAGGGAATCGAATGAAATAGAATGGAATTGAATGGAATGGAGTGGAATGGAATCAAATGGAATTGCATGGCAGGGAAAGGAATGGAATCGAATGGAATGGAATGCAATGGATTGTAAGGAACTGGATAGCACATGGAATGGAATGGAATGGAATGGAATGGAATGGAATGGAATGGAATGGAATGCAATGGAATGGAACGGAAGAGAATGGAATGCAATGGAATGGAATGGAATGGAATGGAATGGAATGGAATGGAACGGAATGGAATGGAATGGAATGGAATGGAATGGCATGGAATGTCATCACATGGCATGGCATGGAATGGTCCCCATTGGAATGAACTTGAATGGAATGCAATCAAAGGGAATGGAATGGGATGGAATGAAATGAAATGGAATGGAATGGGCTAGAAACAAACGGAATGGAACTGTATAGAATGCAATGGATTCGAATAGAAGGGAATCGAATGAAATAGAATGGAAGTGAATGGAATGGAGTGGAATGGAATCGAATGGAATTGCATGGCTTGGAAAGGAATGGAATCGAATGGAATGGAATGCAATGGATTGTAATGAACTGGATAGAACATTGGAATGGAATGGAATGGAATGGAATGGAATGGAATGGAATGGAATGGAATGGAATGGAATGGAATCGAATGGACCCCATTGGAATGAACTTGAACGGAGTGCAATCAAAGGGAATAGAATGGAATGTCATCAAATGAAATGGAATGGAATGGGCTAGAAACAAACGGAGTGGAATTTTATAGAGTACAATGGATACGAATAGAAGGGAATCGAATGAAACAGAATGGAATTGAATGGAATAGAGTGGAATGGAAACGAATGGAATTGCATGGCAGGGAAAGGAATGGAATCGAATGGAATGGAATGCAATGGATTGTAATGAACTTGATAGAACATGGAATGGAATGGAATGGAATGGAATGGAATCGAATGGAATGGAATGCAATGGATTGTAATGAAATGTATAGAACAGGAATGGAATGGAATGGAATGGATTGGAATGGCATGGCATGGCATGGCATGGAATGGAACCCATTGGAATGAACATGAATGGAATGCAATCAAAGGGAATGGAATGGAATGGAATCAAATGAAATGGAATGGAATGGGCTAGAAACAAACTGATGGAATTTTATAGAATGCAATGGATTCGAATAGAAGGGAATCGAATGAAATTGATTGGAATTGAATGGAATGGAGTGGAATGGAATCTAATGGAATTGCATGGCAGGGAAAGGAATGGAATCGAATGGAATGGAATGCAATTGATTGTAATGAATTGCATAGAACTGAAATGGAATGGAATTGAATGGAATGGAATGGAATGGAATGGAATGGAATGGAATGGAATGGAATGGCATGGCATGGCATGGCTTGGAATGGACCCCATTGGAATAAACTTGAATGGAATGCAATCAAAGGAATGGAATGGAATGGAATCAAATGAAATGGAATCGAATGGGCTAGAAAGAAACGGAATGGAATTTTATAGAATGCAATGGATTTGAACAGAAGGGAATTGAATGAAATAGAATGGAATTGAATGGAATGGAGTGGAATGGAATCGAATGGAATTGCAGGGCAGGGAAAGGAATGGAATCGAATGGAATGGAAGGCAATGGATTGTAATGAACTGGATAGAACATATGGAATGGAACAGAATGGAATGGAATGGAATGGAATGGAATCGAATGGACCCAATTTGAATGAACTAGAGAGTAATGCAATCAAATGGAATGGAATGGAATGGAATCAAAAGAAATGGAATGGAATGGGCTAGAAACAAACGGAATGGAATTTTATAGAATGCAATTGATTCGAATAGAAGGGAATCAAATGAAATGTAATGGAATTGAATGGATTGGAGTGGAATGGAATCGAATGGATTTGCATGGCAGGGAAAGGAATGGAATCGAATGGAATGGAATGCAATGGATTGTAATGAACTGGATAAAACATGGAATGAAATGGAATGGAATGGAATGGAATGGAATGGAATGGAATGGAATGGAATTCAATGGACCCCATTTGAATGAACTTGAATGGAATGCAATCAAAGGGAATGGAATGGAATGAAATGAAATGAAATGGAATGGAATGGGCTAGAAACAAACGGAATGGAATTTTATAGAATGCAATGGATTCGGATAGAAGGGAATCGAATGAAATAGAATGGAATTGAGTGGAATGGAGTGGAATGGAATCGAATGGAATAGCATGGCAGGGAAAGGAATGGAATCGAATGGAATGGAATGCAATGGATTGTAATAAACTGGATAGAACATGAATGGAATGGAATGGAATGGAATGGAATGGAATGGAATGGAATGGAATGGAATGGAATGGAATCGAATGGAATCGAATGGACCCCATTGGAATGAACTTCAATGGAATGCAATCAAGGGGAATGGAATGGAATGGAATCACATGATATGGAATGGAATTGGCTAGAAACAAACGGAATGGAATTTTATAGAATGCAATGGATTCGAATAGAAGGGAATCGAATGAAATAGAATGGAATTGTATGGAATGGAGTGGAATGGAATCAAATGGAATTGCTTGGCAGGGAAAGGAATGGAATCGAATGGAAGGGAATGCAATGGATTGTAAGGAACTGGATAGCACATGGAATGGAATGGAATGGAATGGAATGGAATGGAATGGAATGGAATGGAATGCAATGCAACGGAACGGAACGGAACGGAACGGAACGGAACGGAACGGAATGGAATGGAATGGAATGGAATGGAATGGAATGGAATGGAATGGATTGGAATTTCATGGAATGGCATGGCATGGCATGGCATGGAATGGTCCCTACTGGAATGAACTTGAATGGAATGCAATCAAAGGGAATGGAACGGGATGGAATCAAATGAAATGGAATGGAATGGTCTAGAAACAAACGGAATGGAATTCTATAGAATGCAATGGATTTGAATAGAAGGGAATCGAATGAAATAGAGTGGAATTGAATGGAATGGAGTGGAATGGAATCGAATGGAATTGCATGGCAGGGAAAGGAATGGAATCGAATGGAATGGAATGCAATGGATTCTAATGAACTGGATACGGAATGGAATGGAATGGAATGGAGTGGAATGAAATGGAATGAAATGGAATGGAATTAAATGGAATGGAATGGAATCGAATGGACACCATTGGAATGAACTTGAATGGAATGCAATCAAAGGGAATGGAATGGAATGGAATCAAATCAAATGGAACGGAATGGGCTAGAAACAAACGGAATGGAATTTTTTAGAATGCAATGGATTCACATAGAAGGGAATCGAATGAAATAGAATGGAATTGAATGGAATGGAGTGGAATGGAATCGAATGGAATTGCAGGGCAGGGAAAGGAATGGAGTCGAATGGAATGGAATGCAATGGATTGCAATGAACTGGATAGAAAATTGAATGGAATGGAATGGAATGGAAGGGAATGGAATGGAATGGAATGAAATGGAATGGAATGTCATGGAAAGGCATTGCATGGCATGGCATGGACCCCTTTGGAATGAACTTGAATGGAATGCCATCAAAGGGAATGGAATGGAATGGAATCAAATGAAATGGAATGGAATGGGCTAGACACAAAAGGAACGGAATTTTATAGAATGCAATGTATTCGAATAGAAGAGAATCGAATGAAATAGAATGGAATTGAAAGGAATGGAGTGGAATGGAATCGATTGGAATAGCATGGCAGTGAAAGGAATGGAATCGAATGGAATGGAATGCAATGGATTGTAATAAACTGGTAGAACATGAATGGAATGGAATGGAATGGAATGGAATGGAATGGAATGGAATGGAATCGAATGGACCCCATTTGAATGAACTTGAATGGAATGCAATCAAGGGGAATGGAATGGAATGGAATCAAATGATATGGAATGGAATTGGCTTGAAACAAACGGAATGGAATTTTTTAGAATGCAATGGATTCGAATAGAAGGGAATCGAATGAAATAGAATGGAATTGAATGGAATGGAGTGGAATGGAATCAAATGGAATTGCATGGCAGAGAAAGGAATGGAATCGAATGGAATGGAATGCAACGGATTGTAAGGAACTGGATAGCACATGGAATGGAATGGAGTGGAATGGAATGGAATGGAATGGGATGGAATGGAATGGAGTGCAATGCAACGGAACGGAACGGAACGGAATGGAATGGAATGGAATAGAATGGAATGGACTGGAATTTCATGGAATGGCATGGCATGGCATGGCATGGAATGGTCCCCATTGTAATGAACTTGAATGGAATGTAATCAAAGGGAATGGAATGGGATGGAATCAAATGAAATGGAATGGAATGGTCTAGAAACAAACGGAATGGAATTGTATATAATGCAATGGATTTGAATAGAAGGGAATCGAATGAAATAGAATGGAATTGAATGGAAAGGAGTGGAATGGAATCGAATGGAATTGCATTGCAGGGAATGGAATGGAATCGAATGGAATGGAATGCAATGGATTCTAATGAACTGGATAGAAAATGGAATGGAATGGAATGGAATGGAATGGAATGGAATGGAATGGAATGGAATAGAATCGAATGGACACCATTGGAATGAACTTGAATGGAATGCAATCAAAGGGAATGGAATGGAATGGAATCAAATGAAATGGAATGGAATGGGCTAGAAACAAACGGAATGGAATTTTATAGAATGCAATGGATTCGAACAGAAGGCAATCGAATGAAATAGAGTGGAATTGAACGGAATGGAGTGGAATGGAATCGAATGGAATTGCATGGCAGGGAAAGGAATGGAATCGAATGGAATGGAATGCAATGGATTGTAATGAGCTAGATAGAACATGGCATTTAATGGAATGGAATGGAATGGAATGGAAAGGAAAGGAATGGGATGGGATGGGATGGGATGGGATTCCATGGAATGGAATGGCATGGCATGGCATGGACCCCATTGCATTGAACTTGAATGGAATGCATTCAAATGGAATGGAATGGAATGGAATCAAATGAAATTAAATGGAATGGGCTAGAAACAAACGGAATGGAATTTTATAGAATGCAATGGATTCATATAGAAGGGAATCGAATGAAATAGAATGGAATTGAATGGAATGGAGTGGAATGGAATCGAATGGAATTGCATGGCAGGGAAAGGAATGGAGTCGAATGGAATGGAATGCAATGGATTGTAATGAACTGGATAGAAAATGGAATGGAATGGAATGGAATGAAATGGAATGGAATGTCATGGAAAGTCATTGCATGGCATGGCATGGACCCCATTGGAATGAACTTGAATGGAATGCCACCAAAGGGAATGGAATGGAATGGAATCAAATGAAATGGAATGGAATGCGCTAGAAACAAAAGGAACGGAATTTTATAGAATGCTATGGATTCGAATAGAAGGGAATCGAAGGAAATAGAATGGAATTTAATGGAAGGGAGTGGAATGGATTCGAATGGAATTTCATGGCAGGGAAAGGAATGGAATCGAATGGAATGGAATGCAATGGATTGTAATGAACTGGATAGAACATTGGAACGGAATGCAATGGAATGGAATGGAATGGAATCGAATGGACCCCATTGGAATGAACTTGAATGGAATGCCATCAAAGGGAATGGAATGGAATGGAATCAATTGAAATGGAATGCAATGGGCTAGAAACAAATGGAATGGAATTTTATAGAATGCAATGGATTCGAATAGAAAGGAATCGAATGAAATAGAATGGAATTGAATGGAATGGAGTGGAATGGAATCGAATGGAATTGCATGGCAGGGAAAGGAATGGAATCGAATGGAATGGAATGCAATGGATTGTAATGAACTGGAAAGAAAATGGAATGGAATGGATTGGAATGGAATGGAATGGAATGGAATGGAATGGAATGGAATGGAATGGAATGGAATGGAAACGATTCTAATGGAATGGACTGCAATTGAGTGGAATAGTATGGAATGGACTGGACTGGAATGGAATGGATTGAATGGATTGGAATTGAATGGAATGGAATGAAAAGGACTCGAATGGAATGGAATTCAATCTAAAGTAATCAAATGGAATGCAATGGACTGGAAAGTAATTTATTAGAATGGAATGTACTGGAGTGGAATGGAATCAAAAGGAATGGAATTAAATGTAATGGAATTAAAGGGAATGAAATGGAATGGAATGGAATGGAATCATATGGAATTGAATCAAATGGAATGGAATCAAATGGAATGGAATCTAATGGAATGGACCAGAATTCAGTAGACTGGAATGGAACGGTCTTGAATGAAATGGAATTGAATGGAATAGAATGGAATGGATTAGAGTGGAATAGAATGGATTGGAAATGAATGGAAAGGAATGGAAAGGAATGGAATGGAATCAAAAGGAATGGGATGGAATGGAATCGAAGGGAATGGAATAAAATGTAAAAGAATCTAGTGGAATGGAATGGAAAGGAATGGAGTTGATTTGCATGCAACGGACTGGAAAGGAAAGGAATACATTGGAATGGAATGGACTCGAAAATATTGGGCTGTAATGGAATGGACTCAAATCAAATGGAATTGAATGTGTTGGACTCGAATGGAATGGAAAGTATTGGAGTGGACTTCATTGTAATAGCCTGGAATGAAATTGACTGGAATGGAATGGAAAAGAATGGAATAGACTCTATTGGAATGGAATGGAATGGAATGGAATGGAATGGAATGGAATGGAATGGAATGGAATGGAATGGATTCGGAAAGAGTGGACTAGAATGGAATGGTCTCGAATTAAACGCAAACAAAGCACATGGAATCTAACGGAATTGTATTGAATGGAGTGGCATGGAATGGAATACACAGGAAAGGAATGCACTGCAATGAAATGAACTCAAATGGAACGGACTGGAAAGGAATGGAATGGATTCAAAAGAAACCAATCAAAAGGAGTGGAATGGAATGGAATGAAATGGAATGCACTCGAAAGGAATGGTCTAGAATGGAACAGTCTTAAATAGAATGCAATCGAATAGAATGGAATGCCATCAAATGGAATAGATTCGAATGGAATGGACAGGAATTGACTGGAGTGGAATGGAATGGAATGGAATGGAATGGAATGGAATGGAATGGAATGGCATGGAATCGAATGGAATGGACCCCATTGGAATGAACTTGAATGGAATGCAATCAAAGGGAATGGAATGGAATGGAATCAACTGAAATGGAATGGAATGGGCAAGAAACAAACGGAATGGAGTTTTATGCAATGCAATGGATTCGAATAGAAGGGAATCGAGTGAAATAGAATGGAATTGAATGGAATGGAGTGGAATGGAATCGAATGGAGTTGCATGGCAGGGAAAGGAATGGAATCGAATGGAATGGAATGCAATGGATTGTAATGAACTGGATAGAACATAATGGAATGGAAGCAAATGGAATGGAACGCAATGGAATTGAATGGAATAGAATGGAATGGAATGGAAACGATTCTAATGGAATGGACTGCAATTGAGTGGAATCGTATGGAATGGACTGGACTGGAATGGAATGGATTGGAATGGAATGGAATGGAATGGAATGGAATTGAATGGAATGGAATGAAAGGGACTCGAATGGAATGGAATTCAATCAAAAGTAATCAAACGAAAAGCAATGTACCGGAAAGTAATGGATTAGAATGGAATGTACTGCAGTGGAATGGAATGGAATGGAATGGAATGGAATGGAATGGAATGGAATGGAATGGAATGGAATGGAATAGAATGGACTCGGAAAGAATGGACCAGAATGGAATGGTCTCGAATTAAATGCAAACAAAGCACATGGCATCTAACGGAATTGTATTGACTGCAGTGGCATGGAATGGAATACACAGGAAAGGAATGCACTGCAATGCAATGAACGCAAAAGGAACGGACTGGAAAGGAATGGAATGGATTCAAAAAGAAACCAATCAAAAGGAGTGGAATGGAATTGAATGAAATGTAATGCACTCGAAAGGAATGCTCTGGAATGGAACAGTCTCAAATAGAATGCAATCGAATGGAATGGAATGGAATGGAATGGAATGGAATGGAATGGAATGGAATGGAATGGAATCAAATGGAATAGATTCGAATGGAATGGACTGGAATGGACTGGAATGGAAAGGAATGGAATGGACTGGAATGGACTGGAATAGAAAGGAATGGAATGGAATGGAAAGGAAAGGAATGGAATGGAATGGAATGGAATGGAATGGAATGGAATGGAATGGAATGGAATGGAATGGAATGGAAAGGCATGGAATGGAATGGAATGGACCCCATTGGAATGAACTTGAATGGAATGCAATCAAAGGGAATGGAATGGAATGGAATCAAATGAAATGGAATGGAATGGACTAGAAACAAACGGAATGGAATTTTATGGAATGCAATGCATTTGAATAGAAGGGAATCGAATGAAGTAGAATGGAATTGAACGGAATGGAGTGGAATGGAATCGAATGGAATTGCATGGCAGGGAAAGGAATGGAATCGAAAGGAATGCAGTGCAATGGATTGTAATGAACTGGATAGAACATAATGGAATAGAAGCAAATGGAATGGTATGGAATGGAATTGAATGGAATGGAATGGAATGGAAATGATTCTAATGGAATGGACTGCAATTGATTGGAATCGTATGGAATGGACTGGACTGGAATGGAATGGATTGGAATGGAATGGAATGGAATGGAATGGAATGGAATGGAATGGAATGGAATGAAAAGGACTCGAATGGAATGGAATTCCACCAAAAGTAATGAAATGGAATGCAATGGACTGGAAAGTAATGGATTAGAATGGAATGTACTGGAGTGGAATGGAATCAAAAGGAATGGAATTAAATGCAATGGAATTAAATGGAATGGAATGGAATGGAATGGAACGGAATCAAATGGAATTGAATCAAATGGAATGGATTCTAATGGAATGGAATCTAATGGAATGGACTGGAATTGAGTAGACTGGAATGGAACGGTCTTGAATGAAATGGAATTGAATGGAATAGAATGGAATGGAGTAGAGTGGAAGAGAATGGAATGGAAATGAATGGAAAGGAATGGAATGGAATCAAAAGGAATGGGACGGAATGGAATCGAAGGGAATGGAAAAAATGGGAAAGAATCTAGTGGAACGGAATGGAAAGGAATGGAGTTGATTTGAATGCAATGGATTGGAAAGGAAAGGAATACATTGGAATGGAATCGACTCGAAAATAATGGGCTGTAATGGAATGGACTCAAATCAAATGGACTTAAATGTGTTGGATTCGAATGGAATGGAAAGGAATGGAGTGGACTTCATTGTGATAGACTGGAACGAAATTGACTGGAATGGAATGGAAAAGAATGGAATAGACTCTATTGGAATGGAATGGAATGGAGTGGAATAGAATGGAAGGACTCGAATGTACTGGAAAAAATTGGAATGAACTCCAGTGTAATGCAATTGAATGGAATGGAATTGAAAGAAATGGAATCCAATGGAATGTACTGGAGTGCAATGGATTCAAATGGCATGGAATGGAATGGCATGGCATGGCATGGACTGGAAAGGCATGGTATGGCTTGGCATGGCATGGCAAGGCATGGGACAGGACGGGACGGGATGGGATGGGATGGGATGGAAAGGAATGGAACGGAACGGAACAGAACGGAACGGAATGGAACGGAAGGAATGGAATGGAATCGAATGGAATGGAGCAGAATGGAATGGACCAGAATGGAATTGACTGGAATGTAATATACTCGAATGGAATGTATTGTAATGGAAAGGACACGAATGGTTTGGAATGAATGGACTAGACTGGAAAGTTCTCCCTGGAATGGTTTCCAACGGAAAGCAACCGAATGGAATGGAATTGAATGAAATGGAATCAAATGGAGTGGAATGGAATGGAAACGACTTGTAGGGAAAGCACTGCAGTGGAGTGGACTCAAATGGAATGGACTGGAAAGGAATGGACTCTAACGGAATGCACTCGAAAGGAATGCAATAGAAAGGAACGGAAGGGAATGGAATGGAATGGAATGGAATGGAATGGAATGGAATGGACTCGGAAAGAATGGACCAGAATGGAATGGTCTCGAATTAAACGCAAACAAAGCACATGGCATCTAACGGAATTGTATTGACTGGAGTGGCATGGAATGGAAAACACAGGAAAGGGATGCACTGCAATGCAATGAACGCAAAAGGAACGGACTGGAAAGGAATGGAATGGATTCAAAAAGAAACCAATCAAAAGGAGTGGAATGGAATGGATTGAAATGTAATGCACTAGAAAGGAATGGTCTGGAATGGAACAGTCTCAAATAGAATGCCATCGAATGGAATGGAATGGAATGGAATAGAATCAAATGGAATAGATTCTAATGGAATGGATTGGAATGGAAAGGAATGGAATGGACTGGAATGGACTGGAATGGAAAGGAATGGAATGGAATGGAAAGGAAAGGAATGGAATGGAATGGAATGGAATGGAATGGAATGGAATGGAATGGAATGGAATGGAAGGAATGGAATTGAATGGAAAGGAAAGGCATGGAATGGAATGGAATGGACCCCATTGGAATGAACTTGAATGGAATGCAATCAAAGGGAATGGAATGGAATGGAATCAAATGAAATGGAATGGAATGGACTAGAAAGAAATGGAATGGAATTTTATGGAATGCAATGCATTCGAATAGAAGGGAATCGAATGAAATAGAATGGAATTGAACGGAATGGAGTGGAATGGAATCGAATGGAATTGCATGGCAGGGAAAGGAATGGAATCGAAAGGAATGGAGTGCAATGGATTGTAATGAACTGGATAGAACATAATGGAATAGAAGCAAATGGAATGGTATGGAACGGAATTGAATGGAATGGAATGGAATGGAAATGATTCTAATGGAATGGACTGCAATTGATTGGAATCGTATGGAGTGGACTGGAATGGAATGGAATGGATTGGAATGGAATGGAATGGAATGGAATGGAATGAAAAGGACTCGAATGGAATGGAATTCCACCAAAAGTAATCAAATGGAATGCAATGGACCGGAAAGTAATGGATTAGAATGGAATGTACTGTAGTGGAATGGAATCATAAGCAATGGAATTAAATGTAATGGAATTAAATGGAATGGAATGGAATCAAATGGAATTGAATCAAATGGAATGGATTCTAATGGAATGGAATCTAATGGAATGGACCGGAATTGAGTAGACTGGAATGGAACGGTCTTGAATGAAATGGAATTGAATGGAATAGAATGGAATGGAGTAGAGTGGAATAGAATGGAATGGAAATGAATGGAAAGGAATGGAAAGGAATGGAATGGAATCAAAAGGAATGGGATGGAATGGAATCGTAGGGAATGGAATAAAATGGAAAAGAATCTAGTGGAATGGAATGGAAAGGAATGGAGTTGATTTGAATGCAATGGATTGGAAAGGAAAGGAATACATTGGAATGGAATCGACTCGAAAATAATGGGCTGTAATGGAATGGACTCAAATCAAATGGACATGATTGTGTTGGACTCGAATGCAATGGAAAGGAAAGGAGTGGACTTCATTGTGATAGACTGGAATGAAATTGACTGGAATGTAATGGAAAAGAATGGAATAGACTCTATTGGAATGGAATGGAAGGGAGTGGAATAGAATGGAAGGACTCGAATGTACTGGAAAAAATTGGAATGAACTCCAGTGTAATGCAATAGAATGGAATGGAATTGAACGAAATGGAATCCAATGGAATGTACTGGAGTGCAATGGATTCGAATGGCATGGAATGGAATGGCATGGCATGGCATGGACTGGAAAGGCATGGCATGGCATGTCATGGCATGGCATGGCATGAAATGGCATGGAATGGCACGGGACGGGATGGGATGGGATGGGATGGGATGGAATGGAATGGAATTGAACGTAATGGAATCCAATGGAATGGACTGGAGTGCAATGGATTCGAATGGAATGGACTGGAATGTAATGGTCTCAAATGGAATGGAACGGAACGTAACGGAAGGAATGGAATGGAGTCGAATGGAATGGACCAGAATGGAATGGACCAGAATGGAATTGACTGGAATGTAATATACTCATAAGGAATGTATTGTAATGGAAAGGACACGAATGGTTTGGAATGAATGGACTAGACTGGGAAGTTCTCCCTGGAATGCTTTCCAAAGGAAAGCAATCAAATGGAATGCAATTGAATGAAATGGAATCAAATGGAGTGGAATGGAATGGAAACGACTTGTAGGGAAAGCACTGCAGTGGAGTGGACTCGAATGGAATGGACTGGAAAGGAATGGACTCTAACGGAATGCACTAGAAAGGAATGCAATAGAAAGGAATGGAAGGGAATGGAATGGAATGGAATGGAATGGACTCGGAAAGAATGGACCAGAATGGAATGGTCTCGAATTAAACGCAAACAAAGCACATGGAATCTAACGGAATTGTATTGAATGGAGTGGCATGGAATGGAATACACAGGAAAGGAATGCACTGCAATGCAATGAACTCAAATGGAACGGACTGGAAAGGAATGGAATGGATTCAAAAAGAAACCAATCAAAAGGAGTGGAATGGAATGGAATGAAATGGAATGCACTTGAAAGGAATGGTCTAGAATAGAACAGTCTCGAATAGAATGCAATGGAATGGAATGGAATGGAATGGAATCAAATGGAATAGATTTGAATGGAATGCACTTGAATGGACTGGACTGGAATGGAATGGAATGGAATGGAATGGAATGGAATGGAATGGAATGGAATGGAAAGGCATGGAATCGAATGAAATGGACCCCATTGGAATGAACTCGAATGGAATGCAATCAAAGGAATTGCAGTGGAAGGGAATCAAATGAAATGGAACGGAATGGGCCAGAAACAAACGGAATGGAATTTTGTGGAATGCAATGGATTCGAATAGAAGGGAATCGAATGAAATAGAATGGAATTGAATGGAATGGAGTGGAATGGAATCGAATGGATTCGCATGGCAGGGAAAGGAATGGAATCGAATGGAATGGAATGCAATGGATTGTAATTAACTGGATAGAACAAAATGGAATAGAAGTAAATGGAATGGAATGGAATGGAATGGAGTGGAATGGAATGGAATGGAAATGATTCTAATGGAATGGACTGTAATTGAGTGGAATCGTATGGAATGGACTGGACTGGAATGGAATGGAAAGGAATGGAATGGAATGGAATGGAATGAAAAGGACTCGAATGGAATGGAATTCAATCCAAAGTAATCAAATGGAATGCAATGGACCAGAAAGTAATGGATTAGAATGGAATGTACTGGAGTGGAATGGAATCATAAGCAATGAAATTAAATGTAATGGAATTAAATGGAATGGAATGGAATCAAATGGAATTGAATCAAATGGAATGGAATCAAATCGAATGGAATCTAATGGAATGGACCGGAATTCAGTAGACTGGAATGGAACAGTCTTGAATGAAATGGAATTGAATGGAATAGAATGGAATGGAGTAGAGTGGAATAGAATGGAATGGAAATGAATGGAAAGGAATGGAAAGGAATGGAATGGAATCAAAAGGAATGGGATGGAATGGAATCGAAGGGAATGGAATAAAATGGAAAAGAATCTAGTGGAATGGAATGGAAAGGAATGGAGTTGATTTGAATGCAATGGATTGGAAAGGAAAGGAATACATTGGAATGGAATCGACTCGAAAATAATGGGCTGTAATGGAATGGACTCAAATCAAATGGACATGAATGTGTTGGATTCGAATGCAATGGAAAGGAATGGAGTGGACTTCATTGTGATAGACTGGAATGAAAGTGACTGGAATGTAATGGAAAAGAATGGAATAGACTCTATTGGAATGGAATGGAATGGAGTGGAATAGAATGGAAGGACTCGAATGTACTGGAAAAAATTGGAATGAACTCCAGTGTAATGCAATAGAATGGAATGGAATTGAACGAAATGGAATCCAATGGAATGTACTGAAGTGCAATGGATTCGAATGGCATGGAATGGAATGGCATGGCATGGCATGGACTGGAAAGGCATGGCATGGCATGGCATGGCATTGCATGAAATGGCATGGAATGGCACGGGACGGGATGGGATGGGATGGGATGGGATGGAATGGAATGGAATTGAACGAAATGTAATCCAATGGAATGGACTGGAGTGCAATGGATTCGAATGGAATGGACTGGAATGGAATGGTCTCAAAAGGATCGGAACGGAACGGAATGGAAGGAATGGAATGGAATCGAATGGAATGGACCAGAATGGAATGGACCAGAATGGAATTGACTGGAATGTGATATACTCGAATGGAATGTACTGTAATGGAAAGGACAGGAATGGCTTGGAATGAATGGACTAGTCTGGAAAGTTCTCCCTGGAATGGTTTCCAACGGGAAGCAATCGAATGGAATGGAATTGAACGAAATGGAATCCAATGGAATGTACTGGAGTGCAATGGATTCGAATGGCATGGAATGGAATGGCATGGCATGGCATGGACTGGAAAGGCATGGCATGGCATGGCATGGCATGGCATGAAATGGCATGGAATGGCACGGGACGGGATGGGATGTGATGGGATGGGATGGAATGGAATGGAATTGAACGAAACGGAATCCAATTGAATGGACTGGAGTGCAATGGATTCGAATGGAATGGACTGGAATGCAATGGTCTCAAATGGAATGGAACGGAACGTAACGGAAGGAATGGAATGGAGTCGAATGGAATGGACCAGAATGGAATGGACCAGAATGGAATTGACTGGAATGTAATATACTCGAATGGAATGTATTGTAATGGAAAGTACACGAATGGTTTGGAATGAATGGACTAGACTGGAAAGTTCTCCCTGGAATGGTTTCCAACGGAAAGCAATCGAATGGAATGGAATTGAACGAAATGGAATCAAATGGAGTGGATTGGAATGGAAACGACTTGTAGGGAAAGCACTGCAGTGGATTGGACTCGAATGGAATGGACTGGAAAGGAATGGACTCTAACAGAATGCACTCGAAAGGAATGCAATAGAAAGGAACGGAAGGGAATGGAATGGAATGGAATGGAATGGAATGGAATGGAATGGACTCGGAAAGAATGGACCAGAATGGAATGGTCTCGAATTAAACGCAAACAAAGCACATGGAATCTAACGGAATTGTATTGAATGGAGTGGCATGGAATGGAAAACACAGGAAAGGAATACACTGCAATGCAATGAACGCAAAAGTAACGGACTGGAAAGGAATGGAATGGATTCAAAAATAAACCAATCAAAAGGAGTGGAATGGAATGGAATGAAATGTAATGCACTCGAAAGGAATGGTCTGGAAAGGAACAGTCTCAAATAGAATGCAATCGAATGGAATGGAATGGAATGGAATGGAATGAAATCAAATGGAATAGATTCGAATGGAATGGACTGGAATGGACTGGAATGGAAAGGAATGGAATGGACTGGAATGGACTGGAATGGAAAGGAATGGAATGGAATGGAAAGGAAAGGAATGGAATGGAATGGAATGGAATGGAATGGAATGGAATGGACCCCATTGGAATGAACTTGAATGGAATGCAATCAAAGGAATGGAATGGAATGGAATCAAATGAAATGGAGTGGAATGGACTAGAAAGAAACGGAATGGAATTTTATGGAATGCAATGCATTCGAATAGAAGGGAATCGAATGAAATAGAATGGAACTGAACGGAATGGAGTGGAATGGAATCGAATGGAATTGCATGGCAGGGAAAGGAATGGAATCGAAAGGAATGGAGTGCAATGGATTGTAATGAACTGGATAGAACATAATGGAAAAGAAGCAAATGGAATGGTATGGAATGGAATTGAATGGAATGGAATGGAATGGAAATGATTCTAATGGAATGGACTGCAATTGATTGGAATCGTATGGAATGGACTGGACTGGAATGGAATGGATTGGAATGGAATGGAATGAAATGGAATGGAATGGAATGGAATGGAATGGAATGAAAAAGACTCGAATGGAATGGAATTCCACCAAAAGTAATCAAATGGAATGCAATGGACCGGAAAGTAATGGATTAGAATGGAATGTACTGGAGTGGAATGGAATCAAAAGGAATCGAATTAAATGCAATGGAATTAAACGGAATGAAATGGAATGGAATGGAATGGAATGGAATCAAATGGAATTGAATCAAATGGAATGGATTCTAATGGAATGGAATCTAATGGAATGGACCGGAATTGAGTAGACTGGAATGGAACGGTCTTGAATGAAATGGAATTGAATGGAATAGAATGGAATGGAGTAGAGTGGAATAGAATGGAATGGAAATGAATGGAAAGGAATGGAAAGGAATGGAATGGAATCAAAAGGAATGGGATGGAATGGAATCGAAGGGAATAGAATAAAATGGAAAAGAATCTAGTGGAATGGAATGGAAAGGAATGGAGTTGATTTGAATGCAATGGATTGGAAAGGAAAGGAATACATTGGAATGGAATCGACCCGAAAATAATAGGCTGTAATGGAATGGACTCAAATGAAATGGAAATGAATGTGTTGGACTCGAATGGAATGGAAAGGAATGGAGTGGACTTCATTGTGATAGACTGGAATGAAAGTGACTGGAATGTAATGGAAAAGAATGGAATAGACTCTATTGGAATGGAATGGAAGGGAGTGGAATAGAATGGAAGGACTCGAATGTACTGGAAAAAATTGGAATGAACTCCAGTGTAATGCAATAGAATGGAATGGAATTGAACGAAATGGAATCCAATGGAATGTACTGGAGTGCAATGGATTCGAATGGCATGGAATGGAATGGCATGGCATGGCATGGACTGGAAAGGCATTGCATGGCATGGCATGGCATGGCATGAAATGGCATGGAATGGCACGGGACGGGATGGGATGGGATGGGATGGGATGGAATGGAATGGAATTGAACGAAATGGAATCCAATGGAATGGACTGGAGTGCAGTGGATTCGAATGGAATGGACTGAAATGCAATGGTCTCAAATGGAATGGAACGGAACGTAACGGAAGGAATGGAATGGAGTCGAATGGAATGGACCAGAATGGAATGGACCAGAATGGAATTGACTGGAATGTAATATACTCGAATGGAATGTCTTGTAATGGAAAGGACACGAATGGTTTGGAATGAATGGACTAGACTGGGAAGTTCTCCCTGGAATGCTTTCCAACGGAAAGCAATCGAATGGAATGCAATTGAATGAAATGGAATCAAATGGAGTGGAATGGAATGGAAACGACTTGTAGGGAAAGCACTGCAGTGGAGTGGACACGAATGGAATGGACTGGAAAGGAATGGACTCTAACGGAATGCACTCGAAAGGAATGCAGTGGAAAGGAACGGAAGGGAATGGAATGGAATGGAATGGAATGGACTCGGAAAGAATGGACCAGAATGGAATGGTCTCGAATTAAACGCAAACAAAGCACATGGAATCTAACGGAATTGTATTGAATGGAGTGGCATGGAATGGAATACACAGGAAAGGAATGCACTGCAATGCAATGAACTCAAAAGGAACGGACTGGAAAGGAATGGAATGGATTCAAAAAGGAACCAATCAAAAGGAGTGGAATGGAACGGAATGAAATGGAATGCACTTGAAAGGAATGGACTAGAATAGAACCGTCTCGAATAGAATGCAATCGAATGGAATGGAATCAAATGGAATAGATTTGAATGGAATGGACTGGAATGGACTGGAATGGAATGGAATGGAATGGAATGGAATGGAATGGAATGGAATGGAATGGAATGGAAAGGCATGGAAGCGAATGAAATGGACCCCATTGGAATGAACTCGAATGGAATGCAATCAAAGGAATTGCAGTGGAAGGGAATCAAGTGAAATGGAATGGAATGGGCCAGAAACAAACGGAATGGAATTTTGTGGAATGCAATGGATTCGAATAGAAGGGAATCGAATGAAATAGAATGGAATTGAATGGAATGGAGTGGAATGGAATCGAATGGAATCGCATGGCAGGGAAAGGAATGGAAACGAATGGAATGGAATGCAATGGATTGTAATTAACTGGATAGAACAAAATGGAATATAAGTAAATGGAATGGAAAGGAATGGAATTGAATGGAATGGAATGGAATGGAAATGATTCTAATGAAATGGACTGCAATTGAGTGGTATCGTATGGAATGGATTGGACTGGAATGGAATGGAAACGAATGGAATGGAAAGGAATGGAATGAAAAGGACTCGAATGGAATGGAATTCAATCAAAAGTAATCAAATGGAATGCAATGGACCGGAAAGTAATGGATTAGACTGGAATGTACTGGAGTGGAATGGAATCATAAGCAATGGAATTAAATGTAATGGAATTAAATGGAATGGAATGGAATCAAATGGAATTGAATCAAATGGAATGGAATCAAATCGAATGGAATCTAATGGAATGGACCGGAATTCAGAAGACTGGAATGGAACAGTCTTGAATGAAATGGAATTGAATGGAATAGAATGGAATGGAGTAGAGTGGAATAGAATGGAATGGAAATGAATTTAAAGGAATGGAATGGAATCAAAAGGAATGGGACGGAATGGAATCGAAGGGAATGGAATAAAATGGAAAAGAATCTAGCGGAACGGAATGGAAAGGAATGGAGTTGATTTGAATGCAATGGATTGGAAAGGAAAGGAATACATTGGAATGGAATGGACTCAAAAATAATGGGCTGCAATGGAATGGACTCAAATCAAATGGATTTAAATGTGTTGGATTCGAATGGAATGGAAAGGAATGGAATGGACTTCATTGTGATAGACTGGAACGAAATTGACTGGAATGGAATGGAAAAGAATGGAATAGACTCTATTGGAATGGAATGGAATGGAGTGGAATAGAATGGAAGGACTCGAATGTACTGGAAAAAATTGGAATGAACTCCAGTGTAATGCAATTGAATGGAATGGAATGGAAAGAAATGGAATCCAATGGAATGTACTGGAGTGCAATGGATTCGAATGGCATGGAATGGAATGGCATGGCATGGCATGGACTGGAAAGGCATGGCATGGCTTGGCATGGCATGGCATGGCATGGGACAGGACGGGACGGGATGGGATGGGATGGGACGGAATGCAATGGAACGGAACGGAACAGTACGGAACGGAATGGAACGGAAGGAATGGAATGGAATCGAATGGAATGGAGCAGAATGGAATGGACCAGAATGGAATTGACTGGAATGTAATATACTCGAATGGAATGTATTATAATGGAAAGGACACGTATGGTTTGGAATGAATGGACTAGACTGGAAAGTTCTCCCTGGAATGGTTTCCAACAGAAAGCAACCGAATGGAATGGAATTGAATGAAATGGAATCAAATGGAGTGGAATGGAATGGAAACGACTTGTACGGAAAGCACTGCAGTGGAGTGGACTCGAATGGAATGGACTGGAAAGGAATGGACTCTAACGGAATGCACTCGAAAGGAATGCAATAGAAAGGAACGGAATGGAATGGAATGGAATGGAATGGAATGGAATGGACTCGGAAAGAATGGACCAGAATGGAATGGTCTCGAAATAAACGCAAACAAAGCACATGGAATCTAACGGAATTGTATTGAATGGAGTGGCATGGAATGGAAAACACAGGAAAGGAATGCACAGCAATGCAATGAATGCAAAAGGAACGGACTGGAAAGGAATGGAATGGATTCAAAAAGAAACCAATCAAAAGGAGTGGAATGGAATGGAATGAAATGTAATGCACTCGAAAGGAATGGTCTGGAATGGAACAGTCTCAAATACAATGCAATTGAATGGAATGGAATGGAATGGAATGGAATCAAATGGAATAGATTCGAATGGAATGGACTGGAATGGACTGGAATGGAAAGGAATGGAATGGACTGGAATGGACTGGAATGGAAAGGAATGGAATGGAATGGAAAGGAGAGGAATGGAATGGAATGGAATGGAGTGGAATGGAAGGAATGGAATTGAATGGAAAGGAAAGGCATGGAATGGAATGGAATGGACCCCATTGGAATGAACTTGAATGGAATGCAATCAAAGGGAATGGAATGGAATGGAATCAAATGAAATGGAATGGAATGGACTAGAAACAAACGGAATGGAATTTTATGGAATGCAATGCATTCGAATAGAAGGGAATCGAATGAAATAGAATGGAATTGAACGGAATGGAGTGGAATGGAATCGAATGGAATTGCATGGCAGGGAAAGGAATGGAATCGAAAGGAATGGAGTGCAATGGATTGTAATGAACTGGATAGAACATAATGGAATAGAAGCAAATGGAATGGTATGGAATGGAATTGAATGGAATGGAATGGAATGGAAATGATTCTAATGGAATGGACTGCAATTGATTGGAATCGTATGGAATGGACTGGAATGGAATGGAATGGATTGGAATGGAATGGAGTGGAATGGAATGGAATGAAAAGGACTCGAATGGAATGGAATTCCACCAAAAGTAATGAAATGGAATGCAATGGACCGGAAAGTAATGGATTAGAATGGAATGTACTGGAGTGGAATGGAATCAAATGGAATGGAATTAAATGCAATGGAATTAAACGGAATGGAATGGAATGGAATGGAATGGAATCAAATGGAATTGAATCACATGGAATGGATTCTAATGGAATGGAATCTAATGGAATGGACCGGAATTGAGTAGACTGGAATGGAACGGTCTTGAATGAAATGGAATTGAATGGAATAGAATGGAATGCAGTAGAGTGGAATAGAATGGAATGGAAATGAATGGAAAGGAATGGAAAGGAATGGAATGGAATCAAAAGGAATGGGATGGAATGGAATCGAAGGGAATGCAATAAAATGGAAAAGAATCTAGTGGAATGGAATGGAAAGGAATGGAGTTGATTTGAATGCAATGGATTGGAAAGGAAAGGAATACATTGGAATGGAATGGACTCGAAAATAATGGGCTGTAATGGAATGGACTCAAATCAAATGGACATGAATGTGTTGGACTCGAATGCAATGGAAAGGAATGGAGTGGACTTCATTGTGATAGACTGGAATGAAATTGACTGGAATGTAATGGAAAAGAATGGAATAGACTCTATTGGAATGGAATGGAAGGGAGTGGAATAGAATGGAAGGACTCGAATGTACTGGAAAAAATTGGAATGAACTCCAGTGTAATGCAATAGAATGGAATGGAATTGAACGAAATGGAATCCAATGGAATGTACTGGAGTGCAATGGATTCGAATGGCATGGAATGGAATGGCATGGCATGGCATGGACTGGAAAGGCATGGCATGGCATGGCATGGCATGGCATGGCATGGCATGAAATGGCATGGAATGGCACAGGACGGGATGGGATGGGATAGGATGGGATGGAATGGAATGGAATTGAACGAAATGGAATCCAATGGAATGGACTGGAGTGCAATGGATTCGAATGGAATGGACTGGAATGCAATGGTCTCAAATGGAATGGAACGGAACGTAACGGAAGGAATGGAATGGAGTCGAATGGAATGGACCAGAATGGAATGGACCAGAATGGAATTGACTGGAATATAATATACTCGAATGGAATGTATTGTAATGGAAAGGACACGAATGGTTTGGAATGAATGGACTAGACTGGGAAGTTCTCCCTGGAATGATTTCCAATGGAAAGCAATCGAATGGAATGCAATTGAATGAAATGGAATCAAATGGAGTGGAATGGAATGGAAACGACTTGTAGGGAAAGCACTGCAGTGGAGTGGACTCGAATGGAATGGACTGGAAAGGAATGGACTCTAACGGAATGCACTCGAAAGGAATGCAACAGAAAGGAACGGAAGGGAATGGAATGGAATGGAATGGAATGGACTCGGAAAGAATGGACCAGAATGGAATGGTCTCGAATTAAACGCAAACAAAGCACATGGAATCTAACGGAATTGTATTGAATGGAGTGGCATGGAATGGAATACACAGGAAAGGAATGCACTGCAATGCAATGAACTCAAATGGAACGGACTGGAAAGGAATGGAATGGATTCAAAAAGAAACCAATCAAAAGGAGTGGAATGGAATGGAATGAAATGGAATGCACTTGAAAGGAATGGACTAGAATAGAACAGTCTCGAATAGAATGCAATCGAATGGAATGGAATCAAATGGAATAGATTTGAATGGAATGGACTGCAATGGACTGGAATGGAATGAAATGGAATGGAATGGAATGGAATGGAATGGAATGGAATGGAATGGAAATGATTCTAATGAAATGAACTGCAATTGAGTGGTATCGTATGGAATGGATTGGACTGGAATGGAATGGAAACGAATGGAATGGAATGGAATGGAATGAAAAGGACTCGAATGGAATGGAATTCAGTCAAAAGTAATCAAATGGAATGCAATGGACCGGAAAGTAATGGATTAGAATGGAATGTACTGGAGTGGAATGGAATCATAAGCAGTGGAATTAAATGTAATGGAATTAAATGGAATGGAATGGAATCAAATGGAATTGAATCAAATGGAATGGAATCAAATCCAATGGAATCTAATGGAATGGACCGGAATTCAGTAGACTGGAATGGAACAGTCTTGAATGAAATGGAATTGAATGGAATAGAATGGAATGGAGTAGAGTGGAATAGAATGGAATGGAAATGAATTTAAAGGAATGGAATGGAATCAAAAGGAATGGGACGGAATGGAATCGAAGGGAATGGAATAAAATGGAAAAGAATCTAGTGGAACGGAATGGAAAGGAATGGAGTTGATTTGAATGCAATGGATTGGAAAGGAAAGGAATACATTGGAATGGAATGGACTCAAAAATAATGGGCTGTAATGGAATGGACTCAAATCAAATGGATTTAAATGTGTTGGATTCCAATGGAATGGAAAGGAATGGAGTGGACTTCATTGTGATAGACTGGAATGAAATTGACTGGAATGGAATGGAAAAGAATGGAATAGACTCTATTGGAATGGAATGGAATGGAGTGGAATAGAATGGAAGGACTCGAATGTACTGGAAAAAATTGGAATGAACTCCAGTGTAATGCAATTGAATGGAATGGAATGGAAAGAAATGGAATCCAATGGAATGTACTGGAGTGCAATGGATTCGAATGGCATGGAATGGAATGGCATGGCATGGCATGGACTGGAAAGGCATGGCATGGCTTGGCATGGCATGGCATGGCATAGGACAGGACGGGACGCGATGGGATGGGATGGGACGGAATGCAATGGAACGGAACGGAACAGAACGGAACGGAATGGAACGGAAGGAATGGAATGGAATCGAATGGAATGGAGCAGAATGGAATGGACCAGAATGGAATTGACTGGAATGTAATATACTCGAATGGAATGTATTATAATGGAAAGGACACGTATGGTTTGGAATGAATGGACTAGACTGGAAAGTTCTCCCTGGAATGGTTTCCAACGGAAAGCAACCGAATGGAATGGAATTGAATGAAATGGAATCAAATGGAGTGGAATGGAATGGAAACGACTTGTAGGGAAAGCACTGCAGTGGAGTGGACTCGAATGGAATGGACTGGAAAGGAATGGACTCTAACGGAATGCACTCGAAAGGAATGCAATAGAAAGGAACGGAAGGGAATGGAATGGAATGGAATGGAATGGAATGGACTCGGAAAGAATGGACCAGAATGGAATGGTCTCGAATTAAACGCAAACAAAGCACATGGAATCTAACGGGATTGTATTGAATGGAGTGGCATGGAATGTAAAACCCAGGAAAGGAATGCACTGCAATGCAATGAACGCAAAAGGAACGGACTGGAAAGGAATTGAATGGATTCAAAAAGAAACCAATCAAAAGGAGTGGAATGGAATGGAATGAAATGTAATGCACTCAAAAGGAATGGTCTGGAATGGAACAGTCTCAAATAGAATGCAACCGAATGGAATGGAATGGAATGGAATGGAATGGAATCACATGGAATAGATTCGAATGGAATGGACTGGAATGGACTGGAATGGAAAGGAATGGTATGGACTGGAATGGACTGGAATGGAAAGGAATGGAATGGAATGGAAAGGAAAGGAATGGAATGGAATGGAATGGAATGGAATGGAATGGAAAGGAAAGGCATGGAATTGAATGGAATGGACCCCATTGGAATGAACTTGAATGGAATGCAATCAAAGGGAAAGGAATGGAATGGAATCAAATGAAATGGAATGGAATGGACTAGAAACAAACGTAATGGAATTTTATGGAAAGCAACGCATTCGAATAGAACGGAATCGAATGAAATAGAATGGAATTGAACGGAATGGAGTGGAATGGAATCGAATGGAATTGCATGGCAGGGAAAGGAATGGAATCGAAAGGAATGGAGTGCAATGGATTGTAATGAACTGGATAGAACATAATGGAATAGAAGCAAATGGAATGGTATGGAATGGAATTGAATGGAATGGAATGGAATGGAAATGATTCTAATGGAATGGACTGCAATTGATTGGAATCATATGGAATGGACTGGACTGGAATGGAATGGATTGGAATGGAATGGAATGGAATGGAATGGAATGGAATGGAATGAAAAGGACTCGAATGGAATGGAATTCCACCAAAAGTAATCAAATGGAATGCAATGGAGCGGAAAGTAATGGATTAGAATGGAATGTACTGGAGTGGAATGGAATCAAAAGGAATGGAATTAAATGCAATGGAATTAAACGGAATGGAATGGAATGGAATGGAATGGAATCAAATGGAATTGAATCAAATGGAATGGATTCTAATGGAATGGAATCTAATGGAATGGACCGGAATTGAGTAGACTGGAATGGAACGGTCTTGAATGAAATGGAATTGAATGGAATAGAATGGAATGGAGTAGAGTGGAATAGAATGGAATGGAAATGAATGGAAAGGAATGGAAAGGAAAGGAATGGAATCAAAAGGAATGGGATGGAATGGAATCGAAGGGAATGGAATAAAATGGAAAAGAATCTAGTGGAATGGAATGGAAAGGAATGGAGTTGATTTGAATGCAATGGATTGGAAAGGAAAGGAATACATTGGAATGGAATGGACTCGAAAATAATGGGCTGTAATGGAATGGACTCAAATCAAATGGACATGAATGTGTTGGACTCGAATGCAATGGAAAGGAATGGAGTGGACTTCATTGTGATAGACTGGAATGAAAGTGACTGGAATGTAATGGAAAAGAATGGAATAGACTCTATTGGAATGGAATGGAAGGAAGTGGAATAGAATGGAAGGACTCGAATGTACTGGAAAAAATTGGAATGAACTCCAGTGTAATGCAATAGAATGGAATGGAATTGAACGAAATGGAATCCAATGGAATGTACTGGAGTGCAATGGATTCGAATGGCATGGAATGGAATGGCATGGCATGGCATGGACTGGAAAGGCATGGCATGGCATGTCATGGCATGGAATGGCATGAAATGGCATGGAATGGCACGGGACGGGATGGGATGGGATGGGTTGGGATGGAATGGAATGGAATTGAACGAAATGGAATCCAATGGAATGGACTGGAGTGCAATGGATTCGAATGGAATGGACTGGAATGCAATGGTCTCAAATGGAATGGAACGGAACGTAACGGAAGGAATGGAATGGAGTCGAATGGAATGGACCAGAATGGAATGGACCAGAATGGAATTGACTGGAATATAATATACTCGAATGGAATGTATTGTAATGGAAAGGACACGAATGGTTTGGAATGAATGGACTAGACTGGGAAGTTCTCCCTGGAATGCTTTCCAATGGAAAGCAATCGAATGGAATGCAATTGAATGAAATGGAATCAAATGGAGTGGAATGGAATGGAAACGACTTGTAGGGAAAGCACTGCAGTGGAGTGGACTCGAATGAAATGGACTGGAAAGGAATGGACTCTAACGGAATGCACTCGAAAGGAATGCAACAGAAAGGAACGGAAGGGAATGGAATGGAATGGAATGGAATGGACTCGGAAAGAATGGACCAGAATGGAATGGTCTCGAATTAAACGCAAACAAAGCACATGGAATCTAACGGAATTGTATTGAATGGAGTGGCATGGAATGGAATACACAGGAAAGGAATGCACTGCAATGCAATGAACTCAAATGGAACGGACTGGAAAGGAATGGAATGGATTCAAAAAGAAACCAATCAAAAGGAGTGGAATGGAATGGAATGAAATGGAATGCACTTGAAAGGAATGGACTAGAATAGAACAGTCTCGAATAGAATGCAATCGAATGGAATGGAATCAAATGGAATAGATTTGAATGGAATGGACTGCAATGGACTGGAATGGAATGGAATGGAATGGAATGGAATGGAATGGAATGGAATGGAATGGAATGGAATGGAAAGGCATGGAATCGAATGAAATGGACCCCATTGGAATGAACTCGAATGGAATGCAATCAAAGGAATTGCAGTGGAAGGGAATCAAATGAAATGGAATGGAATGGGCCAGAAACAAACGGAATGGAATTTTGTGGAATGCAATGGATTCGAATAGAAGGGAATCGAGTGAAATAGAACGGAATTTAATGGAATGGAGTGGAATGGAATCGAATGGAGTCGCATGGCAGGGAAAGGAATGGAATCGAATGGAATGGAATGCTATGGATTGTAATTTACTGGATAGAACAAAATGGAATAGAAGTAAATGGAATGGAATGGAATGGAATGGAATGGAATGGAATGGAATGGAATGGAATGGAATGGAATGGAAATGATTCTAATGAAATGAACTGCAATTGAGTGGTATCGTATGGAATGGATTGGACTGGAATGGAATGGAAACGAATGGAATGGAATGGAATGGAATGAAAAGGACTCGAATGGAATGGAATTCAGTCAAAAGTAATCAAATGGAATGCAATGGACCGGAAAGTAATGGATTAGAATGGAATGTACTGGAGTGGAATGGAATCATAAGCAGTGGAATTAAATGTAATGGAATTAAATGGAATGGAATGGAATCAAATGGAATTGAATCAAATGGAATGGAATCAAATCGAATGGAATCTAATGGAATGGACCGGAATTCAGTAGACTGGAATGGAACAGTCTTGAATGAAATGGAATTGAATGGAATAGAATGGAATGGAGTAGAGTGGAATAGAATGGAATGGAAATGAATTTAAAGGAATGGAATGGAATCAAAAGGAATGGGACGGAATGGAATCGAAGGGAATGGAATAAAATGGAAAAGAATCTAGTGGAACGGAATGGAAAGGAATGGAGTTGATTTGAATGCAATGGATTGGAAAGGAAAGGAATACATTGGAATGGAATGGACTCAAAAATAATGGGCTGTAATGGAATGGACTCAAATCAAATGGATTTAAATGTGTTGGATTCCAATGGAATGGAAAGGAATGGAGTGGACTTCATTGTGATAGACTGGAACGAAATTGACTGGAATGGAATGGAAAAGAATGGAATAGACTCTATTGGAATGGAATGGAATGGAGTGGAATAGAATGGAAGGACTCGAATGTACTGGAAAAAATTGGAATGAACTCCAGTGTAATGCAATTGAATGGAATGGAATGGAAAGAAATGGAATCCAATGGAATGTACTGGAGTGCAATGGATTCGAATGGCATGGAATGGAATGGCATGGCATGGCATGGACTGGAAAGGCATGGCATGGCTTGGCATGGCATGGCATGGCATGGGACAGGACGGGACGGGATGGGATGGGATGGGACGGAATGCAATGGAACGGAACGGAACAGAACGGAACGGAATGGAACGGAAGGAATGGAATGGAATCGAATGGAATGGAGCAGAATGGAATGGACCAGAATGGAATTGACTGGAATGTAATATACTCGAATGGAATGTATTATAATGGAAAGGACACGTATGGTTTGGAATGAATGGACTAGACTGGAAAGTTCTCCCTGGAATGGTTTCCAACGGAAAGCAACCGAATGGAATGGAATTGAATGAAATGGAATCAAATGGAGTGGAATGGAATGGAAACGACTTGTAGGGAAAGCACTGCAGTGGAGTGGACTCGAATGGAATGGACTGGAAAGGAATGGACTCTAACGGAATGCACTCGAAAGGAATGCAATAGAAAGGAACGGAAGGGAATGGAATGGAATGGAATGGAATGGAATGGACTCGGAAAGAATGGACCAGAATGGAATGGTCTCGAATTAAACGCAAACAAAGCACATGGAATCTAACGGGATTGTATTGAATGGAGTGGCATGGAATGTAAAACCCAGGAAAGGAATGCACTGCAATGCAATGAACGCAAAAGGAACGGACTGGAAAGGAATTGAATGGATTCAAAAAGAAACCAATCAAAAGGAGTGGAATGGAATGGAATGAAATGTAATGCACTCAAAAGGAATGGTCTGGAATGGAACAGTCTCAAATAGAATGCAACCGAATGGAATGGAATGGAATGGAATGGAATGGAATCACATGGAATAGATTCGAATGGAATGGACTGGAATGGACTGGAATGGAAAGGAATGGTATGGACTGGAATGGACTGGAATGGAAAGGAATGGAATGGAATGGAAAGGAAAGGAATGGAATGGAATGGAATGGAATGGAATGGAATGGAATGGAATGGAAAGGCATGGAATCGAATGAAATGGACCCCATTGGAATGAACTCGAATGGAATGCAATCAAAGGAATTGCAGTGGAAGGGAATCAAATGAAATGGAATGGAATGGGCCAGAAACAAACGGAATGGAATTTTGTGGAATGCAATGGATTCGAATAGAACGGAATCGAATGAAATAGAATGGAATTGAAAGGAATGGCGTGGAATGGAATCGAATGGAATTGCATGGCAGGGAAAGGAAAGGAATCGAATGGAATGGAATGCAATGGATTGTAATTAACTGGATAGAACAAAATGGAATAGAAGTAAATGGAATGGAATGGAATGGAATGGAAATGATTCTAATGGAATGGACTGCAATTGAGTGGTATCGTATGGAATGGATTGGACTGGAATGGAATGGAAAGGAATGGAATGAAATGGAATGGAATGGAATGAAAAGGACTCGAATGGAATGGAATTCAATCAAAAGTAATCAAATGGAATGCAATGGACCGGAAAGTAATGGATTAGAATGGAATGTACTGGAGTGGAATGGAATCATAAGCAATGGAATTAAATGTAATGGAATTAAATGGAATGGAATGGAATCAAATGGAATTGAATCAAATGTAATGGAATCAAATCGAATGGAATCTAATGGAATGGACCGGAATTCAGTAGACTGGAATGGAACAGTCTTGAATGAAATGGAATTGAATGGAATAGAATGGAATGGAGTAGAGTGCAATAGAACGGAATGGAAATGAATTTAAAGGAATGGAATGGAATCAAAAGGAATGGGACAGAATGGAATCGAAGGGAATGGAATAAAATGGAAAAGAATCTAGTGGAACGGAATGGAAAGGAATGGAGTTGATTTGAATGCAATGGATTGGAAAGGAAAGGAATACATTGGAATGGAATGGACTCAAAAATAATGGGCTGTAACGGAATGGACTCAAATCAAATGGATTTAAATGTGTTGGATTCGAATGGAATGGAAAGGAATGGAGTGGACTTCATTGTGATAGACTGGAACGAAATTGACTGGAATGGAATGGAAAAGAATGGAATAGACTCTATTGGAATGGAATGGAATGGAGTGGAATAGAATGGAAGGACTCGAATGTACTGGAAAAAATTGGAAAGAACTCCAGTGTAATGCAATTGAATGGAATGGAATGGAAAGAAATGGAATCCAATGGAATGTACTGGAGTGCAAAGGATTCAAATGGCATGGAATGGAATGGCATGGCATGGCATGGACTGGAAAGGCATGGCATGGCTTGGCATGGCATGGCATGGCATGGGACAGGACGGGACGGGATGGGATGGGATGGGACGGAATGGAATGGAACGGAACGGAACAGAACGGAACGGAATGGAACGGAAGGAATGGAATGGAATCGAATGGAATGGACCAGAATGGAATGGACCAGAATGGAATTGACTGGAATGTAATATACTCGAATGGAATGTATTGTAATGGAAAGGACACGAATGGTTTGGAATGAATGGACTAGACTGGAAAGTTCTCCCTGTAATGGATTCCAACGGAAAGCAACCGAATGGAATGGAATTGAATGAAATGGAATCAAATGGAGTGGAATGGAATGGAAACGACTTGTAGGGAAAGCACTGCAGTGGAGTGGACTCGAATGGAATGGACTGGAAAGAATGGACTCTAACGGAATGCACTCGAAAGGAATGCAATAGAAAGGAACGGAAGGGAATGGAATGGAATGGAATGGAATGGAATGGAATGGACTCACAAAGAATGGACCAGAATGGAATGGTCTCAAATTAAACGCAAACAAAGGACATGGAATCTAACGGAATTGTATTGAATGGAGTGGCATGGAATGGAAAACACAGGAAAGGAATACACTGCAATGCAATGAACGCAAAAGGAACGGACTGGAAAGGAATGGAATGGATTCAAAAAGAAACCAATCAAAAGGAGTGGAATGGAATGGAATGAAATGTAATGCACTCGAAAGGAATGGTCTGGAATGGAACAGTCTCAAATAGAATGCAATCGAATGGAATGGAATGGAATGGAATGGAATGAAATCAAATGGAATAGATTCGAATGGAATTGACTGGAATGGACTGGAATGGAAAGGAATGGAATGGACTGGAATGGACTGGAATGGAAAGGAATGGAATGGAATGGAAAGGAAAGGAATGGAATGGAATGGAATGGAATGGAATGGAATGGAATGGAATGGAATGGAATGGAATGGAAAGGAAAGGCATGGAATGGAATGGAATGGACCCCATTGGAATGAACTTGAATGGAATGCAATTAAAGGAATGGAATGGAATGGAATCAAATGAAATGGAATGGAATGGACTAGAAAGAAACGGAATGGAATTTTATGGAATGCAATGCATTCGAATAGAAGGGAATCGAATGAAATAGAATGGAATTGAACGGAATGGAGTGGAATGGAATCGAATGGAATTGCATGGCAGGGAAAGGAATGGAATCGAAAGGAATGGAGTGCAATGGATTGTAATGAACTGGATAGAACATAATGGAATAGAAGCAAATGGAATGGTATGGAATGGAATTGAATGGAATGGAATGGAATGGAAATGATTCTAATGGAATGGACTGCAATTGATTGGAATCGTATGGAATGGACTGGACTGGAATGGAATGGATTGGAATGGAATGGAATGGAATGGAATGGAATGGAATGAAAAGGAGTCGAATGGAATGGAATTCCACCAAAAGTAATCAAATGGAGTGCAATTGACTGGAAAGTAATGGATTAGAATTTAATGTACTGGAGTGGAATGGAATCAAAAGGAATGGAATTAAATGCAATGGAATTAAACGGAAAGGAATGGAATGGAATGGAATGGAATGGAATCAAATGGAATTGAATCAAATGGAATGGATTCTAATGGAATGGAATGTAATGGAATGGACCGGAATTGAGTAGACTGGAATGGAACGGTCTTGAATGAAAAGGAATTGAATGGAATAGAATGGAATGGAGTAGAGTGGAATGGAATGGAATGGAAATGAATGGAAAGGAATGGAAAGGAATGGAATGGAATCAAAAGGAATGGGATGGAATGGAATCGAAGGGAATGGAATAAAATGGAAAAGAATCTAGTGGAATGGAATGGAAAGGAATGGAGTTGATTTGAATGCAATGGATTGGAAAGGAAAGGAATACATTGGAATGGAATTGACTCGAAAATAATGGGCTGTAATGGAATGGACTCAAATCAAATGGACATGAATGTGTTGGACTCGAATGCAATGGAAAGGAATGGAGTGGACTTCATTGTGATAGACTGGAATGAAAGTGACCGGAATGTAATGGAAAAGAATGGAATAGACTCTATTGGAATGGAATGGAAGGAAGTGGAATAGAATGGAAGGACTCGAAAGTACTGGAAAAAATTGGAATGAACTCCAGTGTAATGCAATAGAATGGAATGGAATTGAACGAAATGGAATCCAATGGAATGTACTGGAGTGCAATGGATTCGAATGGCATGGAATGGAATGGCATGGCATGGCATGGACTGGAAAGGCATGGCATGTCATGGCATGGCATGGCATGAAATGGCATGGAATGGCACGGGACGGGATGGGATGGGATGGGATGGGATGGAATGGAATGGAATTGAACGAAATGGAATCCAATGGAATGGACTGGAGTGCAATGGAGTCAAATGGAATGGACTGGAATGCAATGGTCTCAAATGGAATGGAACGGAACGTAACGGAAGGAATGGAATGGAGTCGAATGGAATGGAGCAGAATGGAATGGACCAGAATGGAATTGACTGGAATGTAATATACTCGAATGGAATGTATTTTAATGGAAAGGACACGAATGGTTTGGAATGAATGGACTAGACTGGGAAGTTCTCCCTGGAATGCTAACCAACGGAAAGCAATCGAATGGAATGCAATTGAATGAAATGGAATCAAATGGAGTGGAATGGAATGGAAACGACTTGTAGGGAAAGCACTGCAGTGGAGTGGACTCGAATGGAATGGACTGGAAAGGAATGGACTCTAACCGAATGCACTCGAAAGGAATGCAATAGAAAGGAACGGAAGGGAATGGAATGGAATGGAATGGAATGGAATGGACTCGGAAAGAATGGAACAGAATGGAATGGTCTCGTATTAAACGCAAACAAAGCACATGGAATCTAACGGAATTGTATTGAATGGAGTGGCATGGAATGGAATACACAGGAAAGGAATGCACTGCAATGCAATGAACTCAAATGGAACGGACTGCAAAGGAATGGAATGGATTCAAAAAGAAACCAATCAAAAGGAGTGGAATGGAATGGAATGAAATGGAATGCACTTGAAAGGAATGGACTAGAATAGAACAGTCTCGAATAGAATGCAATCGAATGGAATGGAATCAAATGGAATAGATTTGAATGAAATGGACTGGAATGGACTGGAATGGAATGGAATGGAATGGAATGGAATGGAATGGAATGGAATGGAATGGAATGGAATGGAATGGAATGGAAAGGCATGGAATCGAATGAAATGGACCCCATTGGAATGAACTCGAATGGAATGCAATCAAAGGAATTGCAGTGGAAGGTAATCAAATGAAATGGAATGGAATGGGCCAGAAACAAACGGAATGGAATTTTGTGGAATGCAATGGATTCGAATAGAACGGAATCGAATGAAATAGAATGGAATTGAATGGAATGGCGTGGAATGGAATCGAATGGAATTGCATGGCAGGGAAAGGAAAGGAATCGAATGGAATGGAATGCAATGGATTGTAATTAACTGGATAGAACAAAATGGAATAGAAGTAAATGGAATGGAATGGAATGGAATGGAAATGATTCTAATGGAATGGACTGCAATTGAGTGGTATCGTATGGAATGGATTGGACTGGAATGGAATAGAAAGGAATGGAATGGAATGGAATGGAATGGAATGAAAAGGACTCGAATGGAATGGAATTCAATCAAAAGTAATCAAATGGAATGCAATGGACCGGAAAGTAATGGATTAGAATGGAATGTACTGGAGTGGAATGGAATCATAAGCAATGGAATTAAATGTAATGGAATTAAATGGAATGGAATGGAATCAAATGGAATTGAATCAAATGGAATGGAATCAAATCGAATGGAATCTAATGGAATGGACCGGAATTCAGTAGACTGGAATGGAACAGTCTTGAATGAAATGGAATTGAATGGAATAGAATGGAATGGAGTAGAGTGCAATAGAACGGAATGGAAATGAATTTAAAGGAATGGAATGGAATCAAAAGGAATGGGACAGAATGGAATCGAAGGGAATGGAATAAAATGGAAAAGAATCTAGTGGAACGGAATGGAAAGGAATGGAGTTGATTTGAATGCAATGGATTGGAAAGGAAAGGAATACATTGGAATGGAATGGACTCAAAAATAATGGGCTGTAACGGAATGGACTCAAATCAAATGGATTTAAATGTGTTGGATTCGAATGGAATGGAAAGGAATGGAGTGGACTTCATTGTGATAGACTGGAACGAAATTGACTGGAATGGAATGGAAAAGAATGGAATAGACTCTATTGGAATGGAATGGAATGGAGTGGAATAGAATGGAAGGACTCGAATGTACTGGAAAAAATTGGAAAGAACTCCAGTGTAATGCAATTGAATGGAATGGAATGGAAAGAAATGGAATCCAATGGAATGTACTGGAGTGCAAAGGATTCAAATGGCATGGAATGGAATGGCATGGCATGGCATGGACTGGAAAGGCATGGCATGGCTTGGCATGGCATGGCATGGCATGGGACAGGACAGGACGGGATGGGATGGGATGGGACGGAATGGAATGGAACGGAACGGAACAGAACGGAACGGAATGGAACGGAAGGAATGGAATGGAATCGAATGGAATGGACCAGAATGGAATGGACCAGAATGGAATTGACTGGAATGTAATATACTCGAATGGAATGTATTGTAATGGAAAGGACACGAATGGTTTGGAATGAATGGACTAGACTGGAAAGTTCTCCCTGGAATGGTTTCCAACGGAAAGCAACCGAATGGAATGGAATTGAATGAAATGGAATCAAATGGAGTGGAATGGAATGGAAACGACTTGTAGGGAAAGCACTGCAGTGGAGTGGACTCGAATGGAATGGACTGGAAAGAATGGACTCTAACGGAATGCACTCGAAAGGAAAGCAATAGAAAGGAACGGAAGGGAATGGAATGGAATGGAATGGAATGGAATGGAATGGAATGGAATGGAATGGAATGGAATGGAATGGACCCAGAAAGAATGGACCAGAATGGAATGGTCTCGAATTAAACGCAAACAAAGCACATGGAATCTAACGGGATTGTATTGAATGGAGTGGCATGGAATGGAAAACACAGGAAAGGAATGCACTGCAATGCAATGAACGCAAAAGGAACGGACAGGAAAGGAATGGAATGGATTCAAAAAGAAACCAATCAAAAGGAGTGGAATGGAATGGAATGAAACGTAATGCACTCGAAAGGAATGGTCTGGAATGGAACAGTCTCAAATAGAATGCAATCGAATGGAATGGAATGGAATGGAATGGAATCAAATGGAATAGATTCGAATGGAATGGACTGGAATGGACTGGAATGGAAAGGAATGGAATGGACTGGAATGGACTGGAATGGAAAGGAATGGAATGGAATGGAAAGGAAAGGAATGGAATGGAATGGAATGGAATGGAATGGAATGGAATGGAATGGAATGGAATGGAATGGAATGGAATGGAATGGAATGGAAAGGAAAGGCATGGAATGGAATGGAATGGACCCCATTGGAATGAACTTGAATGGAATGCAATCAAAGGGAAAGGAATGGAATGGAATCAAATGAAATGGAATGGAATGGACTAGAAACAATCGGAATGGAATTTTTTGGAATGCAGTGCATTCGAATAGAAGGGAATCGAATGAAATAGAATGGAATTGAACGGAATGGAGTGGAATGGAATCGAATGGAATAGCATGGCAGGGAAAGGAATGGAATCGAAAGGAATGGAGTGCAATGGATTGTAATGAACTGGATAGAACATAATGGAATAGAAGAAAATGGAATGGTATGGAATGGAATTGAATGGAATGGAATGAAAAGGACTCGAATGGAATGGAATTCCACCAAAAGTAATGAAATGGAATGCAATGGACCGGAAAGTAATGGATTAGAATGGAATGTACTGGAGTGGAATGGAATCAAATGGAATGGAATTAAATGCAATGGAATTAAACGGAATGGAATGGAATGGAATGGAATGGAATGGAATGGAATGGAATGGAATGGAATGGAATGGAATGGAATCAAATGGAATTGAACCAAATGGAATGGATTCTAATGGAATGGAATCTAATGGAATGGACCGGAATTGAGTAGACTGGAATGGAACGGTCTTGAATGAAATGGAATTGAATGGAATAGAATGGAATGGAGTAGAGTGGAATAGAATGGAATGGAAATGAATGGAAAGGAATTGAAAGGAAAGGAATGGAATCAAAAGGAATGGGATGGAATGGAATCGAAGGGAATGGAATAAAACGGAAAAGAATCTAGTGGAATGGAATGGAAAGGAATGGAGTTGATTTGAATGCAATGGATTGGAAAGGAAAGGAATACATTGGAATGGAATCGACTCGAAAATAATGGGCTGTAATGGAATGGACTCAAATCAAATGGACATGAATCTGTTGGACTCGAATGCAATGGAAAGGAATGGAGTGGACTGCATTGTGATAGACTGGAATGAAAGTGACTGGAATGTAATGGAAAAGAATGGAATAGACTCTATTGGAATGGAATGGAATGGAGTGGAATAGAATGGAAGGACTCGAATGTACTGGAAAAAATTGGTATGAACTCCAGTGTAATGCAATAGAATGGAATGGAATTGAACGAAATGGAATCCAATGGAATGTACTGGAGTGCAATGGATTCGAATGGTATGGAATGGAATGGCATGGCATGGCATGGACTGGAAAGGCATGGCATGGCATGTCATGGCATGGAATGGCATGAAATGGCATGGAATGGCAAGGGACGGAATAGGATGGGATGGGATGGGATGGAATGGAATGGAATTGAACGAAATGGAATCCAATGGAATGGACTGGAGTGCAATGGATTCGAATGGAATGGACTGGAATGCAATGGTCTCAAATGGAATGGAACGGAACGTAACGGAAGGAATGGAATGGAGTCGAATGGAATGGACCAGAATGGAATGGACTAGAATGGAATTGACTGGAATATAATGTACTCGAATGGAATGTATTGTAATGGAAAGGACACGAATGGTTTGGAATGAATGGACTAGACTGGGAAGTTCTCCCTGGAATGCTTTCCAACGGAAAGCAATTGAATGGAATGCAATTGAATGAAATGGAATCAAATGGAGTGGAATGGAATGGAAACGACTTGTAGGGAAAGCACTGCAGTGGAGTGGACTCGAATGGAATGGACTGGAAAGGAATGGACTCTAACGGAATGCACTCGAAAGGAATGCAATAGAAAGGAACGGAATGGAATGGAATGGAATGGAATGGAATGGACTCGGAAAGAATGGACCAGAATGGAATGGTCTCGAATTAAACGCAAACAAAGCACATGGAATCTAACGGAATTGTATTGAATGGAGTGGCATGGAATGGAATACACAGGAAAGGAATGCACTGCAATGCAATGAATTCAAATGGAACGGACTGGAAAGGAATGGAATGGATTCAAAAAGAAACCAATCAAAAGGAGTGGAATGGAATGGAATGAAATGGAATGCACTTGAAAGGAATGGTCTAGAATAGAACAGTCTCGAATAGAATGCAATGGAATGGAATGGAATGGAATGGAATGGAGTCAAATGGAATAGATTTGAATTTAATGGACTGGAATGGGCTGGACTGGAATGGAATGGAATGGAATGGAATGGAATGGAATGGAATGGAATGGAATGGAAAGGCATGGAATCGAATGAAATGGACCCCATTGGGATGAACTCGAATGGAATGCAATGAAAGGAATTGCAGTGGAAGGGAATCAAATGAAATGGAATGGAATGGGCTAGAAACAAACGGAATGGAATTTTATGGAATGCAATGGATTCGAATAGAAGGGAATCGAATGAAATAGATGGAGTGGAATGGAATCGAATGGAATTGCGTGGCAGGGAAAGGAATGGAATCGAATGGAATGGAATGCAATGGATTGTAATTAACTGGATAGAACAAAATGGAATAGAAGTAAATGGCATGGAATGGAATGGAATGGAAATGATTCTAATGGAATGGACTTCAATTGAGTGGAATCGTATGGAATGGACTGGACTGGAATGGAATGGGAAGGAATGGAATGGAATGGAATGGAATGGAATGGAATGGAATGGAATGAAAAGGACTCGAATGGAATGGAATTCAATCAAAAGTAATCAAATGGAATGCAATGGACCGGAAAGTAATGGATTAGAATGGAATGTACTGCAATGGAATGGAATTAAATGTAATGTAATTAAATGGAATGGAATGGAATGGAATGGAATCTAATGGCATGGACTGGAATTGAGTAGACTGGAATGGAACGGTCTTCAATGAAATGGAATTGAATGGAACAGAATGGAATGGAGTAGAGTGGAATAGAAGGGAATGGAAATGAATGGAAAGGAATTGAAAGGAAAGGAATGGAATCAAAAGGAATGGGATGGAATGGAATCGAAGGGAATGGAATAAAACGGAAAAGAATCTAGTGGAATGGAATGGAAAGGAATGGAGTTGATTTGAATGCAATGGATTGGAAAGGAAAGGAATACATTGGAATGGAATCGACTCGAAAATAATGGGCTGTAATGGAATGGACTCAAATCAAATGGACATGAATGTGTTGGACTCGAATGCAATGGAAAGGAATGGAGTGGACTTCATTGTGATAGACTGGAATGAAATTGACTGGAATGTAATGGAAAAGAATGGAATAGACTCTATTGGAATGGAATGGAAGGAAGTGGAATAGAATGGAAGGACTCGAATGTACTGGAAAAAATTGGAATGAACTCCAGTGTAATGCAATAGAATGGAATGGAATTGAACGAAATGGAATCCAATGGAATGTACTGGAGTGCAATGGATTCGAATGGCATGGAATGGAATGGCATGGCATGGCATGGACTGGAAAGGCATGGCATGGCATGTCATGGCATGGCATGGCATGAAATGGCATGGAATGGCACGGGACGGGATGGGATGGGATGGGATGGGATGGAATGGAATGGAATTGAACGAAATGGAATCCAATGGAATGGACTGGAGTGCAATGGATTCGAATGGAATGGACTGGAATGCAATGGTCTCAAATGGAATGGAACGGAACGGAACGGAAGGAATGGAATGGAGTCGAATGGAATGGACCAGAATGGAATGGACCAGAATGGAATTGACTGGAATGTAATATACTCGAATGGAATGTATTGTAATGGAAAGGACACGAATGGTTTGGAATGAATGGACTAGACTGGGAAGTTCTCCCTGGAATGCTTTCCAACGGAAAGCAATTGAATGGAATGCAATTGAATGAAATGGAATCAAATGGAGTGGAATGGAATGGAAACGACTTGTAGGGAAAGCACTGCAGTGGAGTGGACTCGAATGGAATGGACTGGAAAGGAATGGACTCTAACGGAATGCACTCGAAAGGAATGCAATAGAAAGGAACGGAAGGGAATGGAATGGAATGGAATGGAATGGACTCGGAAAGAATGGACCAGAATGGAATGGTCTCGAATTAAACGCAAACAAAGCACATGGAATCTAACGGAATTGTATTGAATGGAGTGGCATGGAATGGAATACACAGGAAAGGAATGCACTGCAATGCAATGAACTCAAATGGAACGGACTGGAAAGGAATGGAATGGATTCAAAAAGAAACCAATCAAAAGGAGTGGAATGGAATGGAATGAAATGGAATGCACTTGAAAGGAATGGACTAGAATAGAACAGTCTCGAATAGAATGCAATCGAATGGAATGGAATCAAATGGAATAGATTTGAATGGAATGGACTGGAATGGAATGGAATGGAATGGAATGGAATGGAATGGAATGGAATGGAATGGAATGGAATGGAATGGAATGGAAAGGCATGGAATCGAATGAAATGGACCCCATTGGAATGAACTCGAATGGAATGCAATCAAAGGAATTGCAGTGGAAGGGAATCAAATGAAATGGAATGGAATGGGCCAGAAACAAACGGAATGGAATTTTGTGGAATGCAATGGATTCGAATAGAAGGGAATCGAATGAAATAGAATGGAATTGAATGGAATGCAGTGGAATGGAATCGAATGGAATCGCGTGGCAGGGAAAGGAATGGAATCGAATGGAATGGAATGCAATGGATTGTAATTAGCTGGATAGAACAAAATGGAATAGAAGTAAATGGAATGGAATGGAATGGAATTGAATGGAATGGAATGGAATGGAAATGATTCTAATGAAATGAACTGCAATTGAGTGGTATCGTATGGAATGGATTGGACTGGAATGGAATGGAAACGAATGGAATGGAATGGAATGGAATGAAAAGGACTCGAATGGAATGGAATTCAATCAAAAGTAATCAAATGGAATGCAATGGACCGGAAAGTAATGGATTAGACTGGAATGTACTGGAGTGGAATGGAATCATAAGCAATGGAATTAAATGTAATGGAATTAAATGGAATGGAATGGAATCAAATGGAATTGAATCAAATGGAATGGAATCAAATTGAATGGAATCTAATGGAATGGACCGGAATTCAGTAGACTGGAATGGAACAGTCTTGAATGAAATGGAATTGAATGGAATAGAATGGAATGGAGTAGAGTGGAATAGAATGGAATGGAAATGAATGGAAAGGAATGGAATGGAATCAAAAGGAATGGGACGGAATGGAATCGAAGGGAATGGAATAAAATGGAAAAGAATCTAGTGGAACGGAATGGAAAGGAATGGAGTTGATTTGAATGCAATGGATTGGAAAGGAAAGGAATACATTGGAATGGAATCGACTCGAAAATAATGGGCAGTAATGGAATGGACTCAAATCAAATGGATTTAAATGTGTTGGATTCGAATGGAATGGAAAGGAATGGAGTGGACTTCATTGTGATAGACTGGAACGAAATTGACTGGAATGGAATGGAAAAGAATGGAATAGACTCTATTGGAATGGAATGGAATGGAGTGGAATAGAATGGAAGGACTCGAATGTACTGGAAAAAATTGGAATGAACTCCAGTGTAATGCAATTGAATGGAATGGAATGGAAAGAAATGGAATCCAATGGAATGTACTGGAGTGCAATGGATTCGAATGGCATGGAATGGAATGGCATGGCATGGCATGGACTGGAAAGGCATGGCATGGCTTGGCATGGCATGGCATGGCATGGGACAGGATGGGACGGGATGGGATGGGATGGGACGGAATGCAATGGAACGGAACGGAACAGAACGGAACGGAATGGAACGGAAGGAATGGAATGGAATCGAATGGAATGGAGCAGAATGGAATGGACCAGAATGGAATTGACAGGAATGTAATATACTCGAATGGAATGTATTATAATGGAAAGGACACGTATGGTTTGGAATGAATGGACTAGACTGTAAAGTTCTCCCTGGAATGGTTTCCAACGGAAAGCAACCGAATGGAATGGAATTGAATGAAATGGAATCAAATGGAGTGGAATGGAATGGAAACGACTTGTACGGAAAGCACTGCAGTGGAGTGGACTCGAATGGAATGGACTGGAAAGGAATGGACTCTAACGGAATGCACTCGAAAGGAACGCAATAGAAAGGAATGGAAGGGAATGGAATGGAATGGAATGGAATGGAATGGAATGGAATGGAATGGAATGGACTCGGAAAGAATGGACCAGAATGGAATGGTCTCGAATTAAACGCAAACAAAGCACATGGAATCTAACGGAATTGTATTGAATGGAGTGGCATGGAATGGAAAACACAGGAAAGGAATGCACAGCAATGCAATGAACGCAAAAGGAACGGACTGGAAAGGAATGGAATGGATTCAAAAAGAAACCAATCAAAAGGAGTGGAATGGAATGGAATGAAATGTAATGAACTCGAAAGGAATGGTCTGGAATGGAACAGTCTCAAATAGAATGCAATCGAATGGAATGGAATGGAATGGAATGGAATCAAATGGAATAGATTCGAATGGAATGGACTGGAATGGACTGGAATGGAAAGGAATGGAATGGACTGGAATGGACTGGAATGGAAAGGAATGGAATGGAATGGAATGGAAAGGAGAGGAATGGAATGGAATGGAATGGAATGGAATGGAAGGAATGGAATTGAATGGAAAGGAAAGGCATGGAATGGAATGGAATGGACCCCATTGGAATGAACTTGAATGGAATGCAATCAAAGGGAATGGAATGGAATGGAATCAAATGAAATGGAATGGAATGGACTAGAAACAAACGGAATGGAATTTTATGGAATGCAATGCATTCGAATAGAAGGGAATCGAATGAAATAGAATGGAATTGAACGGAATGGAGTGGAATGGAATCGAATGGAATTGCATGGCAGGGAAAGGAATGGAATCGAAAGGAATGGAGTGCAATGGATTGTAATGAACTGGATAGAACATAATGGAATAGAAGCAAATGGAATGGTATGGAATGGAATTGAATGGAATGGAATGGAATGGAAATGATTCTAATGGAATGGACTGCAATTGATTGGAATCGTATGGAATGGACTGGACTGGAATGGAATGGATTGGAATGGAATGGAATGGAATGGAATGGAATGGAATGGAATGAAAAGGACTCGAATGGAATGGAATTCCACCAAAAGTAATGAAATGGAATGCAATGGACCGGAAAGTAATGGATTAGAATGGAATGTACTGGAGTAGAATGGAATCAAAAGGAATGGAATTAAATGCAATGGAATTAAACGGAATGGAATGGAATGGAATGGAATGGAATCAAATGGAATTGAATCAAATGGAATGGATTCTAATGGAATGGAATCTAATGGAATGGACCGGAATTGAGTAGACTGGAATGGAACGGTCTTGAATGAAATGGAATTGAATGGAATAGAATGGAATGCAGTAGAGTGGAATAGAATGGAATGGAAATGAATGGAAAGGAATGGAAAGGAATGGAATGGAATCAAAAGGAATGGGATGGAATGGAATCGAAGGGAATGGAATAAAATGGAAAAGAATCTAGTGGAATGGAATGGAAAGGAATGGAGTTGATTTGAATGCAATGGATTGGAAAGGAAAGGAATACATTGGAATGGAATCGACTCGAAAATAATGGGCTGTAATGGAATGGACTCAAATCAAATGGACATGAATGTGTTGGACTCGAATGCAATGGAAAGGAATGGAGTGGACTTCATTGTGATAGACTGGAATGAAATTGACTGGAATGTAATGGAAAAGAATGGAATAGACTCTATTGGAATGGAATGGAAGGGAGTGGAATAGAATGGAAGGACTCGAATGTACTGGAAAAAATTGGAATGAACTCCAGTGTAATGCAATAGAATGGAATGGAATTGAACGAAATGGAATCCAATGGAATGTACTGGAGTGCAATGGATTCGAATGGCATGGAATGGAATGGCATGGCATGGCATGGACTGGAAAGGCATGGCATGGCATGTCATGGCATGGCATGGCATGAAATGGCATGGAATGGCACGGGACGGGATGGGATGGGATGGGATGGGATGGAATGGAATGGAATTGAACGAAATGGAATCCAATGGAATGGACTGGAGTGCAATGGATTCGAATGGAATGGACTGGAATGCAATGGTCTCAAATGGAATGGAACGGAACGGAACGGAAGGAATGGAATGGAGTCGAATGGAATGGACCAGAATGGAATGGACCAGAATGGAATTGACTGGAATGTAATATACTCGAATGGAATGTATTGTAATGGAAAGGACACGAATGGTTTGGAATGAATGGACTAGACTGGGAAGTTCTCACTGGAATGCTTTCCAACGGAAAGCAATCGAATGGAATGCAATTGAATGAAATGGAATCAAATGGAGTGGAATGGAATGGAAACGACTTGTAGGGAAAGCACTGCAGTGGAGTGGACTCGAATGGAATGGACTGGAAAGGAATGGACTCTAACGGAATGCACTCGAAAGGAATGCAATAGAAAGGAACGGAAGGGAATGGAATGGAATGGAATGGAATGGAATGGACTCGGAAAGAATGGACCAGAATGGAATGGTCTCGAATTAAACGCAAACAAAGCACATGGAATCTAACGGAATTGTATTGAATGGAGTGGCATGGAATGGAATACACAGGAAAGGAATGCACTGCAATGCAATGAACTCAAATGGAACGGACTGGAAAGGAATGGAATGGATTCAAAAAGAAACCAATCAAAAGGAGTGGAATGGAATGGAATGAAATGGAATGCACTTGAAAGGAATGGTCTAGAATAGAACAGTCTCGAATAGAATGCAATGGAATGGAATGGAATGGATTGGAATGGAGTCAAATGGAATAGATTTGAATTTAATGGACTGGAATGGGCTGGACTGGAATGGAATGGAATGGAATGGAATGGAATGGAATGGAATGGAATGGAATGGAATGGAAAGGCATGGAATCGAATGAAATGGACCCCATTGGGATGAACTCGAATGGAATGCAATGAAAGGAATTGCAGTGGAAGGGAATCAAATGAAATGGAATGGAATGGGCTAGAAACAAACGGAATGGAATTTTATGGAATGCAATGGATTCGAATAGAAGGGAATCGAATGAAATAGATGGAGTGGAATGGAATCGAATGGAATTGCGTGGCAGGGAAAGGAATGGAATCGAATGGAATGGAATGCAATGGATTGTAATTAACTGGATAGAACAAAATGGAATAGAAGTAAATGGCATGGAATGGAATGGAATGGAAATGATTCTAATGGAATGGACTTCAATTGAGTGGAATCGTATGGAATGGACTGGACTGGAATGGAATGGGAAGGAATGGAATGGAATGGAAAGGAATGGAATGGAATGGAATGAAAAGGACTCGAATGGAATGGAATTCAATCAAAAGTAATCAAATGGAATGCAATGGACCGGAAAGTAATGGATTAGAATGGAATGTACTGCAATGGAATGGAATTAAATGTAATGTAATTAAATGGAATGGAATGGAATGGAATGGAATCTAATGGCATGGACTGGAATTGAGTAGACTGGAATGGAACGGTCTTCAATGAAATGGAATTGAATGGAACAGAATGGAATGGAGTAGAGTGGAATAGAAGGGAATGGAAATGAATGGAAAGGAATTGAAAGGAAAGGAATGGAATCAAAAGGAATGGGATGGAATGGAATCGAAGGGAATGGAATAAAACGGAAAAGAATCTAGTGGAATGGAATGGAAAGGAATGGAGTTGATTTGAATGCAATGGATTGGAAAGGAAAGGAATACATTGGAATGGAATCGACTCGAAAATAATGGGCTGTAATGGAATGGACTCAAATCAAATGGACATGAATGTGTTGGACTCGAATGCAATGGAAAGGAATGGAGTGGACTTCATTGTGATAGACTGGAATGAAATTGACTGGAATGTAATGGAAAAGAATGGAATAGACTCTATTGGAATGGAATGGAAGGAAGTGGAATAGAATGGAAGGACTCGAATGTACTGGAAAAAATTGGAATGAACTCCAGTGTAATGCAATAGAATGGAATGGAATTGAACGAAATGGAATCCAATGGAATGTACTGGAGTGCAATGGATTCGAATGGCATGGAATGGAATGGCATGGCATGGCATGGACTGGAAAGGCATGGCATGGCATGTCATGGCATGGCATGGCATGAAATGGCATGGAATGGCACGGGACGGGATGGGATGGGATGGGATGGGATGGAATGGAATGGAATTGAACGAAATGGAATCCAATGGAATGGACTGGAGTGCAATGGATTCGAATGGAATGGACTGGAATGCAATGGTCTCAAATGGAATGGAACGGAACGGAACGGAAGGAATGGAATGGAGTCGAATGGAATGGACCAGAATGGAATGGACCAGAATGGAATTGACTGGAATGTAATATACTCGAATGGAATGTATTGTAATGGAAAGGACACGAATGGTTTGGAATGAATGGACTAGACTGGGAAGTTCTCCCTGGAATGCTTTCCAACGGAAAGCAATTGAATGGAATGCAATTGAATGAAATGGAATCAAATGGAGTGGAATGGAATGGAAACGACTTGTAGGGAAAGCACTGCAGTGGAGTGGACTCGAATGGAATGGACTGGAAAGGAATGGACTCTAACGGAATGCACTCGAAAGGAATGCAATAGAAAGGAACGGAAGGGAATGGAATGGAATGGAATGGAATGGACTCGGAAAGAATGGACCAGAATGGAATGGTCTCGAATTAAACGCAAACAAAGCACATGGAATCTAACGGAATTGTATTGAATGGAGTGGCATGGAATGGAATACACAGGAAAGGAATGCACTGCAATGCAATGAACTCAAATGGAACGGACTGGAAAGGAATGGAATGGATTCAAAAAGAAACCAATCAAAAGGAGTGGAATGGAATGGAATGAAATGGAATGCACTTGAAAGGAATGGACTAGAATAGAACAGTCTCGAATAGAATGCAATCGAATGGAATGGAATCAAATGGAATAGATTTGAATGGAATGGACTGGAATGGAATGGAATGGAATGGAATGGAATGGAATGGAATGGAATGGAATGGAATGGAATGGAAAGGCATGGAATCGAATGAAATGGACCCCATTGGAATGAACTCGAATGGAATGCAATCAAAGGAATTGCAGTGGAAGGGAATCAAATGAAATGGAATGGAATGGGCCAGAAACAAACGGAATGGAATTTTGTGGAATGCAATGGATTCGAATAGAAGGGAATCGAATGAAATAGAATGGAATTGAATGGAATGCAGTGGAATGGAATCGAATGGAATCGCGTGGCAGGGAAAGGAATGGAATCGAATGGAATGGAATGCAATGGATTGTAATTAGCTGGATAGAACAAAATGGAATAGAAGTAAATGGAATGGAATGGAATGGAATTGAATGGAATGGAATGGAATGGAAATGATTCTAATGAAATGAACTGCAATTGAGTGGTATCGTATGGAATGGATTGGACTGGAATGGAATGGAAACGAATGGAATGGAATGGAATGGAATGAAAAGGACTCGAATGGAATGGAATTCAATCAAAAGTAATCAAATGGAATGCAATGGACCGGAAAGTAATGGATTAGACTGGAATGTACTGGAGTGGAATGGAATCATAAGCAATGGAATTAAATGTAATGGAATTAAATGGAATGGAATGGAATCAAATGGAATTGAATCAAATGGAATGGAATCAAATCGAATGGAATCTAATGGAATGGACCGGAATTCAGTAGACTGGAATGGAACAGTCTTGAATGAAATGGAATTGAATGGAATAGAATGGAATGGAGTAGAGTGGAATAGAATGGAATGGAAATGAATGGAAAGGAATGGAATGGAATCAAAAGGAATGGGACGGAATGGAATCGAAGGGAATGGAATAAAATGGAAAAGAATCTAGTGGAACGGAATGGAAAGGAATGGAGTTGATTTGAATGCAATGGATTGGAAAGGAAAGGAATACATTGGAATGGAATCGACTCGAAAATAATGGGCTGTAATGGAATGGACTCAAATCAAATGGATTTAAATGTGTTGGATTCGAATGGAATGGAAAGGAATGCAGTGGACTTCATTGTGATAGACTGGAACGAAATTGACTGGAATGGAATGGAAAAGAATGGAATAGACTCTATTGGAATGGAATGGAATGGAGTGGAATAGAATGGAAGGACTCGAATGTACTGGAAAAAATTGGAATGAACTCCAGTGTAATGCAATTGAATGGAATGGAATGGAAAGAAATGGAATCCAATGGAATGTACTGGAGTGCAATGGATTCGAATGGCATGGAATGGAATGGCATGGCATGGCATGGACTGGAAAGGCATGGCATGGCTTGGCATGGCATGGCATGGCATGGGACAGGATGGGACGGGATGGGATGGGATGGGACGGAATGCAATGGAACGGAACGGAACAGAACGGAACGGAATGGAACGGAAGGAATGGAATGGAATCGAATGGAATGGAGCAGAATGGAATGGACCAGAATGGAATTGACAGGAATGTAATATACTCGAATGGAATGTATTATAATGGAAAGGACACGTATGGTTTGGAATGAATGGACTAGACTGTAAAGTTCTCCCTGGAATGGTTTCCAACGGAAAGCAACCGAATGGAATGGAATTGAATGAAATGGAATCAAATGGAGTGGAATGGAATGGAAACGACTTGTACGGAAAGCACTGCAGTGGAGTGGACTCGAATGGAATGGACTGGAAAGGAATGGACTCTAACGGAATGCACTCGAAAGGAACGCAATAGAAAGGAATGGAAGGGAATGGAATGGAATGGAATGGAATGGAATGGAATGGAATGGAATGGAATGGACTCGGAAAGAATGGACCAGAATGGAATGGTCTCGAATTAAACGCAAACAAAGCACATGGAATCTAACGGAATTGTATTGAATGGAGTGGCATGGAATGGAAAACACAGGAAAGGAATGCACAGCAATGCAATGAACGCAAAAGGAACGGACTGGAAAGGAATGGAATGGATTCAAAAAGAAACCAATCAAAAGGAGTGGAATGGAATGGAATGAAATGTAATGAACTCGAAAGGAATGGTCTGGAATGGAACAGTCTCAAATAGAATGCAATCGAATGGAATGGAATGGAATGGAATGGAATCAAATGGAATAGATTCGAATGGAATGGACTGGAATGGACTGGAATGGAAAGGAATGGAATGGACTGGAATGGACTGGAATGGAAAGGAATGGAATGGAATGGAATGGAAAGGAGAGGAATGGAATGGAATGGAATGGAATGGAATGGAAGGAATGGAATTGAATGGAAAGGAAAGGCATGGAATGGAATGGAATGGACCCCATTGGAATGAACTTGAATGGAATGCAATCAAAGGGAATGGAATGGAATGGAATCAAATGAAATGGAATGGAATGGACTAGAAACAAACGGAATGGAATTTTATGGAATGCAATGCATTCGAATAGAAGGGAATCGAATGAAATAGAATGGAATTGAACGGAATGGAGTGGAATGGAATCGAATGGAATTGCATGGCAGGGAAAGGAATGGAATCGAAAGGAATGGAGTGCAATGGATTGTAATGAACTGGATAGAACATAATGGAATAGAAGCAAATGGAATGGTATGGAATGGAATTGAATGGAATGGAATGGAATGGAAATGATTCTAATGGAATGGACTGCAATTGATTGGAATCGTATGGAATGGACTGGACTGGAATGGAATGGATTGGAATGGAATGGAATGGAATGGAATGGAATGAAAAGGACTCGAATGGAATGGAATTCCACCAAAAGTAATGAAATGGAATGCAATGGACCGGAAAGTAATGGATTAGAATGGAATGTACTGGAGTAGAATGGAATCAAAAGGAATGGAATTAAATGCAATGGAATTAAACGGAATGGAATGGAATGGAATGGAATGGAATCAAATGGAATTGAATCAAATGGAATGGATTCTAATGGAATGGAATCTAATGGAATGGACCGGAATTGAGTAGACTGGAATGGAACGGTCTTGAATGAAATGGAATTGAATGGAATAGAATGGAATGCAGTAGAGTGGAATAGAATGGAATGGAAATGAATGGAAAGGAATGGAAAGGAATGGAATGGAATCAAAAGGAATGGGATGGAATGGAATCGAAGGGAATGGAATAAAATGGAAAAGAATCTAGTGGAATGGAATGGAAAGGAATGGAGTTGATTTGAATGCAATGGATTGGAAAGGAAAGGAATACATTGGAATGGAATCGACTCGAAAATAATGGGCTGTAATGGAATGGACTCAAATCAAATGGACATGAATGTGTTGGACTCGAATGCAATGGAAAGGAATGGAGTGGACTTCATTGTGATAGACTGGAATGAAATTGACTGGAATGTAATGGAAAAGAATGGAATAGACTCTATTGGAATGGAATGGAAGGGAGTGGAATAGAATGGAAGGACTCGAATGTACTGGAAAAAATTGGAATGAACTCCAGTGTAATGCAATAGAATGGAATGGAATTGAACGAAATGGAATCCAATGGAATGTACTGGAGTGCAATGGATTCGAATGGCATGGAATGGAATGGCATGGCATGGCATGGACTGGAAAGGCATGGCATGGCATGTCATGGCATGGCATGGCATGAAATGGCATGGAATGGCACGGGACGGGATGGGATGGGATGGGATGGGATGGAATGGAATGGAATTGAACGAAATGGAATCCAATGGAATGGACTGGAGTGCAATGGATTCGAATGGAATGGACTGGAATGCAATGGTCTCAAATGGAATGGAACGGAACGGAACGGAAGGAATGGAATGGAGTCGAATGGAATGGACCAGAATGGAATGGACCAGAATGGAATTGACTGGAATGTAATATACTCGAATGGAATGTATTGTAATGGAAAGGACACGAATGGTTTGGAATGAATGGACTAGACTGGGAAGTTCTCACTGGAATGCTTTCCAACGGAAAGCAATCGAATGGAATGCAATTGAATGAAATGGAATCAAATGGAGTGGAATGGAATGGAAACGACTTGTAGGGAAAGCACTGCAGTGGAGTGGACTCGAATGGAATGGACTGGAAAGGAATGGACTCTAACGGAATGCACTCGAAAGGAATGCAATAGAAAGGAACGGAAGGGAATGGAATGGAATGGAATGGAATGGAATGGACTCGGAAAGAATGGACCAGAATGGAATGGTCTCGAATTAAACGCAAACAAAGCACATGGAATCTAACGGAATTGTATTGAATGGAGTGGCATGGAATGGAATACACAGGAAAGGAATGCACTGCAATGCAATGAACTCAAATGGAACGGACTGGAAAGGAATGGAATGGATTCAAAAAGAAACCAATCAAAAGGAGTGGAATGGAATGGAATGAAATGGAATGCACTTGAAAGGAATGGACTAGAATAGAACAGTCTCGAATAGAATGCAATCGAATGGAATGGAATCAAATGGAATAGATTTGAATGGAATGGACTGGAATGGAATGGAATGGAATGGAATGGAATGGAATGGAATGGAATGGAATGGAATGGAAAGGCATGGAATCGAATGAAATGGACCCCATTGGAATGAACTCGAATGGAATGCAATCAAAGGAATTGCAGTGGAAGGGAATCAAATGAAATGGAATGGAATGGGCCAGAAACAAACGGAATGGAATTTTGTGGAATGCAATGGATTCGAATAGAAGGGAATCGAATGAAATAGAATGGAATTGAATGGAATGCAGTGGAATGGAATCGAATGGAATCGCATGGCAGGGAAAGGAATGGAATCGAATGGAATGGAATGCAATGGATTGTAATTAACTGGATAGAACAAAATGGAATAGAAGTAAATGGAATGGAATGGAATGGAATTGAATGGAATGGAATGGAATGGAAATGATTCTAATGAAATGAACTGCAATTGAGTGGTATCGTATGGAATGGATTGGACTGGAATGGAATGGAAACGAATGGAATGGAATGGAATGGAATGAAAAGGACTCGAATGGAATGGAATTCAATCAAAAGTAATCAAATGGAATGCAATGGACCGGAAAGTAATGGATTAGACTGGAATGTACTGGAGTGGAATGGAATCATAAGCAATGGAATTAAATGTAATGGAATTAAATGGAATGGAATGGAATCAAATGGAATTGAATCAAATGGAATGGAATCAAATCGAATGGAATCTAATGGAATGGACCGGAATTCAGTAGACTGGAATGGAACAGTCTTGAATGAAATGGAATTGAATGGAATAGAATGGAATGGAGTAGAGTGGAATAGAATGGAATGGAAATGAATGGAAAGGAATGGAATGGAATCAAAAGGAATGGGACGGAATGGAATCGAAGGGAATGGAATAAAATGGAAAAGAATCTAGTGGAACGGAATGGAAAGGAATGGAGTTGATTTGAATGCAATGGATTGGAAAGGAAAGGAATACATTGGAATGGAATGGACTCAAAAATAATGGGCTGTAATGGAATGGACTCAAATCAAATGGATTTAAATGTGTTGGATTCGAATGGAATGGAAAGGAATGGAGTGGACTTCATTGTGATAGACTGGAACGAAATTGACTGGAATGGAATGGAAAAGAATGGAATAGACTCTATTGGAATGGAATGGAATGGAATGGAGTGGAATAGAATGGAAGGACTCGAATGTACTGGAAAAAATTGGAATGAACTCCAGTGTAATGCAATTGAATGGAATGGAATGGAAAGAAATGGAATCCAATGGAATGTACTGGAGTGCAATGGATTCGAATGGCATGGAATGGAATGGCATGGCATGGCATGGACTGGAAAGGCATGGCATGGCTTGGCATGGCATGGCATGGCATGGGACAGGACGGGACGGGATGGGATGGGATGGGACGGAATGCAATGGAACGGAACGGAACAGAACGGAACGGAATGGAACGGAAGGAATGGAATGGAATCGAATGGAATGGACCAGAATGGAATGGACCAGAATGGAATTGACTGGAATGTAATATACTCGAATGGAATGTATTATAATGGAAAGGACACGTATGGTTTGGAATGAATGGACTAGACTGGAAAGTTCTCCCTGGAATGGTTTCCAACGGAAAGCAACCGAATGGAATGGAATTGAATGAAATGGAATCAAATGGAGTGGAATGGAATGGAAACGACTTGTACGGAAAGCACTGCAGTGGAGTGGACTCGAATGGAATGGACTGGAAAGGAATGGACTCTAACGGAATGCACTCGAAAGGAATGCAATAGAAAGGAACGGAAGGGAATGGAATGGAATGGAATGGAATGGAATGGAATGGAATGGAATGGAATGGACTCGGAAAGAATGGACCAGAATGGAATGGTCTCGAATTAAACGCAAACAAAGCACATGGAATCTAACGGAATTGTATTGAATGGAGTGGCATGGAATGGAAAACACAGGAAAGGAATGCACAGCAATGCAATGAACGCAAAAGGAACGGACTGGAAAGGAATGGAATGGATTCAAAAAGAAACCAATCAAAAGGAGTGGAATGGAATGGAATGAAATGTAATGAACTCGAAAGGAATGGTCTGGAATGGAACAGTCTCAAATAGAATGCAATCGAATGGAATGGAATGGAATGGAATGGAATCAAATGGAATAGATTCGAATGGAATGGACTGGAATGGACTGGAATGGAAAGGAATGGAATGGACTGGAATGGACTGGAATGGAAAGGAATGGAATGGAATGGAATGGAAAGGAGAGGAATGGAATGGAATGGAATGGAATGGAATGGAAGGAATGGAATTGAATGGAAAGGAAAGGCATGGAATGGAATGGAATGGACCCCATTGGAATGAACTTGAATGGAATGCAATCAAAGGGAATGGAATGGAATGGAATCAAATGAAATGGAATGGAATGGACTAGAAACAAACGGAATGGAATTTTATGGAATGCAATGCATTCGAATAGAAGGGAATCGAATGAAATAGAATGGAATTGAACGGAATGGAGTGGAATGGAATCGAATGGAATTGCATGGCAGGGAAAGGAATGGAATCGAAAGGAATGGAGTGCAATGGATTGTAATGAACTGGATAGAACATAATGGAATAGAAGCAAATGGAATGGTATGGAATGGAATTGAATGGAATGGAATGGAATGGAAATGATTCTAATGGAATGGACTGCAATTGATTGGAATCGTATGGAATGGACTGGACTGGAATGGAATGGATTGGAATGGAATGGAATGGAATGGAATGGAATGAAAAGGACTCGAATGGAATGGAATTCCACCAAAAGTAATGAAATGGAATGCAATGGACCGGAAAGTAATGGATTAGAATGGAATGTACTGGAGTAGAATGGAATCAAAAGGAATGGAATTAAATGCAATGGAATTAAACGGAATGGAATGGAATGGAATGGAATGGACTCGGAAAGAATGGACCAGAATGGAATGGTCTCGAATTAAACGCAAACAAAGCACATGGAATCTAACGGAATTGTATTGAATGGAGTGGCATGGAATGGAATACACAGGAAAGGAATGCACTGCAATGCAATGAACTCAAATGGAACGGACTGGAAAGGAATGGAATGGATTCAAAAAGAAACCAATCAAAAGGAGTGGAATGGAATGGAATGAAATGGAATGCACTTGAAAGGAATGGACTAGAATAGAACAGTCTCGAATAGAATGCAATCGAATGGAATGGAATCAAATGGAATAGATTTGAATGGAATGGACTGGAATGGAATGGAATGGAATGGAATGGAATGGAATGGAATGGAATGGAATGGAATGGAAAGGCATGGAATCGAATGAAATGGACCCCATTGGAATGAACTCGAATGGAATGCAATCAAAGGAATTGCAGTGGAAGGGAATCAAATGAAATGGAATGGAATGGGCCAGAAACAAACGGAATGGAATTTTGTGGAATGCAATGGATTCGAATAGAAGGGAATCGAATGAAATAGAATGGAATTGAATGGAATGCAGTGGAATGGAATCGAATGGAATCGCATGGCAGGGAAAGGAATGGAATCGAATGGAATGGAATGCAATGGATTGTAATTAACTGGATAGAACAAAATGGAATAGAAGTAAATGGAATGGAATGGAATGGAATTGAATGGAATGGAATGGAATGGAAATGATTCTAATGAAATGAACTGCAATTGAGTGGTATCGTATGGAATGGATTGGACTGGAATGGAATGGAAACGAATGGAATGGAATGGAATGGAATGAAAAGGACTCGAATGGAATGGAATTCAATCAAAAGTAATCAAATGGAATGCAATGGACCGGAAAGTAATGGATTAGACTGGAATGTACTGGAGTGGAATGGAATCATAAGCAATGGAATTAAATGTAATGGAATTAAATGGAATGGAATGGAATCAAATGGAATTGAATCAAATGGAATGGAATCAAATCGAATGGAATCTAATGGAATGGACCGGAATTCAGTAGACTGGAATGGAACAGTCTTGAATGAAATGGAATTGAATGGAATAGAATGGAATGGAGTAGAGTGGAATAGAATGGAATGGAAATGAATGGAAAGGAATGGAATGGAATCAAAAGGAATGGGACGGAATGGAATCGAAGGGAATGGAATAAAATGGAAAAGAATCTAGTGGAACGGAATGGAAAGGAATGGAGTTGATTTGAATGCAATGGATTGGAAAGGAAAGGAATACATTGGAATGGAATGGACTCAAAAATAATGGGCTGTAATGGAATGGACTCAAATCAAATGGATTTAAATGTGTTGGATTCGAATGGAATGGAAAGGAATGGAGTGGACTTCATTGTGATAGACTGGAACGAAATTGACTGGAATGGAATGGAAAAGAATGGAATAGACTCTATTGGAATGGAATGGAATGGAATGGAGTGGAATAGAATGGAAGGACTCGAATGTACTGGAAAAAATTGGAATGAACTCCAGTGTAATGCAATTGAATGGAATGGAATGGAAAGAAATGGAATCCAATGGAATGTACTGGAGTGCAATGGATTCGAATGGCATGGAATGGAATGGCATGGCATGGCATGGACTGGAAAGGCATGGCATGGCTTGGCATGGCATGGCATGGCATGGGACAGGACGGGACGGGATGGGATGGGATGGGACGGAATGCAATGGAACGGAACGGAACAGAACGGAACGGAATGGAACGGAAGGAATGGAATGGAATCGAATGGAATGGACCAGAATGGAATGGACCAGAATGGAATTGACTGGAATGTAATATACTCGAATGGAATGTATTATAATGGAAAGGACACGTATGGTTTGGAATGAATGGACTAGACTGGAAAGTTCTCCCTGGAATGGTTTCCAACGGAAAGCAACCGAATGGAATGGAATTGAATGAAATGGAATCAAATGGAGTGGAATGGAATGGAAACGACTTGTACGGAAAGCACTGCAGTGGAGTGGACTCGAATGGAATGGACTGGAAAGGAATGGACTCTAACGGAATGCACTCGAAAGGAATGCAATAGAAAGGAACGGAAGGGAATGGAATGGAATGGAATGGAATGGAATGGAATGGAATGGAATGGAATGGACTCGGAAAGAATGGACCAGAATGGAATGGTCTCGAATTAAACGCAAACAAAGCACATGGAATCTAACGGAATTGTATTGAATGGAGTGGCATGGAATGGAAAACACAGGAAAGGAATGCACAGCAATGCAATGAACGCAAAAGGAACGGACTGGAAAGGAATGGAATGGATTCAAAAAGAAACCAATCAAAAGGAGTGGAATGGAATGGAATGAAATGTAATGAACTCGAAAGGAATGGTCTGGAATGGAACAGTCTCAAATAGAATGCAATCGAATGGAATGGAATGGAATGGAATGGAATCAAATGGAATAGATTCGAATGGAATGGACTGGAATGGACTGGAATGGAAAGGAATGGAATGGACTGGAATGGACTGGAATGGAAAGGAATGGAATGGAATGGAATGGAAAGGAGAGGAATGGAATGGAATGGAATGGAATGGAATGGAAGGAATGGAATTGAATGGAAAGGAAAGGCATGGAATGGAATGGAATGGACCCCATTGGAATGAACTTGAATGGAATGCAATCAAAGGGAATGGAATGGAATGGAATCAAATGAAATGGAATGGAATGGACTAGAAACAAACGGAATGGAATTTTATGGAATGCAATGCATTCGAATAGAAGGGAATCGAATGAAATAGAATGGAATTGAACGGAATGGAGTGGAATGGAATCGAATGGAATTGCATGGCAGGGAAAGGAATGGAATCGAAAGGAATGGAGTGCAATGGATTGTAATGAACTGGATAGAACATAATGGAATAGAAGCAAATGGAATGGTATGGAATGGAATTGAATGGAATGGAATGGAATGGAAATGATTCTAATGGAATGGACTGCAATTGATTGGAATCGTATGGAATGGACTGGACTGGAATGGAATGGATTGGAATGGAATGGAATGGAATGGAATGGAATGAAAAGGACTCGAATGGAATGGAATTCCACCAAAAGTAATGAAATGGAATGCAATGGACCGGAAAGTAATGGATTAGAATGGAATGTACTGGAGTAGAATGGAATCAAAAGGAATGGAATTAAATGCAATGGAATTAAACGGAATGGAATGGAATGGAATGGAATGGAATGGAATCAAATGGAATTGAATCAAATGGAATGGATTCTAATGGAATGGAATCTAATGGAATGGACCGGAATTGAGTAGACTGGAATGGAACGGTCTTGAATGAAATGGAATTGAATGGAATAGAATGGAATGCAGTAGAGTGGAATAGAATGGAATGGAAATGAATGGAAAGGAATGGAAAGGAATGGAATGGAATCAAAAGGAATGGGATGGAATGGAATCGAAGGGAATGGAATAAAATGGAAAAGAATCTAGTGGAATGGAATGGAAAGGAATGGAGTTGATTTGAATGCAATGGATTGGAAAGGAAAGGAATACATTGGAATGGAATCGACTCGAAAATAATGGGCTGTAATGGAATGGACTCAAATCAAATGGACATGAATGTGTTGGACTCGAATGCAATGGAAAGGAATGGAGTGGACTTCATTGTGATAGACTGGAATGAAATTGACTGGAATGTGATGGAAAAGAATGGAATAGACTCTATTGGAATGGAATGGAAGGGAGTGGAATAGAATGGAAGGACTCGAATGTACTGGAAAAAATTGGAATGAACTCCAGTGTAATGCAATTGAATGGAATGGAATGGAAAGAAATGGAATCCAATGGAATGTACTGGAGTGCAATGGATTCGAATGGCATGGAATGGAATGGCATGGCATGGCATGGACTGGAAAGGCATGGCATGGCTTGGCATGGCATGGCATGGCATGGGACAGGATGGGACGGGATGGGATGGGATGGGACGGAATGCAATGGAACGGAACGGAACAGAACGGAACGGAATGGAACGGAAGGAATGGAATGGAGTCGAATGGAATGGAGCAGAATGGAATGGACCAGAATGGAATTGACTGGAATGTAATATACTCGAATGGAATGTATTATAATGGAAAGGACACGTATGGTTTGGAATGAATGGACTAGACTGGAAAGTTCTCCCTGGAATGGTTTCCAACGGAAAGCAACCGAATGGAATGGAATTGAATGAAATGGAATCAAATGGAGTGGAATGGAATGGAAACGACTTGTACGGAAAGCACTGCAGTGGAGTGGACTCGAATGGAATGGACTGGAAAGGAATGGACTCTAACGGAATGCACTCGAAAGGAATGCAATAGAAAGGAACGGAATGGAATGGAATGGAATGGAATGGAATGGAATGGAATGGAATGGAATGGAATGGAATGGACTCGGAAAGAATGGACCAGAATGGAATGGTCTCGAATTAAACGCAAACAAAGCACATGGAATCTAACGGAATTGTATTGAATGGAGTGGCATGGAATGGAAAACACAGGAAAGGAATGCACAGCAATGCAATGAACGCAAAAGGAACGGACTGGAAAGGAATGGAATGGATTCAAAAAGAAACCAATCAAAAGGAGTGGAATGGAATGGAATGAAATGTAATGAACTCGAAAGGAATGGTCTGGAATGGAACAGTCTCAAATAGAATGCAATCGAATGGAATGGAATGGAATGGAATGGAATCAAATGGAATAGATTCGAATGGAATGGACTGGAATGGACTGGAATGGAAAGGAATGGAATGGACTGGAATGGACTGGAATGGAAAGGAATGGAATGGAATGGAATGGAAAGGAGAGGAATGGAATGGAATGGAATGGAATGGAATGGAAGGAATGGAATTGAATGGAAAGGAAAGGCATGGAATGGAATGGAATGGACCCCATTGGAATGAACTTGAATGGAACGCAATCAAAGGGAATGGAATGGAATGGAATCAAATGAAATGGAATGGAATGGACTAGAAACAAACGGAATGGAATTTTATGGAATGCAATGCATTCGAATAGAAGGGAATCGAATGAAATAGAATGGAATTGAACGGAATGGAGTGGAATGGAATCGAATGGAATTGCATGGCAGGGAAAGGAATGGAATCGAAAGGAATGGAGTGCAATGGATTGTAATGAACTGGATAGAACATAATGGAATAGAAGCAAATGGAATGGTATGGAATGGAATTGAATGGAATGGAATGGAATGGAAATGATTCTAATGGAATGGACTGCAATTGATTGGAATCGTATGGAATGGACTGGACTGGAATGGAATGGATTGGAATGGAATGGAATGGAATGGAATGGAATGAAAAGGACTCGAATGGAATGGAATTCCACCAAAAGTAATGAAATGGAATGCAATGGACCGGAAAGTAATGGATTAGAATGGAATGTACTGGAGTAGAATGGAATCAAAAGGAATGGAATTAAATGCAATGGAATTAAACGGAATGGAATGGAATGGAATGGAATGGAATCAAATGGAATTGAATCAAATGGAATGGATTCTAATGGAATGGAATCTAATGGAATGGACCGGAATTGAGTAGACTGGAATGGAACGGTCTTGAATGAAATGGAATTGAATGGAATAGAATGGAATGCAGTAGAGTGGAATAGAATGGAATGGATATGAATGGAAAGGAATGGAAAGGAATGGAATGGAATCAAAAGGAATGGGATGGAATGGAATCGAAGGGAATGGAATAAAATGGAAAAGAATCTAGTGGAATGGAATGGAAAGGAATGGAGTTGATTTGAATGCAATGGATTGGAAAGGAAAGGAATACATTGGAATGGAATCGACTCGAAAATAATGGGCTGTAATGGAATGGACTCAAATCAAATGGACATGAATGTGTTGGACTCGAATGCAATGGAAAGGAATGGAGTGGACTTCATTGTGATAGACTGGAATGAAATTGACTGGAATGTAATGGAAAAGAATGGAATAGACTCTATTGGAATGGAATGGAAGGGAGTGGAATAGAATGGAAGGACTCGAATGTACTGGAAAAAATTGGAATGAACTCCAGTGTAATGCAATAGAATGGAATGGAATTGAACGAAATGGAATCCAATGGAATGTACTGGAGTGCAATGGATTCGAATGGCATGGAATGGAATGGCATGGCATGGCATGGACTGGAAAGGCATGGCATGGCATGTCATGGCATGGCATGGCATGAAATGGCATGGAATGGCACGGGACGGGATGGGATGGGATGGGATGGGATGGAATGGAATGGAATTGAACGAAATGGAATCCAATGGAATGGACTGGAGTGCAATGGATTCGAATGGAATGGACTGGAATGCAATGGTCTCAAATGGAATGGAACGGAACGGAACGGAAGGAATGGAATGGAGTCGAATGGAATGGACCAGAATGGAATGGACCAGAATGGAATTGACTGGAATGTAATATACTCGAATGGAATGTATTGTAATGGAAAGGACACGAATGGTTTGGAATGAATGGACTAGACTGGGAAGTTCTCCCTGGAATGCTTTCCAACGGAAAGCAATCGAATGGAATGCAATTGAATGAAATGGAATCAAATGGAGTGGAATGGAATGGAAACGACTTGTAGGGAAAGCACTGCAGTGGAGTGGACTCGAATGGAATGGACTGGAAAGGAATGGACTCTAACGGAATGCACTCGAAAGGAATGCAATAGAAAGGAACGGAAGGGAATGGAATGGAATGGAATGGAATGGACTCGGAAAGAATGGACCAGAATGGAATGGTCTCGAATTAAACGCAAACAAAGCACATGGAATCTAACGGAATTGTATTGAATGGAGTGGCATGGAATGGAATACACAGGAAAGGAATGCACTGCAATGCAATGAACTCAAATGGAACGGACTGGAAAGGAATGGAATAGATTCAAAAAGAAACCAATCAAAAGGAGTGGAATGGAATGGAATGAAATGGAATGCACTTGAAAGGAATGGACTAGAATAGAACAGTCTCGAATAGAATGCAATCGAATGGAATGGAATCAAATGGAATAGATTTGAATGGAATGGACTGGAATGGAATGGAATGGAATGGAATGGAATGGAATGGAATGGAATGGAATGGAATGGAAAGGCATGGAATCGAATGAAATGGACCCCATTGGAATGAACTCGAATGGAATGCAATCAAAGGAATTGCAGTGGAAGGGAATCAAATGAAATGGAATGGAATGGGCCAGAAACAAACGGAATGGAATTTTGTGGAATGCAATGGATTCGAATAGAAGGGAATCGAATGAAATAGAATGGAATTGAATGGAATGCAGTGGAATGGAATCGAATGGAATCGCATGGCAGGGAAAGGAATGGAATCGAATGGAATGGAATGCAATGGATTGTAATTAACTGGATAGAACAAAATGGAATAGAAGTAAATGGAATGGAATGGAATGGAATTGAATGGAATGGAATGGAATGGAAATGATTCTAATGAAATGAACTGCAATTGAGTGGTATCGTATGGAATGGATTGGACTGGAATGGAATGGAAACGAATGGAATGGAATGGAATGGAATGAAAAGGACTCGAATGGAATGGAATTCAATCAAAAGTAATCAAATGGAATGCAATGGACCGGAATGTAATGGATTAGAATGGAATGTACTGGAGTAGAATGGAATCAAAAGGAATGGAATTAAATGCAATGGAATTAAACGGAATGGAATGGAATGGAATGGAATGGAATGGAATCAAATGGAATTGAATCAAATGGAATGGATTCTAATGGAATGGAATCTAATGGAATGGACCGGAATTGAGTAGACTGGAATGGAACGGTCTTGAATGAAATGGAATTGAATGGAATAGAATGGAATGCAGTAGAGTGGAATAGAATGGAATGGAAATGAATGGAAAGGAATGGAAAGGAATGGAATGGAATCAAAAGGAATGGGATGGAATGGAATCGAAGGGAATGGAATAAAATGGAAAAGAATCTAGTGGAATGGAATGGAAAGGAATGGAGTTGATTTGAATGCAATGGATTGGAAAGGAAAGGAATACATTGGAATGGAATCGACTCGAAAATAATGGGCTGTAATGGAATGGACTCAAATCAAATGGACATGAATGTGTTGGACTCGAATGCAATGGAAAGGAATGGAGTGGACTTCATTGTGATAGACTGGAATGAAATTGACTGGAATGTGATGGAAAAGAATGGAATAGAGTCTATTGGAATGGAATGGAAGGGAGTGGAATAGAATGGAAGGACTCGAATGTACTGGAAAAAATTGGAATGAACTCCAGTGTAATGCAATTGAATGGAATGGAATGGAAAGAAATGGAATCCAATGGAATGTACTGGAGTGCAATGGATTCGAATGGCATGGAATGGAATGGCATGGCATGGCATGGACTGGAAAGGCATGGCATGGCTTGGCATGGCATGGCATGGCATGGGACAGGATGGGACGGGATGGGATGGGATGGGACGGAATGCAATGGAACGGAACGGAACAGAACGGAACGGAATGGAACGGAAGGAATGGAATGGAATCGAATGGAATGGAGCAGAATGGAATGGACCAGAATGGAATTGACTGGAATGTAATATACTCGAATGGAATGTATTATAATGGAAAGGACACGTATGGTTTGGAATGAATGGACTAGACTGGAAAGTTCTCCCTGGAATGGTTTCCAACGGAAAGCAACCGAATGGAATGGAATTGAATGAAATGGAATCAAATGGAGTGGAATGGAATGGAAACGACTTGTACGGAAAGCACTGCAGTGGAGTGGACTCGAATGGAATGGACTGGAAAGGAATGGACTCTAACGGAATGCACTCGAAAGGAATGCAATAGAAAGGAACGGAAGGGAATGGAATGGAATGGAATGGAATGGAATGGAATGGAATGGAATGGAATGGACTCGGAAAGAATGGACCAGAATGGAATGGTCTCGAATTAAACGCAAACAAAGCACATGGAATCTAACGGAATTGTATTGAATGGAGTGGCATGGAATGGAAAACACAGGAAAGGAATGCACAGCAATGCAATGAACGCAAAAGGAACGGACTGGAAAGGAATGGAATGGATTCAAAAAGAAACCAATCAAAAGGAGTGGAATGGAATGGAATGAAATGTAATGAACTCGAAAGGAATGGTCTGGAATGGAACAGTCTCAAATAGAATGCAATCGAATGGAATGGAATGGAATGGAATGGAATCAAATGGAATAGATTCGAATGGAATGGACTGGAATGGACTGGAATGGAAAGGAATGGAATGGACTGGAATGGACTGGAATGGAAAGGAATGGAATGGAATGGAATGGAAAGGAGAGGAATGGAATGGAATGGAATGGAATGGAATGGAATGGAATGGAAGGAATGGAATTGAATGGAAAGGAAAGGCATGGAATGGAATGGAATGGACCCCATTGGAATGAACTTGAATGGAATGCAATCAAAGGGAATGGAATGGAATGGAATCAAATGAAATGGAATGGAATGGTCTAGAAACAAACGGAATGGAATTTTATGGAATGCAATGCATTCGAATAGAAGGGAATCGAATGAAATAGAATGGAATTGAACGGAATGGAGTGGAATGGAATCGAATGGAATTGCATGGCAGGGAAAGGAATGGAATCGAAAGGAATGGAGTGCAATGGATTGTAATGAACTGGATAGAACATAATGGAATAGAAGCAAATGGAATGGTATGGAATGGAATTGAATGGAATGGAATGGAATGGAAATGATTCTAATGGAATGGACTGCAATTGATTGGAATCGTATGGAATGGACTGGACTGGAATGGAATGGATTGGAATGGAATGGAATGGAATGGAATGGAATGGAATGAAAAGGACTCGAATGGAATGGAATTCCACCAAAAGTAATGAAATGGAATGCAATGGACCGGAAAGTAATGGATTAGAATGGAATGTACTGGAGTAGAATGGAATCAAAAGGAATGGAATTAAATGCAATGGAATTAAATGGAATGGAATGGAATGGAATGGAATGGAATCAAATGGAATTGAATCAAATGGAATGGATTCTAATGGAATGGCATCTAATGGAATGGACCGGAATTGAGTAGACTGGAATGGAACGGTCTTGAATGAAATGGAATTGAATGGAATAGAATGGAATGCAGTAGAGTGGAATAGAATGGAATGGAAATGAATGGAAAGGAATGGAAAGGAATGGAATGGAATCAAAAGGAATGGGATGGAATGGAATCGAAGGGAATGGAATAAAATGGAAAAGAATCTAGTGGAATGGAATGGAAAGGAATGGAGTTGATTTGAATGCAATGGATTGGAAAGGAAAGGAATACATTGGAATGGAATCGACTCGAAAATAATGGGCTGTAATGGAATGGACTCAAATCAAATGGACATGAATGTGTTGGACTCGAATGCAATGGAAAGGAATGGAGTGGACTTCATTGTGATAGACTGGAATGAAATTGACTGGAATGTAATGGAAAAGAATGGAATAGACTCTATTGGAATGGAATGGAAGGGAGTGGAATAGAATGGAAGGACTCGAATGTACTGGAAAAAATTGGAATGAACTCCAGTGTAATGCAATAGAATGGAATGGAATTGAACGAAATGGAATCCAATGGAATGTACTGGAGTGCAATGGATTCGAATGGCATGGAATGGAATGGCATGGCATGGCATGGACTGGAAAGGCATGGCATGGCATGTCATGGCATGGCATGGCATGAAATGGCATGGAATGGCACGGGACGGGATGGGATGGGATGGGATGGGATGGAATGGAATGGAATTGAACGAAATGGAATCCAATGGAATGGACTGGAGTGCAATGGATTCGAATGGAATGGACTGGAATGCAATGGTCTCAAATGGAATGGAACGGAACGGAACGGAAGGAATGGAATGGAGTCGAATGGAATGGACCAGAATGGAATGGACCAGAATGGAATTGACTGGAATGTAATATACTCGAATGGAATGTATTGTAATGGAAAGGACACGAATGGTTTGGAATGAATGGACTAGACTGGGAAGTTCTCCCTGGAATGCTTTCCAACGGAAAGCAATAGAATGGAATGCAATTGAATGAAATGGAATCAAATGGAGTGGAATGGAATGGAAACGACTTGTAGGGAAAGCACTACAGTGGAGTGGACTCGAATGGAATGGACTGGAAAGGAATGGACTCTAACGGAATGCACTCGAAAGGAATGCAATAGAAAGGAACGGAAGGGAATGGAATGGAATGGAATGGAATGGACTCGGAAAGAATGGACCAGAATGGAATGGTCTCGAATTAAACGCAAACAAAGCACATGGAATCTAACGGAATTGTATTGAATGGAGTGGCATGGAATGGAATACACAGGAAAGGAATGCACTGCAATGCAATGAACTCAAATGGAACGGACTGGAAAGGAATGGAATGGATTCAAAAAGAAACCAATCAAAAGGAGTGGAATGGAATGGAATGAAATGGAATGCACTTGAAAGGAATGGACTAGAATAGAACAGTCTCGAATAGAATGCAATCGAATGGAATGGAATCAAATGGAATAGATTTGAATGGAATGGACTGGAATGGAATGGAATGGAATGGAATGGAATGGAATGGAATGGAATGGAATGGAATGGAATGGAAAGGCATGGAATCGAATGAAATGGACCCCATTGGAATGAACTCGAATGGAATGCAATCAAAGGAATTGCAGTGGAAGGGAATCAAATGAAATGGAATGGAATGGGCCAGAAACAAACGGAATGGAATTTTGTGGAATGCAATGGATTCGAATAGAAGGGAATCGAATGAAATAGAATGGAATTGAATGGAATGCAGTGGAATGGAATCGAATGGAATCGCATGGCAGGGAAAGGAATGGAATCGAATGGAATGGAATGCAATCGATTGTAATTAACTGGATAGAACAAAATGGAATAGAAGTAAATGGAATGGAATGGAATGGAATTGAATGGAATGGAATGGAATGGAAATGATTCTAATGAAATGAACTGCAATTGAGTGGTATCGTATGGAATGGATTGGACTGGAATGGAATGGAAACGAATGGAATGGAATGGAATGGAATGAAAAGGACTCGAATGGAATGGAATTCAATCAAAAGTAATCAAATGGAATGCAATGGACCGGAAAGTAATGGATTAGACTGGAATGTACTGGAGTGGAATGGAATCATAAGCAATGGAATTAAATGTAATGGAATTAAATGGAATGGAATGGAATCAAATGGAATTGAATCAAATGGAATGGAATCAAATCGAATGGAATCTAATGGAATGGACCGGAATTCAGTAGACTGGAATGGAACAGTCTTGAATGAAATGGAATTGAATGGAATAGAATGGAATGGAGTAGAGTGGAATAGAATGGAATGGAAATGAATGGAAAGGAATGGAATGGAATCAAAAGGAATGGGACGGAATGGAATCGAAGGGAATGGAATAAAATGGAAAAGAATCTAATGGAACGGAATGGAAAGGAATGGAGTTGATTTGAATGCAATGGATTGGAAAGGAAAGGAATACATTGGAATGGAATGGACTCAAAAATAATGGGCTGTAATGGAATGGACTCAAATCAAATGGATTTAAATGTGTTGGATTCGAATGGAATGGAAAGGAATGGAGTGGACTTCATTGTGATAGACTGGAACGAAATTGACTGGAATGGAATGGAAAAGAATGGAATAGACTCTATTGGAATGGAATGGAATGGAGTGGAATAGAATGGAAGGACTCGAATGTACTGGAGAAAATTGGAATGAACTCCAGTGTAATGCAATTGAATGGAATGGAATGGAAAGAAATGGAATCCAATGGAATGTACTGGAGTGCAATGGATTCGAATGGCATGGAATGGAATGGCATGGCATGGCATGGACTGGAAAGGCATGGCATGGCTTGGCATGGCATGGCATGGCATGGGACAGGACGGGACGGGATGGGATGGGATGGGACGGAATGCAATGGAACGGAACGGAACAGAACGGAACGGAATGGAACGGAAGGAATGGAATGGAATCGAATGGAATGGAGCAGAATGGAATGGACCAGAATGGAATTGACTGGAATGTAATATACTCGAATGGAATGTATTATAATGGAAAGGACACGTATGGTTTGGAATGAATGGACTAGACTGGAAAGTTCTCCCTGGAATGGTTTCCAACGGAAAGCAACCGAATGGAATGGAATTGAATGAAATGTAATCAAATGGAGTGGAATGGAATGGAAACGACTTGTACGGAAAGCACTGCAGTGGAGTGGACTCGAATGGAATGGACTGGAAAGGAATGGACTCTAACGGAATGCACTCGAAAGGAATGCAATAGAAAGGAACGGAAGGGAATGGAATGGAATGGAATGGAATGGAATGGAATGGAATGGACTCGGAAAGAATGGACCAGAATGGAATGGTCTCGAATTAAACGCAAACAAAGCACATGGAATCTAACGGAATTGTATTGAATGGAGTGGCATGGAATGGAAAACACAGGAAAGGAATGCACAGCAATGCAATGAACGCAAAAGGAACGGACTGGAAAGGAATGGAATGGATTCAAAAAGAAACCAATCAAAAGGAGTGGAATGGAATGGAATGAAATGTAATGAACTCGAAAGGAATGGTCTGGAATGGAACAGTCTCAAATAGAATGCAATCGAATGGAATGGAATGGAATGGAATCAAATGGAATAGATTCGAATGGAATGGACTGGAATGGACTGGAATGGAAAGGAATGGAATGGACTGGAATGGACTGGAATGGAAAGGAATGGAATGGAATGGAATGGAAAGGAGAGGAATGGAATGGAATGGAATGGAATGGAATGGAAGGAATGGAATTGAATGGAAAGGAAAGGCATGGAATGGAATGGAATGGACCCCATTGGAATGAACTTGAATGGAATGCAATCAAAGGGAATGGAATGGAATGGAATCAAATGAAATGGAATGGAATGGACTAGAAACAAACGGAATGGAATTTTATGGAATGCAATGCATTCGAATAGAAGGGAATCGAATGAAATAGAATGGAATTGAACGGAATGGAGTGGAATGGAATCGAATGGAATTGCATGGCAGGGAAAGGAATGGAATCGAAAGGAATGGAGTGCAATGGATTGTAATGAACTGGATAGAACATAATGGAATAGAAGCAAATGGAATGGTATGGAATGGAATTGAATGGAATGGAATGGAATGGAAATGATTCTAATGGAATGGACTGCAATTGATTGGAATCGTATGGAATGGACTGGACTGGAATGGAATGGATTGGAATGGAATGGAATGGAATGGAATGGAATGAAAAGGACTCGAATGGAATGGAATTCCACCAAAAGTAATGAAATGGAATGCAATGGACCGGAAAGTAATGGATTAGAATGGAATGTACTGGAGTAGAATGGAATCAAAAGGAATGGAATTAAATGCAATGGAATTAAACGGAATGGAATGGAATGGAATGGAATGGAATCAAATGGAATTGAATCAAATGGAATGGATTCTAATGGAATGGAATCTAATGGAATGGACCGGAATTGAGTAGACTGGAATGGAACGGTCTTGAATGAAATGGAATTGAATGGAATAGAATGGAATGCAGTAGAGTGGAATAGAATGGAATGGAAATGAATGGAAAGGAATGGAAAGGAATGGAATGGAATCAAAAGGAATGGGATGGAATGGAATCGAAGGGAATGGAATAAAATGGAAAAGAATCTAGTGGAATGGAATGGAAAGGAATGGAGTTGATTTGAATGCAATGGATTGGAAAGGAAAGGAATACATTGGAATGGAATGGACTCGAAAATAATGGGCTGTAATGGAATGGACTCAAATCAAATGGACATGAATGTGTTGGACTCGAATGCAATGGAAAGGAATGGAGTGGACTTCATTGTGATAGACTGGAATGAAATTGACTGGAATGTAATGGAAAAGAATGGAATAGACTCTATTGGAATGGAATGGAAGGGAGTGGAATAGAATGGAAGGACTCGAATGTACTGGAAAAAATTGGAATGAACTCCAGTGTAATGCAATAGAATGGAATGGAATTGAACGAAATGGAATCCAATGGAATGTACTGGAGTGCAATGGATTCGAATGGCATGGAATGGAATGGCATGGCATGGCATGGACTGGAAAGGCATGGCATGGCATGGCATGGCATGGCATGGCATGAAATGGCATGGAATGGCACGGGACGGGATGGGATGGGATGGGATGGGATGGAATGGAATGGAATTGAACGAAATGGAATCCAATGGAATGGACTGGAGTGCAATGGATTCGAATGGAATGGACTGGAATGCAATGGTCTCAAATGGAATGGAACGGAACGGAACGGAAGGAATGGAATGGAGTCAAATGGAATGGACCAGAATGGAATGGACCAGAATGGAATTGACTGGAATGTAATATACTCGAATGGAATGTATTGTAATGGAAAGGACACGAATGGTTTGGAATGAATGGACTAGACTGGGAAGTTCTCCCTGGAATGCTTTCCAACGGAAAGCAATCGAATGGAATGCAATTGAATGAAATGGAATCAAATGGAGTGGAATGGAATGGAAACGACTTGTAGGGAAAGCACTGCAGTGGAGTGGACTCGAATGGAATGGACTGGAAAGGAATGGACTCTAACGGAATGCACTCGAAAGGAATGCAATAGAAAGGAACGGAAGGGAATGGAATGGAATGGAATGGAATGGACTCGGAAAGAATGGACCAGAATGGAATGGTCTCGAATTAAACGCAAACAAAGCACATGGAATCTAACGGAATTGTATTGAATGGAGTGGCATGGAATGGAATACACAGGAAAGGAATGCACTGCAATGCAATGAACTCAAATGGAACGGACTGGAAAGGAATGGAATGGATTCAAAAAGAAACCAATCAAAAGGAGTGGAATGGAATGGAATGAAATGGAATGCACTTGAAAGGAATGGACTAGAATAGAACAGTCTCGAATAGAATGCAATCGAATGGAATGGAATCAAATGGAATAGATTTGAATGGAATGGACTGGAATGGAATGGAATGGAATGGAATGGAATGGAATGGAATGGAATGGAAAGGCATGGAATCGAATGAAATGGACCCCATTGGAATGAACTCGAATGGAATGCAATCAAAGGAATTGCAGTGGAAGGGAATCAAATGAAATGGAATGGAATGGGCCAGAAACAAACGGAATGGAATTTTGTGGAATGCAATGGATTCGAATAGAAGGGAATCGAATGAAATAGAATGGAATTGAATGGAATGGAGTGGAATGGAATCGAATGGAATCGCATGGCAGGGAAAGGAATGGAATCAAATGGAATGGAATGCAATGGATTGTAATTAACTGGATAGAACAAAATGGAATAGAAGTAAATGGAATGGAATGGAATGGAATTGAATGGAATGGAATGGAATGGAAATGATTCTAATGAAATGAACTGCAATTGAGTGGTATCGTATGGAATGGATTGGACTGGAATGGAATGGAAACGAATGGAATGGAATGGAATGGAATGAAAAGGACTCGAATGGAATGGAATTCAATCAAAAGTAATCAAATGGAATGCAATGGACCGGAAAGTAATGGATTAGACTGGAATGTACTGGAGTGGAATGGAATCATAAGCAATGGAATTAAATGTAATGGAATTAAATGGAATGGAATGGAATCAAATGGAATTGAATCAAATGGAATGGAATCAAATCGAATGGAATCTAATGGAATGGACCGGAATTCAGTAGACTGGAATGGAACAGTCTTGAATGAAATGGAATTGAATGGAATAGAATGGAATGGAGTAGAGTGGAATAGAATGGAATGGAAATGAATGGAAAGGAATGGAATGGAATCAAAAGGAATGGGACGGAATGGAATCGAAGGGAATGGAATAAAATGGAAAAGAATCTAGTGGAACGGAATGGAAAGGAATGGAGTTGATTTGAATGCAATGGATTGGAAAGGAAAGGAATACATTGGAATGGAATGGACTCAAAAATAATGGGCTGTAATGGAATGGACTCAAATCAAATGGATTTAAATGTGTTGGATTCGAATGGAATGGAAAGGAATGGAGTGGACTTCATTGTGATAGACTGGAACGAAATTGACTGGAATGGAATGGAAAAGAATGGAATAGACTCTATTGGAATGGAATGGAATGGAGTGGAATAGAATGGAAGGACTCGAATGTACTGGAAAAAATTGGAATGAACTCCAGTGTAATGCAATTGAATGGAATGGAATGGAAAGAAATGGAATCCAATGGAATGTACTGGAGTGCAATGGATTCGAATGGCATGGAATGGAATGGCATGGCATGGCATGGACTGGAAAGGCATGGCATGGCTTGGCATGGCATGGCATGGCATGGGACAGGACGGGACGGGATGGGATGGGATGGGACGGAATGCAATGGAACGGAACGGAACAGAACGGAACGGAATGGAACGGAAGGAATGGAATGGAATCGAATGGAATGGAGCAGAATGGAATGGACCAGAATGGAATTGACTGGAATGTAATATACTCGAATGGAATGTATTATAATGGAAAGGACACGTATGGTTTGGAATGAATGGACTAGACTGGAAAGTTCTCCCTGGAATGGTTTCCAACGGAAAGCAACCGAATGGAATGGAATTGAATGAAATGTAATCAAATGGAGTGGAATGGAATGGAAACGACTTGTACGGAAAGCACTGCAGTGGAGTGGACTCGAATGGAATGGACTGGAAAGGAATGGACTCTAACGGAATGCACTCGAAAGGAATGCAATAGAAAGGAACGGAATGGAATGGAATGGAATGGAATGGAATGGAATGGAATGGAATGGAATGGAATGGAATGGACTCGGAAAGAATGGACCAGAATGGAATGGTCTCGAATTAAACGCAAACAAAGCACATGGAATCTAACGGAATTGTATTGAATGGAGTGGCATGGAATGGAAAACACAGGAAAGGAATGCACAGCAATGCAATGAACGCAAAAGGAACGGACTGGAAAGGAATGGAATGGATTCAAAAAGAAACCAATCAAAAGGAGTGGAATGGAATGGAATGAAATGTAATGAACTCGAAAGGAATGGTCTGGAATGGAACAGTCTCAAATAGAATGCAATCGAATGGAATGGAATGGAATGGAATGGAATCAAATGGAATAGATTCGAATGGAATGGACTGGAATGGACTGGAATGGAAAGGAATGGAATGGACTGGAATGGACTGGAATGGAAAGGAATGGAATGGAATGGAAAGGAGAGGAATGGAATGGAATGGAATGGAAGGAATGGAATTGAATGGAAAGGAAAGGCATGGAATGGAATGGAATGGACCCCATTGGAATGAACTTGAATGGAATGCAATCAAAGGGAATGGAATGGAATGGAATCAAATGAAATGGAATGGAATGGACTAGAAACAAACGGAATGGAATTTTATGGAATGCAATGCATTCGAATAGAAGGGAATCGAATGAAATAGAATGGAATTGAACGGAATGGAGTGGAATGGAATCGAATGGAATTGCATGGCAGGGAAAGGAATGGAATTGAAAGGAATGGAGTGCAATGGATTGTAATGAACTGGATAGAACATAATGGAATAGAAGCAAATGGAATGGTATGGAATGGAATTGAATGGAATGGAATGGAATGGAAATGATTCTAATGGAATGGACTGCAATTGATTGGAATCGTATGGAATGGACTGGACTGGAATGGAATGGATTGGAATGGAATGGAATGGAATGGAATGGAATGAAAAGGACTCGAATGGAATGGAATTCCACCAAAAGTAATGAAATGGAATGCAATGGACCGGAAAGTAATGGATTAGAATGGAATGTACTGGAGTAGAATGGAATCAAAAGGAATGGAATTAAATGCAATGGAATTAAACGGAATGGAATGGAATGGAATGGAATGGAATCAAATGGAATTGAATCAAATGGAATGGATTCTAATGGAATGGAATCTAATGGAATGGACCGGAATTGAGTAGACTGGAATGGAACGGTCTTGAATGAAATGGAATTGAATGGAATAGAATGGAATGCAGTAGAGTGGAATAGAATGGAATGGAAATGAATGGAAAGGAATGGAAAGGAATGGAATGGAATCAAAAGGAATGGGATGGAATGGAATCGAAGGGAATGGAATAAAATGGAAAAGAATCTAGTGGAATGGAATGGAAAGGAATGGAGTTGATTTGAATGCAATGGATTGGAAAGGAAAGGAATACATTGGAATGGAATCGACTCGAAAATAATGGGCTGTAATGGAATGGACTCAAATCAAATGGACATGAATGTGTTGGACTCGAATGCAATGGAAAGGAATGGAGTGGACTTCATTGTGATAGACTGGAATGAAATTGACTGGAATGTAATGGAAAAGAATGGAATAGACTCTATTGGAATGGAATGGAAGGGAGTGGAATAGAATGGAAGGACTCGAATGTACTGGAAAAAATTGTAATGAACTCCAGTGTAATGCAATAGAATGGAATGGAATTGAACGAAATGGAATCCAATGGAATGTACTGGAGTGCAATGGATTCGAATGGCATGGAATGGAATGGCATGGCATGGCATGGACTGGAAAGGCATGGCATGGCATGTCATGGCATGGCATGGCATGTCATGGCATGGCATGGCATGAAATGGCATGGAATGGCACGGGACGGGATGGGATGGGATGGGATGGGATGGAATGGAATGGAATTGAACGAAATGGAATCCAATGGAATGGACTGGAGTGCAATGGATTCGAATGGAATGGACTGGAATGCAATGGTCTCAAATGGAATGGAACGGAACGGAACGGAAGGAATGGAATGGAGTCGAATGGAATGGACCAGAATGGAATGGACCAGAATGGAATTGACTGGAATGTAATATACTCGAATGGAATGTATTGTAATGGAAAGGACACGAATGGTTTGGAATGAATGGACTAGACTGGGAAGTTCTCCCTGGAATGCTTTCCAACGGAAAGCAATCGAATGGAATGCAATTGAATGAAATGGAATCAAATGGAGTGGAATGGAATGGAAACGACTTGTAGGGAAAGCACTGCAGTGGAGTGGACTCGAATGGAATGGACTGGAAAGGAATGGACTCTAACGGAATGCACTCGAAAGGAATGCAATAGAAAGGAACGGAAGGGAATGGAATGGAATGGAATGGAATGGACTCGGAAAGAATGGACCAGAATGGAATGGTCTCGAATTAAACGCAAACAAAGCACATGGAATCTAACGGAATTGTATTGAATGGAGTGGCATGGAATGGAATACACAGGAAAGGAATGCACTGCAATGCAATGAACTCAAATGGAACGGACTGGAAGGGAATGGAATGGATTCAAAAAGAAACCAATCAAAAGGAGTGGAATGGAATGGAATGAAATGGAATGCACTTGAAAGGAATGGACTAGAATAGAACAGTCTCGAATAGAATGCAATCGAATGGAATGGAATCAAATGGAATAGATTTGAATGGAATGGACTGGAATGGAATGGAATGGAATGGAATGGAATGGAATGGAATGGAATGGAATGGAATGGAAAGGCATGGAATCGAATGAAATGGACCCCATTGGAATGAACTCGAATGGAATGCAATCAAAGGAATTGCAGTGGAAGGGAATCAAATGAAATGGAATGGAATGGGCCAGAAACAAACGGAATGGAATTTTGTGGAATGCAATGGATTCGAATAGAAGGGAATCGAATGAAATAGAATGGAATTGAATGGAATGCAGTGGAATGGAATCGAATGGAATCGCATGGCAGGGAAAGGAATGGAATCGAATGGAATGGAATGCAATGGATTGTAATTAACTGGATAGAACAAAATGGAATAGAAGTAAATGGAATGGAATGGAATGGAATTGAATGGAATGGAATGGAATGGAAATGATTCTAATGAAATGAACTGCAATTGAGTGGTATCGTATGGAATGGATTGGACTGGAATGGAATGGAAACGAATGGAATGGAATGGAATGGAATGAAAAGGACTCGAATGGAATGGAATTCAATCAAAAGTAATCAAATGGAATGCAATGGACCGGAAAGTAATGGATTAGACTGGAATGTACTGGAGTGGAATGGAATCATAAGCAATGGAATTAAATGTAATGGAATTAAATGGAATGGAATGGAATCAAATGGAATTGAATCAAATGGAATGGAATCAAATCGAATGGAATCTAATGGAATGGACCGGAATTCAGTAGACTGGAATGGAACAATCTTGAATGAAATGGAATTGAATGGAATAGAATGGAATGGAGTAGAGTGGAATAGAATGGAATGGAAATGAATGGAAAGGAATGGAATGGAATCAAAAGGAATGGGACGGAATGGAATCGAAGGGAATGGAATAAAATGGAAAAGAATCTAGTGGAACGGAATGGAAAGGAATGGAGTTGATTTGAATGCAATGGATTGGAAAGGAAAGGAATACATTGGAATGGAATGGACTCAAAAATAATGGGCTGTAATGGAATGGACTCAAATCAAATGGATTTAAATGTGTTGGATTCGAATGGAATGGAAAGGAATGGAGTGGACTTCATTGTGATAGACTGGAACGAAATTGACTGGAATGGAATGGAAAAGAATGGAATAGACTCTATTGGAATGGAATGGAATGGAGTGGAATAGAATGGAAGGACTCGAATGTACTGGAAAAAATTGGAATGAACTCCAGTGTAATGCAATTGAATGGAATGGAATGGAAAGAAATGGAATCCAATGGAATGTACTGGAGTGCAATGGATTCGAATGGCATTGAATGGAATGGCATGGCATGGCATGGACTGGAAAGGCATGGCATGGCTTGGCATGGCATGGCATGGCATGGGACAGGACGGGACGGGATGGGATGGGATGGGACGGAATGCAATGGAACGGAACGGAACAGAACGGAACGGAATGGAACGGAAGGAATGGAATGGAATCGAATGGAATGGAGCAGAATGGAATGGACCAGAATGGAATTGACTGGAATGTAATATACTCGAATGGAATGTATTATAATGGAAAGGACACGTATGGTTTGGAATGAATGGACTAGACTGGAAAGTTCTCCCTGGAATGGTTTCCAACGGAAAGCAACCGAATGGAATGGAATTGAATGAAATGGAATCAAATGGAGTGGAATGGAATGGAAACGACTTGTACGGAAAGCACTGCAGTGGAGTGGACTCGAATGGAATGGACTGGAAAGGAATGGACTCTAATGGAATGCACTCGAAAGGAATGCAATAGAAAGGAACGGAATGGAATGGAATGGAATGGAATGGAATGGAATGGAATGGAATGGAATGGAATGGACTCGGAAAGAATGGACCAGAATGGAATGGTCTCGAATTAACCGCAAACAAAGCACATGGAATCTAACGGAATTGTATTGAATGGAGTGGCATGGAATGGAAAACACAGGAAAGGAATGCACAGCAATGCAATGAACGCAAAAGGAACGGACTGGAAAGGAATGGAATGGATTCAAAAAGAAACCAATCAAAAGGAGTGGAATGGAATGGAATGAAATGTAATGAACTCGAAAGGAATGGTCTGGAATGGAACAGTCTCAAATAGAATGCAATCGAATGGAATGGAATGGAATGGAATGGAATCAAATGGAATAGATTCGAATGGAATGGACTGGAATGGACTGGAATGGAAAGGAATGGAATGGACTGGAATGGACTGGAATGGAAAGGAATGGAATGGAATGGAATGGAAAGGAGAGGAATGGAATGGAATGGAATGGAATGGAATGGAATGGAATGGAATGGAAGGAATGGAATTGAATGGAAAGGAAAGGCATGGAATGGAATGGAATGGACCCCATTGGAATGAACTTGAATGGAATGCAATCAAAGGGAATGGAATGGAATGGAATCAAATGAAATGGAATGGAATGGACTAGAAACAAACGGAATGGAATTTTATGGAATGCAATGCATTCGAATAGAAGGGAATCGAATGAAATAGAATGGAATTGAACAGAATGGAGTGGAATGGAATCGAATGGAATTGCATGGCAGGGAAAGGAATGGAATTGAAAGGAATGGAGTGCAATGGATTGTAATGAACTGGATAGAACATAATGGAATAGAAGCAAATGGAATGGTATGGAATGGAATTGAATGGAATGGAATGGAATGGAAATGATTCTAATGGAATGGACTGCAATTGATTGGAATCGTATGGAATGGACTGGACTGGAATGGAATGGATTGGAATGGAATGGAATGGAATGGAATGGAATGAAAAGGACTCGAATGGAATGGAATTCCACCAAAAGTAATGAAATGGAATGCAATGGACCGGAAAGTAATGGATTAGAATGGAATGTACTGGAGTAGAATGGAATCAAAAGGAATGGAATTAAATGCAATGGAATTAAATGGAATGGAATGGAATGGAATGGAATGGAATGGAATCAAATGGAATTGAATCAAATGGAATGGATTCTAATGGAATGGAATCTAATGGAATGGACCGGAATTGAGTAGACTGGAATGGAACGGTCTTGAATGAAATGGAATTGAATGGAATAGAATGGAATGCAGTAGAGTGGAATAGAATGGAATGGAAATGAATGGAAAGGAATGGAAAGGAATGGAATGGAATCAAAAGGAATGGGATGGAATGGAATCGAAGGGAATGGAATAAAATGGAAAAGAATCTAGTGGAATGGAATGGAAAGGAATGGAGTTGATTTGAATGCAATGGATTGGAAAGGAAAGGAATACATTGGAATGGAATCGACTCGAAAATAATGGGCTGTAATGGAATGGACTCAAATCAAATGGACATGAATGTGTTGGACTCGAATGCAATGGAAAGGAATGGAGTGGACTTCATTGTGATAGACTGGAATGAAATTGACTGGAATGTAATGGAAAAGAATGGAATAGACTCTATTGGAATGGAATGGAAGGGAGTGGAATAGAATGGAAGGACTTGAATGTACTGGAAAAAATTGGAATGAACTCCAGTGTAATGCAATAGAATGGAATGGAATTGAACGAAATGGAATCCAATGGAATGTACTGGAGTGCAATGGATTCGAATGGCATGGAATGGAATGGCATGGCATGGCATGGACTGGAAAGGCATGGCATGGCATGTCATGGCATGGCATGGCATGAAATGGCATGGAATGGCACGGGACGGGATGGGATGGGATGGGATGGGATGGAATGGAATGGAATTGAACGAAATGGAATCCAATGGAATGGACTGGAGTGCAATGGATTCGAATGGAATGGACTGGAATGCAATGGTCTCAAATGGAATGGAACGGAACGGAACGGAAGGAATGGAATGGAGTCGAATGGAATGGACCAGAATGGAATGGACCAGAATGGAATTGACTGGAATGTAATATACTCGAATGGAATGTATTGTAATGGAAAGGACACGAATGGTTTGGAATGAATGGACTAGACTGGGAAGTTCTCCCTGGAATGCTTTCCAACGGAAAGCAATCGAATGGAATGCAATTGAATGAAATGGAATCAAATGGAGTGGAATGGAATGGAAACGACTTGTAGGGAAAGCACTGCAGTGGAGTGGACTCGAATGGAATGGACTGGAAAGGAATGGACTCTAACGGAATGCACTCGAAAGGAATGCAATAGAAAGGAACGGAAGGGAATGGAATGGAATGGAATGGAATGGACTCGGAAAGAATGGACCAGAATGGAATGGTCTCGAATTAAACGCAAACAAAGCACATGGAATCTAACGGAATTGTATTGAATGGAGTGGCATGGAATGGAATACACAGGAAAGGAATGCACTGCAATGCAATGAACTCAAATGGAACGGACTGGAAAGGAATGGAATGGATTCAAAAAGAAACCAATCAAAAGGAGTGGAATGGAATGGAATGAAATGGAATGCACTTGAAAGGAATGGACTAGAATAGAACAGTCTCGAATAGAATGCAATCGAATGGAATGGAATCAAATGGAATAGATTTGAATGGAATGGACTGGAATGGAATGGAATGGAATGGAATGGAATGGAATGGAATGGAATGGAATGGAATGGAATGGAAAGGCATGGAATCGAATGAAATGGACCCCATTGGAATGAACTCGAATGGAATGCAATCAAAGGAATTGCAGTGGAAGGGAATCAAATGAAATGGAATGGAATGGGCCAGAAACAAACGGAATGGAATTTTGTGGAATGCAATGGATTCGAATAGAAGGGAATCGAATGAAATAGAATGGAATTGAATGGAATGCAGTGGAATGGAATCGAATGGAATCGCATGGCAGGGAAAGGAATGGAATCGAATGGAATGGAATGCAATGGATTGTAATTAACTGGATAGAACAAAATGGAATAGAAGTAAATGGAATGGAATGGAATGGAATTGAATGGAATGGAATGGAATGGAAATGATTCTAATGAAATGAACTGCAATTGAGTGGTATCGTATGGAATGGATTGGACTGGAATGGAATGGAAACGAATGGAATGGAATGGAATGGAATGAAAAGGACTCGAATGGAATGGAATTCAATCAAAAGTAATCAAATGGAATGCAATGGACCGGAAAGTAATGGATTAGACTGGAATGTACTGGAGTGGAATGGAATCATAAGCAATGGAATTAAATGTAATGGAATTAAATGGAATGGAATGGAATCAAATGGAATTGAATCAAATGGAATGGAATCAAATCGAATGGAATCTAATGGAATGGACCGGAATTCAGTAGACTGGAATGGAACAGTCTTGAATGAAATGGAATTGAATGGAATAGAATGGAATGGAGTAGAGTGGAATAGAATGGAATGGAAATGAATGGAAAGGAATGGAATGGAATCAAAAGGAATGGGACGGAATGGAATCGAAGGGAATGGAATAAAATGGAAAAGAATCTAGTGGAACGGAATGGAAAGGAATGGAGTTGATTTGAATGCAATGGATTGGAAAGGAAAGGAATACATTGGAATGGAATGGACTCAAAAATAATGGGCTGTAATGGAATGGACTCAAATCAAATGGATTTAAATGTGTTGGATTCGAATGGAATGGAAAGGAATGGAGTGGACTTCATTGTGATAGATTGGAACGAAATTGACTGGAATGGAATGGAAAAGAATGGAATAGACTCTATTGGAATGGAATGGAATGGAGTGGAATAGAATGGAAGGACTCGAATGTACTGGAAAAAATTGGAATGAACTCCAGTGTAATGCAATTGAATGGAATGGAATGGAAAGAAATGGAATCCAATGGAATGTACTGGAGTGCAATGGATTCGAATGGCATTGAATGGAATGGCATGGCATGGCATGGACTGGAAAGGCATGGCATGGCTTGGCATGGCATGGCATGGCATGGGACAGGACGGGACGGGATGGGATGGGATGGGACGGAATGCAATGGAACGGAACGGAACAGAACGGAACGGAATGGAACGGAAGGAATGGAATGGAATCGAATGGAATGGAGCAGAATGGAATGGACCAGAATGGAATTGACTGGAATGTAATATACTCGAATGGAATGTATTATAATGGAAAGGACACGTATGGTTTGGAATGAATGGACTAGACTGGAAAGTTCTCCCTGGAATGGTTTCCAATGGAAAGCAACCGAATGGAATGGAATTGAATGAAATGGAATCAAATGGAGTGGAATGGAATGGAAACGACTTGTTCGGAAAGCACTGCAGTGGAGTGGACTCGAATGGAATGGACTGGAAAGGAATGGACTCTAACGGAATGCACTCGAAAGGAATGCAATAGAAAGGAACGGAATGGAATGGAATGGAATGGAATGGAATGGAATGGAATGGAATGGAATGGAATGGACTCGGAAAGAATGGACCAGAATGGAATGGTCTCGAATTAAACGCAAACAAAGCACATGGAATCTAACGGAATTGTATTGAATGGAGTGGCATGGAATGGAAAACACAGGAAAGGAATGCACAGCAATGCAATGAACGCAAAAGGAACGGACTGGAAAGGAATGGAATGGATTCAAAAAGAAACCAATCAAAAGGAGTGGAATGGAATGGAATGAAATGTAATGAACTCGAAAGGAATGGTCTGGAATGGAACAGTCTCAAATAGAATGCAATCGAATGGAATGGAATGGAATGGAATGGAATGGAATGGAATCAAATGGAATAGATTCGAATGGAATGGACTGGAATGGACTGGAATGGAAAGGAATGGAATGGACTGGAATGGACTGGAATGGAAAGGAATGGAATGGAATGGAATGGAAAGGAGAGGAATGGAATGGAATGGAATGGAATGGAATGGAAGGAATGGAATTGAATGGAAAGGAAAGGCATGGAATGGAATGGAATGGACCCCATTGGAATGAACTTGAATGGAATGCAATCAAAGGGAATGGAATGGAATGGAATCAAATGAAATGGAATGGAATGGACTAGAAACAAACGGAATGGAATTTTATGGAATGCAATGCATTCGAATAGAAGGGAATCGAATGAAATAGAATGGAATTGAACGGAATGGAGTGGAATGGAATCGAATGGAATTGCATGGCAGGGAAAGGAATGGAATTGAAAGGAATGGAGTGCAATGGATTGTAATGAACTGGATAGAACATAATGGAATAGAAGCAAATGGAATGGTATGGAATGGAATTGAATGGAATGGAATGGAATGGAAATGATTCTAATGGAATGGACTGCAATTGATTGGAATCGTATGGAATGGACTGGACTGGAATGGAATGGATTGGAATGGAATGGAATGGAATGGAATGGAATGAAAAGGACTCGAATGGAATGGAATTCCACCAAAAGTAATGAAATGGAATGCAATGGACCGGAAAGTAATGGATTAGAATGGAATGTACTGGAGTAGAATGGAATCAAAAGGAATGGAATTAAATGCAATGGAATTAAATGGAATGGAATGGAATGGAATGGAATGGAATGGAATCAAATGGAATTGAATCAAATGGAATGGATTCTAATGGAATGGAATCTAATGGAATGGACCGGAATTGAGTAGACTGGAATGGAACGGTCTTGAATGAAATGGAATTGAATGGAATAGAATGGAATGCAGTAGAGTGGAATAGAATGGAATGGAAATGAATGGAAAGGAATGGAAAGGAATGGAATGGAATCAAAAGGAATGGGATGGAATGGAATCGAAGGGAATGGAATAAAATGGAAAAGAATCTAGTGGAATGGAATGGAAAGGAATGGAGTTGATTTGAATGCAATGGATTGGAAAGGAAAGGAATACATTGGAATGGAATCGACTCGAAAATAATGGGCTGTAATGGAATGGACTCAAATCAAATGGACATGAATGTGTTGGACTCGAATGCAATGGAAAGGAATGGAGTGGACTTCATTGTGATAGACTGGAATGAAATTGACTGGAATGTAATGGAAAAGAATGGAATAGACTCTATTGGAATGGAATGGAAGGGAGTGGAATAGAATGGAAGGACTTGAATGTACTGGAAAAAATTGGAATGAACTCCAGTGTAATGCAATAGAATGGAATGGAATTGAACGAAATGGAATCCAATGGAATGTACTGGAGTGCAATGGATTCGAATGGCATGGAATGGAATGGCATGGCATGGCATGGACTGGAAAGGCATGGCATGGCATGTCATGGCATGGCATGGCATGAAATGGCATGGAATGGCACGGGACGGGATGGGATGGGATGGGATGGGATGGAATGGAATGGAATTGAACGAAATGGAATCCAATGGAATGGACTGGAGTGCAATGGATTCGAATGGAATGGACTGGAATGCAATGGTCTCAAATGGAATGGAACGGAACGGAACGGAAGGAATGGAATGGAGTCGAATGGAATGGACCAGAATGGAATGGACCAGAATGGAATTGACTGGAATGTAATATACTCGAATGGAATGTATTGTAATGGAAAGGACACGAATGGTTTGGAATGAATGGACTAGACTGGGAAGTTCTCCCTGGAATGCTTTCCAACGGAAAGCAATCGAATGGAATGCAATTGAATGAAATGGAATCAAATGGAGTGGAATGGAATGGAAACGACTTGTAGGGAAAGCACTGCAGTGGAGTGGACTCGAATGGAATGGACTGGAAAGGAATGGACTCTAACGGAATGCACTCGAAAGGAATGCAATAGAAAGGAACGGAAGGGAATGGAATGGAATGGAATGGAATGGACTCGGAAAGAATGGACCAGAATGGAATGGTCTCGAATTAAACGCAAACAAAGCACATGGAATCTAACGGAATTGTATTGAATGGAGTGGCATGGAATGGAATACACAGGAAAGGAATGCACTGCAATGCAATGAACTCAAATGGAACGGACTGGAAAGGAATGGAATGGATTCAAAAAGAAACCAATCAAAAGGAGTGGAATGGAATGGAATGAAATGGAATGCACTTGAAAGGAATGGACTAGAATAGAACAGTCTCGAATAGAATGCAATCGAATGGAATGGAATCAAATGGAATAGATTTGAATGGAATGGACTGGAATGGAATGGAATGGAATGGAATGGAATGGAATGGAATGGAATGGAATGGAATGGAAAGGCATGGAATCGAATGAAATGGACCCCATTGGAATGAACTCGAATGGAATGCAATCAAAGGAATTGCAGTGGAAGGGAATCAAATGAAATGGAATGGAATGGGCCAGAAACAAACGGAATGGAATTTTGTGGAATGCAATGGATTCGAATAGAAGGGAATCGAATGAAATAGAATGGAATTGAATGGAATGCAGTGGAATGGAATCGAATGGAATCGCATGGCAGGGAAAGGAATGGAATCGAATGGAATGGAATGCAATGGATTGTAATTAACTGGATAGAACAAAATGGAATAGAAGTAAATGGAATGGAATGGAATGGAATTGAATGGAATGGAATGGAATGGAAATGATTCTAATGAAATGAACTGCAATTGAGTGGTATCGTATGGAATGGATTGGACTGGAATGGAATGGAAACGAATGGAATGGAATGGAATGGAATGAAAAGGACTCGAATGGAATGGAATTCAATCAAAAGTAATCAAATGGAATGCAATGGACCGGAAAGTAATGGATTAGACTGGAATGTACTGGAGTGGAATGGAATCATAAGCAATGGAATTAAATGTAATGGAATTAAATGGAATGGAATGGAATCAAATGGAATTGAATCAAATGGAATGGAATCAAATCGAATGGAATCTAATGGAATGGACCGGAATTCAGTAGACTGGAATGGAACAGTCTTGAATGAAATGGAATTGAATGGAATAGAATGGAATGGAGTAGAGTGGAATAGAATGGAATGGAAATGAATGGAAAGGAATGGAATGGAATCAAAAGGAATGGGACGGAATGGAATCGAAGGGAATGGAATAAAATGGAAAAGAATCTAGTGGAACGGAATGGAAAGGAATGGAGTTGATTTGAATGCAATGGATTGGAAAGGAAAGGAATACATTGGAATGGAATGGACTCAAAAATAATGGGCTGTAATGGAATGGACTCAAATCAAATGGATTTAAATGTGTTGGATTCGAATGGAATGGAAAGGAATGGAGTGGACTTCATTGTGATAGATTGGAACGAAATTGACTGGAATGGAATGGAAAAGAATGGAATAGACTCTATTGGAATGGAATGGAATGGAGTGGAATAGAATGGAAGGACTCGAATGTACTGGAAAAAATTGGAATGAACTCCAGTGTAATGCAATTGAATGGAATGGAATGGAAAGAAATGGAATCCAATGGAATGTACTGGAGTGCAATGGATTCGAATGGCATTGAATGGAATGGCATGGCATGGCATGGACTGGAAAGGCATGGCATGGCTTGGCATGGCATGGCATGGCATGGGACAGGACGGGACGGGATGGGATGGGATGGGACGGAATGCAATGGAACGGAACGGAACAGAACGGAACGGAATGGAACGGAAGGAATGGAATGGAATCGAATGGAATGGAGCAGAATGGAATGGACCAGAATGGAATTGACTGGAATGTAATATACTCGAATGGAATGTATTATAATGGAAAGGACACGTATGGTTTGGAATGAATGGACTAGACTGGAAAGTTCTCCCTGGAATGGTTTCCAATGGAAAGCAACCGAATGGAATGGAATTGAATGAAATGGAATCAAATGGAGTGGAATGGAATGGAAACGACTTGTTCGGAAAGCACTGCAGTGGAGTGGACTCGAATGGAATGGACTGGAAAGGAATGGACTCTAACGGAATGCACTCGAAAGGAATGCAATAGAAAGGAACGGAATGGAATGGAATGGAATGGAATGGAATGGAATGGAATGGAATGGAATGGAATGGACTCGGAAAGAATGGACCAGAATGGAATGGTCTCGAATTAAACGCAAACAAAGCACATGGAATCTAACGGAATTGTATTGAATGGAGTGGCATGGAATGGAAAACACAGGAAAGGAATGCACAGCAATGCAATGAACGCAAAAGGAACGGACTGGAAAGGAATGGAATGGATTCAAAAAGAAACCAATCAAAAGGAGTGGAATGGAATGGAATGAAATGTAATGAACTCGAAAGGAATGGTCTGGAATGGAACAGTCTCAAATAGAATGCAATCGAATGGAATGGAATGGAATGGAATGGAATGGAATGGAATCAAATGGAATAGATTCGAATGGAATGGACTGGAATGGACTGGAATGGAAAGGAATGGAATGGACTGGAATGGACTGGAATGGAAAGGAATGGAATGGAATGGAATGGAAAGGAGAGGAATGGAATGGAATGGAATGGAATGGAATGGAAGGAATGGAATTGAATGGAAAGGAAAGGCATGGAATGGAATGGAATGGACCCCATTGGAATGAACTTGAATGGAATGCAATCAAAGGGAATGGAATGGAATGGAATCAAATGAAATGGAATGGAATGGACTAGAAACAAACGGAATGGAATTTTATGGAATGCAATGCATTCGAATAGAAGGGAATCGAATGAAATAGAATGGAATTGAACGGAATGGAGTGGAATGGAATCGAATGGAATTGCATGGCAGGGAAAGGAATGGAATTGAAAGGAATGGAGTGCAATGGATTGTAATGAACTGGATAGAACATAATGGAATAGAAGCAAATGGAATGGTATGGAATGGAATTGAATGGAATGGAATGGAATGGAAATGATTCTAATGGAATGGACTGCAATTGATTGGAATCGTATGGAATGGACTGGACTGGAATGGAATGGATTGGAATGGAATGGAATGGAATGGAATGGAATGAAAAGGACTCGAATGGAATGGAATTCCACCAAAAGTAATGAAATGGAATGCAATGGACCGGAAAGTAATGGATTAGAATGGAATGTACTGGAGTAGAATGGAATCAAAAGGAATGGAATTAAATGCAATGGAATTAAATGGAATGGAATGGAATGGAATGGAATGGAATGGAATCAAATGGAATTGAATCAAATGGAATGGATTCTAATGGAATGGAATCTAATGGAATGGACCGGAATTGAGTAGACTGGAATGGAACGGTCTTGAATGAAATGGAATTGAATGGAATAGAATGGAATGCAGTAGAGTGGAATAGAATGGAATGGAAATGAATGGAAAGGAATGGAAAGGAATGGAATGGAATCAAAAGGAATGGGATGGAATGGAATCGAAGGGAATGGAATAAAATGGAAAAGAATCTAGTGGAATGGAATGGAAAGGAATGGAGTTGATTTGAATGCAATGGATTGGAAAGGAAAGGAATACATTGGAATGGAATCGACTCGAAAATAATGGGCTGTAATGGAATGGACTCAAATCAAATGGACATGAATGTGTTGGACTCGAATGCAATGGAAAGGAATGGAGTGGACTTCATTGTGATAGACTGGAATGAAATTGACTGGAATGTAATGGAAAAGAATGGAATAGACTCTATTGGAATGGAATGGAAGGGAGTGGAATAGAATGGAAGGACTCGAATGTACTGGAAAAAATTGGAATGAACTCCAGTGTAATGCAATAGAATGGAATGGAATTGAACGAAATGGAATCCAATGGAATGTACTGGAGTGCAATGGATTCGAATGGCATGGAATGGAATGGCATGGCATGGCATGGACTGGAAAGGCATGGCATGGCATGTCATGGCATGGCATGGCATGAAATGGCATGGAATGGCACGGGACGGGATGGGATGGGATGGGATGGGATGGAATGGAATGGAATTGAACGAAATGGAATCCAATGGAATGGACTGGAGTGCAATGGATTCGAATGGAATGGACTGGAATGCAATGGTCTCAAATGGAATGGAACGGAACGGAACGGAAGGAATGGAATGGAGTCGAATGGAATGGACCAGAATGGAATGGACCAGAATGGAATTGACTGGAATGTAATATACTCGAATGGAATGTATTGTAATGGAAAGGACACGAATGGTTTGGAATGAATGGACTAGACTGGGAAGTTCTCCCTGGAATGCTTTCCAACGGAAAGCAATCGAATGGAATGCAATTGAATGAAATGGAATCAAATGGAGTGGAATGGAATGGAAACGACTTGTAGGGAAAGCACTGCAGTGGAGTGGACTCGAATGGAATGGACTGGAAAGGAATGGACTCTAACGGAATGCACTCGAAAGGAATGCAATAGAAAGGAACGGAAGGGAATGGAATGGAATGGAATGGAATGGACTCGGAAAGAATGGACCAGAATGGAATGGTCTCGAATTAAACGCAAACAAAGCACATGGAATCTAACGGAATTGTATTGAATGGAGTGGCATGGAATGGAATACACAGGAAAGGAATGCACTGCAATGCAATGAACTCAAATGGAACGGACTGGAAAGGAATGGAATGGATTCAAAAAGAAACCAATCAAAAGGAGTGGAATGGAATGGAATGAAATGGAATGCACTTGAAAGGAATGGACTAGAATAGAACAGTCTCGAATAGAATGCAATCGAATGGAATGGAATCAAATGGAATAGATTTGAATGGAATGGACTGGAATGGAATGGAATGGAATGGAATGGAATGGAATGGAATGGAATGGAATGGAAAGGCATGGAATCGAATGAAATGGACCCCATTGGAATGAACTCGAATGGAATGCAATCAAAGGAATTGCAGTGGAAGGGAATCAAATGAAATGGAATGGAATGGGCCAGAAACAAACGGAATGGAATTTTGTGGAATGCAATGGATTCGAATAGAAGGGAATCGAATGAAATAGAATGGAATTGAATGGAATGCAGTGGAATGGAATCGAATGGAATCGCATGGCAGGGAAAGGAATGGAATCGAATGGAATGGAATGCAATGGATTGTAATTAACTGGATAGAACAAAATGGAATAGAAGTAAATGGAATGGAATGGAATGGAATTGAATGGAATGGAATGGAATGGAAATGATTCTAATGAAATGAACTGCAATTGAGTGGTATCGTATGGAATGGATTGGACTGGAATGGAATGGAAACGAATGGAATGGAATGGAATGGAATGAAAAGGACTCGAATGGAATGGAATTCAATCAAAAGTAATCAAATGGAATGCAATGGACCGGAAAGTAATGGATTAGACTGGAATGTACTGGAGTGGAATGGAATCATAAGCAATGGAATTAAATGTAATGGAATTAAATGGAATGGAATGGAATCAAATGGAATTGAATCAAATGGAATGGAATCAAATCGAATGGAATTTAATGGAATGGACCGGAATTCAGTAGACTGGAATGGAACAGTCTTGAATGAAATGGAATTGAATGGAATAGAATGGAATGGAGTAGAGTGGAATAGAATGGAATGGAAATGAATGGAAAGGAATGGAATGGAATCAAAAGGAATGGGACGGAATGGAATCGAAGGGAATGGAATAAAATGGAAAAGAATCTAGTGGAACGGAATGGAAAGGAATGGAGTTGATTTGAATGCAATGGATTGGAAAGGAAAGGAATACATTGGAATGGAATGGACTCAAAAATAATGGGCTGTAATGGAATGGACTCAAATCAAATGGATTTAAATGTGTTGGATTCGAATGGAATGGAAAGGAATGGAGTGGACTTCATTGTGATAGACTGGAACGAAATTGACTGGAATGGAATGGAAAAGAATGGAATAGACTCTATTGGAATGGAATGGAATGGAGTGGAATAGAATGGAAGGACTCGAATGTACTGGAAAAAATTGGAATGAACTCCAGTGTAATGCAATTGAATGGAATGGAATGGAAAGAAATGGAATCCAATGGAATGTACTGGAGTGCAATGGATTCGAATGGCATGGAATGGAATGGCATGGCATGGCATGGACTGGAAAGGCATGGCATGGCTTGGCATGGCATGGCATGGCATGGGACAGGATGGGACGGGATGGGATGGGATGGGACGGAATGCAATGGAACGGAACGGAACAGAACGGAACGGAATGGAACGGAAGGAATGGAATGGAATCGAATGGAATGGAGCAGAATGGAATGGACCAGAATGGAATTGACTGGAATGTAATATACTCGAATGGAATGTATTATAACGGAAAGGACACGTATGGTTTGGAATGAATGGACTAGACTGGAAAGTTCTCCCTGGAATGGTTTCCAACGGAAAGCAACCGAATGGAATGGAATTGAATGAAATGGAATCAAATGGAGTGGAATGGAATGGAAACGACTTGTACGGAAAGCACTGCAGTGGAGTGGACTCGAATGGAATGGACTGGAAAGGAATGGACTCTAACGGAATGCACTCGAAAGGAATGCAATAGAAAGGAACGGAAGGGAATGGAATGGAATGGAATGGAATGGAATGGAATGGAATGGACTCGGAAAGAATGGACCAGAATGGAATGGTCTCGAATTAAACGCAAACAAAGCACATGGAATCTAACGGAATTGTATTGAATGGAGTGGCATGGAATGGAAAACACAGGAAAGGAATGCACAGCAATGCAATGAACGCAAAAGGAACGGACTGGAAAGGAATGGAATGGATTCAAAAAGAAACCAATCAAAAGGAGTGGAATGGAATGGAATGAAATGTAATGAACTCGAAAGGAATGGTCTGGAATGGAACAGTCTCAAATAGAATGCAATCGAATGGAATGGAATGGAATGGAATGGAATCAAATGGAATAGATTCGAATGGAATGGACTGGAATGGACTGGAATGGAAAGGAATGGAATGGACTGGAATGGACTGGAATGGAAAGGAATGGAATGGAATGGAATGGAAAGGAGAGGAATGGAATGGAATGGAATGGAATGGAATGGAAGGAATGGAATTGAATGGAAAGGAAAGGCATGGAATGGAATGGAATGGACCCCATTGGAATGAACTTGAATGGAATGCAATCAAAGGGAATGGAATGGAATGGAATCAAATGAAATGGAATGGAATGGACTAGAAACAAACGGAATGGAATTTTATGGAATGCAATGCATTCGAATAGAAGGGAATCGAATGAAATAGAATGGAATTGAACGGAATGGAGTGGAATGGAATCGAATGGAATTGCATGGCAGGGAAAGGAATGGAATCGAAAGGAATGGAGTGCAATGGATTGTAATGAACTGGATAGAACATAATGGAATAGAAGCAAATGGAATGGTATGGAATGGAATTGAATGGAATGGAATGGAATGGAAATGATTCTAATGGAATGGACTGCAATTGATTGGAATCGTATGGAATGGACTGGACTGGAATGGAATGGATTGGAATGGAATGGAATGGAATGGAATGGAATGAAAAGGACTCGAATGGAATGGAATTCCACCAAAAGTAATGAAATGGAATGCAATGGACCGGAAAGTAATGGATTAGAATGGAATGTACTGGAGTAGAATGGAATCAAAAGGAATGGAATTAAATGCAATGGAATTAAACGGAATGGAATGGAATGGAATGGAATGGAATCAAATGGAATTGAATCAAATGGAATGGATTCTAATGGAATGGAATCTAATGGAATGGACCGGAATTGAGTAGACTGGAATGGAACGGTCTTGAATGAAATGGAATTGAATGGAATAGAATGGAATGCAGTAGAGTGGAATAGAATGGAATGGAAATGAATGGAAAGGAATGGAAAGGAATGGAATGGAATCAAAAGGAATGGGATGGAATGGAATCGAAGGGAATGGAATAAAATGGAAAAGAATCTAGTGGAATGGAATGGAAAGGAATGGAGTTGATTTGAATGCAATGGATTGGAAAGGAAAGGAATACATTGGAATGGAATCGACTCGAAAATAATGGGCTGTAATGGAATGGACTCAAATCAAATGGACATGAATGTGTTGGACTCGAATGCAATGGAAAGGAATGGAGTGGACTTCATTGTGATAGACTGGAATGAAATTGACTGGAATGTAATGGAAAAGAATGGAATAGACTCTATTGGAATGGAATGGAAGGGAGTGGAATAGAATGGAAGGACTCGAATGTACTGGAAAAAATTGGAATGAACTCCAGTGTAATGCAATAGAATGGAATGGAATTGAACGAAATGGAATCCAATGGAATGTACTGGAGTGCAATGGATTCGAATGGCATGGAATGGAATGGCATGGCATGGCATGGACTGGAAAGGCATGGCATGGCATGTCATGGCATGGCATGGCATGAAATGGCATGGAATGGCACGGGACGGGATGGGATGGGATGGGATGGGATGGAATGGAATGGAATTGAACGAAATGGAATCCAATGGAATGGACTGGAGTGCAATGGATTCGAATGGAATGGACTGGAATGCAATGGTCTCAAATGGAATGGAACGGAACGGAACGGAAGGAATGGAATGGAGTCGAATGGAATGGACCAGAATGGAATGGACCAGAATGGAATTGACTGGAATGTAATATACTCGAATGGAATGTATTGTAATGGAAAGGACACGAATGGTTTGGAATGAATGGACTAGACTGGGAAGTTCTCCCTGGAATGCTTTCCAACGGAAAGCAATCGAATGGAATGCAATTGAATGAAATGGAATCAAATGGAGTGGAATGGAATGGAAACGACTTGTACGGAAAGCACTGCAGTGGAGTGGACTCGAATGGAATGGACTGGAAAGGAATGGACTCTAACGGAATGCACTCGAAAGGAATGCAATAGAAAGGAACGGAAGGGAATGGAATGGAATGGAATGGAATGGACTCGGAAAGAATGGACCAGAATGGAATGGTCTCGAATTAAACGCAAACAAAGCACATGGAATCTAACGGAATTGTATTGAATGGAGTGGCATGGAATGGAATACACAGGAAAGGAATGCACTGCAATGCAATGAACTCAAATGGAACGGACTGGAAAGGAATGGAATGGATTCAAAAAGAAACCAATCAAAAGGAGTGGAATGGAATGGAATGAAATGGAATGCACTTGAAAGGAATGGACTAGAATAGAACAGTCTCGAATAGAATGCAATCGAATGGAATGGAATCAAATGGAATAGATTTGAATGGAATGGACTGGAATGGAATGGAATGGAATGGAATGGAATGGAATGGAATGGAATGGAATGGAAAGGCATGGAATCGAATGAAATGGACCCCATTGGAATGAACTCGAATGGAATGCAATCAAAGGAATTGCAGTGGAAGGGAATCAAATGAAATGGAATGGAATGGGCCAGAAACAAACGGAATGGAATTTTGTGGAATGCAATGGATTCGAATAGAAGGGAATCGAATGAAATAGAATGGAATTGAATGGAATGCAGTGGAATGGAATCGAATGGAATCGCATGGCAGGGAAAGGAATGGAATCGAATGGAATGGAATGCAATGGATTGTAATTAACTGGATAGAACAAAATGGAATAGAAGTAAATGGAATGGAATGGAATGGAATTGAATGGAATGGAATGGAATGGAAATGATTCTAATGAAATGAACTGCAATTGAGTGGTATCGTATGGAATGGATTGGACTGGAATGGAATGGAAACGAATGGAATGGAATGGAATGGAATGAAAAGGACTCGAATGGAATGGAATTCAATCAAAAGTAATCAAATGGAATGCAATGGACCGGAAAGTAATGGATTAGACTGGAATGTACTGGAGTGGAATGGAATCATAAGCAATGGAATTAAATGTAATGGAATTAAATGGAATGGAATGGAATCAAATGGAATTGAATCAAATGGAATGGAATCAAATCGAATGGAATCTAATGGAATGGACCGGAATTCAGTAGACTGGAATGGAACAGTCTTGAATGAAATGGAATTGAATGGAATAGAATGGAATGGAGTAGAGTGGAATAGAATGGAATGGAAATGAATGGAAAGGAATGGAATGGAATCAAAAGGAATGGGACGGAATGGAATCGAAGGGAATGGAATAAAATGGAAAAGAATCTAGTGGAACGGAATGGAAAGGAATGGAGTTGATTTGAATGCAATGGATTGGAAAGGAAAGGAATACATTGGAATGGAATGGACTCAAAAATAATGGGCTGTAATGGAATGGACTCAAATCAAATGGATTTAAATGTGTTGGATTCGAATGGAATGGAAAGGAATGGAGTGGACTTCATTGTGATAGACTGGAACGAAATTGACTGGAATGGAATGGAAAAGAATGGAATAGACTCTATTGGAATGGAATGGAATGGAGTGGAATAGAATGGAAGGACTCGAATGTACTGGAAAAAATTGGAATGAACTCCAGTGTAATGCAATTGAATGGAATGGAATGGAAAGAAATGGAATCCAATGGAATGTACTGGAGTGCAATGGATTCGAATGGCATGGAATGGAATGGCATGGCATGGCATGGACTGGAAAGGCATGGCATGGCTTGGCATGGCATGGCATGGCATGGGACAGGACGGGACGGGATGGGATGGGATGGGACGGAATGCAATGGAACGGAACGGAACAGAACGGAACGGAATGGAACGGAAGGAATGGAATGGAATCGAATGGAATGGAGCAGAATGGAATGGACCAGAATGGAATTGACTGGAATGTAATATACTCGAATGGAATGTATTATAATGGAAAGGACACGTATGGTTTGGAATGAATGGACTAGACTGGAAAGTTCTCCCTGGAATGGTTTCCAACGGAAAGCAACCGAATGGAATGGAATTGAATGAAATGGAATCAAATGGAGTGGAATGGAATGGAAACGACTTGTACGGAAAGCACTGCAGTGGAGTGGACTCGAATGGAATGGACTGGAAAGGAATGGACTCTAACGGAATGCACTCGAAAGGAATGCAATAGAAAGGAACGGAATGGAATGGAATGGAATGGAATGGAATGGAATGGAATGGAATGGAATGGACTCGGAAAGAATGGACCAGAATGGAATGGTCTCGAATTAAACGCAAACAAAGCACATGGAATCTAACGGAATTGTATTGAATGGAGTGGCATGGAATGGAAAACACAGGAAAGGAATGCACAGCAATGCAATGAACGCAAAAGGAACGGACTGGAAAGGAATGGAATGGATTCAAAAAGAAACCAATCAAAAGGAGTGGAATGGAATGGAATGAAATGTAATGAACTCGAAAGGAATGGTCTGGAATGGAACAGTCTCAAATAGAATGCAATCGAATGGAATGGAATGGAATGGAATGGAATCAAATGGAATAGATTCGAATGGAATGGACTGGAATGGACTGGAATGGAAAGGAATGGAATGGACTGGAATGGACTGGAATGGAAAGGAATGGAATGGAATGGAATGGAAAGGAGAGGAATGGAATGGAATGGAATGGAATGGAATGGAAGGAATGGAATTGAATGGAAAGGAAAGGCATGGAATGGAATGGAATGGACCCCATTGGAATGAACTTGAATGGAATGCAATCAAAGGGAATGGAATGGAATGGAATCAAATGAAATGGAATGGAATGGACTAGAAACAAACGGAATGGAATTTTATGGAATGCAATGCATTCGAATAGAAGGGAATCGAATGAAATAGAATGGAATTGAACGGAATGGAGTGGAATGGAATCGAATGGAATTGCATGGCAGGGAAAGGAATGGAATCGAAAGGAATGGAGTGCAATGGATTGTAATGAACTGGATAGAACATAATGGAATAGAAGCAAATGGAATGGTATGGAATGGAATGGAATGGAATGGAATGGAATGGAATGGAAATGATTCTAATGGAATGGACTGCAATTGATTGGAATCGTATGGAATGGACTGGACTGGAATGGAATGGATTGGAATGGAATGGAATGGAATGGAATGAAAAGGACTCGAATGGAATGGAATTCCACCAAAAGTAATGAAATGGAATGCAATGGACCGGAAAGTAATGGATTAGAATGGAATGTACTGGAGTAGAATGGAATCAAAAGGAATGGAATTAAATGCAATGGAATTAAACGGAATGGAATGGAATGGAATGGAATGGAATCAAATGGAATTGAATCAAATGGAATGGATTCTAATGGAATGGAATCTAATGGAATGGACCGGAATTGAGTAGACTGGAATGGAACGGTCTTGAATGAAATGGAATTGAATGGAATAGAATGGAATGCAGTAGAGTGGAATAGAATGGAATGGAAATGAATGGAAAGGAATGGAAAGGAATGGAATGGAATCAAAAGGAATGGGATGGAATGGAATCGAAGGGAATGGAATAAAATGGAAAAGAATCTAGTGGAATGGAATGGAAAGGAATGGAGTTGATTTGAATGCAATGGATTGGAAAGGAAAGGAATACATTGGAATGGAATCGACTCGAAAATAATGGGCTGTAATGGAATGGACTCAAATCAAATGGACATGAATGTGTTGGACTCGAATGCAATGGAAAGGAATGGAGTGGACTTCATTGTGATAGACTGGAATGAAATTGACTGGAATGTAATGGAAAAGAATGGAATAGACTCTATTGGAATGGAATGGAAGGGAGTGGAATAGAATGGAAGGACTCGAATGTACTGGAAAAAATTGGAATGAACTCCAGTGTAATGCAATAGAATGGAATGGAATTGAACGAAATGGAATCCAATGGAATGTACTGGAGTGCAATGGATTCGAATGGCATGGAATGGAATGGCATGGCATGGCATGGACTGGAAAGGCATGGCATGGCATGTCATGGCATGGCATGGCATGAAATGGCATGGAATGGCACGGGACGGGATGGGATGGGATGGGATGGGATGGAATGGAATGGAATTGAACGAAATGGAATCCAATGGAATGGACTGGAGTGCAATGGATTCGAATGGAATGGACTGGAATGCAATGGTCTCAAATGGAATGGAACGGAACGGAACGGAAGGAATGGAATGGAGTCGAATGGAATGGACCAGAATGGAATGGACCAGAATGGAATTGACTGGAATGTAATATACTCGAATGGAATGTATTGTAATGGAAAGGACACGAATGGTTTGGAATGAATGGACTAGACTGGGAAGTTCTCCCTGGAATGCTTTCCAACGGAAAGCAATCGAATGGAATGCAATTGAATGAAATGGAATCAAATGGAGTGGAATGGAATGGAAACGACTTGTAGGGAAAGCACTGCAGTGGAGTGGACTCGAATGGAATGGACTGGAAAGGAATGGACTCTAACGGAATGCACTCGAAAGGAATGCAATAGAAAGGAACGGAAGGGAATGGAATGGAATGGAATGGAATGGAATGGACTCGGAAAGAATGGACCAGAATGGAATGGTCTCGAATTAAACGCAAACAAAGCACATGGAATCTAACGGAATTGTATTGAATGGAGTGGCATGGAATGGAATACACAGGAAAGGAATGCACTGCAATGCAATGAACTCAAATGGAACGGACTGGAAAGGAATGGAATGGATTCAAAAAGAAACCAATCAAAAGGAGTGGAATGGAATGGAATGAAATGGAATGCACTTGAAAGGAATGGACTAGAATAGAACAGTCTCGAATAGAATGCAATCGAATGGAATGGAATCAAATGGAATAGATTTGAATGGAATGGACTGGAATGGAATGGAATGGAATGGAATGGAATGGAATGGAATGGAATGGAAAGGCATGGAATCGAATGAAATGGACCCCACTGGAATGAACTCGAATGGAATGCAATCAAAGGAATTGCAGTGGAAGGGAATCAAATGAAATGGAATGGAATGGGCCAGAAACAAACGGAATGGAATTTTGTGGAATGCAATGGATTCGAATAGAAGGGAATCGAATGAAATAGAATGGAATTGAATGGAATGCAGTGGAATGGAATCGAATGGAATCGCATGGCAGGGAAAGGAATGGAATCGAATGGAATGGAATGCAATGGATTGTAATTAACTGGATAGAACAAAATGGAATAGAAGTAAATGGAATGGAATGGAATGGAATTGAATGGAATGGAATGGAATGGAAATGATTCTAATGAAATGAACTGCAATTGAGTGGTATCGTATGGAATGGATTGGACTGGAATGGAATGGAAACGAATGGAATGGAATGGAATGGAATGAAAAGGACTCGAATGGAATGGAATTCAATCAAAAGTAATCAAATGGAATGCAATGGACCGGAAAGTAATGGATTAGACTGGAATGTACTGGAGTGGAATGGAATCATAAGCAATGGAATTAAATGTAATGGAATTAAATGGAATGGAATGGAATCAAATGGAATTGAATCAAATGGAATGGAATCAAATCGAATGGAATCTAATGGAATGGACCGGAATTCAGTAGACTGGAATGGAACAGTCTTGAATGAAATGGAATTGAATGGAATAGAATGGAATGGAGTAGAGTGGAATAGAATGGAATGGAAATGAATGGAAAGGAATGGAATGGAATCAAAAGGAATGGGACAGAATGGAATCGAAGGGAATGGAATAAAATGGAAAAGAATCTAGTGGAACGGAATGGAAAGGAATGGAGTTGATTTGAATGCAATGGATTGGAAAGGAAAGGAATACATTGGAATGGAATGGACTCAAAAATAATGGGCTGTAATGGAATGGACTCAAATCAAATGGATTTAAATGTGTTGGATTCGAATGGAATGGAAAGGAATGCAGTGGACTTCATTGTGATAGACTGGAACGAAATTGACTGGAATGGAATGGAAAAGAATGGAATAGACTCTATTGGAATGGAATGGAATGGAGTGGAATAGAATGGAAGGACTCGAATGTACTGGAAAAAATTGGAATGAACTCCAGTGTAATGCAATTGAATGGAATGGAATGGAAAGAAATGGAATCCAATGGAATGTACTGGAGTGCAATGGATTCGAATGGCATGGAATGGAATGGCATGGCATGGCATGGACTGGAAAGGCATGGCATGGCTTGGCATGGCATGGCATGGCATGGGACAGGATGGGACGGGATGGGATGGGATGGGACGGAATGCAATGGAACGGAACGGAACAGAACGGAACGGAATGGAACGGAAGGAATGGAATGGAATCGAATGGAATGGAGCAGAATGGAATGGACCAGAATGGAATTGACTGGAATGTAATATACTCGAATGGAATGTATTATAATGGAAAGGACACGTATGGTTTGGAATGAATGGACTAGACTGGAAAGTTCTCCCTGGAATGGTTTCCAACGGAAAGCAACCGAATGGAATGGAATTGAATGAAATGGAATCAAATGGAGTGGAATGGAATGGAAATGACTTGTACAGAAAGCACTGCAGTGGAGTGGACTCGAATGGAATGGACTGGAAAGGAATGGACTCTAACGGAATGCACTCGAAAGGAATGCAATAGAAAGGAACGGAAGGGAATGGAATGGAATGGAATGGAATGGAATGGAATGGAATGGAATGGACTCGGAAAGAATGGACCAGAATGGAATGGTCTCGAATTAAACGCAAACAAAGCACATGGAATCTAACGGAATTGTATTGAATGGAGTGGCATGGAATGGAAAACACAGGAAAGGAATGCACAGCAATGCAATGAACGCAAAAGGAACGGACTGGAAAGGAATGGAATGGATTCAAAAAGAAACCAATCAAAAGGAGTGGAATGGAATGGAATGAAATGTAATGAACTCGAAAGGAATGGTCTGGAATGGAACAGTCTCAAATAGAATGCAATCGAATGGAATGGAATGGAATGGAATGGAATCAAATGGAATAGATTCGAATGGAATGGACTGGAATGGACTGGAATGGAAAGGAATGGAATGGACTGGAATGGACTGGAATGGAAAGGAATGGAATGGAATGGAATGGAAATGAATGGAAAGGAATGGAATGGAATCAAAAGGAATGGGACAGAATGGAATCGAAGGGAATGGAATAAAATGGAAAAGAATCTAGTGGAACGGAATGGAAAGGAATGGAGTTGATTTGAATGCAATGGATTGGAAAGGAAAGGAATACATTGGAATGGAATGGACTCAAAAATAATGGGCTGTAATGGAATGGACTCAAATCAAATGGATTTAAATGTGTTGGATTCGAATGGAATGGAAAGGAATGCAGTGGACTTCATTGTGATAGACTGGAACGAAATTGACTGGAATGGAATGGAAAAGAATGGAATAGACTCTATTGGAATGGAATGGAATGGAGTGGAATAGAATGGAAGGACTCGAATGTACTGGAAAAAATTGGAATGAACTCCAGTGTAATGCAATTGAATGGAATGGAATGGAAAGAAATGGAATCCAATGGAATGTACTGGAGTGCAATGGATTCGAATGGCATGGAATGGAATGGCATGGCATGGCATGGACTGGAAAGGCATGGCATGGCTTGGCATGGCATGGCATGGCATGGGACAGGATGGGACGGGATGGGATGGGATGGGACGGAATGCAATGGAACGGAACGGAACAGAACGGAACGGAATGGAACGGAAGGAATGGAATGGAATCGAATGGAATGGAGCAGAATGGAATGGACCAGAATGGAATTGACTGGAATGTAATATACTCGAATGGAATGTATTATAATGGAAAGGACACGTATGGTTTGGAATGAATGGACTAGACTGGAAAGTTCTCCCTGGAATGGTTTCCAACGGAAAGCAACCGAATGGAATGGAATTGAATGAAATGGAATCAAATGGAGTGGAATGGAATGGAAATGACTTGTACAGAAAGCACTGCAGTGGAGTGGACTCGAATGGAATGGACTGGAAAGGAATGGACTCTAACGGAATGCACTCGAAAGGAATGCAATAGAAAGGAACGGAAGGGAATGGAATGGAATGGAATGGAATGGAATGGAATGGAATGGAATGGACTCGGAAAGAATGGACCAGAATGGAATGGTCTCGAATTAAACGCAAACAAAGCACATGGAATCTAACGGAATTGTATTGAATGGAGTGGCATGGAATGGAAAACACAGGAAAGGAATGCACAGCAATGCAATGAACGCAAAAGGAACGGACTGGAAAGGAATGGAATGGATTCAAAAAGAAACCAATCAAAAGGAGTGGAATGGAATGGAATGAAATGTAATGAACTCGAAAGGAATGGTCTGGAATGGAACAGTCTCAAATAGAATGCAATCGAATGGAATGGAATGGAATGGAATGGAATCAAATGGAATAGATTCGAATGGAATGGACTGGAATGGACTGGAATGGAAAGGAATGGAATGGACTGGAATGGACTGGAATGGAAAGGAATGGAATGGAATGGAATGGAAAGGAGAGGAATGGAATGGAATGGAATGGAATGGAATGGAAGGAATGGAATTGAATGGAAAGGAAAGGCATGGAATGGAATGGAATGGACCCCATTGGAATGAACTTGAATGGAATGCAATCAAAGGGAATGGAATGGAATGGAATCAAATGAAATGGAATGGAATGGACTAGAAACAAACGGAATGGAATTTTATGGAATGCAATGCATTCGAATAGAAGGGAATCGAATGAAATAGAATGGAATTGAACGGAATGGAGTGGAATGGAATCGAATGGAATTGCATGGCAGGGAAAGGAATGGAATCGAAAGGAATGGAGTGCAATGGATTGTAATGAACTGGATAGAACATAATGGAATAGAAGCAAATGGAATGGTATGGAATGGAATTGAATGGAATGGAATGGAATGGAAATGATTCTAATGGAATGGACTGCAATTGATTGGAATCGTATGGAATGGACTGGACTGGAATGGAATGGATTGGAATGGAATGGAATGGAATGGAATGGAATGAAAAGGACTCGAATGGAATGGAATTCCACCAAAAGTAATGAAATGGAATGCAATGGACCGGAAAGTAATGGATTAGAATGGAATGTACTGGAGTAGAATGGAATCAAAAGGAATGGAATTAAATGCAATGGAATTAAACGGAATGGAATGGAATGGAATGGAATGGAATCAAATGGAATTGAATCAAATGGAATGGATTCTAATGGAATGGAATCTAATGGAATGGACCGGAATTGAGTAGACTGGAATGGAACGGTCTTGAATGAAATGGAATTGAATGGAATAGAATGGAATGCAGTAGAGTGGAATAGAATGGAATGGAAATGAATGGAAAGGAATGGAAAGGAATGGAATGGAATCAAAAGGAATGGGATGGAATGGAATCGAAGGGAATGGAATAAAATGGAAAAGAATCTAGTGGAATGGAATGGAAAGGAATGGAGTTGATTTGAATGCAATGGATTGGAAAGGAAAGGAATACATTGGAATGGAATCGACTCGAAAATAATGGGCTGTAATGGAATGGACTCAAATCAAATGGACATGAATGTGTTGGACTCGAATGCAATGGAAAGGAATGGAGTGGACTTCATTGTGATAGACTGGAATGAAATTGACTGGAATGTAATGGAAAAGAATGGAATAGACTCTATTGGAATGGAATGGAAGGGAGTGGAATAGAATGGAAGGACTCGAATGTACTGGAAAAAATTGGAATGAACTCCAGTGTAATGCAATAGAATGGAATGGAATTGAACGAAATGGAATCCAATGGAATGTACTGGAGTGCAATGGATTCGAATGGCATGGAATGGAATGGCATGGCATGGCATGGACTGGAAAGGCATGGCATGGCATGTCATGGCATGGCATGGCATGAAATGGCATGGAATGGCACGGGACGGGATGGGATGGGATGGGATGGGATGGAATGGAATGGAATTGAACGAAATGGAATCCAATGGAATGGACTGGAGTGCAATGGATTCGAATGGAATGGACTGGAATGCAATGGTCTCAAATGGAATGGAACGGAACGTAACGGAAGGAATGGAATGGAGTCGAATGGAATGGACCAGAATGGAATGGACCAGAATGGAATTGACTGGAATGTAATATACTCGAATGGAATGTATTGTAATGGAAAGGACACGAATGGTTTGGAATGAATGGACTAGACTGGGAAGTTCTCCCTGGAATGCTTTCCAACGGAAAGCAATCGAATGGAATGCAATTGAATGAAATGGAATCAAATGGAGTGGAATGGAATGGAAACGACTTGTAGGGAAAGCACTGCAGTGGAGTGGACTCGAATGGAATGGACTGGAAAGGAATGGACTCTAACGGAATGCACTCGAAAGGAATGCAATAGAAAGGAACGGAAGGGAATGGAATGGAATGGAATGGAATGGACTCGGAAAGAATGGACCAGAATGGAATGGTCTCGAATTAAACGCAAACAAAGCACATGGAATCTAACGGAATTGTATTGAATGGAGTGGCATGGAATGGAATACACAGGAAAGGAATGCACTGCAATGCAATGAACTCAAATGGAACGGACTGGAAAGGAATGGAATGGATTCAAAAAGAAACCAATCAAAAGGAGTGGAATGGAATGGAATGAAATGGAATGCACTTGAAAGGAATGGACTAGAATAGAACAGTCTCGAATAGAATGCAATCGAATGGAATGGAATCAAATGGAATAGATTTGAATGGAATGGACTGGAATGGAATGGAATGGAATGGAATGGAATGGAATGGAATGGAATGGAATGGAAAGGCATGGAATCGAATGAAATGGACCCCATTGGAATGAACTCGAATGGAATGCAATCAAAGGAATTGCAGTGGAAGGGAATCAAATGAAATGGAATGGAATGGGCCAGAAACAAACGGAATGGAATTTTGTGGAATGCAATGGATTCGAATAGAAGGGAATCGAATGAAATAGAATGGAATTGAATGGAATGCAGTGGAATGGAATCGAATGGAATCGCATGGCAGGGAAAGGAATGGAATCGAATGGAATGGAATGCAATGGATTGTAATTAACTGGATAGAACAAAATGGAATAGAAGTAAATGGAATGGAATGGAATGGAATTGAATGGAATGGAATGGAATGGAAATGATTCTAATGAAATGAACTGCAATTGAGTGGTATCGTATGGAATGGATTGGAATGGAATGGAATGGAAACGAATGGAATGGAATGGAATGGAATGAAAAGGACTCGAATGGAATGGAATTCAATCAAAAGTAATCAAATGGAATGCAATGGACCGGAAAGTAATGGATTAGACTGGAATGTACTGGAGTGGAATGGAATCATAAGCAATGGAATTAAATGTAATGGAATTAAATGGAATGGAATGGAATCAAATGGAATTGAATCAAATGGAATGGAATCAAATCGAATGGAATCTAATGGAATGGACCGGAATTCAGTAGACTGGAATGGAACAGTCTTGAATGAAATGGAATTGAATGGAATAGAATGGAATGGAGTAGAGTGGAATAGAATGGAATGGAAATGAATGGAAAGGAATGGAATGGAATCAAAAGGAATGGGACGGAATGGAATCGAAGGGAATGGAATAAAATGGAAAAGAATCTAGTGGAACGGAATGGAAAGGAATGGAGTTGATTTGAATGCAATGGATTGGAAAGGAAAGGAATACATTGGAATGGAATGGACTCAAAAATAATGGGCTGTAATGGAATGGACTCAAATCAAATGGATTTAAATGTGTTGGATTCGAATGGAATGGAAAGGAATGGAGTGGACTTCATTGTGATAGACTGGAACGAAATTGACTGGAATGGAATGGAAAAGAATGGAATAGACTCTATTGGAATGGAATGGAATGGAGTGGAATAGAATGGAAGGACTCGAATGTACTGGAAAAAATTGGAATGAACTCCAGTGTAATGCAATTGAATGGAATGGAATGGAAAGAAATGGAATCCAATGGAATGTACTGGAGTGCAATGGATTCGAATGGCATGGAATGGAATGGCATGGCATGGCATGGACTGGAAAGGCATGGCATGGCTTGGCATGGCATGGCATGGCATGGGACAGGACGGGACGGGATGGGATGGGATGGGACGGAATGCAATGGAACGGAACGGAACAGAACGGAACGGAATGGAACGGAAGGAATGGAATGGAATCGAATGGAATGGAGCAGAATGGAATGGACCAGAATGGAATTGACTGGAATGTAATATACTCGAATGGAATGTATTATAATGGAAAGGACACGTATGGTTTGGAATGAATGGACTAGACTGGAAAGTTCTCCCTGGAATGGTTTCCAACGGAAAGCAACCGAATGGAATGGAATTGAATGAAATGGAATCAAATGGAGTGGAATGGAATGGAAACGACTTGTACGGAAAGCACTGCAGTGGAGTGGACTCGAATGGAATGGACTGGAAAGGAATGGACTCTAACGGAATGCACTCGAAAGGAATGCAATAGAAAGGAACGGAATGGAATGGAATGGAATGGAATGGAATGGAATGGAATGGAATGGACTCGGAAAGAATGGACCAGAATGGAATGGTCTCGAATTAAACGCAAACAAAGCACATGGAATCTAACGGAATTGTATTGAATGGAGTGGCATGGAATGGAAAACACAGGAAAGGAATGCACAGCAATGCAATGAACGCAAAAGGAACGGACTGGAAAGGAATGGAATGGATTCAAAAAGAAACCAATCAAAAGGAGTGGAATGGAATGGAATGAAATGTAATGAACTCGAAAGGAATGGTCTGGAATGGAACAGTCTCAAATAGAATGCAATCGAATGGAATGGAATGGAATGGAATGGAATCAAATGGAATAGATTCGAATGGAATGGACTGGAATGGACTGGAATGGAAAGGAATGGAATGGACTGGAATGGACTGGAATGGAAAGGAATGGAATGGAATGGAATGGAAAGGAGAGGAATGGAATGGAATGGAATGGAATGGAATGGAAGGAATGGAATTGAATGGAAAGGAAAGGCATGGAATGGAATGGAATGGACCCCATTGGAATGAACTTGAATGGAATGCAATCAAAGGGAATGGAATGGAATGGAATCAAATGAAATGGAATGGAATGGACTAGAAACAAACGGAATGGAATTTTATGGAATGCAATGCATTCGAATAGAAGGGAATCGAATGAAATAGAATGGAATTGAACGGAATGGAGTGGAATGGAATCGAATGGAATTGCATGGCAGGGAAAGGAATGGAATCGAAAGGAATGGAGTGCAATGGATTGTAATGAACTGGATAGAACATAATGGAATAGAAGCAAATGGAATGGTATGGAATGGAATGGAATGGAATGGAATGGAATGGAAATGATTCTAATGGAATGGACTGCAATTGATTGGAATCGTATGGAATGGACTGGACTGGAATGGAATGGATTGGAATGGAATGGAATGGAATGGAATGAAAAGGACTCGAATGGAATGGAATTCCACCAAAAGTAATGAAATGGAATGCAATGGACCGGAAAGTAATGGATTAGAATGGAATGTACTGGAGTAGAATGGAATCAAAAGGAATGGAATTAAATGCAATGGAATTAAACGGAATGGAATGGAATGGAATGGAATGGAATCAAATGGAATTGAATCAAATGGAATGGATTCTAATGGAATGGAATCTAATGGAATGGACCGGAATTGAGTAGACTGGAATGGAACGGTCTTGAATGAAATGGAATTGAATGGAATAGAATGGAATGCAGTAGAGTGGAATAGAATGGAATGGAAATGAATGGAAAGGAATGGAAAGGAATGGAATGGAATCAAAAGGAATGGGATGGAATGGAATCGAAGGGAATGGAATAAAACGGAAAAGAATCTAGTGGAATGGAATGGAAAGGAATGGAGTTGATTTGAATGCAATGGATTGGAAAGGAAAGGAATACATTGGAATGGAATCGACTCGAAAATAATGGGCTGTAATGGAATGGACTCAAATCAAATGGACATGAATGTGTTGGACTCGAATGCAATGGAAAGGAATGGAGTGGACTTCATTGTGATAGACTGGAATGAAATTGACTGGAATGTAATGGAAAAGAATGGAATAGACTCTATTGGAATGGAATGGAAGGGAGTGGAATAGAATGGAAGGACTCGAATGTACTGGAAAAAATAGGAATGAACTCCAGTGTAATGCAATAGAATGGAATGGAATTGAACGAAATGGAATCCAATGGAATGTACTGGAGTGCAATGGATTCGAATGGCATGGAATGGAATGGCATGGCATGGCATGGACTGGAAAGGCATGGCATGGCATGTCATGGCATGGCATGGCATGAAATGGCATGGAATGGCACGGGACGGGATGGGATGGGATGGGATGGGATGGAATGGAATGGAATTGAACGAAATGGAATCCAATGGAATGGACTGGAGTGCAATGGATTCGAATGGAATGGACTGGAATGCAATGGTCTCAAATGGAATGGAACGGAACGGAACGGAAGGAATGGAATGGAGTCGAATGGAATGGACCAGAATGGAATGGACCAGAATGGAATTGACTGGAATGTAATATACTCGAATGGAATGTATTGTAATGGAAAGGACACGAATGGTTTGGAATGAATGGACTAGACTGGGAAGTTCTCCCTGGAATGCTTTCCAACGGAAAGCAATCGAATGGAATGCAATTGAATGAAATGGAATCAAATGGAGTGGAATGGAATGGAAACGACTTGTAGGGAAAGCACTGCAGTGGAGTGGACTCGAATGGAATGGACTGGAAAGGAATGGACTCTAACGGAATGCACTCGAAAGGAATGCAATAGAAAGGAACGGAAGGGAATGGAATGGAATGGAATGGAATGGAATGGACTCGGAAAGAATGGACCAGAATGGAATGGTCTCGAATTAAACGCAAACAAAGCACATGGAATCTAACGGAATTGTATTGAATGGAGTGGCATGGAATGGAATACACAGGAAAGGAATGCACTGCAATGCAATGAACTCAAATGGAACGGACTGGAAAGGAATGGAATGGATTCAAAAAGAAACCAATCAAAAGGAGTGGAATGGAATGGAATGAAATGGAATGCACTTGAAAGGAATGGACTAGAATAGAACAGTCTCGAATAGAATGCAATCGAATGGAATGGAATCAAATGGAATAGATTTGAATGGAATGGACTGGAATGGAATGGAATGGAATGGAATGGAATGGAATGGAATGGAATGGAAAGGCATGGAATCGAATGAAATGGACCCCACTGGAATGAACTCGAATGGAATGCAATCAAAGGAATTGCAGTGGAAGGGAATCAAATGAAATGGAATGGAATGGGCCAGAAACAAACGGAATGGAATTTTGTGGAATGCAATGGATTCGAATAGAAGGGAATCGAATGAAATAGAATGGAATTGAATGGAATGCAGTGGAATGGAATCGAATGGAATCGCATGGCAGGGAAAGGAATGGAATCGAATGGAATGGAATGCAACGGATTGTAATTAACTGGATAGAACAAAATGGAATAGAAGTAAATGGAATGGAATGGAATGGAATGGAATGGAATGGAATGGAATGGAAATGATTCTAATGAAATGAACTGCAATTGAGTGGTATCGTATGGAATGGATTGGACTGGAATGGAATGGAAACGAATGGAATGGAATGGAATGGAATGAAAAGGACTCGAATGGAATGGAATTCAATCAAAAGTAATCAAATGGAATGCAATGGACCGGAAAGTAATGGATTAGACTGGAATGTACTGGAGTGGAATGGAATCATAAGCAATGGAATTAAATGTAATGGAATTAAATGGAATGGAATGGAATCAAATGGAATTGAATCAAATGGAATGGAATCAAATCGAATGGAATCTAATGGAATGGACCGGAATTCAGTAGACTGGAATGGAACAGTCTTGAATGAAATGGAATTGAATGGAATAGAATGGAATGGAGTAGAGTGGAATAGAATGGAATGGAAATGAATGGAAAGGAATGGAATGGAATCAAAAGGAATGGGACAGAATGGAATCGAAGGGAATGGAATAAAATGGAAAAGAATCTAGTGGAACGGAATGGAAAGGAATGGAGTTGATTTGAATGCAATGGATTGGAAAGGAAAGGAATACATTGGAATGGAATGGACTCAAAAATAATGGGCTGTAATGGAATGGACTCAAATCAAATGGATTTAAATGTGTTGGATTCGAATGGAATGGAAAGGAATGCAGTGGACTTCATTGTGATAGACTGGAACGAAATTGACTGGAATGGAATGGAAAAGAATGGAATAGACTCTATTGGAATGGAATGGAATGGAGTGGAATAGAATGGAAGGACTCGAATGTACTGGAAAAAATTGGAATGAACTCCAGTGTAATGCAATTGAATGGAATGGAATGGAAAGAAATGGAATCCAATGGAATGTACTGGAGTGCAATGGATTCGAATGGCATGGAATGGAATGGCATGGCATGGCATGGACTGGAAAGGCATGGCATGGCTTGGCATGGCATGGCATGGCATGGGACAGGATGGGACGGGATGGGATGGGATGGGACGGAATGCAATGGAACGGAACGGAACAGAACGGAACGGAATGGAACGGAAGGAATGGAATGGAATCGAATGGAATGGAGCAGAATGGAATGGACCAGAATGGAATTGACTGGAATGTAATATACTCGAATGGAATGTATTATAATGGAAAGGACACGTATGGTTTGGAATGAATGGACTAGACTGGAAAGTTCTCCCTGGAATGGTTTCCAACGGAAAGCAACCGAATGGAATGGAATTGAATGAAATGGAATCAAATGGAGTGGAATGGAATGGAAATGACTTGTACAGAAAGCACTGCAGTGGAGTGGACTCGAATGGAATGGACTGGAAAGGAATGGACTCTAACGGAATGCACTCGAAAGGAATGCAATAGAAAGGAACGGAAGGGAATGGAATGGAATGGAATGGAATGGAATGGAATGGAATGGAATGGACTCGGAAAGAATGGACCAGAATGGAATGGTCTCGAATTAAACGCAAACAAAGCACATGGAATCTAACGGAATTGTATTGAATGGAGTGGCATGGAATGGAAAACACAGGAAAGGAATGCACAGCAATGCAATGAACGCAAAAGGAACGGACTGGAAAGGAATGGAATGGATTCAAAAAGAAACCAATCAAAAGGAGTGGAATGGAATGGAATGAAATGTAATGAACTCGAAAGGAATGGTCTGGAATGGAACAGTCTCAAATAGAATGCAATCGAATGGAATGGAATGGAATGGAATGGAATCAAATGGAATAGATTCGAATGGAATGGACTGGAATGGACTGGAAGGAAAGGAATGGAATGGACTGGAATGGACTGGAATGGGAAGGAATGGAATGGAATGGAATGGAAAGGAGAGGAATGGAATGGAATGGAATGGAATGGAATGGAAGGAATGGAATAGAATGGAAAGGAAAGGCATGGAATGGAATGGAATGGACCCCATTGGAATGAACTTGAATGGAATGCAATCAAAGGGAATGGAATGGAATGGAATCAAATGAAATGGAATGGAATGGACTAGAAAGAAACGGAATGGAATTTTATGGAATGCAATGCATTCGAATAGAAGGGAATCGAATGAAATAGAATGGAATTGAAAGGAATGGAGTGGAATGGAATCGAATGGAATTGCATGGCAGGGAAAGGAATGGAATCGAAAGGAATGGAGTGCAATGGATTGTAATGAACTGGATAGATCATAATGGAATAGAAGCAAATGGAATGGTATGGAATGGAATTGAATGGAATGGAATGGAATGGAAATGATTCTAATGGAATGGACTGCAATTGATTGGAATCGTATGGAATGGACTGGACTGGAATGGAATGGATTGGAATGGAATGGAATGGAATGGAATGGAATGAAAAGGACTCGAATGGATTGGAATTCCACCAAAAGTAATGAAATGGAATGCAATGGACCGGAAAGTAATGGATTAGAATGGAATGTACTGGAGTAGAATGGAATCAAAAGGAATGGAATTAAATGCAATGGAATTAAATGGAATGGAATGGAATGGAATGGAATGGAATCAAATGGAATTGAATCAAGTGGAATGGATTCTAATGGAATGGAATCTAATGGAATGGACCGGAATTGAGTAGACTGGAATGGAACGGTCTTGAATGAAATGGAATTGAATGGAATAGAATGGAATGCAGTAGAGTGGAATAGAATGGAATGGAAATGAATGGAAAGGAATGGAAAGGAATGGAATGGAATCAAAAGGAATGGGATGGAATGGAATCGAAGGGAATGGAATAAAATGGAAAAGAATCTAGTGGAATGGAATGGAATGGAATGGAGTTGATTTGAATGCAATGGATTGGAAAGGAAAGGAATACATTGGAATGGAATCGACTCGAAAATAATGGGCTGTAATGGAATGGACTCAAATCAAATGGACATGAATGTGTTGGACTCGAATGCAATGGAAAGGAATGGAGTGGACTTCATTGTGATAGACTGGAATGAAATTGACTGGAATGTAATGGAATAGAATGGAATAGACTCTATTGGAATGGAATGGAAGGGAGTGGAATAGAATGGAAGGACTCGAATGTACTGGAAAAAATTGGAATGAACTCCAGTGTAATGCAATAGAATGGAATGGAATTGAACGAAATGGAATCCAATGGAATGTACTGGAGTGCAATGGATTCGAATGGCATGGAATGGAATGGCATGGCATGGCATGGACTGGAAAGGCATGGCATGGCATGTCATGGCATGGCATGGCATGAAATGGCATGGAATGGCACGGGACGGGATGGGATGGGATGGGATGGGATGGAATGGAATGGAATTGAACGAAATGGAATCCAATGGAATGGACTGGAGTGCAATGGATTCGAATGGAATGGACTGGAATGCAATGGTCTCAAATGGAATGGAACGGAACGGAACGGAAGGAATGGAATGGAGTCGAATGGAATGGACCAGAATGGAATGGACCAGAATGGAATTGACTGGAATGTAATATACTCGAATGGAATGTATTGTAATGGAAAGGACACGAATGGTTTGGAATGAATGGACTAGACTGGGAAGTTCTCCCTGGAATGCTTTCCAACGGAAAGCAATCGAATGGAATGCAATTGAATGAAATGGAATCAAATGGAGTGGAATGGAATGGAAACGACTTGTACGGAAAGCACTGCAGTGGAGTGGACTCGAATGGAATGGACTGGAAAGGAATGGACTCTAACGGAATGCACTCGAAAGGAATGCAATAGAAAGGAACGGAAGGGAATGGAATGGAATGGAATGGAATGGACTCGGAAAGAATGGACCAGAATGGAATGGTCTCGAATTAAACGCAAACAAAGCACATGGAATCTAACGGAATTGTATTGAATGGAGTGGCATGGAATGGAATACACAGGAAAGGAATGCACTGCAATGCAATGAACTCAAATGGAACGGACTGGAAAGGAATGGAATGGATTCAAAAAGAAACCAATCAAAAGGAGTGGAATGGAATGGAATGAAATGGAATGCACTTGAAAGGAATGGACTAGAATAGAACAGTCTCGAATAGAATGCAATCGAATGGAATGGAATCAAATGGAATAGATTTGAATGGAATGGACTGGAATGGAATGGAATGGAATGGAATGGAATGGAATGGAATGGAATGGAATGGAATGGAAAGGCATGGAATCGAATGAAATGGACCCCATTGGAATGAACTCGAATGGAATGCAATCAAAGGAATTGCAGTGGAAGGGAATCAAATGAAATGGAATGGAATGGGCCAGAAACAAACGGAATGGAATTTTGTGGAATGCAATGGATTCGAATAGAAGGGAATCGAATGAAATAGAATGGAATTGAATGGAATGCAGTGGAATGGAATCGAATGGAATCGCATGGCAGGGAAAGGAATGGAATCGAATGGAATGGAATGCAATGGATTGTAATTAACTGGATAGAACAAAATGGAATAGAAGTAAATGGAATGGAATGGAATGGAATTGAATGGAATGGAATGGAATGGAAATGATTCTAATGAAATGAACTGCAATTGAGTGGTATCGTATGGAATGGATTGGACTGGAATGGAATGGAAACGAATGGAATGGAATGGAATGGAATGAAAAGGACTCGAATGGAATGGAATTCAATCAAAAGTAATCAAATGGAATGCAATGGACCGGAAAGTAATGGATTAGACTGGAATGTACTGGAGTGGAATGGAATCATAAGCAATGGAATTAAATGTAATGGAATTAAATGGAATGGAATGGAATCAAATGGAATTGAATCAAATGGAATGGAATCAAATCGAATGGAATCTAATGGAATGGACCGGAATTCAGTAGACTGGAATGGAACAGTCTTGAATGAAATGGAATTGAATGGAATAGAATGGAATGGAGTAGAGTGGAATAGAATGGAATGGAAATGAATGGAAAGGAATGGAATGGAATCAAAAGGAATGGGACGGAATGGAATCGAAGGGAATGGAATAAAATGGAAAAGAATCTAGTGGAACGGAATGGAAAGGAATGGAGTTGATTTGAATGCAATGGATTGGAAAGGAAAGGAATACATTGGAATGGAATGGACTCAAAAATAATGGGCTGTAATGGAATGGACTCAAATCAAATGGATTTAAATGTGTTGGATTCGAATGGAATGGAAAGGAATGGAGTGGACTTCATTGTGATAGACTGGAACGAAATTGACTGGAATGGAATGGAAAAGAATGGAATAGACTCTATTGGAATGGAATGGAATGGAGTGGAATAGAATGGAAGGACTCGAATGTACTGGAAAAAATTGGAATGAACTCCAGTGTAATGCAATTGAATGGAATGGAATGGAAAGAAATGGAATCCAATGGAATGTACTGGAGTGCAATGGATTCGAATGGCATGGAATGGAATGGCATGGCATGGCATGGACTGGAAAGGCATGGCATGGCTTGGCATGGCATGGCATGGCATGGGACAGGACGGGACGGGATGGGATGGGATGGGACGGAATGCAATGGAACGGAACGGAACAGAACGGAACGGAATGGAACGGAAGGAATGGAATGGATTCGAATGGAATGGAGCAGAATGGAATGGACCAGAATGGAATTGACTGGAATGTAATATACTCGAATGGAATGTATTATAATGGAAAGGACACGTATGGTTTGGAATGAATGCACTAGACTGGAAAGTTCTCCCTGGAATGGTTTCCAACGGAAAGCAACCGAATGGAATGGAATTGAATGAAATGGAATCAAATGGAGTGGAATGGAATGGAAACGACTTGTACGGAAAGCACTGCAGTGGAGTGGACTCGAATGGAATGGACTGGAAAGGAATGGACTCTAACGGAATGCACTCGAAAGGAATGCAATAGAAAGGAACGGAATGGAATGGAATGGAATGGAATGGAATGGAATGGAATGGAATGGAATGGAATGGAATGGAATGGACTCGGAAAGAATGGACCAGAATGGAATGGTCTCGAATTAAACGCAAACAAAGCACATGGAATCTAACGGAATTGTATTGAATGGAGTGGCATGGAATGGAAAACACAGGAAAGGAATGCACAGCAATGCAATGAACGCAAAAGGAACGGACTGGAAAGGAATGGAATGGATTCAAAAAGAAACCAATCAAAAGGAGTGGAATGGAATGGAATGAAATGTAATGAACTCGAAAGGAATGGTCTGGAATGGAACAGTCTCAAATAGAATGCAATGGAATGGAATGGAATGGAATGGAATGGAATCAAATGGAATAGATTCGAATGGAATGGACTGGAATGGACTGGAATGGAAAGGAATGGAATGGACTGGAATGGACTGGAATGGAAAGGAATGGAATGGAATGGAATGGAAAGGAGAGGAATGGAATGGAATGGAATGGAATGGAATGGAAGGAATGGAATTGAATGGAAAGGAAAGGCATGGAATGGAATGGAATGGACCCCATTGGAATGAACTTGAATGGAATGCAATCAAAGGGAATGGAATGGAATGGAATCAAATGAAATGGAATGGAATGGACTAGAAACAAACGGAATGGAATTTTATGGAATGCAATGCATTCGAATAGAAGGGAATCGAATGAAATAGAATGGAATTGAACGGAATGGAGTGGAATGGAATCGAATGGAATTGCATGGCAGGGAAAGGAATGGAATCGAAAGGAATGGAGTGCAATGGATTGTAATGAACTGGATAGAACATAATGGAATAGAAGCAAATGGAATGGTATGGAATGGAATTGAATGGAATGGAATGGAATGGAAATGATTCTAATGGAATGGACTGCAATTGATTGGAATCGTATGGAATGGACTGGACTGAAATGGAATGGATTGGAATGGAATGGAATGGAATGGAATGGAATGAAAAGGACTCGAATGGAATGGAATTCCACCAAAAGTAATGAAATGGAATGCAATGGACCGGAAAGTAATGGATTAGAATGGAATGTACTGGAGTAGAATGGAATCAAAAGGAATGGAATTAAATGCAATGGAATTAAACGGAATGGAATGGAATGGAATGGAATGGAATCAAATGGAATTGAATCAAATGGAATGGATTCTAATGGAATGGAATCTAATGGAATGGACCGGAATTGAGTAGACTGGAATGGAACGGTCTTGAATGAAATGGAATTGAATGGAATAGAATGGAATGCAGTAGAGTGGAATAGAATGGAATGGAAATGAATGGAAAGGAATGGAAAGGAATGGAATGGAATCAAAAGGAATGGGATGGAATGGAATCGAAGGGAATGGAATAAAATGGAAAAGAATCTAGTGGAATGGAATGGAAAGGAATGGAGTTGATTTGAATGCAATGGATTGGAAAGGAAAGGAATACATTGGAATGGAATCGACTCGAAAATAATGGGCTGTAATGGAATGGACTCAAATCAAATGGACATGAATGTGTTGGACTCGAATGCAATGGAAAGGAATGGAGTGGACTTCATTGTGATAGACTGGAATGAAATTGACTGGAATGTAATGGAAAAGAATGGAATAGACTCTATTGGAATGGAATGGAAGGGAGTGGAATAGAATGGAAGGACTCGAATGTACTGGAAAAAATTGGAATGAACTCCAGTGTAATGCAATAGAATGGAATGGAATTGAACGAAATGGAATCCAATGGAATGTACTGGAGTGCAATGGATTCGAATGGCATGGAATGGAATGGCATGGCATGGCATGGACTGGAAAGGCATGGCATGGCATGTCATGGCATGGCATGGCATGAAATGGCATGGAATGGCACGGGACGGGATGGGATGGGATGGGATGGGATGGAATGGAATGGAATTGAACGAAATGGAATCCAATGGAATGGACTGGAGTGCAATGGATTCGAATGGAATGGACTGGAATGCAATGGTCTCAAATGGAATGGAACGGAACGGAACGGAAGGAATGGAATGGAGTCGAATGGAATGGACCAGAATGGAATGGACCAGAATGGAATTGACTGGAATGTAATATACTCGAATGGAATGTATTGTAATGGAAAGGACACGAATGGTTTGGAATGAATGGACTAGACTGGGAAGTTCTCCCTGGAATGCTTTCCAACGGAAAGCAATCGAATGGAATGCAATTGAATGAAATGGAATCAAATGGAGTGGAATGGAATGGAAACGACTTGTAGGGAAAGCACTGCAGTGGAGTGGACTCGAATGGAATGGACTGGAAAGGAATGGACTCTAACGGAATGCACTCGAAAGGAATGCAATAGAAAGGAACGGAAGGGAATGGAATGGAATGGAATGGAATGGAATGGATTCGGAAAGAGTGGACTAGAATGGAATGGTCTCGAATTAAACACAAACAAAGCACATGGAATCTAACGGAATTGTATTGAATGGAGTGGCATGGAATGGAATACACAGGAAAGGAATGCACTGCAATGCAATGAACTCAAATGGAACGGACTGGAAAGGAATGGAATGGATTCAAAAAGAAACCAATCAAAAGGAGTGGAATGGAATGGAATGAAATGGAATGCACTTGAAAGGAATGGACTAGAATAGAACAGTCTCGAATAGAATGCAATCGAATGGAATGGAATCAAATGGAATAGATTTGAATGGAATGGACTGGAATGGAATGGAATGGAATGGAATGGAATGGAATGGAATGGAATGGAATGGAAAGGCATGGAATCGAATGAAATGGACCCCATTGGAATGAACTCGAATGGAATGCAATCAAAGGAATTGCAGTGGAAGGGAATCAAATGAAATGGAATGGAATGGGCCAGAAACAAACGGAATGGAATTTTGTGGAATGCAATGGATTCGAATAGAAGGGAATCGAATGAAATAGAATGGAATTGAATGGAATGCAGTGGAATGGAATCGAATGGAATCGCATGGCAGGGAAAGGAATGGAATCGAATGGAATGGAATGCAATGGATTGTAATTAACTGGATAGAACAAAATGGAATAGAAGTAAATGGAATGGAATGGAATGGAATTGAATGGAATGGAATGGAATGGAAATGATTCTAATGAAATGAACTGCAATTGAGTGGTATCGTATGGAATGGATTGGACTGGAATGGAATGGAAACGAATGGAATGGAATGGAATGGAATGAAAAGGACTCGAATGGAATGGAATTCAATCAAAAGTAATCAAATGGAATGCAATGGACCGGAAAGTAATGGATTAGACTGGAATGTACTGGAGTGGAATGGAATCATAAGCAATGGAATTAAATGTAATGGAATTAAATGGAATGGAATGGAATCAAATGGAATTGAATCAAATGGAATGGAATCAAATCGAATGGAATCTAATGGAATGGACCGGAATTCAGTAGACTGGAATGGAACAGTCTTGAATGAAATGGAATTGAATGGAATAGAATGGAATGGAGTAGAGTGGAATAGAATGGAATGGAAATGAATGGAAAGGAATGGAATGGAATCAAAAGGAATGGGACGGAATGGAATCGAAGGGAATGGAATAAAATGGAAAAGAATCTAGTGGAACGGAATGGAAAGGAATGGAGTTGATTTGAATGCAATGGATTGGAAAGGAAAGGAATACATTGGAATGGAATGGACTCAAAAATAATGGGCTGTAATGGAATGGACTCAAATCAAATGGATTTAAATGTGTTGGATTCGAATGGAATGGAAAGGAATGGAGTGGACTTCATTGTGATAGACTGGAACGAAATTGACTGGAATGGAATGGAAAAGAATGGAATAGACTCTATTGGAATGGAATGGAATGGAGTGGAATAGAATGGAAGGACTCGAATGTACTGGAAAAAATTGGAATGAACTCCAGTGTAATGCAATTGAATGGAATGGAATGGAAAGAAATGGAATCCAATGGAATGTACTGGAGTGCAATGGATTCGAATGGCATGGAATGGAATGGCATGGCATGGCATGGACTGGAAAGGCATGGCATGGCTTGGCATGGCATGGCATGGCATGGGACAGGACGGGACGGGATGGGATGGGATGGGACGGAATGGAATGGAACGGAACGGAACAGAACGGAACGGAATGGAACGGAAGGAATGGAATGGAATCGAATGGAATGGAGCAGAATGGAATGGACCAGAATGGAATTGACTGGAATGTAATATACTCGAATGGAATGTATTATAATGGAAAGGACACGTATGGTTTGGAATGAATGGACTAGACTGGAAAGTTCTCCCTGGAATGGTTTCCAACGGAAAGCAACCGAATGGAATGGAATTGAATGAAATGGAATCAAATGGAGTGGAATGGAATGGAAACGACTTGTACGGAAAGCACTGCAGTGGAGTGGACTCGAATGGAATGGACTGGAAAGGAATGGACTCTAACGGAATGCACTCGAAAGGAATGCAATAGAAAGGAACGGAATGGAATGGAATGGAATGGAATGGAATGGAATGGAATGGAATGGAATGGACTCGGAAAGAATGGACCAGAATGGAATGGTCTCGAATTAAACGCAAACAAAGCACATGGAATCTAACGGAATTGTATTGAATGGAGTGGCATGGAATGGAAAACACAGGAAAGGAATGCACAGCAATGCAATGAACGCAAAAGGAACGGACTGGAAAGGAATGGAATGGATTCAAAAAGAAACCAATCAAAAGGAGTGGAATGGAATGGAATGAAATGTAATGCACTCGAAAGGAATGGTCTGGAATGGAACAGTCTCAAATAGAATGCAATCGAATGGAATGGAATGGAATGGAATGGAATCAAATGGAATAGATTCGAATGGAATGGACTGGAATGGACTGGAATGGAAAGGAATGGAATGGACTGGAATGGACTGGAATGGAAAGGAATGGAATGGAATGGAATGGAAAGGAGAGGAATGGAATGGAATGGAATGGAATGGAATGGAAGGAATGGAATTGAATGGAAAGGAAAGGCATGGAATGGAATGGAATGGACCCCATTGGAATGAACTTGAATGGAATGCAATCAAAGGGAATGGAATGGAATGGAATCAAATGAAATGGAATGGAATGGACTAGAAACAAACGGAATGGAATTTTATGGAATGCAATGCATTCGAATAGAAGGGAATCGAATGAAATAGAATGGAATTGAACGGAATGGAGTGGAATGGAATCGAATGGAATTGCATGGCAGGGAAAGGAATGGAATCGAAAGGAATGGAGTGCAATGGATTGTAATGAACTGGATAGAACATAATGGAATAGAAGCAAATGGAATGGTATGGAATGGAATTGAATGGAATGGAATGGAATGGAAATGATTCTAATGGAATGGACTGCAATTGATTGGAATCGTATGGAATGGACTGGACTGGAATGGAATGGATTGGAATGGAATGGAATGGAATGGAATGGAATGAAAAGGACTCGAATGGAATGGAATTCCACCAAAAGTAATGAAATGGAATGCAATGGACCGGAAAGTAATGGATTAGAATGGAATGTACTGGAGTAGAATGGAATCAAAAGGAATGGAATTAAATGCAATGGAATTAAACGGAATGGAATGGAATGGAATGGAATGGAATGGAATCAAATGGAATTGAATCAAATGGAATGGATTCTAATGGAATGGAATCTAATGGAATGGACCGGAATTGAGTAGACTGGAATGGAACGGTCTTGAATGAAATGGAATTGAATGGAATAGAATGGAATGCAGTAGAGTGGAATAGAATGGAATGGAAATGAATGGAAAGGAATGGAAAGGAATGGAATGGAATCAAAAGGAATGGGATGGAATGGAATCGAAGGGAATGGAATAAAATGGAAAAGAATCTAGTGGAATGGAATGGAAAGGAATGGAGTTGATTTGAATGCAATGGATTGGAAAGGAAAGGAATACATTGGAATGGAATCGACTCGAAAATAATGGGCTGTAATGGAATGGACTCAAATCAAATGGACATGAATGTGTTGGACTCGAATGCAATGGAAAGGAATGGAGTGGACTTCATTGTGATAGACTGGAATGAAATTGACTGGAATGTAATGGAAAAGAATGGAATAGACTCTATTGGAATGGAATGGAAGGGAGTGGAATAGAATGGAAGGACTCGAATGTACTGGAAAAAATTGGAATGAACTCCAGTGTAATGCAATAGAATGGAATGGAATTGAACGAAATGGAATCCAATGGAATGTACTGGAGTGCAATGGATTCGAATGGCATGGAATGGAATGGCATGGCATGGCATGGACTGGAAAGGCATGGCATGGCATGTCATGGCATGGCATGGCATGAAATGGCATGGAATGGCACGGGACGGGATGGGATGGGATGGGATGGGATGGAATGGAATGGAATTGAACGAAATGGAATCCAATGGAATGGACTGGAGTGCAATGGATTCGAATGGAATGGACTGGAATGCAATGGTCTCAAATGGAATGGAACGGAACGGAACGGAAGGAATGGAATGGAGTCGAATGGAATGGACCAGAATGGAATGGACCAGAATGGAATTGACTGGAATGTAATATACTCGAATGGAATGTATTGTAATGGAAAGGACACGAATGGTTTGGAATGAATGGACTAGACTGGGAAGTTCTCCCTGGAATGCTTTCCAACGGAAAGCAATCGAATGGAATGCAATTGAATGAAATGGAATCAAATGGAGTGGAATGGAATGGAAACGACTTGTAGGGAAAGCACTGCAGTGGAGTGGACTCGAATGGAATGGACTGGAAAGGAATGGACTCTAACGGAATGCACTCGAAAGGAATGCAATAGAAAGGAACGGAAGGGAAGGGAATGGAATGGAATGGAATGGAATGGACTCGGAAAGAATGGACCAGAATGGAATGGTCTCGAATTAAACGCAAACAAAGCACATGGAATCTAACGGAATTGTATTGAATGGAGTGGCATGGAATGGAATACACAGGAAAGGAATGCACTGCAATGCAATGAACTCAAATGGAACGGACTGGAAAGGAATGGAATGGATTCAAAAAGAAACCAATCAAAAGGAGTGGAATGGAATGGAATGAAATGGAATGCACTTGAAAGGAATGGACTAGAATAGAACAGTCTCGAATAGAATGCAATCGAATGGAATGGAATCAAATGGAATAGATTTGAATGGAATGGACTGGAATGGAATGGAATGGAATGGAATGGAATGGAATGGAATGGAATGGAATGGAAAGGCATGGAATCGAATGAAATGGACCCCATTGGAATGAACTCGAATGGAATGCAATCAAAGGAATTGCAGTGGAAGGGAATCAAATGAAATGGAATGGAATGGGCCAGAAACAAACGGAATGGAATTTTGTGGAATGCAATGGATTCGAATAGAAGGGAATCGAATGAAATAGAATGGAATTGAATGGAATGGAGTGGAATGGAATCGAATGGAATCGCATGGCAGGGAAAGGAATGGAATCGAATGGAATGGAATGCAATGGATTGTAATTAACTGGATAGAACAAAATGGAATAGAAGTAAATGGAATGGAATGGAATGGAATTGAATGGAATGGAATGGAATGGAAATGATTCTAATGAAATGAACTGCAATTGAGTGGTATCGTATGGAATGGATTGGACTGGAATGGAATGGAAACGAATGGAATGGAATGGAATGGAATGAAAAGGACTCGAATGGAATGGAATTCAATCAAAAGTAATCAAATGGAATGCAATGGACCGGAAAGTAATGGATTAGACTGGAATGTACTGGAGTGGAATGGAATCATAAGCAATGGAATTAAATGTAATGGAATTAAATGGAATGGAATGGAATCAAATGGAATTGAATCAAATGGAATGGAATCAAATCGAATGGAATCTAATGGAATGGACCGGAATTCAGTAGACTGGAATGGAACAGTCTTGAATGAAATGGAATTGAATGGAATAGAATGGAATGGAGTAGAGTGGAATAGAATGGAATGGAAATGAATGGAAAGGAATGGAATGGAATCAAAAGGAATGGGACGGAATGGAATCGAAGGGAATGGAATAAAATGGAAAAGAATCTAGTGGAACGGAATGGAAAGGAATGGAGTTGATTTGAATGCAATGGATTGGAAAGGAAAGGAATACATTGGAATGGAATGGACTCAAAAATAATGGGCTGTAATGGAATGGACTCAAATCAAATGGATTTAAATGTGTTGGATTCGAATGGAATGGAAAGGAATGGAGTGGACTTCATTGTGATAGACTGGAACGAAATTGACTGGAATGGAATGGAAAAGAATGGAATAGACTCTATTGGAATGGAATGGAATGGAGTGGAATAGAATGGAAGGACTCGAATGTACTGGAAAAAATTGGAATGAACTCCAGTGTAATGCAATTGAATGGAATGGAATGGAAAGAAATGGAATCCAATGGAATGTACTGGAGTGCAATGGATTCGAATGGCATGGAATGGAATGGCATGGCATGGCATGGACTGGAAAGGCATGGCATGGCTTGGCATGGCATGGCATGGCATGGGACAGGACGGGACGGGATGGGATGGGATGGGACGGAATGGAATGGAACGGAACGGAACAGAACGGAACGGAATGGAACGGAAGGAATGGAATGGAATCGAATGGAATGGAGCAGAATGGAATGGACCAGAATGGAATTGACTGGAATGTAATATACTCGAATGGAATGTATTATAATGGAAAGGACACGTATGGTTTGGAATGAATGGACTAGACTGGAAAGTTCTCCCTGGAATGGTTTCCAACGGAAAGCAACCGAATGGAATGGAATTGAATGAAATGGAATCAAATGGAGTGGAATGGAATGGAAACGACTTGTACGGAAAGCACTGCAGTGGAGTGGACTCGAATGGAATGGACTGGAAAGGAATGGACTCTAACGGAATGCACTCGAAAGGAATGCAATAGAAAGGAACGGAATGGAATGGAATGGAATGGAATGGAATGGAATGGAATGGAATGGAATGGACTCGGAAAGAATGGACCAGAATGGAATGGTCTCGAATTAAACGCAAACAAAGCACATGGAATCTAACGGAATTGTATTGAATGGAGTGGCATGGAATGGAAAACACAGGAAAGGAATGCACAGCAATGCAATGAACGCAAAAGGAACGGACTGGAAAGGAATGGAATGGATTCAAAAAGAAACCAATCAAAAGGAGTGGAATGGAATGGAATGAAATGTAATGCACTCGAAAGGAATGGTCTGGAATGGAACAGTCTCAAATAGAATGCAATCGAATGGAATGGAATGGAATGGAATGGAATCAAATGGAATAGATTCGAATGGAATGGACTGGAATGGACTGGAATGGAAAGGAATGGAATGGACTGGAATGGACTGGAATGGAAAGGAATGGAATGGAATGGAATGGAAAGGAGAGGAATGGAATGGAATGGAATGGAATGGAATGGAAGGAATGGAATTGAATGGAAAGGAAAGGCATGGAATGGAATGGAATGGACCCCATTGGAATGAACTTGAATGGAATGCAATCAAAGGGAATGGAATGGAATGGAATCAAATGAAATGGAATGGAATGGACTAGAAACAAACGGAATGGAATTTTATGGAATGCAATGCATTCGAATAGAAGGGAATCGAATGAAATAGAATGGAATTGAACGGAATGGAGTGGAATGGAATCGAATGGAATTGCATGGCAGGGAAAGGAATGGAATCGAAAGGAATGGAGTGCAATGGATTGTAATGAACTGGATAGAACATAATGGAATAGAAGCAAATGGAATGGTATGGAATGGAATTGAATGGAATGGAATGGAATGGAAATGATTCTAATGGAATGGACTGCAATTGATTGGAATCGTATGGAATGGACTGGACTGGAATGGAATGGATTGGAATGGAATGGAATGGAATGGAATGGAATGAAAAGGACTCGAATGGAATGGAATTCCACCAAAAGTAATGAAATGGAATGCAATGGACCGGAAAGTAATGGATTAGAATGGAATGTACTGGAGTAGAATGGAATCAAAAGGAATGGAATTAAATGCAATGGAATTAAACGGAATGGAATGGAATGGAATGGAATGGAATGGAATCAAATGGAATTGAATCAAATGGAATGGATTCTAATGGAATGGAATCTAATGGAATGGACCGGAATTGAGTAGACTGGAATGGAACGGTCTTGAATGAAATGGAATTGAATGGAATAGAATGGAATGCAGTAGAGTGGAATAGAATGGAATGGAAATGAATGGAAAGGAATGGAAAGGAATGGAATGGAATCAAAAGGAATGGGATGGAATGGAATCGAAGGGAATGGAATAAAATGGAAAAGAATCTAGTGGAATGGAATGGAAAGGAATGGAGTTGATTTGAATGCAATGGATTGGAAAGGAAAGGAATACATTGGAATGGAATCGACTCGAAAATAATGGGCTGTAATGGAATGGACTCAAATCAAATGGACATGAATGTGTTGGACTCGAATGCAATGGAAAGGAATGGAGTGGACTTCATTGTGATAGACTGGAATGAAATTGACTGGAATGTAATGGAAAAGAATGGAATAGACTCTATTGGAATGGAATGGAAGGGAGTGGAATAGAATGGAAGGACTCGAATGTACTGGAAAAAATTGGAATGAACTCCAGTGTAATGCAATAGAATGGAATGGAATTGAACGAAATGGAATCCAATGGAATGTACTGGAGTGCAATGGATTCGAATGGCATGGAATGGAATGGCATGGCATGGCATGGACTGGAAAGGCATGGCATGGCATGTCATGGCATGGCATGGCATGAAATGGCATGGAATGGCACGGGACGGGATGGGATGGGATGGGATGGGATGGAATGGAATGGAATTGAACGAAATGGAATCCAATGGAATGGACTGGAGTGCAATGGATTCGAATGGAATGGACTGGAATGCAATGGTCTCAAATGGAATGGAACGGAACGGAACGGAAGGAATGGAATGGAGTCGAATGGAATGGACCAGAATGGAATGGACCAGAATGGAATTGACTGGAATGTAATATACTCGAATGGAATGTATTGTAATGGAAAGGACACGAATGGTTTGGAATGAATGGACTAGACTGGGAAGTTCTCCCTGGAATGCTTTCCAACGGAAAGCAATCGAATGGAATGCAATTGAATGAAATGGAATCAAATGGAGTGGAATGGAATGGAAACGACTTGTAGGGAAAGCACTGCAGTGGAGTGGACTCGAATGGAATGGACTGGAAAGGAATGGACTCTAACGGAATGCACTCGAAAGGAATGCAATAGAAAGGAACGGAAGGGAAGGGAATGGAATGGAATGGAATGGAATGGACTCGGAAAGAATGGACCAGAATGGAATGGTCTCGAATTAAACGCAAACAAAGCACATGGAATCTAACGGAATTGTATTGAATGGAGTGGCATGGAATGGAATACACAGGAAAGGAATGCACTGCAATGCAATGAACTCAAATGGAACGGACTGGAAAGGAATGGAATGGATTCAAAAAGAAACCAATCAAAAGGAGTGGAATGGAATGGAATGAAATGGAATGCACTTGAAAGGAATGGACTAGAATAGAACAGTCTCGAATAGAATGCAATCGAATGGAATGGAATCAAATGGAATAGATTTGAATGGAATGGACTGGAATGGAATGGAATGGAATGGAATGGAATGGAATGGAATGGAATGGAATGGAAAGGCATGGAATCGAATGAAATGGACCCCATTGGAATGAACTCGAATGGAATGCAATCAAAGGAATTGCAGTGGAAGGGAATCAAATGAAATGGAATGGAATGGGCCAGAAACAAACGGAATGGAATTTTGTGGAATGCAATGGATTCGAATAGAAGGGAATCGAATGAAATAGAATGGAATTGAATGGAATGGAGTGGAATGGAATCGAATGGAATCGCATGGCAGGGAAAGGAATGGAATCGAATGGAATGGAATGCAATGGATTGTAATTAACTGGATAGAACAAAATGGAATAGAAGTAAATGGAATGGAATGGAATGGAATTGAATGGAATGGAATGGAATGGAAATGATTCTAATGAAATGAACTGCAATTGAGTGGTATCGTATGGAATGGATTGGACTGGAATGGAATGGAAACGAATGGAATGGAATGGAATGGAATGAAAAGGACTCGAATGGAATGGAATTCAATCAAAAGTAATCAAATGGAATGCAATGGACCGGAAAGTAATGGATTAGACTGGAATGTACTGGAGTGGAATGGAATCATAAGCAATGGAATTAAATGTAATGGAATTAAATGGAATGGAATGGAATCAAATGGAATTGAATCAAATGGAATGGAATCAAATCGAATGGAATCTAATGGAATGGACCGGAATTCAGTAGACTGGAATGGAACAGTCTTGAATGAAATGGAATTGAATGGAATAGAATGGAATGGAGTAGAGTGGAATAGAATGGAATGGAAATGAATGGAAAGGAATGGAATGGAATCAAAAGGAATGGGACGGAATGGAATCGAAGGGAATGGAATAAAATGGAAAAGAATCTAGTGGAACGGAATGGAAAGGAATGGAGTTGATTTGAATGCAATGGATTGGAAAGGAAAGGAATACATTGGAATGGAATGGACTCAAAAATAATGGGCTGTAATGGAATGGACTCAAATCAAATGGATTTAAATGTGTTGGATTCGAATGGAATGGAAAGGAATGGAGTGGACTTCATTGTGATAGACTGGAACGAAATTGACTGGAATGGAATGGAAAAGAATGGAATAGACTCTATTGGAATGGAATGGAATGGAGTGGAATAGAATGGAAGGACTCGAATGTACTGGAAAAAATTGGAATGAACTCCAGTGTAATGCAATTGAATGGAATGGAATGGAAAGAAATGGAATCCAATGGAATGTACTGGAGTGCAATGGATTCGAATGGCATGGAATGGAATGGCATGGCATGGCATGGACTGGAAAGGCATGGCATGGCTTGGCATGGCATGGCATGGCATGGGACAGGACGGGACGGGATGGGATGGGATGGGACGGAATGCAATGGAACGGAACGGAACAGAACGGAACAGAATGGAACGGAAGGAATGGAATGGAATCGAATGGAATGGAGCAGAATGGAATGGACCAGAATGGAATTGACTGGAATGTAATATACTCGAATGGAATGTATTATAATGGAAAGGACACGTATGGTTTGGAATGAATGGACTAGACTGGAAAGTTCTCCCTGGAATGGTTTCCAACGGAAAGCAACCGAATGGAATGGAATTGAATGAAATGGAATCAAATGGAGTGGAATGGAATGGAAACGACTTGTACGGAAAGCACTGCAGTGGAGTGGACTCGAATGGAATGGACTGGAAAGGAATGGACTCTAACGGAATGCACTCGAAAGGAATGCAATAGAAAGGAACGGAATGGAATGGAATGGAATGGAATGGAATGGAATGGAATGGAATGGAATGGACTCGGAAAGAATGGACCAGAATGGAATGGTCTCGAATTAAACGCAAACAAAGCACATGGAATCTAACGGAATTGTATTGAATGGAGTGGCATGGAATGGAAAACACAGGAAAGGAATGCACAGCAATGCAATGAACGCAAAAGGAACGGACTGGAAAGGAATGGAATGGATTCAAAAAGAAACCAATCAAAAGGAGTGGAATGGAATGGAATGAAATGTAATGCACTCGAAAGGAATGGTCTGGAATGGAACAGTCTCAAATAGAATGCAATCGAATGGAATGGAATGGAATGGAATGGAATCAAATGGAATAGATTCGAATGGAATGGACTGGAATGGACTGGAATGGAAAGGAATGGAATGGACTGGAATGGACTGGAATGGAAAGGAATGGAATGGAATGGAATGGAAAGGAGAGGAATGGAATGGAATGGAATGGAATGGAATGGAATGGAAGGAATGGAATTGAATGGAAAGGAAAGGCATGGAATGGAATGGAATGGACCCCATTGGAATGAACTTGAATGGAATGCAATCAAAGGGAATGGAATGGAATGGAATCAAATGAAATGGAATGGAATGGACTAGAAACAAACGGAATGGAATTTTATGGAATGCAATGCATTCGAATAGAAGGGAATCGAATGAAATAGAATGGAATTGAACGGAATGGAGTGGAATGGAATCGAATGGAATTGCATGGCAGGGAAAGGAATGGAATCGAAAGGAATGGAGTGCAATGGATTGTAATGAACTGGATAGAACATAATGGAATAGAAGCAAATGGAATGGTATGGAATGGAATTGAATGGAATGGAATGGAATGGAAATGATTCTAATGGAATGGACTGCAATTGATTGGAATCGTATGGAATGGACTGGACTGGAATGGAATGGATTGGAATGGAATGGAATGGAATGGAATGGAATGAAAAGGACTCGAATGGAATGGAATTCCACCAAAAGTAATGAAATGGAATGCAATGGACTGGAAAGTAATGGATTAGAATGGAATGCACTGGAGTAGAATGGAATCAAAAGGAATGGAATTAAATGCAATGGAATTAAACGGAATGGAATGGAATGGAATGGAATGGAATGGAATCAAATGGAATTGAATCAAATGGAATGGATTCTAATGGAATGGAATCTAATGGAATGGACCGGAATTGAGTAGACTGGAATGGAACGGTCTTGAATGAAATGGAATTGAATGGAATAGAATGGAATGCAGTAGAGTGGAATAGAATGGAATGGAAATGAATGGAAAGGAATGGAAAGGAATGGAATGGAATCAAAAGGAATGGGATGGAATGGAATCGAAGGGAATGGAATAAAATGGAAAAGAATCTAGTGGAATGGAATGGAAAGGAATGGAGTTGATTTGAATGCAATGGATTGGAAAGGAAAGGAATACATTGGAATGGAATCGACTCGAAAATAATGGGCTGTAATGGAATGGACTCAAATCAAATGGACATGAATGTGTTGGACTCGAATGCAATGGAAAGGAATGGAGTGGACTTCATTGTGATAGACTGGAATGAAATTGACTGGAATGTAATGGAAAAGAATGGAATAGACTCTATTGGAATGGAATGGAAGGGAGTGGAATAGAATGGAAGGACTCGAATGTACTGGAAAAAATTGGAATGAACTCCAGTGTAATGCAATAGAATGGAATGGAATTGAACGAAATGGAATCCAATGGAATGTACTGGAGTGCAATGGATTCGAATGGCATGGAATGGAATGGCATGGCATGGCATGGACTGGAAAGGCATGGCATGGCATGTCATGGCATGGCATGGCATGAAATGGCATGGAATGGCACGGGACGGGATGGGATGGGATGGGATGGGATGGAATGGAATGGAATTGAACGAAATGGAATCCAATGGAATGGACTGGAGTGCAATGGATTCGAATGGAATGGACTGGAATGCAATGGTCTCAAATGGAATGGAACGGAACGGAACGGAAGGAATGGAATGGAGTCGAATGGAATGGACCAGAATGGAATGGACCAGAATGGAATTGACTGGAATGTAATATACTCGAATGGAATGTATTGTAATGGAAAGGACACGAATGGTTTGGAATGAATGGACTAGACTGGGAAGTTCTCCCTGGAATGCTTTCCAACGGAAAGCAATCGAATGGAATGCAATTGAATGAAATGGAATCAAATGGAGTGGAATGGAATGGAAACGACTTGTAGGGAAAGCACTGCAGTGGAGTGGACTGGAATGGAATGGACTGGAAAGGAATGGACTCTAACGGAATGCACTCGAAAGGAATGCAATAGAAAGGAACGGAAGGGAATGGAATGGAATGGAACGGAATGGAATGGACTCGGAAAGAATGGACCAGAATGGAATGGTCTCGAATTAAACGCAAACAAAGCACATGGAATCTAACGGAATTGTATTGAATGGAGTGGCATGGAATGGAATACACAGGAAAGGAATGCACTGCAATGCAATGAACTCAAATGGAACGGACTGGAAAGGAATGGAATGGATTCAAAAAGAAACCAATCAAAAGGAGTGGAATGGAATGGAATGAAATGGAATGCACTTGAAAGGAATGGACTAGAATAGAACAGTCTCGAATAGAATGCAATCGAATGGAATGGAATCAAATGGAATAGATTTGAATGGAATGGACTGGAATGGACAGGAATGGAATGGAATGGAATGGAATGGATTGGAATGGAATGGAATGGAATGGAAAGGCATGGAATCGAATGAAATGGACCCCATTGGAATGAACTCGAATGGAATGCAATCAAAGGAATTGCAGTGGAAGGGAATCAAATGAAATGGAATGGAATGGGCCAGAAACAAACGGAATGGAATTTTGTGGAATGCAATGGATTCGAATAGAAGGGAATCGAATGAAATAGAATGGAATTGAATGGAATGAAGTGGAATGAAATCGAATGGAATCGCATGGCAGGGAAAGGAATGGAATCGAATGGAATGGAATGCAATGGATTGTAATTAACTGGATAGAACAAAATGGAATAGAAGTAAATGGAATGGAATGGAATGGAATTGAATGGAATGGAATGGAATGGAAATGATTCTAATGAAATGGACTGCAATTGAGTGGTATCGTATGGAATGGATTGGACTGGACTGGAATGGAAACGAATGGAATGTAAAGGAATGGAATGAAAAGGACTCGAATGGAATGGAATTCAATCAAATGTAATCAAATGGAATGCAATGGACCGGAAAGTAATGGATTAGACTGGAATGTACTGGAGTGGAATGGAATCATAAGCAATGGAATTAAATGTAATGGAATTAAATGGAATGGAATGGAATCAAATGGAATTGAATCAAATGGAATGGAATCAAATCGAACGGAATCTAATGGAATGGACCGGAATTCAGTAGACTGGAATGGAACAGTCTTGAATGAAATGGAATTGAATGGAATAGAATGGAATGGAGTAGAGTGGAATAGAATGGAATGGAAATGAATGGAAAGGAATGGAATGGAATCAAAAGGAATGGGACGGAATGGAATCGAAGGGAATGGAATAAAATGGAAAAGAATCTAGTGGAACGGAATGGAAAGGAATGGAGTTGATTTGAATGCAATGGATTGGAAAGGAAAGGAATACATTGGAATGGAATGGACTCAAAAATAATGGGCTGTAATGGAATGGACTCAAATCAAATGGATTTAAATGTGTCGGATTCGAATGGAATGGAAAGGAATGGAGTGGACTTCATTGTGATAGACTGGAACGAAATTGACTGGAATGGAATGGAAAAGAATGGAATAGACTCTATTGGAATGGAATGGAATGGAGTGGAATAGAATGGAAGGACTCGAATGTACTGGAAAAAATTGGAATGAACTCCAGTGTAATGCAATTGAATGGAATGGAATGGAAAGAAATGGAATCCAATGGAATGTACTGGAGTGCAATGGATTCGAATGGCATGGAATGGAATGGCATGGCATGGCATGGACTGGAAAGGCATGGCATGGCTTGGCATGGCATGGCATGGCATGGGACAGGACGGGACGGGATGGGATGGGATGGGACGGAATGCAATGGAACGGAACGGAACAGAACGGAACGGAATGGAACGGAAGGAATGGAATGGATTCGAATGGAATGGAGCAGAATGGAATGGACCAGAATGGAATTGACTGGAATGTAATATACTCGAATGGAATGTATTATAATGGAAAGGACACGTATGGTTTGGAATGAATGCACTAGACTGGAAAGTTCTCCCTGGAATGGTTTCCAACGGAAAGCAACCGAATGGAATGGAATTGAATGAAATGGAATCAAATGGAGTGGAATGGAATGGAAACGACTTGTACGGAAAGCACTGCAGTGGAGTGGACTCGAATGGAATGGACTGGAAAGGAATGGACTCTAACGGAATGCACTCGAAAGGAATGCAATAGAAAGGAACGGAATGGAATGGAATGGAATGGAATGGAATGGAATGGAATGGAATGGAATGGAATGGACTCGGAAAGAATGGACCAGAATGGAATGGTCTCGAATTAAACGCAAACAAAGCACATGGAATCTAACGGAATTGTATTGAATGGAGTGGCATGGAATGGAAAACACAGGAAAGGAATGCACAGCAATGCAATGAACGCAAAAGGAACGGACTGGAAAGGAATGGAATGGATTCAAAAAGAAACCAATCAAAAGGAGTGGAATGGAATGGAATGAAATGTAGTGCACTCGAAAGGAATGGTCTGGAATGGAACAGTCTCAAATAGAATGCAATCGAATGGAATGGAATGGAATGGAATGGAATCATATGGAATAGATTCGAATGGAATGGACTGGAATGGACTGGAATGGAAAGGAATGGAATGGACTGGAATGGACTGGAATGGAAAGGAATGGAATGGAATGGAAAGGAGAGGAATGGAATGGAATGGAATGGAAGGAATGGAATTGAATGGAAAGGAAAGGCATGGAATGGAATGGAATGGACCCCATTGGAATGAACTTGAATGGAATGCAATCAAAGGGAATGGAATGGAATGGAATCAAATGAAATGGAATGGAATGGACTAGAAACAAACGGAATGGAATTTTATGGAATGCAATGCATTCGAATAGAAGGGAATCGAATGAAATAGAATGGAATTGAACGGAATGGAGTGGAATGGAATCGAATGGAATTGCATGGCAGGGAAAGGAATGGAATCGAAAGGAATGGAGTGCAATGGATTGTAATGAACTGGATAGAACATAATGGAATAGAAGCAAATGGAATGGTATGGAATGGAATTGAATGGAATGGAATGGAATGGAAATGATTCTAATGGAATGGACTGCAATTGATTGGAATCGTATGGAATGGACTGGACTGGAATGGAATGGATTGGAATGGAATGGAATGGAATGGAATGGAATGAAAAGGACTCGAATGGAATGGAATTCCACCAAAAGTAATGAAATGGAATGCAATGGACCGGAAAGTAATGGATTAGAATGGAATGTACTGGAGTAGAATGGAATCAAAAGGAATGGAATTAAATGCAATGGAATTAAACGGAATGGAATGGAATGGAATGGAATGGAATCAAATGGAATTGAATCAAATGGAATGGATTCTAATGGAATGGAATCTAATGGAATGGACCGGAATTGAGTAGACTGGAATGGAACGGTCTTGAATGAAATGGAATTGAATAGAATAAAATGGAATGCAGTAGAGTGGAATAGAATGGAATGGAAATGAATGGAAAGGAATGGAAAGGAATGGAATGGAATCAAAAGGAATGGGATGGAATGGAATCGAAGGGAATGGAATAAAATGGAAAAGAATCTAGTGGAATGGAATGGAAAGGAATGGAGTTGATTTGAATGCAATGGATTCGAAAGGAAAGGAATACATTGGAATGGAATGGACTCGAAAATAACGGGCTGTAATGGAATGGACTCAAATCAAATGGACATGAATGTGTTGGACTCGAATGCAATGGAAAGGAATGGAGTGGACTTCATTGTGATAGACTGGAATGAAATTGACTGGAATGTAATGGAAAAGAATGGAATAGACTCTATTGGAATGGAATGGAAGGGAGTGGAATAGAATGGAAGGACTCGAATGTACTGGAAAAAATTGGAATGAACTCCAGTGTAATGCAATAGAATGGAATGGAATTGAACGAAATGGAATCCAATGGAATGGACTGGAGTGCAATTGATTCGAATGGAATGGACTGGAATGGAATGGTCTCAAATGGAATTGAACGGAACGGAACGGAACTGAATGGAACGGAACGGAAGGAATGAAATGGAATCGAATGGAATGGACCAGAATGGAATGGACCAGAATGGAATTGACTGGAATGTAGTATACTCGAATGTAATGTCTTGTAATGGAAAGGACACGAATGATTTGGAATGAATGGACTAGACGGGAAAGTTCTCCCTGGAATGTTTTCCAACGGAAAGCAATCGAATGGAATGGAATTGAACGAAATGGAATCAAATGGAGTGGAATGGAATGGAAACGACTCGTAGGGAAAGCACTGCAGTGGAGTGGAATCGAATGGAATGGACTGGAAAGGAATGGACTCTAACGGAATGCACTCGAAACTAATGCAATAGAATGGAACGGAATGGAATGTAATGGAATGGAATGGACTCGGAAAGAATGGACCAGAATGGAATGGTCTCGAATTAAACGCAAACAAAGCACATGGAATCTAACGGAATTGTATTGAAAGGAGTGGCATGGAATGGAATACACAGGAAAGGAATGAACTCAAATGGAACGGACTGGAAAGGAATGGAATGGATTCAAAAAGAAACCAACGAAAAGGAGTGGAATGGAATGGAATGAAATGGAATGCACTCGAAAGGAATGGTCTAGAATGGAACAGTCTCAAATAGAATGCAATCGAATGGAATGGAATTGAATGGAATGGAATCAAATGGAATAGATTCGAATGGAATGGACTGGAATGGACTGGAATGGAAAGGAATGGAAAGGAATGGAATGGAATGGAATGGAATGGAATGGAATGGAATGGAATGGAATGGAATGGAATGGAATGGAATAACATGGAATCGAATGGAATGGGCCCCATTGGAATGAACTTGAATGGAATGCAATCAAAGGGAATGGAATGGAATGGAATCAAATCAAATGGAATGGAATAGGATAGAAACAAACGAAATGGAATTTTATGGAATGCAATGGATTCGAATAGAAGGGAATCGAATGAAATAGAATGGAATTGAATGGAATGGAGTGGAATGGAATCGAATGGAATTGCATGGCTGGGAAAGGAATGGAATCGAATAGAATGGAATGCAATGGATTGTAATGAACTGGATAGAACATAATGGAATGGAAGTAAATGGAATGGAATGGAATGGAATTGAAATGATTCTAATGGAATGGACTGCAATTGAGTGGAAACGTATGGAATGGACAGGACTGGAAAGGAATGGATTGGAATGCAATGGATTGGAATGGAATGCAATGGAATGGAATGGAATGAAAAGGACTCGAATGGAATGGAATTCAATCAAAAGTAATCAAATGGAATGCAATGGATCGGAAAGCAATGGATTAGAATGGAATGTACTGGAGTGGAATGGAATCAAAAGGAATGGAATTAAATGTAATGGAATTAAATGGAAAGGAATGGAATGGAAGGGAATCACATGGAATTGAATAAAATGGAATGGAATCAAATGGATTGGAATCTAATCAAATGGACTGGAATTGAGTAGACTGGAATGGAACGGTCTTGAATGAAATGGAATTGAATGGAATTGAATGGAATGGAGTAGAGTGGAATAGAATGGATTGGAAATGAATGGAAAGGAATGGAAAGGGATGGAATGGAATTGAAAGGAAAAGGAAGGAATGGAATCGAAGGGAATGGAATAAAATGGAAAAGTATCTAGTGGAATGCATTGGAAAGGAATGGAGTTGATTTGAATGTAATGGATTAGAAAGGAAAGGAATACATTGGAATGGAATGGACTCGAAAATAATGGGCTGTAATGGAATGGACTAAAATCAAATGGACTTGAATGTGTTGGACTAGAATGGAATGGAAGGGAATGGAGTGGACTTCATTGTAATAGACTGGAATGAAATTGACTGGAATGGAATTGAAAAGAATGGAATAGACTGTATTGGAATGGAATGGAAAGGAATGGAGTGGAATAGAATGGAAGGAATCGAATGTACTGGAAAAAATTGTAATGAACTCCAGTGTAATGCAATTGAATGGAATGGAATTGAACGAAATGTAATCCAATGGAATGGAATGGAGTGCAATGGATTCCAATGTAATGGACTGGAATGGAATGGTCTCAAATGGAACGGAATGGAACGGAACAGAACGGAATGGAACGGAACGGAAGTAATGAAATGGAATCGAATGGATTGGACCAGAATGGAATGGACCAGAATGGAATTGACGGGAATGAAGTATACTCGAATGGAATGTATTGTAATGGAAAGGACACGAATGATTTGGAATGAATGGACTAGACGCAAAGTTCTCCCTGGAATGTTTTCCAAAGGAAAGCAATGGAATGGAATGGAATTGAACGAAATGGAATCAAATGGAGTGGAATGGAATGGAAACGACTTGTAGGGAAAGCACTGCAGGGGAGTGGAATCGAATGGAATGGACTGGAAAGGAATGGACTCTAACGGAATGCACTCGAAACTAATGCAATAGAAAGGAACGGAATGGAACGGAATGGAATGGAATGGGCTCGGAAAGAAAGGACCAGAATGGAATGGTCTCGAATTAAACGCAAACAAAGCACATGGAAACTAACGGAATTGTATTGAATGGAGTGGCATGGAATGGAATACACAGGAAAAGAATGAACTCAAATGGAACGGACCGGAAAGGAATGGAATGGATTCAAAAAGAAACCAATGAAAAGGAGTGGAATGGAATGGAATGAAATGGAATGCACTCGAAAGGAATGGTCTAGAATGGAACAGTCTCAAATAGAATGCAATCGAATGGAATGGAATTGAATGGAATGAAATCAAAAGGAATAGATTCGAATGGAATGGACTGGAATGGACTGGAATGGAAAGGAATGGAATGGAATGGAATGGAATGGAATGGAATGGAATGGAATGGAATGGAATGGAATGGAATGGAATGGTATCGAAAGGAATGGAATGCCATGGAATCGAATGGAATGGGCCACATTGGAATGAACTTGAATGGAATGCAATCAAAGGGAATGGAATGGAATGGAATCAAATCAAATGGAATGGAATGGGCTAGAAACAAACGGAATGGAATTTTATGGAATGCAATGGATTCGAATAGAAGGGAATCGAATGAAATAGAATGGAATTGAATGGAATGGAGTGGAATGGAATCGAATGGAATTGCATGGCAGGGAAAGGAATGGAATCGAATAGAATGGAATGCAATGGATTGTAATGAACTGGATAGAACAAAATGGAATGGAAGTAAATGGAATGGAATGGAATGGAATGGAATGGAAATGACTCTAATGGAATGGACTGCAATTGAGTGGAATCGTATGGAATGGACAGGACTGGAATGGAATGGATTGGAATGCAATGGATTGGAATGGAATGCAATGGAATGGAATGGAATGAAAAGGACTCGAGTGGAATGGAATTCAATCAAAAGTAATCAAATGGAATGCAATGGATCGGAAAGTAATGGATTAGAATGGAATGTACTGGAGTGGAATGGAATCAAAAGGAATGGGATTAAATGTAATGGAATTAAATGGAAAGGAATGGAATGGAATGGAATCACATGGAATTGAATAAAATGGAATGGAATCAAATGGAATGGAATCTAATCGAATGGACTGGAATTGAGTAGACTGGAATGGAACGGTCTTGAATGAAATGGAATTGAATGGAATTGAATGGAATGGAGTAGAGTGGAATAGAATGGAATGGAAATGAATGGAAAGGAATGGAAAGGAATGGAATGGAATTGAAAGGAAAAGGATGGAATGGAATCGAAGGGAATGGAATAAAATGGAAAAGTATCTAGTGGAATGCATTGGAAAGGAATGGAGTTGATTTGAATGAAATGGATTGGAAAGGAAAGGAATACATTGGAATGGAATGGACTCGAAAATAATTGGCTGTAATGGAATGGACACAAATCAAATGGACTTGAATGTGTTGGACTCGAATGGAATGGAAAGGAATGGAGTGGACTTCATTGTAATAGACTGGAATGAAATTGACTGGAATGGAATTGAAAAGAATGGAATAGACTCTATTGGAATGGAATGGAAAGGAATGGAGTGGAATAGAATGGAAGGAATCGAATGTACTGGAAAAAATTGTAATGAACTCCAGTGTAATGCAATTGAACGGAATGGAATTGAACGAAATGGAATTCAATGGAATGGACTGGAGTGCAATGGATTCGAATGGAATGGACTGGAATGGAATGGTCTCAAATGGAACGGAACGGAACGGAACGGAACGGAACGGAACTGAATGGAACGGAACGGAAGGAATGAAATGGAATCGAATGGAATGGACCAGAATGGAATGGACCAGAATGGAATTGACTGGAATGTAGTATACTCGAATGGAATGTCTTGTAATGGAAAGGACACGAATGATTTGGAATGAATGGCCTAGACGGGAAAGTTCTCCCTGGAATGTTTTCCAATGGAAAGCAATCGAATGGAATGGAATTGAGCGAAATGGAATCAAACGGAGTGGAATGGAATGGAAACGACTTGTAGGGAAAGCACTGCAGTGGAGTGGAATCGAATGGAATGGACTGGAAAGGAATGGACTCTAACGGAATGCACTCGAAACAATTGCAATAGAATGGAACGGAATGGAATGGAATGGAATGGAATGGACTCGGAAAGAATGGACCAGAATGGAATGGTCTCGAATTAAACGCAAACAAAGCACATGGAATCTAACGGAATTGTTGTGATTGGAGTGGCATGGAATGGAATACACAGGAAAGGAATGAATTCAAATGGAACGGACCGGAAAGGAATGGAATGGATTCAAAAAGAAACCAATGGAAAGGAGTGGAATGGAATGGAATGAAATGGAATGCACTCGAAAGGAATGGTCTAGAATGGAACAGTCTCAAATAGAATGCAATCGAATGGAATGGAATTGAATGGAATGAAATCAAAAGGAATAGATTCGAATGGAATGGACTGGAATGGACTGGAATGGAAAGGAATGGAATGGAATGGAATGGAATGGAATGGAATGGAATGGAATGGAATGGTATCGAAAGGAATGGAATGCCATGGAATCGAATGGAATGGGCCACATTGGAATGAACTTGAATGGAATGCAATCAAAGGGAATGGAATGGAATGGAATCAAATCAAATGGAATGGAATGGGCTAGAAACAAACGGAATGGAATTTTATGGAATGCAATGGATTCGAATAGAAGGGAATCGAATGAAATAGAATGGAATTGAATGGAATGGAGTGGAATGGAATCGAATGGAATTGCATGGGAGGGAAAGGAATGGAATCGAATAGAATGGAATGCAATGGATTGTAATGAACTGGATAGAACAAAATGGAATGGAAGTAAATGGAATGGAATGGAATGGAATGGAATGGAAATGACTCTAATGGAATGGACTGCAATTGAGTGGAATCGTATGGAATGGACAGGACTGGAATGGAATGGATTGGAATGCAATGGATTGGAATGGAATGCAATGGAATGGAATGGAATGAAAAGGACTCGAGTGGAATGGAATTCAATCAAAAGTAATCAAATGGAATGCAATGGATCGGAAAGTAATGGATTAGAATGGAATGTACTGGAGTGGAATGGAATCAAAAGGAATGGGATTAAATGTAATGGAATTAAATGGAAAGGAATGGAATGGAATGGAATCACATGGAATTGAATAAAATGGAATGGAATCAAATGGAATGGAATCTAATCGAATGGACTGGAATTGAGTAGACTGGAATGGAACGGTCTTGAATGAAATGGAATTGAATGGAATTGAATGGAATGGAGTAGAGTGGAATAGAATGGAATGGAAATGAATGGAAAGGAATGGAAAGGAATGGAATGGAATTGAAAGGAAAAGGATGGAATGGAATCGAAGGGAATGGAATAAAATGGAAAAGTATCTAGTGGAATGCATTGGAAAGGAATGGAGTTGATTTGAATGAAATGGATTGGAAAGGAAAGGAATACATTGGAATGGAATGGACTCGAAAATAATTGGCTGTAATGGAATGGACACAAATCAAATGGACTTGAATGTGTTGGACTCGAATGGAATGGAAAGGAATGGAGTGGACTTCATTGTAATAGACTGGAATGAAATTGACTGGAATGGAATTGAAAAGAATGGAATAGACTCTATTGGAATGGAATGGAAAGGAATGGAGTGGAATAGAATGGAAGGAATCGAATGTACTGGAAAAAATTGTAATGAACTCCAGTGTAATGCAATTGAACGGAATGGAATTGAACGAAATGGAATTCAATGGAATGGACTGGAGTGCAATGGATTCGAATGGAATGGACTGGAATGGAATGGTCTCAAATGGAACGGAACGGAACGGAACGGAACGGAACGGAACTGAATGGAACGGAACGGAAGGAATGAAATGGAATCGAATGGAATGGACCAGAATGGAATGGACCAGAATGGAATTGACTGGAATGTAGTATACTCGAATGGAATGTCTTGTAATGGAAAGGACACGAATGATTTGGAATGAATGGCCTAGACGGGAAAGTTCTCCCTGGAATGTTTTCCAATGGAAAGCAATCGAATGGAATGGAATTGAGCGAAATGGAATCAAACGGAGTGGAATGGAATGGAAACGACTTGTAGGGAAAGCACTGCAGTGGAGTGGAATCGAATGGAATGGACTGGAAAGGAATGGACTCTAACGGAATGCACTCGAAACAATTGCAATAGAATGGAACGGAATGGAATGGAATGGAATGGAATGGACTCGGAAAGAATGGACCAGAATGGAATGGTCTCGAATTAAACGCAAACAAAGCACATGGAATCTAACGGAATTGTTGTGATTGGAGTGGCATGGAATGGAATACACAGGAAAGGAATGAATTCAAATGGAACGGACCGGAAAGGAATGGAATGGATTCAAAAAGAAACCAATGGAAAGGAGTGGAATGGAATGGAATGAAATGGAATGCACTCGAAAGGAATGGTCTAGAATGGAACAGTCTCAAATAGAATGCAATCGAATGGAATGGAATTGAATGGAATGAAATCAAAAGGAATAGATTCGAATGGAATGGACTGGAATGGACTGGAATGGAAAGGAATGGAATGGAATGGAATGGAATGGAATGGAATGGAATGGAATGGAATGGAATGGAATGGAATGGAATGGAATGGAATGGAATGGTATCGAAAGGAATGGAATGCCATGGAATCGAATGGAATGGGCCACATTGGAATGAACTTGAATGGAATGCAATCAAAGGGAATGGAATGGAATGGAATGGAATCAAATCAAATGGAATGGAATGGGCTAGAAACAAACGGAATGGAATTTTATGGAATGCAATGGATTCGAATAGAAGGGAATCGAATGAAATAGAATGGAATTGAATGGAATGGAGTGGAATGGAATCGAATGGAATTGCATGGCAGGGAAAGGAATGGAATCGAATAGAATGGAATGCAATGGATTGTAATGAACTGGATAGAACAAAATGGAATGGAAGTAAATGGAATGGAATGGAATGGAATGGAATGGAAATGACTCTAATGGAATGGACTGCAATTGAGTGGAATCGTATGGAATGGACAGGACTGGAATGGAATGGATTGGAATGCAATGGATTGGAATGGAATGCAATGGAATGGAATGGAATGAAAAGGACTCGAGTGGAATGGAATTCAATCAAAAGTAATCAAATGGAATGCAATGGATCGGAAAGTAATGGATTAGAATGGAATGTACTGGAGTGGAATGGAATCAAAAGGAATGGGATTAAATGTAATGGAATTAAATGGAAAGGAATGGAATGGAATGGAATCACATGGAATTGAATAAAATGGAATGGAATCAAATGGAATGGAATCTAATCGAATGGACTGGAATTGAGTAGACTGGAATGGAACGGTCTTGAATGAAATGGAATTGAATGGAATTGAATGGAATGGAGTAGAGTGGAATAGAATGGAATGGAAATGAATGGAAAGGAATGGAAAGGAATGGAATGGAATTGAAAGGAAAAGGATGGAATGGAATCGAAGGGAATGGAATAAAATGGAAAAGTATCTAGTGGAATGCATTGGAAAGGAATGGAGTTGATTTGAATGAAATGGATTGGAAAGGAAAGGAATACATTGGAATGGAATGGACTCGAAAATAATTGGCTGTAATGGAATGGACACAAATCAAATGGACTTGAATGTGTTGGACTCGAATGGAATGGAAAGGAATGGAGTGGACTTCATTGTAATAGACTGGAATGAAATTGACTGGAATGGAATTGAAAAGAATGGAATAGACTCTATTGGAATGGAATGGAAAGGAATGGAGTGGAATAGAATGGAAGGAATCGAATGTACTGGAAAAAATTGTAATGAACTCCAGTGTAATGCAATTGAACGGAATGGAATTGAACGAAATGGAATTCAATGGAATGGACTGGAGTGCAATGGATTCGAATGGAATGGACTGGAATGGAATGGTCTCAAATGGAACGGAACGGAACGGAACGGAACGGAACGGAACTGAATGGAACGGAACGGAAGGAATGAAATGGAATCGAATGGAATGGACCAGAATGGAATGGACCAGAATGGAATTGACTGGAATGTAGTATACTCGAATGGAATGTCTTGTAATGGAAAGGACACGAATGATTTGGAATGAATGGCCTAGACGGGAAAGTTCTCCCTGGAATGTTTTCCAATGGAAAGCAATCGAATGGAATGGAATTGAGCGAAATGGAATCAAACGGAGTGGAATGGAATGGAAACGACTTGTAGGGAAAGCACTGCAGTGGAGTGGAATCGAATGGAATGGACTGGAAAGGAATGGACTCTAACGGAATGCACTCGAAACAATTGCAATAGAATGGAACGGAATGGAATGGAATGGAATGGAATGGACTCGGAAAGAATGGACCAGAATGGAATGGTCTCGAATTAAACGCAAACAAAGCACATGGAATCTAACGGAATTGTTGTGATTGGAGTGGCATGGAATGGAATACACAGGAAAGGAATGAATTCAAATGGAACGGACCGGAAAGGAATGGAATGGATTCAAAAAGAAACCAATGGAAAGGAGTGGAATGGAATGGAATGAAATGGAATGCACTCGAAAGGAATGGTCTAGAATGGAACAGTCTCAAATAGAATGCAATCGAATGGAATGGAATTGAATGGAATGAAATCAAAAGGAATAGATTCGAATGGAATGGACTGGAATGGACTGGAATGGAAAGGAATGGAATGGAATGGAATGGAATGGAATGGAATGGAATGGAATGGAATGGAATGGAATGGAATGGTATCGAAAGGAATGGAATGCCATGGAATCGAATGGAATGGGCCACATTGGAATGAACTTGAATGGAATGCAATCAAAGGGAATGGAATGGAATGGAATCAAATCAAATGGAATGGAATGGGCTAGAAACAAACGGAATGGAATTTTATGGAATGCAATGGATTCGAATAGAAGGGAATCGAATGAAATAGAATGGAATTGAATGGAATGGAGTGGAATGGAATCGAATGGAATTGCATGGCAGGGAAAGGAATGGAATCGAATAGAATGGAATGCAATGGATTGTAATGAACTGGATAGAACAAAATGGAATGGAAGTAAATGGAATGGAATGGAATGGAATGGAATGGAAATGACTCTAATGGAATGGACTGCAATTGAGTGGAATCGTATGGAATGGACAGGACTGGAATGGAATGGATTGGAATGCAATGGATTGGAATGGAATGCAATGGAATGGAATGGAATGAAAAGGACTCGAGTGGAATGGAATTCAATCAAAAGTAATCAAATGGAATGCAATGGATCGGAAAGTAATGGATTAGAATGGAATGTACTGGAGTGGAATGGAATCAAAAGGAATGGGATTAAATGTAATGGAATTAAATGGAAAGGAATGGAATGGAATGGAATCACATGGAATTGAATAAAATGGAATGGAATCAAATGGAATGGAATCTAATCGAATGGACTGGAATTGAGTAGACTGGAATGGAACGGTCTTGAATGAAATGGAATTGAATGGAATTGAATGGAATGGAGTAGAGTGGAATAGAATGGAATGGAAATGAATGGAAAGGAATGGAAAGGAATGGAATGGAATTGAAAGGAAAAGGATGGAATGGAATCGAAGGGAATGGAATAAAATGGAAAAGTATCTAGTGGAATGCATTGGAAAGGAATGGAGTTGATTTGAATGAAATGGATTGGAAAGGAAAGGAATACATTGGAATGGAATGGACTCGAAAATAATTGGCTGTAATGGAATGGACACAAATCAAATGGACTTGAATGTGTTGGACTCGAATGGAATGGAAAGGAATGGAGTGGACTTCATTGTAATAGACTGGAATGAAATTGACTGGAATGGAATTGAAAAGAATGGAATAGACTCTATTGGAATGGAATGGAAAGGAATGGAGTGGAATAGAATGGAAGGAATCGAATGTACTGGAAAAAATTGTAATGAACTCCAGTGTAATGCAATTGAACGGAATGGAATTGAACGAAATGGAATTCAATGGAATGGACTGGAGTGCAATGGATTCGAATGGAATGGACTGGAATGGAATGGTCTCAAATGGAACGGAACGGAACGGAACGGAACGGAATGGAACTGAATGGAACGGAACGGAAGGAATGAAATGGAATCGAATGGAATGGACCAGAATGGAATGGACCAGAATGGAATTGACTGGAATGTAGTATACTCGAATGGAATGTCTTGTAATGGAAAGGACACGAATGATTTGGAATGAATGGCCTAGACGGGAAAGTTCTCCCTGGAATGTTTTCCAATGGAAAGCAATCGAATGGAATGGAATTGAGCGAAATGGAATCAAACGGAGTGGAATGGAATGGAAACGACTTGTAGGGAAAGCACTGCAGTGGAGTGGAATCGAATGGAATGGACTGGAAAGGAATGGACTCTAACGGAATGCACTCGAAACAATTGCAATAGAATGGAACGGAATGGAATGGAATGGAATGGAATGGACTCGGAAAGAATGGACCAGAATGGAATGGTCTCGAATTAAACGCAAACAAAGCACATGGAATCTAACGGAATTGTTGTGATTGGAGTGGCATGGAATGGAATACACAGGAAAGGAATGAATTCAAATGGAACGGACCGGAAAGGAATGGAATGGATTCAAAAAGAAACCAATGGAAAGGAGTGGAATGGAATGGAATGAAATGGAATGCACTCGAAAGGAATGGTCTAGAATGGAACAGTCTCAAATAGAATGCAATCGAATGGAATGGAATTGAATGGAATGAAATCAAAAGGAATAGATTCGAATGGAATGGACTGGAATGGACTGGAATGGAAAGGAATGGAATGGAATGGAATGGAATGGAATGGAATGGAATGGAATGGAATGGAATGGAATGGAATGGTATCGAAAGGAATGGAATGCCATGGAATCGAATGGAATGGGCCACATTGGAATGAACTTGAATGGAATGCAATCAAAGGGAATGGAATGGAATGGAATCAAATCAAATGGAATGGAATGGGCTAGAAACAAACGGAATGGAATTTTATGGAATGCAATGGATTCGAATAGAAGGGAATCGAATGAAATAGAATGGAATTGAATGGAATGGAGTGGAATGGAATCGAATGGAATTGCATGGCAGGGAAAGGAATGGAATCGAATAGAATGGAATGCAATGGATTGTAATGAACTGGATAGAACAAAATGGAATGGAAGTAAATGGAATGGAATGGAATGGAATGGAATGGAAATGACTCTAATGGAATGGACTGCAATTGAGTGGAATCGTATGGAATGGACAGGACTGGAATGGAATGGATTGGAATGCAATGGATTGGAATGGAATGCAATGGAATGGAATGGAATGAAAAGGACTCGAGTGGAATGGAATTCAATCAAAAGTAATCAAATGGAATGCAATGGATCGGAAAGTAATGGATTAGAATGGAATGTACTGGAGTGGAATGGAATCAAAAGGAATGGGATTAAATGTAATGGAATTAAATGGAAAGGAATGGAATGGAATGGAATCACATGGAATTGAATAAAATGGAATGGAATCAAATGGAATGGAATCTAATCGAATGGACTGGAATTGAGTAGACTGGAATGGAACGGTCTTGAATGAAATGGAATTGAATGGAATTGAATGGAATGGAGTAGAGTGGAATAGAATGGAATGGAAATGAATGGAAAGGAATGGAAAGGAATGGAATGGAATTGAAAGGAAAAGGATGGAATGGAATCGAAGGGAATGGAATAAAATGGAAAAGTATCTAGTGGAATGCATTGGAAAGGAATGGAGTTGATTTGAATGAAATGGATTGGAAAGGAAAGGAATACATTGGAATGGAATGGACTCGAAAATAATTGGCTGTAATGGAATGGACACAAATCAAATGGACTTGAATGTGTTGGACTCGAATGGAATGGAAAGGAATGGAGTGGACTTCATTGTAATAGACTGGAATGAAATTGACTGGAATGGAATTGAAAAGAATGGAATAGACTCTATTGGAATGGAATGGAAAGGAATGGAGTGGAATAGAATGGAAGGAATCGAATGTACTGGAAAAAATTGTAATGAACTCCAGTGTAATGCAATTGAACGGAATGGAATTGAACGAAATGGAATTCAATGGAATGGACTGGAGTGCAATGGATTCGAATGGAATGGACTGGAATGGAATGGTCTCAAATGGAACGGAACGGAACGGAACGGAACGGAACGGAACTGAATGGAACGGAACGGAAGGAATGAAATGGAATCGAATGGAATGGACCAGAATGGAATGGACCAGAATGGAATTGACTGGAATGTAGTATACTCGAATGGAATGTCTTGTAATGGAAAGGACACGAATGATTTGGAATGAATGGCCTAGACGGGAAAGTTCTCCCTGGAATGTTTTCCAATGGAAAGCAATCGAATGGAATGGAATTGAGCGAAATGGAATCAAACGGAGTGGAATGGAATGGAAACGACTTGTAGGGAAAGCACTGCAGTGGAGTGGAATCGAATGGAATGGACTGGAAAGGAATGGACTCTAACGGAATGCACTCGAAACAATTGCAATAGAATGGAACGGAATGGAATGGAATGGAATGGAATGGACTCGGAAAGAATGGACCAGAATGGAATGGTCTCGAATTAAACGCAAACAAAGCACATGGAATCTAACGGAATTGTTGTGATTGGAGTGGCATGGAATGGAATACACAGGAAAGGAATGAATTCAAATGGAACGGACCGGAAAGGAATGGAATGGATTCAAAAAGAAACCAATGGAAAGGAGTGGAATGGAATGGAATGAAATGGAATGCACTCGAAAGGAATGGTCTAGAATGGAACAGTCTCAAATAGAATGCAATCGAATGGAATGGAATTGAATGGAATGAAATCAAAAGGAATAGATTCGAATGGAATGGACTGGAATGGACTGGAATGGAAAGGAATGGAATGGAATGGAATGGAATGGAATGGAATGGAATGGTATCGAAAGGAATGGAATGCCATGGAATCGAATGGAATGGGCCACATTGGAATGAACTTGAATGGAATGCAATCAAAGGGAATGGAATGGAATGGAATCAAATCAAATGGAATGGAATGGGCTAGAAACAAACGGAATGGAATTTTATGGAATGCAATGGATTCGAATAGAAGGGAATCGAATGAAATAGAATGGAATTGAATGGAATGGAGTGGAATGGAATCGAATGGAATTGCATGGCAGGGAAAGGAATGGAATCGAATAGAATGGAATGCAATGGATTGTAATGAACTGGATAGAACAAAATGGAATGGAAGTAAATGGAATGGAATGGAATGGAATGGAATGGAAATGACTCTAATGGAATGGACTGCAATTGAGTGGAATCGTATGGAATGGACAGGACTGGAATGGAATGGATTGGAATGCAATGGATTGGAATGGAATGCAATGGAATGGAATGGAATGAAAAGGACTCGAGTGGAATGGAATTCAATCAAAAGTAATCAAATGGAATGCAATGGATCGGAAATTAATGGATTAGAATGGAATGTACTGGAGTGGAATGGAATCAAAAGGAATGGGATTAAATGTAATGGAATTAAATGGAAAGGAATGGAATGGAATGGAATCACATGGAATTGAATAAAATGGAATGGAATCAAATGGAATGGAATCTAATCGAATGGACTGGAATTGAGTAGACTGGAATGGAACGGTCTTGAATGAAATGGAATTGAATGGAATTGAATGGAATGGAGTAGAGTGGAATAGAATGGAATGGAAATGAATGGAAAGGAATGGAAAGGAATGGAATGGAATTGAAAGGAAAAGGATGGAATGGAATCGAAGGGAATGGAATAAAATGGAAAAGTATCTAGTGGAATGCATTGGAAAGGAATGGAGTTGATTTGAATGAAATGGATTGGAAAGGAAAGGAATACATTGGAATGGAATGGACTCGAAAATAATTGGCTGTAATGGAATGGACACAAATCAAATGGACTTGAATGTGTTGGACTCGAATGGAATGGAAAGGAATGGAGTGGACTTCATTGTAATAGACTGGAATGAAATTGACTGGAATGGAATTGAAAAGAATGGAATAGACTCTATTGGAATGGAATGGAAAGGAATGGAGTGGAATAGAATGGAAGGAATCGAATGTACTGGAAAAAATTGTAATGAACTCCAGTGTAATGCAATTGAACGGAATGGAATTGAACGAAATGGAATTCAATGGAATGGACTGGAGTGCAATGGATTCGAATGGAATGGACTGGAATGGAATGGTCTCAAATGGAACGGAACGGAATGGAACGGAACGGAACGGAACTGAATGGAACGGAACGGAAGGAATGAAATGGAATCGAATGGAATGGACCAGAATGGAATGGACCAGAATGGAATTGACTGGAATGTAGTATACTCGAATGGAATGTCTTGTAATGGAAAGGACACGAATGATTTGGAATGAATGGCCTAGACGGGAAAGTTCTCCCTGGAATGTTTTCCAATGGAAAGCAATCGAATGGAATGGAATTGAGCGAAATGGAATCAAACGGAGTGGAATGGAATGGAAACGACTTGTAGGGAAAGCACTGCAGTGGAGTGGAATCGAATGGAATGGACTGGAAAGGAATGGACTCTAACGGAATGCACTCGAAACAATTGCAATAGAATGGAACGGAATGGAATGGAATGGAATGGAATGGACTCGGAAAGAATGGACCAGAATGGAATGGTCTCGAATTAAACGCAAACAAAGCACATGGAATCTAACGGAATTGTTGTGATTGGAGTGGCATGGAATGGAATACACAGGAAAGGAATGAATTCAAATGGAACGGACCGGAAAGGAATGGAATGGATTCAAAAAGAAACCAATGGAAAGGAGTGGAATGGAATGGAATGAAATGGAATGCACTCGAAAGGAATGGTCTAGAATGGAACAGTCTCAAATAGAATGCAATCGAATGGAATGGAATTGAATGGAATGAAATCAAAAGGAATAGATTCGAATGGAATGGACTGGAATGGACTGGAATGGAAAGGAATGGAATGGAATGGAATGGAATGGAATGGAATGGAATGGAATGGAATGGAATGGAATGGAATGGTATCGAAAGGAATGGAATGCCATGGAATCGAATGGAATGGGCCACATTGGAATGAACTTGAATGGAATGCAATCAAAGGGAATGGAATGGAATGGAATCAAATCAAATGGAATGGAATGGGCTAGAAACAAACGGAATGGAATTTTATGGAATGCAATGGATTCGAATAGAAGGGAATCGAATGAAATAGAATGGAATTGAATGGAATGGAGTGGAATGGAATCGAATGGAATTGCATGGGAGGGAAAGGAATGGAATCGAATAGAATGGAATGCAATGGATTGTAATGAACTGGATAGAACAAAATGGAATGGAAGTAAATGGAATGGAATGGAATGGAATGGAATGGAAATGACTCTAATGGAATGGACTGCAATTGAGTGGAATCGTATGGAATGGACAGGACTGGAATGGAATGGATTGGAATGCAATGGATTGGAATGGAATGCAATGGAATGGAATGGAATGAAAAGGACTCGAGTGGAATGGAATTCAATCAAAAGTAATCAAATGGAATGCAATGGATCGGAAAGTAATGGATTAGAATGGAATGTACTGGAGTGGAATGGAATCAAAAGGAATGGGATTAAATGTAATGGAATTAAATGGAAAGGAATGGAATGGAATGGAATCACATGGAATTGAATAAAATGGAATGGAATCAAATGGAATGGAATCTAATCGAATGGACTGGAATTGAGTAGACTGGAATGGAACGGTCTTGAATGAAATGGAATTGAATGGAATTGAATGGAATGGAGTAGAGTGGAATAGAATGGAATGGAAATGAATGGAAAGGAATGGAAAGGAATGGAATGGAATTGAAAGGAAAAGGATGGAATGGAATCGAAGGGAATGGAATAAAATGGAAAAGTATCTAGTGGAATGCATTGGAAAGGAATGGAGTTGATTTGAATGAAATGGATTGGAAAGGAAAGGAATACATTGGAATGGAATGGACTCGAAAATAATTGGCTGTAATGGAATGGACACAAATCAAATGGACTTGAATGTGTTGGACTCGAATGGAATGGAAAGGAATGGAGTGGACTTCATTGTAATAGACTGGAATGAAATTGACTGGAATGGAATTGAAAAGAATGGAATAGACTCTATTGGAATGGAATGGAAAGGAATGGAGTGGAATAGAATGGAAGGAATCGAATGTACTGGAAAAAATTGTAATGAACTCCAGTGTAATGCAATTGAACGGAATGGAATTGAACGAAATGGAATTCAATGGAATGGACTGGAGTGCAATGGATTCGAATGGAATGGACTGGAATGGAATGGTCTCAAATGGAACGGAACGGAACGGAACGGAACGGAATGGAACTGAATGGAACGGAACGGAAGGAATGAAATGGAATCGAATGGAATGGACCAGAATGGAATGGACCAGAATGGAATTGACTGGAATGTAGTATACTCGAATGGAATGTCTTGTAATGGAAAGGACACGAATGATTTGGAATGAATGGCCTAGACGGGAAAGTTCTCCCTGGAATGTTTTCCAATGGAAAGCAATCGAATGGAATGGAATTGAGCGAAATGGAATCAAACGGAGTGGAATGGAATGGAAACGACTTGTAGGGAAAGCACTGCAGTGGAGTGGAATCGAATGGAATGGACTGGAAAGGAATGGACTCTAACGGAATGCACTCGAAACAATTGCAATAGAATGGAACGGAATGGAATGGAATGGAATGGAATGGACTCGGAAAGAATGGACCAGAATGGAATGGTCTCGAATTAAACGCAAACAAAGCACATGGAATCTAACGGAATTGTTGTGATTGGAGTGGCATGGAATGGAATACACAGGAAAGGAATGAATTCAAATGGAACGGACCGGAAAGGAATGGAATGGATTCAAAAAGAAACCAATGGAAAGGAGTGGAATGGAATGGAATGAAATGGAATGCACTCGAAAGGAATGGTCTAGAATGGAACAGTCTCAAATAGAATGCAATCGAATGGAATGGAATTGAATGGAATGAAATCAAAAGGAATAGATTCGAATGGAATGGACTGGAATGGACTGGAATGGAAAGTAATGGAATGGAATGGAATGGAATGCAATGGAATGGAATGGAATGGAATGGAATGGAATGCCATGGAATCGAATGGAATGGGCCCCATTGGAATGAACTTGAATGGAATGCAATCAAAGGGAATGGAATGGAATGGAATCAAATCAAATGGAATGGAATAGGATAGAAACAAACGAAATGGAATTTTATGGAATGCAATGGATTCGAATAGAAGGGAATCGAATGAAATAGAATGGAATTGAATGGAATGGAGTGGAATGGAATCGAATGGAATTGCATGGCAGGGAAAGGAATGGAATCGAATGGAATGGAATGCAATGGATTGTAATGAACTGGATAGAACATAATGGAATGGAAGTAAATGGAATGGAATGGAATGGATTGGAAATGATTCTAATGGAATGGACTGCAATTGAGTGGAATCGTATGGAATGAACAGGACTGGAAAGGAATGGATTGGAATGCAATGGATTGGAATGGAATGCAATGGAATGGAATGGAATGAAAAGGACTCGAATGGAATGGAATTCAATCAAAAGTAATAAAATGGAATGCAATGGATCGGAAAGTAATGGATTAGAATGGAATGTACTGGAGTGGAATGGAATCAAAAGGAATGGAATTAAATGTAATGGAATTAAATGGAAAGGAATGGAATGGAAGGGAATCACATGGAATTGAATAAAATGGAATGGAATCAAATGGATTGGAATCTAATCGAATGGACTGGAATTGAGTAGACTGGAAAGGAACGGTCTTGAATGAAATGGAATTGAATGGAATTGAATGGAATGGAGTAGAGTGGAATAGAATGGAATGGAAATGAATGGAAAGGAATGGAAAGGAATGGAATGGAATTGAAAGGAAAAGGATGGAATGGAATCGAAGGGAATGGAATAAAATGGAAAAGTATCTAGTGGAATGCATTGGAAAGGAATGGAGTTGATTTGAATGAAATGGATTGGAAAGGAAAGGAATACATTGGAATGGAATGGACTCGAAAATAATGGGCTGTAATGGAATGGACTAAAATCAAATGGACTTGAATGTGTTGGACTCGAATGGAATGGAAGGGAATGGAGTGGACTTCATTGTAATAGACTGGAATGAAATTGACTGGAATGGAATTGAAAAGAATGGAATAGACTGTATTGGAATGGAATGGAAAGGAATGGAGTGGAATAGATTGGAAGGAATCGAATGTACAGGAAAAAATTGTAATGAACTCCAGTGTAATGCAATTGAATGGAATGGAATTGAACGAAATGTAATCCAATGGAATGGACTGGAGTGCAATGGATTCCAATGTAATGGACTGGAATGGAATGGTCTCAAATGGAACGGAACGGAACAGAACGGAACGGAATGGAACGGAACGGAAGTAATGAAATGGAATCGAATGGATTGGACCAGAATGGAATGGACCAGAATGGAATTGATGGGAATGAAGTATACTCGAATGGAATGTATTGTAATGGAAAGGACACGAATGATTTGGAATGAATGGACTAGAAGGGAAAGTTCTCCCTGGAACGTTTTCCAACGGAAAGCAATGGAATGGAATGGAATTGAAAGAAATGGAATCAAATGGAGTGGAATGGAATGGAAACGACTTGTAGGGAAAGCACTGCAGGGGAGTGGAATCGAATGGAATGGACTGGAATGGAATGGACTCTAACGGAATGCACTAGAAACTAATGCAATAGAAAGGAACGGAATGAAACGGAATGGAATGGAATGGGCTCGGAAATAATGGACCAGAATGGAATGGTCTGGAATTAAACGCAAACAAAGCGAATGGAAACTAACGGAATTGTATTGAATGGAGTGGCATGGAATGGAATACACAGGAAAAGAATGAACTCAAATGGAACGGACTGGAAAGGAATGGAATGGATTCAAAAAGAAACCAATCAAAAGGAGTGGAATGGAATGGAATGAAATGGAATGCACTCGAAAGGAATGGTCTAGAATGGAACAGTCTCAAATAGAATGCAATCGAATGGAATGGAATTGAATGGAATGAAATCAAATGGAATAGATTCGAATGGAATGGACTGGAATGGACTGGAATGGAAAGGAATGGAATGGAATGGAATGGAATGGAATGGAATGGAATGGAATGGAATGGAATGGAATGGAATGGAATGCCATGGAATGAATGGAATGGGCCCCATTGGAATGAACTTGAATGGAATGCAATCAAAGGGAATGGAATGGAATGGAATCAAATCAAATGGAATGGAATTGGATAGAAACAAACGAAATGGAATTTTATGGAATGCAATGGATTCGAATAGAAGGGAATCGAATGAAATAGAATGGAATTGAATGGAATGGAGTGGAATGGAATCGAATGGAATTGCATGGCAGGGAAAGGAATGGAATCGAATGGAATGGAATGCAATGGATTGTAATGAACTGGATAGAACATAATGGAATGGAAGTAAATGGAATGGAATGGAATGGAATGGAAATGATTCTAATGGAATGGACTGCAATTGAGTGGAATCGTATGGAATGGACAGGACTGGAAAGGAATGGATTGGAATGCAATTGATTGGAATGGAATGCAATGGAATGGAATGGAATGAAAAGGACTCGAATGGAATGGAATTCAATCAAAAGTAATCAAATGGAATGCAATGGAATGGAAAGTAATGGATTAGAATGGAATGTACTGGAGTGGAATGGAATCAAAAGGAATGGAATTAAATGTAATGGAATTAAATGGAAAGGAATGGAATGGAAGGGAATCACATGGAATTGAATAAAATGGAATGGAATCAAATGGATTGGAATCTAATCGAATGGACTGGAATTGAGTAGACTGGAATGGAACGGTCTTGAATGAAATGGAATTGAATGGAATTGAATGGAATGGAGTAGAGTGGAATAGAATGGAATGGAAATGAATGGAAAGGAATGGAAAGGAATGGAATGGAATTGAAAGGAAAAGGATGGAATGGAATCAAAGGGAATGGAATAAAATGGAAAAGTATCTAGTGGAATGCATTGGAAAGGAATGGAGTTGATTTGAATGAAATGGATTGGAAAGGAAAGGAATACATTGGAATGGAATGGACTCGAAAATAATGGGCTGTAATGGAATGGACTAAAATCAAATGGACTTGAATGTGTTGGACTCGAATGGAATGGAAAGGAATGGAGTGGACTTCATTGCAATAGACTGGAATGAAATTGACTGGAATGGAATTGAAAAGAATGGAATAGTCTCTATTGGAATGGAATGGAAAGGAATGGAGTGGAATAGAATGGAAGGAATCGAATGTACTGGAAAAAATTGTAATGAACTCCAGTGTAATGCAATTGAATGGAATGGAATTGAACGAAATGGAATCCAATGGAATGGACTGGAGTGCAATGGATTCCAATGGAATGGACTTGAATGGAATGGTCTCAAATGGAACGGAACGGAACGGAACGGAACGGAATGGAACGGAACGGAAGTAATGAAATGGAATCTAATGGATAGGACCAGAATGGAATGGACCAGAATGGAATTGACGGGAATGAAGTATACTCGAATGGAATGTATTGTAATGGAAAGGACACGAATGATTTGGAATGAATGGACTAGACGGGAAATTTCTCCCTGGAATGTTTTCCAAAGGAAAGCAATCGAATGGAATGGAATTGAACGAAATGGAATCAAATGGAGTGGAATGGAATGAAAACGACTTGTAGGGAAAGCACTGCAGTGGAGTGGATTCGAATGGAATGGACTGGAAAGGAATGGACTCTAACGGAATGCACTCGCAATTAATGCAATAGAAAGCAACGGAATGGAACCGAATGGAATGGAATGGACTCAGAAAGAATGGACCAGAATGGAATGGTCTCGAATTAAACGCAAACAAAGCACATGGAATCTAACGGAATTGTATTGAATGGAGTGGCATGGAATGGAATACACAGGAAAAGAATGAACTCAAATGGAACGGACTGGAAAGGAATGGAATGGATTCAAAAAGAAACCAATCAAAAGGAGTGGAATGGAATGGAATGAAATGGAATGCACTCGAAAGGAATGGTCTAGAATGGAACAGTCTCAAATAGAATGCAATCGAATGGAATGGAATTGAATGGAATGAAATCAAATGGAATAGATTCGAATGGAATGGACTGGAATGGACTGGAATGGAATGGAATGGAATGGAATGGAATGGAATGGAATGGAATGGAATGGAATGGAATGGAATGGAATGGCATCGAATGGAATGGAATGGAATGGAATGGAATGGAATGGGCCCCATTGGAATGAACTTGAATGGAATGCAATCAAAGGGAATGGAATGGAATGGAATCAAATCAAATGGAATGGAATGGGCTAGAAACAAACGGAATGGAATTTTATGGAATGCAATGGATTCGAATAGAAGGGAATCGAATGAAATAGAATGGAATTGAATGGAATGGAGTGGAATGGAATCGAATTGAATTGCATGGCAGGGAAAGGAATGGAATCAAATAGAATGGAATGCAATGGATTGTAATGAACTGGATAGAACATAATGGAATGGAAGTAAATGGAATGGAATGGAATGGAATGGAATGGAAATGATTCTAATGGAATGGACTGCAATTGAGTGGAATCGTATGGAATGGACAGGACTGGAATGGAATGGATTGGAATGCAATGGATTGGAATGGAATGCAATGGAATGGAATGGAATGAAAAGGACTCGCATGGAATGGAATTCAATCAAAAGTAATCAAATGGAATGCAGTGGATCGGAAAGTAATGGATTAGAATGGAATGTACTGGAGTGGAATGGAATCAAAAGGAATGGGATTAAATGTAATGGAACTAAATGGAAAGGAATGGAATGGAATGGAATCACATGGAATTGAATAAAATGGAATGGAATCAAATGGAATGGAATCTAATCGAATGGACTGGAATTGAGTAGACTGGAATGGAACGGTCTTGAATGAAATGGAATTGAATGGAATTGAATGGAATGGAGTAGAGTGGAATAGAATGGAATGGAAATGAATGGAAAGGAATGGAAAGGAATGGAATGGAATTGAAAGGAAAAGGATGGAATGGAATCGAAGGGAATGGAATAAAATGGAAAAGTATCTAGTGGAATGCATTGGAAAGGAATGGAGTTGATTTGAATGAAATGGATTGGAAAGGAAAGGAATACATTGGAATGGAATGGACTCGAAAATAATTGGCTGTAATGGAATGGACACAAATCAAATGGACTTGAATGTGTTGGACTCGAATGGAATGGAAAGCAATGGAGTGGACTTCATTGTAATAGACTGGAATGAAATTGACTGGAATGGAATTGAAAAGAATGGAATAGACTCTATTGGAATGGAATGGAAAGGAATGGAGTGGAATAGAATGGAAGGAATCGAATGTACTGGAAAAAATTGTAATGAACTCCAGTGTAATGCAATTGAACGGAATGGAATTGAACGAAATGGAATCCAATGGAATGGACTGGAGTGCAATGGATTCGAATGGAATGGACTGGAATGGAATGGTCTCAAATGGAACGGAACCGAACGGAACGGAACGGAACGGAACTGAATGGAACGGAACGGAAGGAATGAAATGGAATCGAATGGAATGGACCAGAATGGAATGGACCAGAATGGAATTGACTGGAATGTAGTATACTCGAATGGAATGTCTTGTAATGGAAAGGACACGAATGATTTGGAATGAATGGACTAGACGGGAAAGTTCTCCCTGGAATGTTTTCCAACGGAAAGCAATCGAATGGAATGGAATTGAACGAAATGGAATCAAACGGAGTGGAATGGAATGGAAACGACTTGTAGGGAAAGCACTGCAGTGGAGTGGAATCGAATGGAATGGACTGGAAAGGAATGGACTCTAACGGAATGCACTCGAAACAATTGCAATAGAATGGAACGGAATGGAATGGAATGGAATGGAATGGACTCGGAAAGAATGGACCAGAATGGAATGGTCTCGAATTAAACGCAAACAAAGCACATGGAATCTAACGGAATTGTATTGAATGGAGTGGCATGGAATGGAATACACAGGAAAGGAATGAATTCAAATGGAACGGACCGGAAAGGAATGGAATGGATTCAAAAAGAAACCAATGAAAAGGAGTATAATGGAATGGAATGAAATGGAATGCACTCGAAAGGAATGGTCTAGAATGGAACAGTCTCAAATAGAATGCAATCGAATGGAATAGAATTGAACGGAATGGAATCAAATGGAATAGATTCGAATGGAATGGACTGGAATGGAAAGGAATGGAATGGAATGGAATGGAATGGAATGGAATGGAATGGAATGGAATGGAATGGAATGGAATGCCATGGAATCGAATGGAATGGGCCCCATTGGAATGAACTTGAATGGAATGCAATCAAAGGGAATGGAATGGAATGGAATCAAATCAAATGGAATGGAATTGGATAGAAACAAACGAAATGGAATTTTATGGAATGCAATGGATTCGAATAGAAGGGAATCGAATGAAATAGAATGGAATTGAATGGAATGGAGTGGAATGGAATCGAATGGAATTGCATGGCAGGGAAAGGAATGGAATCGAATGGAATGGAATGCAATGGATTGTAATAAACTGGATAGAACATAATGGAATGGAAGTAAATGGAATGGAATGGAATGGAATGGAAATGATTCTAATGGAATGGACTGCAATTGAGTGGAATCGTATGGAATGGACAGGACTGGAATGGAATGGATTGGAATGCAATGGATTGGAATGGAATGCAATGGAATGGAATGGAATGAAAAGGACTCGAATGGAATGGAATTCAATCAAAAGTAATCAAATGGAATGCAATGGATCGGAAAGTAATGGATTAGAATGGAATGTACTGGAGTGGAATGGAATCAAAAGGAATGGAATTAAATGTAATGGAATTAAATGGAAAGGAATGGAATGGAAGGGAATCACATGGAATTGAATAAAATGGAATGGAATCAAATGGATTGGAATCTAATCGAATGGACTGGAATTGAGTAGACTGGAATGGAACGGTCTTGAATGAAATGGAATTGAATGGAATTGAATGGAATGGAGTAGAGTGGAATAGAATGGAATGGAAATGAATGGAAAGGAATGGAAAGGAATGGAATGGAATTGAAAGGAAAAGGATGGAATGGAATCGAAGGGAATGGAATAAAATGGAAAAGATTCTAGTGGAATGCATTGGAAAGGAATGGAGTTGATTTGAATGAAATGGATTGGAAAGGAAAGGAATACATTGGAATGGAATGGACTCGAAAATAATGGGCTGTAATGGAATGGACTAAAATCAAATGGACTTGAATGTGTTGGACTCGAATGGAATGGAAAGGAATGGAGTGGAATTCATTGTAATAGACTGGAATGAAATTGACTGGAATGGAATTGAAAAGAATGGAATAGACTCTATTGGAATGGAATGGAAAGGAATGGAGTGGAATAGAATGGAAGGAATCGAATGTACTGGAAAAAATTTTAATGAACTCCAGTGTAATGCAATTGAATGGAATGGAATTGAACGCAATGGAATCCAATGGAATGGACTGGAGCGCAATGGATTCCAATGGAATGGACTGGAATGGAATGCTCTCAAATGGAACGGAACGGAACGGAACGGAACGGAATGGAACAGAACGGAAGTAATGAAATGGAATCGAATGGATTGGACCAGAATGGAATGGACCAGAATGGAATTGACGGGAATGAAGTATACTCGAATGGAATGTCTTGTAACGGAAAGGACACGAATGATTTGGAATGAATGGACTAGACGGGAAAGTTCTCCCTGGAATGTTTTCCAACGGAAAGCAATCGAATGGAATGGAATTGAACGAAATGGAATCAAATGGAGTGGAATGGAATGGAAACGACTTGTAGGGAAAGCACTGCAGTGGAGTGGAATCGAATGGAATGGACTGGAAAGGAATGGACTCTAACGGAATGCACTCGAAAATAATGCAATAGAAAGGAACGGAATGGAACGGAATGGAATGGAATGGGCTCAGAAAGAATGGACCAGAATGGAATGGTCTCGAATTAAACGAAAACAAAGCACATGGAAACTAACGGAATTGTATTGAATGGAGTGGCATGGAATGGAATACACAGGAAAAGAATGAACTCAAATGGAACGGACTGGAAAGGAATGGAATGGATTCAAAAGGAAACCAATCAAAAGGAGTGGAATGGAATGGAATGAAATGGAATGCACTCGAAAGGAATGGTCTAGAATGGAACAGTCTCAAATAGAATGCAATCGAATGGAATGGAATTGAATGGAATGAAATCAAATGGAATAGATTCGAATGGAATGGACTGGAATGGAAAGGAATGGAATGGAATGGAATGGAATGGAATGGAATGGAATGGAATTGAATGGAATGGAATGGAATGGAATGGAATGCCATGGAATCGAATGGAATGGGCCCCATTGGAATGAACTTGAATGGAATGCAATCAAAGGGAATGGAATGGAATGGAATCAAATCAAATGGAATGGAATTTAATAGAAACAAACGAAATGGAATTTTATGGAATGCAATGGATTTGAATAGAAGGGAATCGAATGAAATAGAATGGAATTGAATGGAATGGAGTGGAATGGAATCGAATGGAATTGCATGGCAGGGAAAGGAATGGAATCGAATGGAATGGAATGCAATGGATTGTAATGAACTGGATAGAACATAATGGAATGGAAGTAAATGGAATGGAATGGAAATGATTCTAATGGAATGGACTGCAATTGAGTGGAATCGTATGGAATGGACAGGACTGGAAAGGAATGGATTGGAATGCAATGGATTGGAATGGAATGCAATGGAATGGAATGGAATGAAAAGGACTCGCATGGAATGGAATTCAATCAAAAGTAATCAAATGGAATGCAATGGATCGGAAAGTAATGGATTAGAATGGAATGTACTGGAGTGGAATGGAATCAAAAGGAATGGAATTAAATGTAATGGAATTAAATGGAAAGGAATGGAATGGAATGGAATCACATGGAATTGAATAAAATGGAATGGAATCAAATGGAATGGAATCTAATCGAATGGACTGGAATTGAGTAGACTGGAATGGAACGGTCTTGAATGAAATGGAATTGAATGGAATTGAATGGAATGGAGTAGAGTGGAATAGAATGGAATGGAAATGAATGGAAAGGAATGGAAAGGAATGGACTGGAATTGAAAGGAAAAGGATGGAATGGAATCGAAGGGAATGGAATAAAATGGAAAAGTATCTAGTGGAATGCATTGGAAAGGAATGGCGTTGATTTGAATGAAATGGATTGGAAAGGAAAGGAATACATTGGAATGGAATGGACTCGAAAATAATGGGCTGTAATGGAATGGACTAAAATCAAATGGACATGAATGTGTTGGACTCGAATGGAATGGAAAGCAATGGAGTGGACTTCATTGTAATAGACTGGAATGAAATTGACTGGAATGGAATTGAAAAGAATGGAATAGACTCTATTGGAACGGAATGGAAAGGAATGGAGTGGAATAGAATGGAAGGAATCGAATGTACTGTAAAAAATTGTAATGAACTCCAGTGTAATGCAATTGAATGGAATGGAATTGAACGAAATGGAATCCAATGGAATGGACTGGAGTGCAATGGATTCGAATGGAATGGACTGGAATGGAATGGTCTCAAATGGAACGGAACGGAACGGAATGGAACGGAATGGAACGGAATGGAACGGAATGGAACGGAACGGAAGAAATGAAATGGAATCGAATGGAATGGACCAGAATGGAATGGACCAGAATGGAATTGACTGGAATGTAGTATACTCGAATGGAATGTCTTGTAATGGAAAGGACACGAATGATTTGGAATGAATGGACCAGACGGGAAAGTTCTCCCTGGAATGTTTTCCAACGGAAAGCAATCGAATGGAATGGAATTGAACGAAGTGGAATCAAACGGAGTGGAATGGAATGGAAACGACTTGTAGGGAAATCACTGCGGTGGAGTGGAATCGAATGGAATGGACTGGAAAGGAATGGACTCTAACGGAATGTACTCGAAACTAATGCAATAGAAAGGAACGGAATGGAATGGAATTGAATGGAATGGACTCGGAAAGAATGGACCAGAATGGAATGGTCTCGAATAAAACGCAAACAAAGCACATGGAATCTAACGGAATTGTATTGAATGGAGTGGCATGGAATGGAATACACAGGAAAGGAATGAACTCAAATGGAACGGACTGGAAAGGAATGGAATGGATTCAAAAAGAAACCAATGAAAAGGAGTGGAATGGAATGGAATGAAATGGAATGCACTCGAAAGGAATGGTCTAGAATGGAACAGTCTCAAATAGAATGCAATCGAATGGAATGGAATTGAATGGAATGGAATCAAATGGAATAGATTCGAATGGAATGGACTGGAATGGACTGGAATGGAAAGGAATGGAATGGAATGGAATGGAATGGAATAGAATGGAATGGAATGGAATGTAAAGGAATGGAAAGGCATGGAATTGAATGAAATGGACCCCATTGGAATGAACTTGAATGGAAAGCAATCAAAGGGAAAGAATTGAATGGAATCAAATGAATTGGAATGGAATGGACTAGAAACAAACGGAATGGAATTTTATGGAATGCAATGGATTCGAACAGAAGGGAATCGAATGAAATAGAATCGAATTGAATGGAATAGAGTGGAACGGAATCGAATGGAATTGCATGGCAGGGAAAGGAATGGAATCGATTGGAACGGAATGCAATGGATTGCAATGAACTGGATAGAACAAAATGGAATAGAAATAAATGGAATGGAATGGAATGGAATGCAATGGAATGGAATAGAATGCAATGGAATGGAATGGAATGGAATGGAATGGAATGGAATGGAATGGAATGGAAATGATTCTAATGGAATGGACTGCAATTGAGTGGAATCGTATGCAATGGACTGGACTGGAATGGGATGGATTGGAATGGAATGGAATGGAATGGAATGGAATAGAATGGAATGGAATGGAATGGAATGAAAAGGACTCGAATTGAATGGAGTTTAATCAAAAGTAATCAAATGGAATGCAATGGACCGGAAAGTAATGGATTAGAAAGGAATGTACTGGAGTGGAATGGAATCAAAAGGAATGGAATTAAATGTAATGGAATTAAATGGAATGGAATGGAATGGAATCAAATGGAATTGAATCAAACGAATTGGAATCAAATGGAATGGAATCTAATGGAATGGACCGGAATTGACTAGACTGGAATGGAACCGCGTTGAAAGAAATGGAATTGAATGGAATTCAATGGAATGGAGTAGACTGGAATAGAATGGAATGGAAATGAATGGAAAGGAATGGAAAGGAATGGAATGGAATCAAAAGGAATGGGGTGGAATGGAATCGAAGGGAATTTAATAAAATGGAAAAGAATCTTGTGGAATGTATTGGAAAAGAATGGAGTTGACTTGAGAGCAATGGATTGGAAAGGAAAGGAATACATTGGAATGGAATGGACTCGAAATTAATGGGCTGTAATGGAATGGACTCAAATCAAATGGACTTGAATGTGTTGAAATCGAATGGAATAGAAAGGAATGGAGAGGACTTCATTGTGATAATCAGGAATGATATTGACTGGAATGGAATGGAAAAGAATGGAATAGACTCTATTGGAAAGGAATGGAATGAAGTGGAATATAATGGAAGGACTCGAATGTACTGTAAAAAATTGGAGTGAACTCCAGTGTAATGCAATTGAATGGAATGGAATTGAACGAAATGGAATCCAATGGAATGGACTGGGGTGCAATGGATTCGCATGGAATGGACTGGAATGGAATGGTCTCAAAAGGAACGGAATGGAACGGAACGGAAGGAATGGAATGGAATCGAATGGAATGGACCAGAATGGAATGGACCAGAATGGAATTGACTGGAATGTAATATACTCGAATGAAATGTATTGTAATGGAAAGGACACGAATGGTTTGGAATGAATGGACTAGACTGGAAAGTTCTCCCTGGAATGCTTTCCAACGGAAAGCAATCGAATGGAATCGAATTGAATGAAATGGAATCAAATGGAGTGGAATGGAATGGAAACGACTTGTAGGGAAAGCACTGCAGTGGAGTGGACTCGAATGGAATGGACTGGAAAGGAATGGACTCTAACGGAATGCACTCGAAAGGAATGCAATAGAAAGGAAAGGAAGGGAATGGAATGGAATGGAATGGAATGGACTCGGAAAGAATGGAACAGAATGGAATGGTCTCGAATTAAATGCAAACAAATCACATGGAATCTAACGGAATTGTACTGAATGGAGTGGCATGGAAAGGAATACACAGGAAAGGAATGCACTGCAATGGAATGAAATCAAATGGAACGGACTGGAATGGAATGGAATGGATTCAAAAAGAAACCAATCAAAAGGAGTGGAATGGAATGGAACGAAAAGGAATGCACTAGAAAGGAATGGTCTAGAAAGGAACAGTCTCAAATAGAATGCAGTGGAATGGAATGGAATGGAATGGATTGGAATCAAAAGGAATAGATTCGAATGGAATGGACTGGAATGGACTGGAATGGAAAGGAATGGAATGGAATGGAATGGCATGGAATCGAATGGAATGGAACCCATTGGAATGAACTTGGATGGAAGGCAATCAAATGGAATGGAATGGAATGGAATCAAATGAAATGGAATGGAATGGACTAGAAACAAACGGAATGGAATTTTATGGAATGCAATGGATTCGAATAGAAGGGAATCGAATGAAATAGAATGGAATTGAATGGAACGGAGTGGAATGGAATCGAATGGAATTGCATGGCAGGGAAAGGAATGGAATCGAATGGAATGGAATGCAATGGATTGTAATGAACTGGATAGAACAGAAAGGAATGGAAGTAAATGGAATGGAATGGAATCAAATGCAATTGAATCAAATGGAATGCAATCAAATGGAATGGAATCTAATGGAATGGAACGGAATTGAGTAGACTGCAATGGAACGGTCTTGAATGAAATGGAATTGAATGTAATAGAATGGAATGGAGTAGAGCAGAATAGAATGGAATGGAAATGAATGGAAAGGAATGGAATGGAATCAAAAGGAATGGGATGGAATGGAATCGAAGGGAATGGAATAAAATGGAAAAGAATCTAGTGGAATGGAATGGAAAGGAATGTAGTTGATTCGAATGCAATGGATTGGAAAGGAAAGGAATACATTGGAATGGAATGGACTCGAAAATAATGGGCTGCAATGGAATGGACTCAAATCAAATGGACTTAAATGTGTTGGACTCGAATGGAATGGAAAGGAATGGATTGGACTTCATTGTGATAGACTGGAATGAAATTGACTTGAATGGAATAGAAAAGAATGGAAAAGACTCCATTGGAATGGAATGGAATGGAGTGGAATAGAATGGAAGGACTCGAATGTACTGGAAAAAATTGGTATGAACTCCAGAGTAATGCAATTGAAATGAATGGAATTGAATGAAGTGGAATCCAATGGAATGGACTGGAGTACAATGGATTCAAATGGCATGGAATGGAATGGCATGGCATGGCATGGACTGGAAAGGCATGGCATGGCATGGCTTGGCATGGCATGGCATGGCATGTGACGGGAAGGGATGGGATGGGATGGGATGGGATGGAATGGCATGGAATGGAACGGAACGGAACGGAACGGAACGGAACGGAAGGAATGGAATGGAATCGAATGGAATGGACCAGAATGGAATGGAGCAGAATGGAATTGACTGGAATGTAATATACTCGAATGGAATGTATTGTAATGGAAAGAACACGAACGGTTTGGAATGAATGAACTAGACTGGAAAGTTCACCCTGGAATGGTTTCCAACGGAAAGCAATCGAATGGAATGGAATTGAACGAAATGGAATCAAATGGAGTGGAATGGAATGGAAACGACTTGTAGGGAAAGCAATGTAGTGGAGTGGACTCGAATGGAATGGACTGGAAAGGAATGGACTCTAACGGAATGCACTCGAAAGGAATGCAATAGAAAGGAACGTAAGGGAATGGAATGGAATGGAATGGAATGGAATGGAATGGACTCACAAAGAATGGACCAGAATGGAATGGTCTCAAATTAAACGCAAACAAAGGACATGGAATCTAACGGAATTGTATTGAATGGAGTGGCTTGGAATCGAATACACAGGAAAGGAATGCACTGCAATGGAATGAACTCAAATGGAACGGACTGGAAAGGAATGGAATGGATTCAAAAAGAAACCAATCAAAAGGAGTGGAATGGAAAGGAATGAAATGGAATGTACTCGAAAGGAATGGTCTAGAATGGAACAGTCTCTAATAGAATGCAATCGAATGGAATGGAATGGAATGGAATCAAATGGAATAGATTCGAATGGAATGGACTGGAATGAACTGGAATGGAAAGGAATGGAATGGAATGGAATGGAATGGAATGGAATGGAATGGAATGAAATGGAATGGAATGGAATGGAAATGATTCTAATGGAATGGACTGCAATTGAGAGGAATCGTATGGAATGGACTGGACTGGAATGGAATGGATTGGAATGGAATGGATTGGAATGGAATGGAATGGATTGGAATGTAATGGAATGGAATGGAATGGAATGAAAAGGACTCGAATGGAATGGAATTCAATCAAAAGTAATCAAATGGAATGCAATGGACCGGAAAGTAATGGATTAGAATGGAATGTACTGGAGTGGAATGGAATCATAAGCAATGGAATTAAATGTAATGGAATTAAATGGAATGGAATGGAATCAAATGGAATTGAATCAAATGGAATGGAATCAAATGGAATGGAATCTAATGGAATGGACTGGAATTGAGTAGACTGGAATGGAACGGTCTTGAATGAAATGGAATTGAATGGAATAGAATGGAATGGAGTAGAGTGGAATAGAATGGAATGGAAATGAATGGCAAGGAATGGAAAGGAATGGAATGGAATCAAAAGGAATGGGATGGAATGGAATCGAAGGGAATGGAATAAAATGGAAAAGAATCTAGTGGAATGGAATGGAAAGGAATGGAGTTGATTTGAATGCAATGGATTGGAAAGGAAAGGAATACTTTGGAATGGAATGGACTCGAAAATAATGGGCTGTAATGGAATGGACTCAAATCAAATGGACTTGAATGTGTTGGACTCGAATGGAATGGAAAGCAAAGGAGTGGACTTCATAGTAATAGAATGGAATGAAATTGACTGGAATGGAATTGAAAAAAATGGAATAGACCCTATTGGAATGGAATGGAATGGAATGGAAAGGAGTGGAATAGAATGGAAGGACTCGAATGTACTGGAAAAGATTGTAATGAACTCCAGTGTAATGCAATAGAATGGAATGGAATTGAACGAAATGGAATCCAATGGAATGGACTGGAGTGCAATGGATTCGAATGGAATGGACTGGAATGGAATGGTCTCAAATGAAACGGAACGGAACGGAACAGAACAGAACGGAACGGAACAGAACGGAAGGAATGGAATGGAATCGAATAGAATGGACCAGAATGGAATGGACCAGAATGGAACTGACTGGAATGTAGTATACTCGAATGGAATGTATTGTAATGGAAAGGACACGAATGGTTTGGAATGAATGGACTAGACTGGAAAGTTCTCCCTGGAATGGTTTCCAACGGAAAGCAATCGAATGGAATGGAATAGAACGAAATGGAATCAAATGGAGTGGAATGGAATGGAAACGACTTGCAGGGAAACCACTGCAGTGGAGTGGACTCGAATGGAATGGACTGGAAAGGAATGGACTCTAACGGAATGCACTCGAAAGGAATGCAATAGAAAGGAACGGAAGGGAATGGAATGGAATGGGATGGACTCGGAAAGAAAGGACCAGAATGGAATGGTCTCGAATTAAACGCAAACAAAGCACATGGAATCTAACGGAATTGTATTGAATGGAGTGGCATGGAATGGAATACACAGGAAAGGAATGCACTGCAATGGAATGAACTCAAATGGAATGGAATGGATTCAAAAAGAAACCAATCAAAAGGAGAGGAATGGAATGGAGTAAAATGGAATGCACTCGAAAGGAATGGTCTAGAATGGAACAGTCTCAAATAGAATGCAATCGAATGGAATGGAATTGAATGGAATGGAATCAAATGGAATAGATTCAAATGGAATGGACTGTAATGGACTCGAATGGAAATGGAATGGAATGGAATGGAATGGAATGGAATGGCATGGAATCGAATGGAATGGACCCCATTGGAATGAACTTGAATGGAATGCTATCAAAGGGAATGGAATGGAATGGAATCAAATGAAATGGAATGGAATGGCCTAGAAACAAACGGAATGGAATTTTATGGAATGCAATGGATTCAAAGAGAAGGGAATAGAATGTAGTAGAATGGAATTGAATGGAATGGAGTGGAATGGAATCGAATGGAATTGCATGGCAGGGAAAGGAATGGAATGGAATGGAATGGAATGCAATGGATTGTAATGAACTGGATAGAACATAATGGAATGGAAGTAAATGGAATGGAATGGAATGGAATGGAATGGAATGGAATGGAATGGAATGGAATGGAAATGATTCTAATGGAATTGACTGCAATTGAGCGGAATCGTATGGAATGGACTGGACTGGAATGGAATGGATTGGAATGGGTTGGAATGGATTGGAATGGAATGAAAAGGACTCAAATGGAATGGAATTCTATCAAAAGTAATCAAATGGAATGCAATGGACCGGAAAGTAATGGGTTAGAATGGAATGTACTGGAGTGGAATGGAATCAAAAGGAATGGAATTAAATGGAATGGAATTAAATGGAATGGAATGGAATGGAATCAAAAGAATTGAATCAAATGCAATGGAATCAAATGGAATGGAATCTAATGGAATGGACCGGAATTGAGTAGACTGGAATGGAACGGTCTTGAATGAAATGGAATTGAATGGAATAGAATGTAATGGAGTAGAGTGGAATAGAATGGAATGGAAATGAATGGAAAGGAATGGAAAGGAATGGAATGGAATCAAAAGGAATGGGATGGAATGGAAACGAAGGGAATGGAAGAAAATGGAAAAGAATCTAGTGGAATGGAATGGAAAGGAATGTAGTTGATTCGAATGCAATGGATTGGAAAGGAAAGGAATACATTGGAATGGAATGGACTCGAAAATAATGGGCTGTAATGGAATGGATTCAAATCAAATGGACTTGAATGTGTTGGAATCGAATGGAGTGGAAAGGAATGGAGAGGACTTCATTGTAATAGACTGGAATGAAATTGACTGGAATGGAATGGAAAAGAATGGAATAGACTCTATTGGAATGGAATGGAATGGAGTGGAATAGAATGGAAGGACTCGAATGTACTGGAAAAAATTGGAATGAACTCCAGTGTAATGCAATTGAATGGAATGGAATTGAACGAAATGGAATCCAATGGAATGTACTGGAGTGCAATGGATTCGCATGGAGTGGACTGGAATGGAATGGTCTCAAAAGGAACGGAACGGAACGGAATGGAAGGAATGGAATGGAATCGAATGGAATGGACCAGAATGGAATGGACCAGAATGGAACTGACTGGAATGTATTATACTCGAATGGAATGTATTGTAATGGAAAGGACACGAATGGTTTGGAATGAATGGACTAGACTGGAAAGTTCTCCCTGGAATGGTTTCCAACGGAAAGCAATCGAATGGAATGGAATTGAACGAAATGGAATCAAATGGACTGGAATGGAATGGAAACGACTTGCAGGGAAAGCACTGCAGTGGAGTGGACTCGAATGGAATGGACTGGAAAGGAATGGACTCTAACGGAATGCACTCGAAAGGAATGCAATAGAAAGGAATGGAAGGGAATGGAATGGAATGGAATGGAATGGAATGGAATGGAATGGAATGGAATGGAATGGACTCGGAAAGAATTGACCAGAAAGGAATGGTCTCGAATTAAACACCAACAAACACATGGAATCTAACGGAATTGTTTTGAATGGAATGGCATGGAATGGAACACAGGAAAGGAATGCACTGCAATGGAATGAACTCAAATGGAATGGAATGGATTCAAAAAGAAACCAATCAAAAGGAGTGGAATGGAATGGAATGAAATGGAATGCACTCGAAAGGAATGGTCTACAATGGAACAGTCTCAAATAGAATGCAATCGAATGGAATGGAATTGAATGGAATTGAATCAAATGGAATAGATTCGAATGGAATGGACTGGAATGGACTGGAATGGAAAGGAGTGGAATGGAATGGATTGGAAAGGAATGGAATGGAATGGAATGGAATGGAATGGAATGGAATGGAATGCAATCGAATGGAATTGCATGGCAGTGAAAGGAATGGAATCGAATGGAATGGAATGCAATGGATTGTAATCAACTGGATAGAACATAATGGAATGGAAGTAAATGGAATGGAATGGAATGGAATGGAAAGGAATGGAATGTAATGTAATGGAATGGAATGGAATGGAATGGAATGGAAATGATTCTAATGGAATGGACTGCAATTGAGTGGAATCGTATGGAATGGACTGGACTGGAATGGAATGGATAGGAATGGGTTGGAATTGAATGGAATGGAATGAAAAGGACTCGAATGGAATGGAATTCAATCAAAAGTAATCAAATGGAATGCAATGGACCGGAAAGTAATGGGTTAGAATGGAATTTACTGGAGTGGAATGGAATCAAAAGTAATGGAATAAAATGTAATGGAATTAAATGGAATGAAATGGAATGGAATCAAATGGAATTGAATCAAATGGAATGGAATCTAATGGAATGGACCGGAATTGAGTAGACTGGAATGGAAAGGTCTTGAATGAAATGGAATTGAATGGAATAGAATGGAATGGAGTAGAGTGGAATAGAATGGAATGGAAATGAATGGAAAGGAATGGAAAGGAATGGAATGAAATCAAAAGGAATGGGATGGAATGGAATCAAAGGGAATGGCATAAAAAGGAAAAGAATCTAGTGGAATGGAATGGAAAAGAATGGAGTTGACTTGAGTGAAATGGATTGGAAAGGAAAGGAATACATTGGAATGGAATGGACTCGAAAATAATGGGCTGTGATGCAATGGAATCAAATCAAATGGACTTGAATGTGTAGGACTCGAATGGAATGGAAAGGAATGGAGAGGAATGCAATGGAATGGAATGGAATGGAATGGAATGGAATGGCATGGAATCGAATGGAATGGAAACCATTGGAATGAACAAGAATGGAATGCAATCAAAGGGAATGGAATGGAATGGAATCAAATGAAATGGAATGGAATGGGCTAGAAACAAACGGAATGGAATTTTATAGAATGCAATGGATTCGAACAGAAGCGAATCGAATGAAATAGAATGGAGTTGAATGGAATGGAGTGGAATGGAATCGAAGGGAATTGCATGGCAGGGAAATGAATGGAATTGAATGGAATGGAATGCAATGGATTGTAATGAACTGGATAGAATATGGAATGGAATGGAATGGAATGGAATGGAATGGAATGGAATGGAATGGAATGGAATGGAATGGAATTGAATGGAATGGAAAGGAATGGAATGGAATGGAATGGCATGGAACGGCAAGGAATCGAATGGAATGGACCCCATTGGAATGAACTTGAATGTAATGCAATCAAAGGGAATGGAACGGAATGGAATCAAATGAAATGGAATGGAATGGGCTAGAAACAAACGGAATGGAATTTTATAGAATGCAATGGATTCGAATAGAAGGGAATCGAATGAAATAGAATGGAATTGAATGGAATGGAGTGGAATGGAATCGAATGGAATTGCATGGCTGGGAAAGGAATGGAATCGAATGGAATGGAAGGCAATGGCTTGTAATGACATGGATAGAACATGGAATGGAATGGGATGGGATGGGATGGGATGGGATGGGATGGGATGGGATGGAATGGAATGGAATGGAATGGAATGGCATGGCATGGAATGGAATGGAATGGAATGGAATGCAATGGTTTGTAATGAACTGGATAGAACATGGAATGGAATGGAATGGAATGGAATGGAGTGGAATGGAATGGAATGGCATGGAATCGAATGGAATGGACCACATTGGAAAGAACTTGAATGGAATGCAGTCAAAGGGAATGGAATGGAATGGAATCAAATGAAACGGAATGGAATGGACTAGAAAAAAACGGAATGGAATTTCATAGAATGCAATGGATTCGAATAGAAGGGAATCGAATGAAATAGAATGGAATTGAGTGGAATGGAGTGGAATGGAATCGAATGGAATTGCATGGCAGGGAAAGGAATGGAATCGAATGGAATGGAATGCAATGGATTGTAATGAACTGGATAGAACATGGAATGGAATGAAATGGAATGCAATGGAATGGAATGGAATGGCATGGAATCGAACGGAATGGACCCCATTGGAATGAACTTGAATGGAATGCAATCAAAGGGAATGGAATGGAATGGAATGAAATGAAATGGAATGGAATGGGCTAGAAACAAACGGAATGGAAATTTATAGAATGCAATGGATTCGAATAGAAGCGAATCGAATGAAATAGAATGGAATTGAATGGAATGGAGTGGAATGGAATCGAATTTAATTGCATGGCAGGGAAAGGAATGGAATCTAATGGAATGGAATGCAATGGATTGTAATGAACTGGATAGAACATGGAATGGAATGGGATGGGATGGGATGGGATGGGATGGGATGGGATGGGATGGGATTGGATTGGATGGGATGGGTTGGGAAGGGATGGGATGGGATGGGATGGAATGGAATGAAATGGAATGAAATGGAATGGAATGGCATGGAATGGAATGGCATGGAATCGAATGGAATGGACACCATTGGAATGAACTTGAATGGAATGCAATCAAAGGGAATGGAAAGGAATGGAATCAAATGAAATGGAATGGAATGGGCTAGAAACAAACGGAATGGAATTTTATAGAAAGCAATGGATTCGAATAGAAGGGAATCGAATGAAATAGAATGGAATTGAATGGAATGGAGTGGAATGGAATCGAATGGAATTGCATGGCAGGGAAAGGAATGGAATCGAATGGAATGGAATTCAATGGATTGTAATGAACTGGATAGAACATGGAATGGAATGGAGTGGAATGGAATGGAATGGAATGGAATGAAATCGAATGGCATGGAATCGAAAGGAATGGACCCCATTGGAGTGAACTTGAATGGAATGAAATCAAAGGGAATGGAATGGAATGGAATCAAATGAAATGGAATGGAATGGGCTAGAAACAAACGGAATGGAATTTTATAGAATGCAATGGATTCGAATAGAAGGGAATCGAATGAAATAGAATGGAATTGAATGCAATGGAGTGGAATGGAATCGAATGGAATTCAATTGCAGGGAAAGGAATGGAATGGAATGGAATGGAATTCAATGGATTGTAATGAACTGGATAGAACATGGAATGGAATGGAATGGAATGGAATGGAATGGAATGGAATGGAATGGAATGGAATGGAATCGAATGGAATGGACCCCATTGAAATGAACTTGAATGGAATGCAATCAAAGGGAATTGAATGGAATGGAATCAAATGAAATGGAATGGAATGGGCTAGAACAAACGGAATGGAATTTTATAGAATGTAATGGATTCGAATAGAAGGGAATTGAATGAAATAGAATGGAATAGAATGGAATGGTGTGGAATGGAATCGAATGGAATTGCATGGCAGGGAAAGGAATGGAAACGAATGGAATGGAATGCATTGGATTGTAATGAACTGGATAGAACATGGAATGGAATGGAGTGGAATGGAATGGAATGGAATGGAATGGAATGGAATGGAATGGAATGGAATGGAATGAAATGGAATGGCATGGAATCGAAAGGAATGGACCCCATTGGAGTGAACTTGAATGGAATGCAATCAAAGGTAATGGAAAGGAATGGAATCAAATGAAATGGAATGGAATGGTCTAGAAACAAACGGAATGGAATTTTATAGAATGCAATGGATTCGAATAGAAGGGAATCGAATGAAATAGAATGGAATTGAATGGAATGGAGTGGAATGAAATCGAATGGAATTCAATGGCAGGGAAAGGAATGGAATTGAATGGAATGGAATTCAATGGATTGTAATGAACTGGATAGAACATGGAATGGAATGCAATGGAATGGAATGGAATGGAATGGAATCGAATCGAATCGAATGGAATGGACACCATTGGAATGAACTTGGATTGAATGCAATCAAAGGGAATGGAATGGAATGGAATCAAATGAAATTGAAAGGAATGGACTGGAAACAAACGGAATGGAATTTAATAGAATGCAATGGATTCGAATAGAAGGGAACCGAATGAAATAGAATGGAATTGAATGGAATGGAGTGGAATGGAATCGAATGGAATTGCATGCCAGGGAAAGGAATGGAATCGAATGGAATGGAATGCAATGGATTGTAATGAACTGGATAGAACATAGAATGGAATGAAATGGAATGCAATGGAATGGAATGGAATGCAATGGAATGGAATGGCATGGAATCGAATGAAATGGACCCCATTGGAATGAACTTGAATGGAATGCAATCAAAGGGAATGGAATGGAATGGAATCAAATGAAATGGAATGGAAGGGCTAGAAACAAAGGGAATGGAAATTTATAGAATGCAATGGATTCGAATAGAAGCGAATCAAATGAAATAGAATGGAATTGAATGGAATGGAGTGGAATGGAATCGAATTTAATTGCATGGCACGGAAAGGAATGGAATCGAATGGAATGGAATGCAATGGATTCCAATGAACTGGATAAAACATGGAATGGAATGGGATGGAATGGGATGGGATGGGATGGGATGGGATTGGATGGGATGTGTTGGGATGGGATGGGATGAGATAGAATGGAATGGAATGGAATGGAATGGAATGGATGGAATGGCATAGAATGGAATGGAATGGAATGGCATGGAATCGCATGGAATGGAACCCATTGGAATGAACTTGAATGGAATGCAATCAAAGGGAATGGAATGGAATGGAATCAAATGAAATCGAATGGAAGGGCTAGAAACAAACGGAATGGAATTTTATAGAATGCAATGGATTCGAATAGAAGGGAATCGAATGAAATGGAATGGAATTGAATGGAATGGAGTGGAATGGAATCGAATGGAATTGCATGGCAGGGAAAGGAATGGAATCGAATGGAATGGAATGCAATGGATTGTAATGAACTGGATAGAACATGGAATGGAATGGAGTGGAATGGAATGGAATGGAATGGAATGGAATGGAATGGAATGGAATGGAATGAAATGGAACGGCATGGAATCGAAAGGAATGGACCCCATTGGAGTGAACTTGAATGGAATGCAATCAAAGGTAATGGAAAGGAATGGAATCAAATGAAATGGAATGGAATGGTCTAGAAACAAACGGAATGGAATTTTATAGAATGCAATGGATTCGAATAGAAGGGAATCGAATGAAATAGAACGGAATTGAGTGGAATGGAGTGGAATGAAATCGAATGGAATTCAATGGCAGGGAAAGGAATGGAATTGAATGGAATGGAATTCAATGGATTGTAATGAACTGGATAGAACATGGAATGGAATGGAATGGAATGGAATCGAATCGAATCGAATCGAATGGAATGGACACCATTGGAATGAACTTGGATTGAATGCAATCAAAGGGAATGGAATGGAATGGAATCAAATGAAATTGAAAGGAATGGACTGGAAACAAACGGAATGGAATTTAATAGAATGCAATGGATTCGAATAGAAGGGAACCGAATGAAATAGAATGGAATTGAACGGAATGGAGTGGAATGGAATCGAATTTAATTGCATGGCAGGGAAAGGAATGGAATCGAATGGAATGGAATGCAATGGATTGTAATGAACTTTATAGAACATGGAATGGAATGGGGTGGAATGGGATGGGATGGGATGGGATGGGATTGGATGGGATGTGTTGGGATGGGATGGGATGGGATGGAATGGAATGGAATGGAATGGAATGGAATGGAATGGAATGGAATGGAATGGATGGAATGGCATAGAATGGAATGGAATGGAATGGCATGGAATCGAATGGAATGGACCCCATTGGAATGAACTTGAATGGAATGCAATCAAAGGGAATGGAATGGAATGGAATCAAATGAAATGTAATGGAATGGGCTAGAAACAAACGGAATGGAATTTTATAGAATGCAATGGATTCGAATACAAGGGAATCGAATGAAATAGAATGGAATTGAATGGAATGGAGTGGAATGGAATCGAATGGAATTGCATGGCAGGGAAAGGAATGGAATCGAATGGAATGGAATGCAATGGATTGTAATGAACTGGATAGAACATGGACTGGAATGGAATGGAATGGAATGGAATGGAATGGAATGGAATGGAATGGCATGGAATCGAGTGGAATGGACCCCATTGGAATGAACTTGAATGGAATGCAATCAAAGTGAGTGGAATGGAATGGAATCCAATGAAATGGAATGGAATGGGCTAGAAACAAACGGAATGGAATTTTATAGAATGCAGTGGATTCGAATAGAACGGAATCGAATGAAATAGAATGCAATTGAATGGAATGGAGTGGAATGGAAACGAATGGAATTGCATGGCAGGGAAAGGAATGGAATCGAATGAAATGGAATGCAATGGATTGTAATGAACTGGATAGAACATGGAATGGAATGGAGAGGAATGGAATGGAATGGAATGGAATGGAATGGAATGAAATGGAATGGCATGGAATCGAAAGGAATGGAAGACATTGGAGTGAACTTGAATGGAATGCAATCAAAGGGAATGGAATGGAATGGAATCAAATGAAATGGAATGGAATGCGCTAGAAACAAACGGAATGGAATTTTGTAGAATGCAATGGATTCTAATAGAAGGGAATCGAATGAAATAGTATGGAATTGAATGGAATGGAGTGGAATGGAATCGAATGGAATTGGAAGGCAGGGAAAGGAATGGAATCAATGGAATGGAATGCAATGGATTGTAATGAAATGGATAGAATATGGAATGGGATGGAATGGAATGGAAGGGAATGGAATGGAATGGCATGGAATCGAATGGAATGGACACCATTGGAATGAACTTGAATGGAATGCAATCAAAGGGAATGGAAAGGAATGGAATCAAATGAAATGGAATGGAATGGGCTGGAAACAAACGGAATGGAATTTTATAGAAAGCAATGGATTCGAATAGAAGGGAATCGAATGAAATAGAATGGAATTGAATGGAATGGAGTGGAGTGGAGTTGAATGGAATTGCATGGCAGGGAAAGGAATGGAATCGAATGGAATGGAATGCAATGGATGGTAATGAACTGGATAGAATAATGAATGGAATGGGATGGGATGGGATGGGATGGGATGGTTTGGGATGGAATGGGATGGGATGGGACGCAATGGAATTGAATGGAATGGAATGGAATGGCTTGGAATGGAATGGAATGGAATGGAATTGAATGGAATCGAATGGAAAGGACCCCATTGGAATGAATTTGAATGGAATGCAATCAAAGGGAATGGAATGGAATGGAGTCAAATTAAATGGAATGGAATGGGTTAGAAACTAACTGAATGGAATTTAATAGAATGCAATGGATTCGAATACATGGGAACCGAATGAAATAGAATGGAATTTAATGGAATGGAGTGGAATGGAATCGAATGTAATTGCATGGCAGGGAAAGGAATGGAATCAATGGAATGGAATGCAGTGGATTGTAATGAACTGGATAGAACATGGAATGGGATGGAAAGGAATGGAAGGGAATGGAATGGAATTGCATGGAATCGAATGGAATGGATACCATTGGAATGAACTTGAATGGAATGCAATCAAAGGGAATTGAATGGAATGGAATCAAATGAAATGGAATGGAATGGGTAGAACAAACGGAGTGGAGTTTTATAGAATGTAATGGATTCGAATAGAAGGGAATTGAATGAAATAGAATGGAATAGAATGGAATGGAGTGGAATGGAATCGAATGGAATTGCATGGCAGGGAGAGGAATGGAATCGAATGGAATGGAATGCAATGGACTGTAATGAACTGGATAAAACATGGAATGGAATGGAGTGGAATGGAATGGAATGGAATGGAATGGAATTGAATGGAATGAAATGGGATGGCATGGAATCGAAAGGAATGGACCCCATTGGAGTGAACTTGAATGGAATGCAATCAAAGGGAATGGAATGGAATGGAATCAAATGAAATGGAATGGAATGGGCTAGAAACAAACGGAATGGAATTTTATAGAATGCAATGGATTCGAATAGAAGGGAATCAAATGAAATAGAATGGAATTGAATGGAATGGAGTGGAATGGAATCGCATGGAATTCAATGGCAGGGAAAGGAATGGAAACGAATAGAATGGAATTCAATGGATTGTAATGAACTGGAAAGAACATGGAATGGAATGGAATGGAATGGAATGGAATGGAATGGAATGGAATCGAATGGAATGGACCCCATTGGAATGAACTTGAATGGAATGCAATCAAAGGGAATGGAATCAATGGAATCAAATGAAATGGAAAGGAATGGACTAGAAACAAACGGAATGGAATTTAATAGAATGCAATGGCTTCGAATAGAAGGGAACCGAATGAAATAGAATGAAATTGAATGGAATGGAGTGGAATGGAATCGAATGGAATTGCATGACAGGGAAAGGAATGGAATCGAATGGAATGGAATGCAATGGATTGTAATGAACTGGATAGAACATGGAATGGAATGGGATGGAATGGGATGGGATGGGATGGGATGGGATTGGATGGGATGTGTTGAAATGGGATGGGATGGGATGGGATGGGATGGAATGGAATTGAATGGAATGGAATGGAATGGAATGGATGGAATGGCATGGAATGGAATGGAATGGAATGGCATGGAATCGAATGGAATGGACCCCATTGGAATGAACTTGAATGGAATGCAATCAAAGGGAATGGAATGGAATGGAATCAAATGAAATGGAATGGAATGGGCTAGAAACAAACGGAATGGAATTTTATAGAATGCAATGGATTCGAATAGACGGGAATCGAATGAAATAGAATGCAATTGAATGGAATGGAGTGGAATGGAATCGAATGGAATTGCATGGCAGGGAAATTAATGGAATCAATGGAAGGAATGCAATGGATTGTAATGAACTGGATAGAACATGGAACGGGATGGAATGGAATGGAAGGTAATGGAATGGAATGGCATGGAATCGAATGGAATGGACACCATTGGAATGAACTTGAATGGAATGTTATCAAAGGGAATTGAATGGAATGGAATCAAATCAAATGGAATGGAATGGGTAGAACAAACGGAATGGAATTTTATAGAATTTAATGGATTCGAATAGAAGGGAATTGAAAGAAATAGAATGGAATAGAATGGATTGGAGTGGAATGGAATCGAATGGAATTGCATGGCAGGGAAAGGAATTGAATCGAATGGAATGGAATGCAATGGTATGTGAAGAACTGGATAGAACATGGAATGGAATGGAGTGGAATGGAATGGAATGGAATGGAATGGAATGGAACGGAATGAAATGGAATGGCATGGAATCGAATGGAATGGACCCCATTGGAGTGAACTTGAATGGAATGCAATCAAAGGGAATGGAATGGAATGGAATCAAATGAAATGGAATGGAATGGGCTAGAAACAAACGGAATGGAATTTTATAGAATGCAATGGATTCGAATAGACGGGAATCGAATGAAATAGAATGGAATTGAATGGAATGGAGTGGAATGGAATCGAATGGAATTGCATGGCAGGGAAATTAATGGAATCAATGGAATGGAATGCAATGGATTGTAATGAACTGGATAGAACATGGAACGGGATGGAATGGAATGGAACGTAATGGAATGGAATGGCATGCAATCGAATGGAATGGACACCATTGGAATGAACTTGAATGGAATGCTATCAAAGGGAATTGAATGGAATGGAATCAAATCAAATGGAATGGAATGGGTAGAACAAACGGAATGGAATTTTATAGAATGCAATGGATACGAATAGAAGGGTATCGAATGAAATAGAATGGAATTGAATGGAATGGAGTGGAATGGAATCGAATGGAATTCAATGGCAAGGAAAGGAATGGAATCGAATGGAATGGAATTCAATGGATTGTAATGAACTGGATAGAACATGGAATGGAATGGAATGGAATGGAATGGAATGGAATGGAATGGAATGGAATGGAATGGAATCAAATGGAATGGACACCATTGGAATGAACTTCAATGGAATGCAATCAAAGGGAATGGAATGGAATGGAATCAAATGAAATGGAAAAGAATGGACTAGAATCAAACGGAATGGAATTTAATAGAAAGCAATGTAATCGAATAGAAGGGAACCGAATGAAATAGAATGGAATTGAATGGAATGGAGTGGAATGGAATCGAAAGGAATTGCATGGCAGGGAAAGGAATGGAATCGAATGGAATGGAATGCAATGGATTGTATTGAACTGGATAGAACATGGAATGGAATGAAATGGAATGGAATGGAATGGAATGCAGTGGAATGGAATGGCATGGAATCGAATGGAATGGACCCCATTGGAATGAACTTGAATGGAATGCAATCAAAGGGAATGGAATGGAATGGAATCAAATGAAATGGAATGGAGGGGCTAGAAACTAACGGAATGGAAATTTATAGAATGCAATGGATTCCAATAGAAGCGAATCGAATGAAATTGAATGGAATTGAATGGAATGGAGTGGAATGGAATCGAATTTAATTTCATGGCAGGGAAAGGAATGGAATCGAATGGAATGGAATGCAATGGATTCCAATCAACTGGATAGAACATGGAATGGAATGGGATGGAATGGGATGGGATGGGATGGGATGGGATTGGATGGGATGGGTTGGGATGGGATGGGATGGGATGGAATGGAATGGAATGGAATGGATGGAATGGCACAGAATGGAATGGAATGGAATGGCATGGAATCGAATGGAATGGACCCCATTGGAATGAATTAAATGGAATGCAATCAAAGGGAATGGAATGGAATGGAATCAAATGAAATGGAATGGAATGGGCTAGAAACAAACGGAATGGAATTTTATAGAATGCAATGGATTCGAATAGAAGTTAATCGAATGAAATAGAATGGAATTGAACGCAATGGACTGGAATGGAATCGAATGGAATTGCATGGCAGGGAAAGGAATGGAATCGAATAGAATGGAATGCAATGGATTGTAATGAACTGGATAGAACATGGACTGGAATGGAATGGAATGGAATGGAATGGAATGGAATGGAATGGAATCGAGTGGAATGGACCCCATTGGAATGAACTTGAATGGAATGCAATCAAAGGGAATGGAATGGAATGGAATCCAATGAAATGGAATGGAATGGGCTAGAAACAAACAGAATGGAATTTTATAGAATGCAATGGATTCGAATAGTAGGGAATCGAATGAAATAGAATGGAATTGAATGGAATGGAGTGGAATGGAATCGAATGGAATTGCATGGCAGGGAAAGGAATGGAATCGAATGGAATGTAATGCAATGGATTGTAATCAACTGGATAGAACTTGGAATGGAAAGGATTGGAATGGAATGGAATGGAATGGAATGGAATGGAATGGAATGGAATGGAATGGAATGGAATCGAATGGAATGAACCCCATTGGCGTGAACTTGAATGGAATGCAAACAAAGGGAATGGAATGGAATGGAATCAAATGAAATGGAATGGAATGGGCTAGAAACAAACGGAATGGAATTTTATAGAATGCAACGGATTCGAATAGAAGGGAATCGAATGAAATAGTATGGAATTGAATGGAATGGAATGGAATGGAATGGAATGGAATGGAATGGAATTGCATAGCAGGGAAAGGAATGGAATCGAATGGAATGGAATCCAATGGATTGTAATGAACTGGATAGAACATGGAATGGAATGGAATTGAATGGAATGGAATGGAATGGCATGGAATCGAAAGGAATGGACCCCATTGGAATGTACTTGAATGGAATGCAATCAAAGGGAATGGAATGGAATGGAATCAAAAGGAATGGAATGGAATGGGCTACAAACAAACAGAATGGAATTTTGTAGAATGGAATGGATTCGAAAAGAAGGGAATCGAATGAAATAGAATGGAATTGAAAGGAATGGAGTGGAATGGAGTCGAATGGATTTGCATGGCAGGGAAAGGAATGGAATCGAATGGAATGGAATGCAATGGATTGTTATGAACTGGATAGAACATGGAATGGAATGAAATGGAATGGAACGGAATGGAATGGAATGGAATGGAATGAAATGGAACGGAATGGAATGGTATGGAATCGAATGGAATGGACCCCATTGGAATGAACTTGATATGGAATGCAATCAAAGGGAATGGAATGGAATGGAATCAAATGAAATGGAATGGAATGGGCTAGAACAAACGGAATGGAATTTTATAGAATGCAATGGATTCGAATTGAAGTTAATCGAATGAAATATAATGGAATTGAATGGAATGGAGTGGAATGGAATCGAACGGAATTGCATGGCAGGGAAAGGAATGGAATCGAATGGAATGGAATGCAATGGATTGTAATGAACTGGATAGAACACGGAATGGAATGGCATGGAATTGAATGGAATGGAATCGAACGGAATGGAATGGAATGGCATGGAATCGAATGGAATGGACCCCATTGGAATGAACTTGAATGGAATGCAATCAAAGGGAATGGAATGGAATGGAATCAAATGAAATGGAATGGAATGGGCTAGAAACAAACGGAATGGAATTTTATACAAAGCAATGGATTCGAATAGAAGGGAATCCAATGAAATAGAATGGAATTGAATGGAATGGAGTGGAATGGAATCGAATGGAATTTCATGGCAGGGAAAGGAATGGAATCGAATGGAATGGAATGCAATGGATGGTAATGAACTGGATAGAATAAGGAATGGAATGGGATGGGATGGGATGGGATGGGATGGTTTGGGATGGGATGGGATGGGAGGGGACGGAATGGAATTGAATGGAATGGAATGGAATGGCATGGAATGGAATGGAATGGAATTGAATGGAATCGAATGGAATGGACCCCATTGGAATGAACTTGAATGGAATGCAATAAAAGGGAATGCATTGGAAAGGAAACAAATGAAATGGAATGGAATGGGCTAGAAACAAACGGAATGGAATTTTATAGAATGCAATGGATTCGAATAGAAGGGAATCGAATGAAATAGAATGGAATTCAACGGAATGGAGTGGAATGGAATTGAAAGGATTTCTAAGCAGGGAAAGGAACGGCATCAAATGGAATGGAATGCAATGGACTGTAATGAACTGTATAGAACGTGGAATGGAATGGAATAGAATGGAATGGAATGGAAAGGAATGGAATGGAATGGAATGGAATCGAATGGAAATGACCCCACTGGAATGAACTTGAATGGAATGCAATCAAAGGGAATGGAATGGAATGGAATCAAATGAAATGTAATGGAATGGGATAGAAACAAACGGAGTGGAATTATATAGAAAGCAATAGAGACGAATAGAAGGGAATCGAATGAAATAGAAGGGAAATGAATGGAATGGAGTGGAATGGAATCGAATGGAATTGCATGGCAAAGAAAGGAATGGAATCGAATGGAATGGAATGCAATGGATTGTAATGAACTGGATAGAACATGGAATGGAATGGAATGGAATGGAATGGAATGGAATGGAATGGAATGGAATGGAACGGAATGGAATGTAATGGAATCAAATGAAATGGAATGGAATGGGCTAGAAACAAACGGAATGGAATTTTATAGAATGCAATGGATTCGAATAGAAGGGAATTGAATGTAATATAATGGAATTGAATGGAATGGAGTGGAATGGAATTGAATGGAATTGCATGGCAGGGAAAGGAATGGAATCGAATGGAATAGAATGCAATGGATTGTAATGAACTGGATAGAACACGGAATGGAATGGAATGGAATGGAATGGAATGGAATGGAATGGAATGGGATGGAAGGGAATGGAATGGAATGCAATGGAATGGCATGGAATCGAATGGAATGGACCCCATTGGAATGAACTTGAATGGAATGCAATCAAAGAGAATGGAATGGAATGGAATCAAATGGAATGGAATGGAATGGGCTAGAAACAAACGGAATGGAATTTTATAGAATGCAATGGATTCGAATAGAAGGGAATCGAATGAAATAGAATGGAATTGAATGGAATGGAGTGGAACGGAATCGAATGGAATTGCATGGCAGGGAAAGGAATGGAATCGAATGGAGTGTAATGCAATGGACTGTAATGAACTGGATAGAACATGGAATGGAATGGAATAGAATGGAATGGAATGGAAAGGAATGGAATTGAATGGAATGGAATAGAATTGAATGGACACCATTGGAATGAACTTGACTGGAATGCAATCAAAGGGTATGGAATGGAATGGAATCAAATGAAATGGAATGGAATGGGCTAGAAACAAACGGAATGTAATTTTATAGAAAGCAATGAATTCGAATAGAAGGGAATCAAATGAAATAGAATGGAATTGAATGGAATGGAGTGGAATGGAATTGAATGGAATTGCTTGGCAGGGAAAGGAATGGAATCGAATAGAATGGAATTCAATGGATTGTAATGAACTGGATTGAACATGGAATGGACTGGAATGGAATGGAATGGAAAGGAATGGAATGGAATGGCACGGAATCGAATGGAATGGACCCCATTGGAATGAACTTGAATGGAATGCAATCAAAGGGAATGGAATGGAATGGAATCAAATGAAATGTAATGGAATGGGCTATAAAAAAACGGAATGGAAATTTATGGAATGCAATGGATTCGAATAGAAGCGAATCGAGTGAAACAGAATGGAATTGAATGGAATGGAGTGGAATGGAATCGAATTTTATTGCATGGCAGGGAAAGGAATGGAATCGAATGGAATGGAATGCAATGGATTGTAATGAACTGGATAGAACATGGAATGGAATGCGATTGGATGGGATGGGATGGGATGGGATGGGATGGGATGGGATGGGATTGGATGGGATGGGTTGGGATGGGATGGGATGGGAGTGGATGGGATGGAATGGAAAGGAATGGAATGGAATGGATGGAATGGCATGGAATGGAATGGAATGGAATGGCATGGAATCGAACGGAATGGACCCCATTGGAATCAACATGAATGGAATGCAATGATAGGAAATGGAATGTAATGGAATCAAATGAAATGGAATGGAATGGGCTAGAAACAAACGGATTGGAATTTTATAGATTGCAATGGATTCGAATAGAAGGGAATCGAATGAAATAGAATGGAATTGAATGGAATGGAGTGGAATGGAATTGAATCGAATTGCATGGCAGGGAAAGGAATGGAATCGAATGGAATGGAATGCAATGGATTGTAATGAACTGGATAGAACATGGAATGGAATGGGATGGGATGGGATGGGATGGGATGGGATGAGATTGGATGGGATGCGTTGGGAAGGGATGGGATGGGATGGGATGGAATGGAATGGAATGGAATGAAATGGAATGGAATGGAATGGAATTTAATGGAATGGAATGGAATGGAATGGCATGGAATGGAATGGCATGGAATCGAATGGAATGGACCCCATTGGAATGAACTTGAATGGAATGCAATCAAAGGCAATGGAATGGAATGGAATCAAATGAAATGGAATGGAATGGGCTAGAAACAAACGGAATGGAATTTTATAGAATGCAATGGATTCGAATAGAAGGGAATCGAATGAAATAGAGTGGAATTGAATGGAATGGAGTGGAATGGAATCGAAAGGAATTGCATGGCAGGGAAAGGAATGGAATCGAATGGAGTGGAATGCAATGGACTGTAATGAACTGGGTAGAACATGGTATGGAATGGAATAGAATGGAATGGAATGGAAAGGAAAGGAATGGAATGGAATGGAATCGAAAGGAATGGACCCCATTGGAATGAACTTGACTGGAATGCAATCAAAGGGTATGGAATGGAATGGAATCAAATGAAATGGAATGGAATGGGCTAGAAACAAACGGAATGTAATTTTATAGAAAGCAATGAATTCGAATAGAAGGGAATCAAATGAAATAGAATGGAATTGAATGGAATGGAGTGGAATGGAATTGAATGGAATTGCATGGCAGGGAAAGGAATGGAATCGAATAGAATGGAATTCAATGGATTGTAATGAACTGGATAGAACATGGAATGGAATGGAATGGAAAGAATGGAATGGAATGCCACGGAATCGAATGGAATGGACCCCATTGGAATGAACTTGAATGGAATGCAATCAAAGGGAATGGAATGGAATGGAATGGAATCAAATGAAATGTAATGGAATGGGCTATAAACAAACGGAATGGAAATTTATAGAATGCAATGGATTCGAATAGAAGCGAATCGAATGAAACAGAATGGAATTGAATGGAATGGAGTGGAATGGAATCGAATTTTATTGCATGGCAGGGAAAGGAATGGAATCGAATGGAATGGAATGCAATGGATTGTAATGAACTGGATAGAACATGGAATGGATCGGAGTGGAATGGAATGGAATGGAATGGAATGGAAAGGAAAGGAATGGAATGGAATTGAATGGAATGGAATGGAATGGAATGGAATGGAATGGACCCCATTGGAATGAACTTGAATGGAATGCAATCAAAGGGAATGGAATGGAATGGAATCAAATGAAATGGAAAGGAATGGACTAGAAACAAACGGAGTGGAATTTAATAGAATGCAATTGATTCGAATAGAAGTTAACCGAATGAAATAGAATGGAATTGAATGGAATGGAGTGGAATGGAATCGAATGGAATTGCATGGCAGGGAAAGGAATGGAATCGAATGGAATGGAATGCAATGGATTGTAATGAATTGGATAGAACATGGAATGGAATGGAATGAAATGGAATGGAATGGAATGGAATGCAATGGAATGGAATGGCATGTAATCGAATAGAATGGACCCCATTGGAATGAACTTGAATGGAATGCAATCAAAGGGAATGGAATGGAATGGAATCAAATCAAATGGAATGGAATTGGATAGAAACAAACGAAATGGAATTTTATGGAATGCAATGGATTCGAATAGAAGGGAATCGAATGAAATAGAATGGAATTGAATGGAATGGAGTGGAATGGAATCGAATGGAATTGCATGGCAGGGAAAGGAATGGAATCGAATGGAATGGAATGCAATGGATTGTAATGAACTGGATAGAACATAATGGAATGGAAGTAAATGGAATGGAATGGAATGGAATGGAAATGATTCTAATGGAATGGACTGCAATTGAGTGGAATCGTATGGAATGGACAGGACTGGAAAGGAATGGATTGGAATGCAATGGATTGGAATGGAATGCAATAGAATGGAATGGAATGAAAAGGACTCGAATGGAATGGAATTCAATCAAAAGTAATCAAATGGAATGCAATGGATCGGAAAGTAATGGATTAGAATGGAATGTACTGGAGTGGAATGGAATCAAAAGGAATGGAAATAAATGTAATGGAATTAAATGGAAAGGAATGGAATGGAATGGAATCACATGGAATTGAATAAAATGGAATGGAATCAAATGGATTGGAATCTAATCGAATGGACTGGAATTGAGTAGACTGGACTGGAACGGTCTTGAATGAAATGGAATTGAATGGAATTGAATGGAATGGAGTAGAGTGGAATAGAATGGAATGGAAATGAATGGAAAGGAATGGAAAGGAATGGAATGGAATTGAAAGGAAAAGGATGGAATGGAATCGAAGGGAATGGAATAAAATGGAAAAGATTCTAGTGGAATGCATTGGAAAGGAATGGAGTTGATTTGAATGAAATGGATTGGAAAGGAAAGGAATACATTGGAATGGAATGGACTCGAAAATAATGGGCTGTAATGGAATGGACTAAAATCAAATGGACTTGAATGTGTTGGACTCGAATGGAATGGAAAGGAATGGAGTGGACTTCATTGTAATAGACTGGAATGAAATTGACCTGAATGGAATTGAAAAGAATGGAATAGACTCTTTTGGAATGGAATGGAAAGGAATGGAGTGGAATAGAATGGAAGGAATCGAATGTACTGGAAAAAATTTTAATGAACTCCAGTGTAATGCAATTGAATGGAATGGAATTGAACGAAATGGAATCCAGTGGAATGGACTGGAGCGCAATGGATTCCAATGGAATGGACTGGAATGGAATGCTCTCAAATGGAACGGAACGGAACGGAACGGAACGGAATGGAACAGAACGGAAGTAATGAAATGGAATCGAATGGATTGGACCAGAATGGAATGGACCAGAATGGAATTGACGGGAATGAAGTATACTCGAATGGAATGTATTGTAATGGAAAGGACACGAATGATTTGGAATGAATGGACTAGACGGGAAAGTTCTCCCTGGAATGTTTTCCAACGGAAAGCAATGGAATGGAATGGAATTGAACGAAATGGAATCAAATGGAGTGGAATGGAATGGAAACGACTTGTAGGGAAAGCACTGCAGTGGAGTGGAATCGAATGGAATGGACTGGAAAGGAATGGACTCTAACGGAATGCACTCGAAACTAATGCAATAGAAAGGAACGGAATGGAACGGAATGGAATGGAATGGGCTCGGAAAGAATGGACCAGAATGGAATGGTCTCGAATTAAACGCAAACAAAGCACATGGAAACTAACGGAATTGTATTGAATGGAGTGGCATGGAATGGAATACACAGGAAAAGAATGAACTCAAATTTAACGGACTGGAAAGGAATGGAATGGATTCAAAAGGAAACCAATCAAAAGAAGTGGAATGGAATGGAATGAAATGGAATGCACTCGAAAGGACTGGTCTAGAATGGAACAGTCTCAAATAGAATGCAATCGAATGGAATGGAATTGAATGGAATGGAATCAAATGGAATAGATTCGAATGGAATGGACTGGAATGGACTGGAATGGAAAGGAATGGAATGGAATGGAATGGAATGGAATGGAATGGAATGGAATTGAATGGAATGGAATGGAATGGAATGGAATGCCATGGAATCGAATGGAATGGGCCCCATTGGAATGAACTTGAATGGAATGCAATCAAAGGGAATGGAATGGAATGGAATCAAATCAAATGGAATGGAATTTAATAGAAACAAACGAAATGGAATTTTATGGAATGCAATGGATTTGAATAGAAGGGAATCGAATGAAATAGAATGGAATTGAATGGAATGGAGTGGAATGGAATCGAATGGAATTGCATGGCAGGGAAAGGAATGGAATCGAATGGAATGGAATACAATGGATTGTAATGAACTGGATAGAACATAATGGAATGGAAGTAAATGGAATGGAATGGAAATGATTCTAATGGAATGGACTGCAATTGAGTGGAATCGTATGGAATGGACAGGACTGGAAAGGAATGGATTGGAATGCAATGGATTGGAATGGAATGCAATGGAATGGAATGGAATGAAAAGGACTCGCATGGAATGGAATTCAATCAAAAGTAATCAAATGGAATGCAATGGATCGGAAAGTAATGGATTAGAATGGAATGTACTGGAGTGGAATGGAATCAAAAGGAATGGAATTAAATGTAATGGAATTAAATGGAAAGGAATGGAATGGAAGGGAATCACATGGAATTGAATAAAATGGAATGGAATCAAATGGAATGGAATCTAATCGAATGGACTGGAATTGAGTAGACTGGAATGGAACGGTCTTGAATGAAATGGAATTGAATGGAATTGAATGGAATGGAGTAGAGTGGAATAGAATGGAATGGAAATGAATGGAAAGGAATGGAAAGGAATGGACTGGAATTGAAAGGAAAAGGATGGAATGGAATCGAAGGGAATGGAATAAAATGGAAATGTATCTAGTGGAATGCATTGGAAAATAATGGCGTTGATTTGAATGAAATGGATTGGAAAGGAAAGGAATACATTGGAATGGAATGGACTCGAAAATAATGGGCTGTAATGGAATGGACTAAAATCAAATGGACATTAATGTGTTGGACTCGAATGGAATGGAAAGCAATGGAGTGGACTTCATTGTAATAGACTGGAATGAAATTGACTGGAATGGAATTGAAAAGAATGGAATAGACTCTATTGGAACGGAATGGAAACGAATGGAGTGGAATAGAATGGAAGGAATCGAATGTACTGTAAAAAATTGTAATGAACTCCAGTGTAATGCAATTGAATGGAATGGAATTGAACGAAATGGAATCCAATGGAATGGACTGGAGTGCAATGGATTCGAATGGAATGGACTGGAATGGAATGGTCTCAAATGGAACGGAACGGAACGGAATGGAACGGAATGGAACGGAATGGAACGGAATGGAACGGAACGGAAGAAATGAAATGGAATCGAATGGAATGGACCAGAATGGAATGGACCAGAATGGAATTGACTGGAATGTAGTATACTCGAATGCAATGTCTTGTAATGGAAAGGACACGAATGATTTGGAATGAATGGACCAGACGGGAAAGTTCTCCCTGGAATGTTTTCCAACGGAAAGCAATCGAATGGAATGGAATTGAACGAAATGGAATCAAACGGAGTGGAATGGAATGGAAACGACTTGTAGGGAAATCACTGCGGTGGAGTGGAATCGAATGGAATGGATTGGAAAGGAATGGACTCTAACGGAATGTACTCGAAACTAATGCAATAGAAAGGAACGGAATGGAATGGAATTGAATGGAATGGACTCGGAAAGAATGGACCAGAATGGAATGGTCTCGAATAAAACGCAAACAAAGCACATGGAATCTAACGGAATTGTATTGAATGGAGTGGCATGGAATGGAATACACAGGAAAGGAATGAACTCAAATGGAACGGACTGGAAAGGAATGGAATGGATTCAAAAAGAAACCAATGAAAAGGAGTGGAATGGAATGGAATGAAATGGAATGCACTCGAAAGGAATGGTCTAGAATGGAACAGTCTCAAATAGAATGCAATCGAATGGAATGGAATTGAATGGAATGGAATCAAATGGAATAGATTCGAATGGAATGGACTGGAATGGACTGGAATGGAAAGGAATGGAATGGAATGGAATGGAATGGAATAGAATGGAATGGAATGGAATGTAAAGGAATGGAAAGGCATGGAATTGAATGAAATGGACCCCATTGGAATGAACTTGAATGGAAAGCAATCAAAGGGAAAGAATTGAATGGAATCAAATGAATTGGAATGGAATGGACTAGAAACAAACGGAATGGAATTTTATGGAATGCAATGGATTCGAACAGAAGGGAATCGAATGAAATAGAATCGAATTGAATGGAATAGAGTGGAACGGAATCGAATGGAATTGCATGGCAGGGAAAGGAATGGAATCGATTGGAATGGAATGCAATGGATTGCAATGAACTGGATAGAACAAAATGGAATAGAAATAAATGGAATGGAATGGAATGGAATGCAATGGAATGGAATAGAATGCAATGGAATGGAATGGAATGGAATGGAATGGAATGGAATGGAATGGAAATGATTCTAATGGAATGGACTGCAATTGAGTGGAATCGTATGCAATGGACGGGACTGGAATGGGATGGATTGGAATGGAATGGAATGGAATGGAATGGAATAGAATGGAATGGAATGGAATGGAATGAAAAGGACTCGAATTGAATGGAGTTTAATCAAAAGTAATCAAATGGAATGCAATGGACCGGAAAGTAATGGATTAGAAAGGAATGTACTGGAGTGGAATGGAATCAAAAGGAATGGAATTAAATGTAATGGAATTAAATGGAATGGAATGGAATGGAATCAAATGGAATTGAATCAAACGAATTGGAATCAAATGGAATGGAATCTAATGGAATGGACCGGAATTGACTAGACTGGAATGGAACCGCGTTGAAAGAAATGGAATTGAATGGAATTCAATGGAATGGAGTAGACTGGAATAGAATGGAATGGAAATGAATGGAAAGGAATGGAAAGGAATGGAATGGAATCAAAAGGAATGGGGTGGAATGGAATCGAAGGGAATTTAATAAAATGGAAAAGAATCTTGTGGAATGTATTGGAAAAGAATGGAGTTGACTTGAGAGCAATGGATTGGAAAGGAAAGGAATACATTGGAATGGAATGGACTCGAAATTAATGGGCTGTAATGGAATGGACTCAAATCAAATGGACTTGAATGTGTTGAAATCGAATGGAATAGAAAGGAATGGAGAGGACTTCATTGTGATAATCAGGAATGATATTGACTGGAATGGAATGGAAAAGAATGGAATAGACTCTATTGGAAAGGAATGGAATGAAGTGGAATATAATGGAAGGACTCGAATGTACTGTAAAAAATTGGAGTGAACTCCAGTGTAATGCAATTGAATGGAATGGAATTGAACGAAATGGAATCCAATGGAATGGACTGGGGTGCAATGGATTCGCATGGAATGGACTGGAATGGAATGGTCTCAAAAGGAACGGAATGGAACGGAACGGAAGGAATGGAATGGAATCGAATGGAATGGACCAGAATGGAATGGACCAGAATGGAATTGACTGGAATGTAATATACTCGAATGGAATGTATTGTAATGGAAAGGACACGAATGGTTTGGAATGAATGGACTAGACTGGAAAGTTCTCCCTGGAATGCTTTCCAACGGAAAGCAATCGAATGGAATCGAATTGAATGAAATGGAATCAAATGGAGTGGAATGGAATGGAAACGACTTGTAGGGAAAGCACTGCAGTGGAGTGGACTCGAATGGAATGGACTGGAAAGGAATGGACTCTAACGGAATGCACTCGAAAGGAATGCAAAAGAAAGGAAAGGAAGGGAATGGAATGGAATGGAATGGAATGGACTCGGAAAGAATGGAACAGAATGGAATGGTCTCGAATTAAATGCAAACAAATCACATGGAATCTAACGGAATTGTACTGAATGGAGTGGCATGGAAAGGAATACACAGGAAAGGAATGCACTGCAATGGAATGAAATCAAATGGAACGGACTGGAATGGAATGGAATGGATTCAAAAAGAAACCAATCAAAAGGAGTGGAATGGAATGGAACGAAAAGGAATGCACTAGAAAGGAATGGTCTAGAAAGGAACAGTCTCAAATAGAATGCAATGGAATGGAATGGAATGGAATGGAATGGAATGGATTGGAATCAAAAGGAATAGATTCGAATGGAATGGACTGGAATGGACTGGAATGGAAAGGAATGGAATGGAATGGAATGGCATGGAATCGAATGGAATGGAACCCATTGGAATGAACTTGGATGGAAGGCAATCAAATGGAATGGAATGGAATGGAATCAAATGAAATGGAATGGAATGGACTAGAAACAAACGGAATGGAATTTTATGGAATGCAATGGATTCGAATAGAAGGGAATCGAATGAAATAGAATGGAATTGAATGGAACGGAGTGGAATGGAATCGAATGGAATTGCATGGCAGGGAAAGGAATGGAATCGAATGGAATGGAATGCAATGGATTGTAATGAACTGGATAGAACAGAATGGAATGGAAGTAAATGGAATGGAATGGAATCAAATGCAATTGAATCAAATGGAATGCAATCAAATGGAATGGAATCTAATGGAATGGAACGGAATTGAGTAGACTGCAATGGAACGGTCTTGAATGAAATGGAATTGAATGTAATAGAATGGAATGGAGTAGAGCAGAATAGAATGGAATGGAAATGAATGGAAAGGAATGGAATGGAATCAAAAGGAATGGGATGGAATGGAATCGAAGGGAATGGAATAAAATGGAAAAGAATCTAGTGGAATGGAATGGAAAGGAATGTAGTTGATTCGAATGCAATGGATTGGAAAGGAAAGGAATACATTGGAATGGAATGGACTCGAAAATAATGGGCTGCAATGGAATGGACTCAAATCAAATGGACTTAAATGTGTTGGACTCGAATGGAATGGAAAGGAATGGATTGGACTTCATTGTGATAGACTGGAATGAAATTGACTGGAATGGAATAGAAAAGAATGGAAAAGACTCCATTGGAATGGAATGGAATGGAGTGGAATAGAATGGAAGGACTCGAATGTACTGGAAAAAATTGGTATGAACTCCAGAGTAATGCAATTGAAATGAATGGAATTGAATGAAGTGGAATCCAATGGAATGGACTGGAGTACAATGGATTCAAATGGCATGGAATGGAATGGCATGGCATGGCATGGACTGGAAAGGCATGGCATGGCATGGCTTGGCATGGCATGGCATGGCATGTGACGGGAAGGGATGGGATGGGATGGGATGGGATGGAATGGCATGGAATGGAACGGAACGGAACGGAACGGAACGGAACGGAACGGAAGGAATGGAATGGAATCGAATGGAATGGACCAGAATGGAATGAAGCAGAATGGAATTGACTGGAATGTAATATACTCGAATGGAATGTATTGTAATGGAAAGAACACGAACGGTTTGGAATGAATGAACTAGACTGGAAAGTTCACCCTGGAATGGTTTCCAACGGAAAGCAATCGAATGGAATGGAATTGAACGAAATGGAATCAAATGGAGTGGAATGGAATGGAAACGACTTGTAGGGAAAGCAATGTAGTGGAGTGGACTCGAATGGAATGGACTGGAAAGGAATGGACTCTAACGGAATGCACTCGAAAGGAATGCAATAGAAAGGAACGGAAGGGAATGGAATGGAATGGAATGGAATGGAATGGAATGGAATGGACTCACAAAGAATGGACCAGAATGGAATGGTCTCAAATTAAACGCAAACAAAGGACATGGAATCTAACGGAATTGTATTGAATGGAGTGGCTTGGAATCGAATACACAGGAAAGGAATGCACTGCAATGGAATGAACTCAAATGGAACGGACTGGAAAGGAATGGAATGGATTCAAAAAGAAACCAATCAAAAGGAGTGGAATGGAAAGGAATGAAATGGAATGTACTCGAAAGGAATGGTCTAGAATGGAACAGTCTCTAATAGAATGCAATCGAATGGAATGGAATGGAATGGAATCAAATGGAATAGATTCGAATGGAATGGACTGGAATGGACTGGAATGGAAAGGAATGGAATGGAATGGAATGGAATGGAATGGAATGGAATGGAATGGAATGGAATGGAATGGAATGGAAATGATTCTAATGGAATGGACTGCAATTGAGAGGAATTGTATGGAATGGACTGGACTGGAATGGAATGGATTGGAATGGAATGGATTGGAATGGAATGGAATGGATTGGAATGTAATGGAATGGAATGGAATGGAATGGAATGAAAAGGACTCGAATGGAATGGAATTCAATCAAAAGTAATCAAATGGAATGCAATGGACCGGAAAGTAATGGATTAGAATGGAATGTACTGGAGTGGAATGGAATCATAAGCAATGGAATTAAATGTAATGGAATTAAATGGAATGGAATGGAATCAAATGGAATTGAATCAAATGGAATGGAATCTAATGGAATGGAATCTAATGGAATGGACTGGAATTGAGTAGACTGGAATGGAACGGTCTTGAATGAAATGGAATTGAATGGAATAGAATGGAATGGAGTAGAGTGGAATAGAATGGAATGGAAATGAATGGCAAGGAATGGAAAGGAATGGAATGGAATCAAAAGGAATGGGATGGAATGGAATCGAAGGGAATGGAATAAAATGGAAAAGAATCTAGTGGAATGGAATGGAAAGGAATGGAGTTGATATGAATGCAATGGATTGGAAAGGAAAGGAATACTTTGGAATGGAATGGACTCGAAAATAATGGGCTGTAATGGAATGGACTCAAATCAAATGGACTTGAATGTGTTGGACTCGAATGGAATGGAAAGCAAAGGAGTGGACTTCATAGTAATAGAATGGAATGAAATTGACTGGAATGGAATTGAAAAAAATGGAATAGACCCTATTGGAATGGAATGGAATGGAATGGAAAGGAGCGGAATAGAATGGAAGGACTCGAATGTACTGGAAAAGATTGTAATGAACTCCAGTGTAATGCAATAGAATGGAATGGAATTGAACGAAATGGAATCCAATGGAATGGACTGGAGTGCAATGGATTCGAATGGAATGGACTGGAATGGAATGGTCTCAAATGAAACGGAACGGAACGGAACAGAACAGAACGGAACGGAACGGAACGGAAGGAATGGAATGGAATCGAATAGAATGGACCAGAATGGAATGGACCAGAATGGAACTGACTGGAATGTAGTATACTCGAATGGAATGTATTGTAATGGAAAGGACACGAATGGTTTGGAATGAATGGACTAGACTGGAAAGTTCTCCCTGGAATGGTTTCCAACGGAAAGCAATCGAATGGAATTGAATTGAACGAAATGGAATCAAATGGAGTGGAATGGAATGGAAACGACTTGCAGGGAAACCACTGCAGTGGAGTGGACTCGAATGGAATGGACTGGAAAGGAATGGACTCTAACGGAATGCACTCGAAAGGAATGCAATAGAAAGGAACGGAAGGGAATGGAGTGGAATGGGATGGACTCGGAAAGAAAGGACCAGAATGGAATGGTCTCGAATTAAACGCAAACAAAGCACATGGAATCTAACGGAATTGTATTGAATGGAGTGGCATGGAATGGAATACACAGGAAAGGAATGCACTGCAATGGAATGAACTCAAATGGAATGGAATGGATTCAAAAAGAAACCAATCAAAAGGAGAGGAATGGAATGGAGTAAAATGGAATGCACTCGAAAGGAATGGTCTAGAATGGAACAGTCTCAAATAGAATGCAATCGAATGGAATGGAATTGAATGGAATGGAATCAAATGGAATAGATTCAAATGGAATGGACTGTACTGGACTCGAATGGAAATGGAATGGAATGGAATGGAATGGAATGGAATGGAATGGAATGGCATGGAATCGAATGGAATGGACCCCATTGGAATGAACTTGAATGGAATGCTATCAAAGGGAATGGAATGGAATGGAATCAAATGAAATGGAATGGAATGGCCTAGAAACAAACGGAATGGAATTTTATGGAATGCAATGGATTCAAAGAGAAGGGAATAGAATGTAGTAGAATGGAATTGAATGGAATGGAGTGGAATGGAATCGAATGGAATTGCATGGCAGGGAAAGGAATGGAATGGAATGGAATGGAATGCAATGGATTGTAATGAACTGGATAGAACATAATGGAATGGAAGTAAATGGAATGGAATGGAATGGAATGGAATGGAATGGAATGGAATGGAAATGATTCTAATGGAATTGACTGCAATTGAGCGGAATCGTATGGAATGGACTGGACTGGAATGGAATGGATTGGAATGGGTTGGAATGGATTGGAATGGAATGAAAAGGACTCGAATGGAATGGAATTCTATCAAAAGTAATCAAATGGAATGCAATGGACCGGAAAGTAATGGGTTAGAATGGAATGTACTGGAGTGGAATGGAATCAAAAGGAATGGAATTAAATGTAATGGAATTAAATGGAATGGAATGGAATGGAATCAAAAGAATTGAATCAAATGCAATGGAATCAAATGGAATGGAATCTAATGGAATGGACCGGAATTGAGTAGACTGGAATGGAACGGTCTTGAATGAAATGGAATTGAATGGAATAGAATGTAATGGAGTAGAGTGGAATAGAATGGAATGGAAATGAATGGAAAGGAATGGAAAGGAATGGAATGGAATCAAAAGGAATGGGATGGAATGGAAACGAAGGGAGTGGAAGAAAATGGAAAAGAATCTAGTGGAATGGAATGGAAAGGAATGTAGTTGATTCGAATGCAATGGATTGGAAAGGAAAGGAATACATTGGAATGGAATGGACTCGAAAATAATGGGCTGTAATGGAATGGATTCAAATCAAATGGACTTGAATGTGTTGGAATCGAATGGAGTGGAAAGGAATGGAGAGGACTTCATTGTAATAGACTGGAATGAAATTTACTGGAATGGAATGGAAAAGAATGGAATAGACTCTATTGGAATGGAATGGAATGGAGTGGAATAGAATGGAAGGACTCGAATGTACTGGAAAAAATTGGAATGAACTCCAGTGTAATGCAATTGAATGGAATGGAATTGAACGAAATGGAATCCAATGGAATGGACTGGAGTGCAATGGATTCGCATGGAGTGGACTGGAATGGAATGGTCTCAAAAGGAACGGAACGGAACGGAATGGAAGGAATGGAATGGAATCGAATGGAATGGACCAGAATGGAATGGACCAGAATGGAACTGACTGGAATGTATTATACTCGAATGGAATGTATTGTAATGGAAAGGACACGAATGGTTTGGAATGAATGGACTAGACTGGAAAGTTCTCCCTGGAATGGTTTCCAACGGAAAGCAATCGAATGGAATGGAATTGAACGAAATGGAATCAAATGGACTGGAATGGAATGGAAACGACTTGAAGGGAAAGCACTGCAGTGGAGTGGACTCGAATGGAATGGACTGGAAAGGAATGGACTCTAACGGAATGCACTCGAAAGGAATGCAATAGAAAGGAATGGAATGGAATGGAATGGAATGGAATGGAATGGAATGGAATGGAATGGAATGGAATGGAATGGAATGGACTCGGAAAGAATTGACCAGAAAGGAATGGTCTCGAATTAAACACCAACAAACACATGGAATCTAACGGAATTGTTTTGAATGGAATGGCATGGAATGGAACACAGGAAAGGAATGCACTGCAATGGAATGAACTCAAATGGAATGGAATGGATTCAAAAAGAAACCAATCAAAAGGAGTGGAATGGAATGGAATGAAATGGAATGCACTCGAAAGGAATGGTCTAGAATGGAACAGTCTCAAATAGAATGCAATCGAATGGAATGGAATTGAATGGAATTGAATCAAATGGAATAGATTCGAATGGAATGGACTGGAATGGACTGGAATGGAAAGGAGTGGAATGGAATGGATTGGAATGGAATGGAATGGAATGGAATGGAATGGAATGGAATGGAATGCAATCGAATGGAATTGCATGGCAGTGAAAGGAATGGAATCGAATGGAATGGAATGCAATGGATTGTAATCAACTGGATAGAACATAATGGAATGGAAGTAAATGGAATGGAATGGAATGGAATGGAAAGGAATGGAATGTAATGGAATGGAATGGAATGGAATGGAATGGAATGGAAATGATTCTAATGGAATGGACTGCAATTGAGTGGAATCGTATGGAATGGACTGGACTGGAATGGAATGGATAGGAATGGGTTGGAATTGAATGGAATGGAATGAAAAGGACTCGAATGGAATGGAATTCAATCAAAAGTAATCAAATGGAATGCAATGGACCGGAAAGTAATGGGTTAGAATGGAATTTACTGGAGTGGAATGGAATCAAAAGTAATGGAATAAAATGTAATGGAATTAAAAGGAATGAAAAGGAATGGAATCAAATGGAATTGAATCAAATGGAATGGAATCTAATGGAATGGACCGGAATTGAGTAGACTGGAATGGAAAGGTCTTGAATGAAATGGAATTGAATGGAATAGAATGGAATGGAGTAGAGTGGAATAGAATGGAATGGAAATGAATGGAAAGGAATGGAAAGGAATGGAATGAAATCAAAAGGAATGGGATGGAATGGAATCAAAGGGAATGGCATAAAAAGGAAAAGAATCTAGTGGAATGGAATGGAAAAGAATGGAGTTGACTTGAGTGAAATGGATTGGAAAGGAAAGGAATACATTGGAATGGAATGGACTCGAAAATAATGGGCTGTGATGCAATGGACTCAAATCAAATGGACTTGAATGTGTAGGACTCGAATGGAATGGAAAGAAATGGAGAGGAATGCAATGGAATGGAATGGAATGGAATGGAATGGAATGGCATGGAATCGAATGGAATGGAAACCATTGGAATGAACCTGAATGGAATGCAATCAAAGGGAATGGAATGGAATGGAATCAAATGAAATGGAATGGAATGGGCTAGAAACAAACGGAATGGAATTTTATAGAATGCAATGGATTCGAATAGAAGCGAATCGAATGAAATAGAATGGAGTTGAATGGAATGGAGTGGAATGGAATCGAAGGGAATTGCATGGCAGGGAAATGAATGGAATTGAATGGAATGGAATGCAATGGATTGTAATGAACTGGATAGAATATGGAATGGAATGGAATGGAATGGAATGGAATGGAATGGAATGGAATGGAATGGAATGGAAAGGAATGGAATGGAATGGAATGGCATGGAACGGCAAGGAATCGAATGGAATGGACCCCATTGGAATGAACTTGAATGTAATGCAATCAAAGGGAATGGAACGGAATGGAATCAAATGAAATGGAATGGAATGGGCTAGAAACAAACGGAATGGAATTTTATAGAATGCAATGGATTCGAATAGAAGGGAATCGAATGAAATAGAATGGAATTGAATGGAATGGAGTGGAATGGAATCGAATGGAATTGCATGGCTGGGAAAGGAATGGAATCGAATGGAATGGAAGGCAATGGCTTGTAATGACATGGATAGAACATGGAATGGAATGGGATGGGATGGGATGGGATGGGATGGGATGGGATGGAATGGAATGGAATGGAATGGAATGGAATGGCATGGCATGGAATGGAATGGAATGGAATGGAATGCAATGGTTTGTAATGAACTGGATAGAACATGGAATGGAATGGAATGGAATGGAATGGAGTGGAATGGAATGGAATGGCATGGAATCGAATGGAATGGACCACATTGGAAAGAACTTGAATGGAATGCAGTCAAAGGGAATGGAATGGAATGGAATCAAATGAAATGGAATGGAATGGACTAGAAAAAAACGGAATGGAATTTCATAGAATGCAATGGATTCGAATAGAAGGGAATCGAATGAAATAGAATGGAATTGAATGGAATGGAGTGGAATGGAATCGAATGGAATTGCATGGCAGGGAAAGGAATGGAATCGAATGGAATGGAATGCAATGGATTGTAATGAACTGGATAGAACATGGAATGGAATGAAATGGAATGCAATGGAATGGAATGGAATGGCATGGAATCGAACGGAATGGACCCCATTGGAATGAACTTGAATGGAATGCAATCAAAGGGAATGGAATGGAATGGAATGAAATGAAATGGAATGGAATGGGCTAGAAACAAACGGAATGGAAATTTATAGAATGCAATGGATTCGAATAGAAGCGAATCGAATGAAATAGAATGGAATTGAATGGAATGGAGTGGAATGGAATCGAATTTAATTGCATGGCAGGGAAAGGAATGGAATCTAATGGAATGGAATGCAATGGATTGTAATGAACTGGATAGAACATGGAATGGAATGGGATGGGATGGGATGGGATGGGATGGGATGGGATGGGATGGGATGGGATTGGATTGGATGGGATGGGTTGGGAAGGGATGGGATGGGATGGGATGGAATGGAATGAAATGGAATGAAATGGAATGGAATGGCATGGAATGGAATGGCATGGAATCGAATGGAATGGACACCATTGGAATGAACTTGAATGGAATGCAATCAAAGGGAATGGAAAGGAATGGAATCAAATGAAATGGAATGGAATGGGCTAGAAACAAACGGAATGGAATTTTATAGAAAGCAATGGATTCGAATAGAAGGGAATCGAATGAAATAGAATGGAATTGAATGGAATGGAGTGGAATGGAATCGAATGGAATTGCATGGCAGGGAAAGGAATGGAATCGAATGGAATGGAATTCAATGGACTGTAATGAACTGGATAGAACATGGAATGGAATGGAGTTTAATGGAATGGAATGGAATGGAATGAAATCGAATGGCATGGAATCGAAAGGAATGGACCCCATTGGAGTGAACTTGAATGGAATGAAATCAAAGGGAATGGAATGGAATGGAATCAAATGAAATGGAATGGAATGGGCTAGAAACAAACGGAATGGAATTTTATAGAATGCAATGGATTCGAATAGAAGGGAATCGAATGAAATAGAATGGAATTGAATGCAATGGAGTGGAATGGAATCGAATGGAAATCAATTGCAGGGAAAGGAATGGAATGGAATGGAATGGAATTCAATGGATTGTAATGAACTGGATAGAACATGGAATGGAATGGAATGGAATGGAATGGAATGGAATGGAATGGAATCGAATGGAATGGAATCGAATGGAATGGACCCCATTGGAATGAACTTGAATGGAATGCAATCAAAGGGAATGGAATGGAATGGAATCAAATGAAATGGAATGGAATGGGCTAGAACAAACGGAATGGAATTTTATAGAATGTAATGGATTCGAATAGAAGGGAATTGAATGAAATAGTATGGAATAGAATGGAATGGTGTGGAATGGAATCGAATGGAATTGCATGGCAGGGAAAGGAATGGAAACGAATGGAATGGAATGCATTGGATTGTAATGAACTGGATAGAACATGGAATGGAATGGAGTGGAATGGAATGGAATGGAATGGAATGGAATGGAATGAAATGGAATGGCATGGAATCGAAAGGAATTGACCCCATTGGAGTGAACTTGAATGGAATGCAATCAAAGGTAATGGAAAGGAATGGAATCAAATGAAATGGAATGGAATGGTCTAGAAACAAACGGAATGGAATTTTATAGAATGCAATGGATTCGAATAGAAGGGAATCGAATGAAATAGAATGGAATTGAATGGAATGGAGTGGAATGAAATCGAATGGAATTCAATGGCAGGGAAAGGAATGGAATTGAATGGAATGGAATTCAATGGATTGTAATGAACTGGATAGAACATGGAATGGAATGGAATGGAATGGAATGGAATCGAATCGAATCGAATGGAATGGACACCATTGGAATGAACTTGGATTGAATGCAATCAAAGGGAATGGAATGGAATGGAATCAAATGAAATTGAAAGGAATGGACTGGAAACAAACGGAATGGAATTTAATAGAATGCAATGGATTCGAATAGAAGGGAACCGAATGAAATAGAATGGAATTGAATGGAATGGAGTGGAATGGAATCGAATGGAATTGCATGCCAGGGAAAGGAATGGAATCGAATGGAATGGAATGCAATGGATTGTAATGAACTGGATAGAACATGGAATGGAATGAAATGGAATGCAATGGAATGGAATGGAATGCAATGGAATGGAATGGCATGGAATCGAATGAAATGGACCCCATTGGAATGAACTTGAATGGAATGCAAACAAAGGGAATGGAATGGAATGGAATCAAATGAAATGGAATGGAAGGGCTAGAAACAAAGGGAATGGAAATTTATAGAATGCAATGGATTCGAATAGAAGCGAATCAAATGAAATAGAATGGAATTGAATGGAATGGAGTGGAATGGAATCGAATTTAATTGCATGGCAGGGAAAGGAATGGAATCGAATGGAATGGAATGCAATGGATTCCAATGAACTGGATAGAACATGGAATGGAATGGGATGGAATGGGATGGGATGGGATGGGATGGGATTGGATGGGATGTGTTGGGATGGGATGGGATGAGATAGAATGGAATGGAATGGAATGGAATGGAATGGATGGAATGGCATAGAATGGAATGGAATGGAATGGCATGGAATCGCATGGAATGGACCCCATTGGAATGAACTTGAATGGAATGCAATCAAAGGGAATGGAATGGAATGGAATCAAATGAAATCGAATGGAAGGGCTAGAAACAAACGGAATGGAATTTTATAGAATGCAATGGATTCGAATAGAAGGGAATCGAATGAAATGGAATGGAATTGAATGGAATGGAGTGGAATGGAATCGAATGGAATTGCATGGCAGGGAAAGGAATGGAATCGAATGGAATGGAATGCAATGGATTGTAATGAACTGGATAGAACATGGAATGGAATGGAGTGGAATGGAATGGAATGGAATGGAATGGAATGGAATGGAATGGAATGGAATGGAATGGAATGGAATGGCATGGAATCGAAAGGAATGGACCCCATTGGAGTGAACTTGAATGGAATGCAATCAAAGGCAATGGAAAGGAATGGAATCAAATGAAATGGAATGGAATGGTCTAGAAACAAACGGAATGGAATTTTATAGAATGCAATGGATTCGAATAGAAGGGAATCGAATGAAATAGAATGGAATTGAATGGAATGGAGTGGAATGAAATCGAATGGAATTCAATGGCAGGGAAAGGAATGGAATTGAATGGAATGGAATTCAATGGATTGTAATGAACTGGATAGAACATGGAATGGAATGGAATGGAATGGAATGGAATCGAATCGAATCGAATGGAATGGACACCATTGGAATGAACTTGGATTGAATGCAATCAAAGGGAATGGAATGGAATGGAATCAAATGAAATTGAAAGGAATGGACTGGAAACAAACGGAATGGAATTTAATAGAATGCAATGGATTCGAATAGAAGGGAACCGAATGAAATAGAATGGAATTGAATGGAATGGAGTGGAATGGAATCGAATGGAATTGCATGCCAGGGAAAGGAATGGAATCGAATGGAATGGAATGCAATGGATTGTAATGAACTGGATAGAACATGGAATGGAATGCAATGGAATGGAATGGCATGGGATCGAATGAAATGGACCCCATTGGAATGAACTTGAATGGAATGCAATCAAAGGGAATGGAATGGAATGGAATCAAATGAAATGGAATGGAAGGGCTAGAAACAAAGGGAATGGAAATTTATAGAATGCAATGGATTCGAATAGAAGCGAATCAAATGAAATAGAATGGAATTGAATGGAATGGAGTGGAATGGAATCGAATTTAATTGCATGGCAGGGAAAGGAATGGAATCGAATGGAATGGAATGCAATGGATTCCAATGAACTGGATAGAACATGGAATGGAATGGGATGGAATGGGATGGGATGGGATGGGATGGGATTGGATGGGATGTGTTGGGATGGGATGGGATGAGATGGAATGGAATGGATGGAATGGCATAGAATGGAATGGAATGGAATGGCATGGAATCGCATGGAATGGACCCCATTGGAATGAACTTGAATGGAATGCAATCAAAGGGAATGGAATGGAATGGAATCAAATGAAATCGAATGGAAGGGCTAGAAACAAACGGAATGGAATTTTATAGAATGCAATGGATTCGAATAGAAGGGAATCGAGTGAAATGGAATGGAATTGAATGGAATGGAGTGGAATGGAATCGAATGGAATTGCATGGCAGGGAAAGGAATGGAATCGAATGGAATGGAATGCAATGGATTGTAATGAACTGGATAGAACATGGAATGGAATGGAGTGGAATGGAATGGAATGGAATGGAATGGAATGGAATGGAATGGAATGGAATGGAGTCGAGTGGAATGGACCCCATTGGAATGAACTTGAATGGAATGCAATCAAAGGGAATGGAATGAAATGGAATCAAATGAAATGGAATGGAATGGGCTAGAAACAAACGGAATGGAATTTTATAGAAAGCAATGGATTCGAATAGAAGGGAATCGAATGAAATACAATGGAATTGAATGGAATGGAGTGGAGTGGAGTCGAATGGAATTGCATGGCAGGGAAAGGAATGGAATCGAATGGAATGGAATGCAATGGATGGTAATGAACTGGATAGAATAATGAATGGAATGGGATGGGATGGGATGGGATGGGATGGGATGGTTTGGGATGGGATGGGTTGGGATGGGACGCAATGGAATTGAATGGAATGGAATGGAATGGCTTGGAATGGAATGGAATGGAATGGAATGGAATTGAATGGAATCGAATGGAATGGACCCCATTGGAATGAACTTGAATGGAATGCAATCAAAGGGAATGGAATGGAATGGAATCAAATGAAATGGAATGGAATGGGCTAGAAACAAACTGAATGGAATTTAATAGAATGCAATGGATTCGAATACAAGGGAACAGAATGAAATAGAATGGAATTGAATGGAATGGAGTGGAATGGAATCGAATGGAATTGCATGGCAGGGAAAGGAATGGAATCAATGGAATGGAATGCAGTGGATTGTAATGAACTGGATAGAACATGGAATGGGATGGAAAGGAATGGAAGGGAATGGAATGGAATGGCATGGAATCGAATGGAATGGATACCATTGGAATGAACTTGAATGGAATGCAATCAAAGGGAATTGAATGGAATGGAATCAAATGAAATGGAATGGAATGGGTAGAACAAACGGAATGGAATTTTATAGAATGTAACGGATTCGAATAGAAGGGAATGGAATGAAATAGAATGGAATAGAATGGAATGGAGTGGAATGGAATCGAATGGAATTGCATGGCAGGGAAAGGAATGGAATCGAATGGAATGGAATGCAATGGATTGTTATAAACTGGATTGAACATGGAATGGAATGAAATGGAATGCAGTGGAATGGAATGGAATGCAATGGAATGGAATGGCATGGAATCGAATGGAATGGACCCCATTGGAATGAACTTGAATGGAATGCAATCAAAGGGAATGGAATGGAATGGAATCAAATGAAATGGAATGGAAGGGCTAGAAACAAACGGAATGGAAATTTATAGAATGCAATGGATTCGAATAGAAGAGACTCGAATGAAATAGAATGGAATTGAACGGAATGGAGTGGAATGGAATCGAATTTACTTGCATGGCAGGGAAAGGAATGGAATCGAATGGAATGGAATGCAATGGATTCCAATGAACTGGATAGAACATGGAATCAAATGGGATGGAATGGGATGGGATGGGATGGGATGGGATTGGATGGGATGGGTTGGGAAGGGATGGGATGGGATGGAATGGAATGGAATGGAATGGATGGAATGGCACAGAATGGAATGGAATGGAATGGCATGGAATCGAATGGAATTGCAGGGCAGGGAAAGGAATGGAATCGAATGGAATGGAATGCAATGGATTGTAATGAACTGGATAGAACATGGAATGGAATGGGATGGGATGGGATGGGATGGGATGGGATGGGATGAGATTGGATGGGATGCGTTGGGAAGGGATGGGATGGGATGGGATGGAATGGAATGGAATGGAATGAAATGGAATGGAATGGAATGGAATTTAATGGAATGGAATGGAATGGAATGGCATGGAATGGAATGGCATGGAATCGAATGGAATGGACCCCATTGGAATGAACTTGAATGGAATGCAATCAAAGGCAATGGAATGGAATGGAATCAAATGAAATGGAATGGAATGGGCTAGAAACAAACGGAATGGAATTTTATAGAATGCAATGGATTCGAATAGAAGGGAATCGAATGAAATAGAGTGGAATTGAATGGAATGGAGAGGAATGGAATCGAATGGAATTGCATGGCAGGGAAAGGAATGGAATCGAATGGAGTGGAATGCAATGGACTGTAATGAACTGGATAGAACATGGTATGGAATGGAATAGAATGGAATGGAATGGAAAGGAAAGGAATTGAATGGAATGGAATCGAAAGGAATGGACCCCATTGGAATGAACTTGACTGGAATGCAATCAAAGGGTATGGAATGGAATGGAATCAAATGAAATGGAATGGAATGGGCTAGAAACAAACGGAATGGAATTTTATAGAATGCAATGGATTCGAATAGAAGGGAATTGAATGTAATATAATGGAATTGAATGGAATGGAGTGGAATGGAATCGAATGGAATTGCATGGCAGGGAAAGGAATGGAATCGAATGGAATAGAATGCAATGGATTGTAATGAACTGGATAGAACACGGAATGGAATGGAATGGAATGGAATGGAATGGAATGGAATGGAATGGAATGGAATGCAATGGAATGGCATGGAATCGAGTGGAATGGACCCCATTGGAATGAACTTGAATGGAATGCAATCAAAGAGAATGGAATGGAATGGAATCAAATGGAATGGAATGGAATGGGCTAGAAACAAACGGAATGGAATTTTATAGAATGCAATGGATTCAAATAGAAGCGAATCGAGTGAAACAGAATGGAATTGAATGGAATGGAGTGGAATGGAATCGAATTTTATTGCATGGCAGGGAAAAGAATGGAATCGAATGGAATGGAATGCAATGGATTGTAATGAACTGGATAGAACATGGAATGGAATGCGATTGGATGGGATGGGATGGGATGGGATGGGATGGGATGGGATGGGATTGCATGGGATGGGTTGGGATGGGATGGGATGGGATGGGATGGGATGGAATGGAACGGAATGGAATGGAATGGATGGAATGGCATGGCATGGAATGGAATGGAATGGCATGGAATCGAATGGAATGGACCCCATTGGAATCAATTTGAATGGAATGCAATCAAAGGAAATGGAATGTAATGGAACCAAATGTAATGGAATGGAATGGGCTAGAAACAAACGGAATGGAATTTTATAGAATGCAATGGAGTCGAATAGAAGGGAATCGAATGAAATAGAATGGAATTGAATGGAATGGAGTAGAATGGAATCGAATGGAATTGCATGGCAGGGAAAGGAATGGAATCGAATGGAATGGAATGCAATGGATTGTAACGAACTGGATAGAACATGGAATGGAATGGAATGGAATGGAATGGAATGGAATGGAATGGAATGGAATGGCATGGAATCGAATGGAATGGACCTCATTGGCGTGAACTTGAATGGAATGCAAACAAAGGGAATGGAATGGAATGGAATCAAATGAAATGGAATGGAATGGGCTAGAAACAAACTAAATGGAATTTTATAGAATGCAATGGATTCGAATAGAAGGGAATCGAATGAAATAGAATGGAATTGAATGGAATGGAGTGGAATGGAATGGAATGGAATTGCATGGCAGGGAAAGGAATGGAATCGAATGGAATGGAATGCAATGGATTATAATGAACTGGATAGAACATGGAATGGAATGGGATGGGATGGGATGGGATGGGATGGGATGGGATGGGATTGGATGGGATGCGTTGGGATGGGATGGGATGGGATGGGATGGAATGGAATGGAATGGAATGAAATGGAATGGAATGGAATGGAATGGAATGGAATGGAATTGCATGGCAGGGAAAGGAATGGAATCAATGGAATGGAATGCAATGGATTGTAATGAACTGGATGGAACATGGAATGGGATGGAATCTAATGGAAGGGAATGGAATGGAATGGCATGGAATCGAATGGAATGGACACCATTGGAATGAAGTTGAATGGAATGCAATCAAAGGGAATTGAATGGAATGGAATCAAATGAAATGGAAAGGAATGGGCTAGAACAAACGGAATGGAATTTTATAGAATGTAATGGATATGAATCGAAGGGAATTGAATGAAATAGAATGGAATTGAATCGAATGGAGTGGAATGGAATCGAATGGAATTGCATGGCAGGGAAAGGAATGGAATCGAATGGAATGGAATGCAATGGATTGTAATGAACTGGATAGAACATGGAATGGAACGGAGTGGAATGGAATGGAATGGAATGGAATGGAAAGGAAAGGAATGGAATGGAATTGAATGGAATGGAATGGAATGGAATGGAATGGAATGGACCCCATTGGAATGAACTTGAATGGAATGCAATCAAAGGGAATGGAATGGAATGGAATCAAATGAAATGGAAAGGAATGGACTAGAAACAAATGGAGTGGAATTTAATAGAATGCAATGGATTCGAATAGAAGTTAACCGAATGAAATAGAATGGAGTTGAATGGAATGGAGTGGAATGGAATCGAATGGAATTGCATGGCAGGGAAAGGAATGGAATCGAATGGAATGGAATGCAATGGATTGTAATGAATTGGATAGAACATGGAATGGAATGAAATGGAATGGAATGGAATGGAATGCAATGGAATGGAATGGCATGTAATCGAATAGAATGGACCCCATTGGAATGAACTTGAATGGAATGCAATCAAAGGGAATGGAATGAAATGGAATCAAATGAAATGGAATGGAAGGGCTAGAAACAAACGGAATGGAAATTTATAGAACGCAATGGATTCGAATAGAAGGGAATCGAATGAAATAGAATGGAATTCAATGGAATGGAGTGGAACGGAATCGAATGGAATTGCATGGCAGGGAAAGGAATGTAATCGAATGGAATGGAATGCAATGGATTGTAATGAACTGGATAGAACATGGAATGGAATGGGATGGAATTGGATGGGATGGGATGGGATGGGATTGGATGGGATGGGTTGGGATGGGATGGGATGGGGTGGGATGGGATGGAATGGAATGGAATGGAATGGAATGGAATGGAATGGATGGAATGGCATGGAATAGAATGGAATGGAATGGCATGGAATCGAGTGGAATGGACCCCATTGGAATGAACTTGAATGGAATGCAATCAAAGGGAATGGAATGGAATGGAATCCAGTGAAATGTAATGGAATGGGCTAGAAACAAACGGAATGGAATTTTATAGAATGCAATGGATTCGAATAGAAGCGAATCGAATGAAATAGAATGGAATTGAATGGAAAGGAATAGAATGGAATTGCATGGCAGGGAAAGGAATGGAATCGAATGGAATGGAATGCAATGGATTGTAAAGAGCCGGATAGAACATGGAATGGAAAGGAATGGAATGGAATGGAATGGAATGGAATGGAATGGAATGGAATGGAATGGAATGGAATGGAATGGAATGGAATGGCATGGAATCGAATGGAATGGACCCCATTGGCGTGAACTTGAATGGAATGCAAACAAAGGGAATGGAATGGAATGGAAACAAGTGAAATGGAATGGAATGGTCTAGAAACAAACGGAATGAAATTTTATAGTAAGCAACGGAGTCGAATATAAGGGAATCGAATGAAATAGAATGGAATTCAATGGAATGGAGTGGAACGGAATCGAATGGAATTGCATGGCAGGGAAAGGAATGGAATCGAATGGAGTGTAATGCAATGGACTGTAATGAACTGGATAGAACATGGAATGGAATGGAATAGAATGGAATGGAATGGAAAGGAATGGAATTGAATGGAATGGAATCGAATGTAATGGACACCATTGGAATGAACTTGACTGGAATGCAATCAAAGGGTATGGAATGGAATGGAATCAAATGAAATGGAATGGAATGGGCTAGAAACAAACGGAATGTAATTTTATAGAAAGCAATGAATTCGAATAGAAGGGAATCAAATGAAATAGAATGGAATTGAATGGAATGGAGTGGAATGGAATTGAATGGAATTGCATGGCAGGGAAAGGAATAGAATCGAATAGAATGGAATTCAATGGATTGTAATGAACTGGATTGAACATGGAATGGAATGGAATGGAATGGAATGGAAAGGAATGGAATGGAATGCCACGGAATCGAATGGAATGGACCCCATTGGAATGAACTTGAATGGAATGCAATCAAAGGGAATGGAATGGAATGGAATCAAATGAAATGTAATGGAATGGGCTATAAAAAAACGGAATGGAAATTTATGGAATGCAATGGATTCGAATAGAAGCGAATCGAGTGAAACAGAATGGAATTGAATGGAATGGAGTGGAATGGAATCGAATTTTATTGCATGCAGGGAAAGGAATGGAATCGAATGGAATGGAATGCAATGGATTGTAATGAACTGGATAGAACATGGAATGGAATGCGATTGGATGGGATGGGATGGGATGGGATGGGATGGGATGGGATTGGATGGGATGGGTTGGGATGGGATGGGATGGGAGTGGATGGGATGGAATGGAATGGAATGGAATGGAATGGAATGGATGGAATGGCATGGAATGGAATGGAATGGAATGGCATGGAATCGAACGGAATGGACCCCATTGGAATCAACATGAATGGAATGCAATGATAGGAAATGGAATGTAATGGAATCAAATGAAATGGAATGGAATGGGCTAGAAACAAACGGATTGGAATTTTATAGATTGCAATGGATTCGAATAGAAGGGAATCGAATGAAATAGAATGGAATTGAATGGAATGGAGTGGAATGGAATTGAATCGAATTGCATGGCAGGGAAAGGAATGGAATCAAATGGAATGGAATGCAATGGATTGTAATGAACTGGATAGAACATGGAATGGAATGGGATGGGATGGGATGGGATGGGATGGGATGGGATGAGATTGGATGGGATGCGTTGGGAAGGGATGGGATGGGATGGGATTGAATGGAATGGAATGGAATGAAATGGAATGGAATGGAATGGAATTTAATGGAATGGAATGGAATGGAATGGCATGGAATGGAATGGCATGGAATCGAATGGAATGGACCCCATTGAAATGAACTTGAATGGAATGCAATCAAAGGCAATGGAATGGAATGGAATCAAATGAAATGGAATGGAATGGGCTAGAAACAAACGGAATGGAATTTTATAGAATGCAATGGATTCGAATAGAAGGGAATCGAATGAAATAGAGTGGAATTGAATGGAATGGAGTGGAATGGAATCGAATGGAATTGCATGGCAGGGAAAGGAATGGAATGGAATGGAGTGGAATGCAATGGACTGTAATGAACTGGATAGAACATGGTATGGAATGGAATAGAATGGAATGGAATGGAAAGGAAAGGAATTGAATGGAATGGAATCGAAAGGAATGGACCCCATTGGAATGAACTTGACTGGAATGCAATCAAAGGGTATGGAATGGAATGGAATCAAATGAAATGGAATGGAATGGGCTAGAAACAAACGGAATGGAATTTTATAGAATGCAATGGATTCGAATAGAAGGGAATTGAATGTAATATAATGGAATTGAATGGAATGGAGTGGAATGGAATCGAATGGAATTGCATGGCAGGGAAAGGAATGGAATCGAATGGAATAGAATGCAATGGATTGTAATGAACTGGATAGAACACGGAATGGAATGGAATGGAATGGAATGGAATGGAATGGAATGGAATGGAATGGAATGCAATGGAATGGCATGGAATCGAGTGGAATGGACCCCATTGGAATGAACTTGAATGGAATGCAATCAAAGAGAATGGAATGGAATGGAATCAAATGGAATGGAATGGAATGGGCTAGAAACAAACGGAATGGAATTTTATAGAATGCAATGGATTCAAATAGAAGCGAATCGAGTGAAACAGAATGGAATTGAATGGAATGGAGTGGAATGGAATCGAATTTTATTGCATGGCAGGGAAAAGAATGGAATCGAATGGAATGGAATGCAATGGATTGTAATGAACTGGATAGAACATGGAATGGAATGCGATTGGATGGGATGGGATGGGATGGGATGGGATGGGATGGGATTGCATGGGATGGGTTGGGATGGGATGGGATGGGATGGGATGGGATGGAATGGAACGGAATGGAATGGAATGGATGGAATGGCATGGCATGGAATGGAATGGAATGGCATGGAATCGAATGGAATGGACCCCATTGGAATCAATTTGAATGGAATGCCATCAAAGGAAATGGAATGTAATGGAACCAAATGTAATGGAATGGAATGGGCTAGAAACAAACGGAATGGAATTTTATAGAATGCAATGGAGTCGAATAGAAGGGAATCGAATGAAATAGAATGGAATTGAATGGAATGGAGTAGAATGGAATCGAATGGAATTGCATGGCAGGGAAAGGAATGGAATCGAATGGAATGGAATGCAATGGATTGTAACGAACTGGATAGAACATGGAATGGAATGGAATGGAATGGAATGGAATGGAATGGAATGGAATGGAATGGCATGGAATCGAATGGAATGGACCTCATTGGCGTGAACTTGAATGGAATGCAAACAAAGGGAATGGAATGGAATGGAATCAAATGAAATGGAATGGAATGGGCTAGAAACAAACTAAATGGAATTTTACAGAATGCAATGGATTCGAATAGAAGGGAATCGAATGAAATAGAATGGAATTGAATGGAATGGAGTGGAATGGAATGGAATGGAATTGCATGGCAGGGAAAGGAATGGAATCGAATGGAATGGAATGCAATGGATTGTAATGAACTGGATAGAACATGGAATGGAATGGGATGGGATGGGATGGGATGGGATGGGATGGGATGGGATTGGATGGGATGCGTTGGGATGGGATGGGATGGGATGGGATGGAATGGAATGGAATGGAATGAAATGGAATGGAATGGAATGGAATGGAATGGAATGGAATTGCATGGCAGGGAAAGGAATGGAATCAATGGAATGGAATGCAATGGATTGTAATGAACTGGATGGAACATGGAATGGGATGGAATCTAATGGAAGGGAATGGAATGGAATGGCATGGAATCGAATGGAATGGACACCATTGGAATGAAGTTGAATGGAATGCAATCAAAGGGAATTGAATGGAATGGAATCAAATGAAATGGAATGGAATGGGCTAGAACAAACGGAATGGAATTTTATAGAATGTAATGGATACGAATCGAAGGGAATTGAATGAAATAGAATGGAATTGAATCGAATGGAGTGGAATGGAATCGAATGGAATTGCATGGCAGGGAAAGGAATGGAATCGAATGGAATGGAATGCAATGGATTGTAATGAACTGGATAGAACATGGAATGGAACGGAGTGGAATGGAATGGAATGGAATGGAATGGAAAGGAAAGGAATGGAATGGAATTGAATGGAATGGAATGGAATGGAATGGAATGGAATGGACCCCATTGGAATGAACTTGAATGGAATGCAATCAAAGGGAATGGAATGGAATGGAATCAAATGAAATGGAAAGGAATGGACTAGAAACAAATGGAGTGGAATTTAATAGAATGCAATGGATTCGAATAGAAGTTAACCGAATGAAATAGAATGGAGTTGAATGGAATGGAGTGGAATGGAATCGAATGGAATTGCATGGCAGGGAAAGGAATGGAATCGAATGGAATGGAATGCAATGGATTGTAATGAACTGGATAGAACATGGAATGGAATGAAATGGAATGGAATGGAATGGAATGCAATGGAATGGAATGGCATGTAATCGAATAGAATGGACCCCATTGGAATGAACTTGAATGGAATGCAATCAAAGGGAATGGAAAGAAATGGAATCAAATGAAATGGAATGGAAGGGCTAGAAACAAACGGAATGGAAATTTATAGAACGCAATGGATTCGAATAGAAGGGAATCGAATGAAATAGAATGGAATTCAATGGAATGGAGTGGAACGGAATCGAATGGAATTGCATGGCAGGGAAAGGAATGGAATCGAATGGAATGGAATGCAATGGATTGTAATGAACTGGATAGAACATGGAATGGAATGGGATGGAATTGGATGGGATGGGATGGGATGGGATTGGATGGGATGGGTTGGGATGGGATGGGATGGGGTGTGATGGGATGGAATGGAATGGAATGGAATGGAATGGAATGGATGGAATGGCATGGAATAGAATGGAATGGAATGGCATGGAATCGAGTGGAATGGACCCCATTGGAATGAACTTGAATGGAATGCAATCAAAGGGAATGGAATGGAATGGAATCCAGTGAAATGTAATGGAATGGGCTAGAAACAAACGGAATGGAATTTTATAGAATGCAATGGATTCGAATAGAAGCGAATCGAATGAAATAGAATGGAATTAAATGGAAAGGAATAGAATGGAATTGCATGGCAGGGAAAGGAATGGAATCGAATGGAATGGAATGCAATGGATTGTAAAGAGCCGGATAGAACATGGAATGGAAAGGAATGGAATGGAATGGAATGGAATGGAATGGAATGGAATGGAATGTCATGGAATCGAATGGAATGGACCCCATTGGCGTGAACTTGAATGGAATGCAAACAAAGGGAATGGAATGGAATGGAAACAAGTGAAATGGAATGGAATGGTCTAGAAACAAACGGAATGAAATTTTATAGTAAGCAACGGAGTCGAATATAAGGGAATCGAATGAAATAGAATGGAATTCAATGGAATGGAGTGGAACGGAATCGAATGGAATTGCATGGCAGGGAAAGGAATGGAATCGAATGGAGTGTAATGCAATGGACTGTAATGAACTGGATAGAACATGGAATGGAATGGAATAGAATGGAATGGAATGGAAAGGAATGGAATTGAATGGAATGGAATCGAATGTAATGGACACCATTGGAATGAACTTGACTGGAATGCAATCAAAGGGTATGGAATGGAATGGAATCAAATGAAATGGAATGGAATGGGCTAGAAACAAACGGAATGTAATTTTATAGAAAGCAATGAATTCGAATAGAAGGGAATCAAATGAAATAGAATGGAATTGAATGGAATGGAGTGGAATGGAATTGAATGGAATTGCATGGCAGGGAAAGGAATAGAATCGAATAGAATGGAATTCAATGGATTGTAATGAACTGGATTGAACATGGAATGGAATGGAATGGAATGGAATGGAAAGGAATGGAATGGAATGCCACGGAATCGAATGGAATGGACCCCATTGGAATGAACTTGAATGGAATGCAATCAAAGGGAATGGAATGGAATGGAATCAAATGAAATGTAATGGAATGGGCTATAAAAAAACGGAATGGAAATTTATGGAATGCAATGGATTCGAATAGAAGCGAATCGAGTGAAACAGAATGGAATTGAATGGAATGGAGTGGAATGGAATCGAATTTTATTGCATGCAGGGAAAGGAATGGAATCGAATGGAATGGAATGCAATGGATTGTAATGAACTGGATAGAACATGGAATGGAATGCGATTGGATGGGATGGGATGGGATGGGATGGGATGGGATGGGATGGGATTGGATGGGATGGGTTGGGATGGGATGGGATGGGAGTGGATGGGATGGAATGGAATGGAATGGAATGGAATGGAATGGAATGGATGGAATGGCATGGAATGGAATGGAATGGAATGGCATGGAATCGAACGGAATGGACCCCATTGGAATCAACATGAATGGAATGCAATGATAGGAAATGGAATGTAATGGAATCAAATGAAATGGAATGGAATGGGCTAGAAACAAACGGATTGGAATTTTATAGATTGCAATGGATTCGAATAGAAGGGAATCGAATGAAATAGAATGGAATTGAATGGAATGGAGT